>NC_142179.1:17501750-18131000 GCF_026936395.1 Plectropomus leopardus
TGGTGAAAGGTAACTAAAGCCTTATCCTTCCTCATGGTTTCTATGCCAAATTATATATTAGTGAAACATCTCAGTTGCCAGCAGAGAGTACTGTACAGAGCTGAACTTATTACAGTGTCAAATCAGTTTTGCAGCCTGTTTTATTGTTAATGGAGTTGACTCACACAGGTCTGCACCTCGCTGTGTGTGCCATTTCAATGAGAAGTTCCTTTGGTTTCTTCTCTATCAACACGGCCTTGAATCTTGTTTGCTTTTTAAAACGTAAACAGCCTTTGTCACTTTGAAGGTTAGCTGCTGGAACAAGCTGAAGTGATCCAGACAACACAGCATCATGTAAGTTATGTCTGTTTTTTCACACTTGAATTTTAGTAGCTCTTCCACCATCTTTCTCCAGTACAAATGTATGGGATAACAGAAAAGGTTGCATTTGTGTTGTGTACGTGACGTGTATAATTCCTGCATGACTGGATTAACACCTTGAATATGAGATTAACAACACGCGGTGAAGATGGTGATTCAGGGCTGACATGTACCTGAATGGGATCGAGCCTTTGCAGGTATCGGTGTGAGTGTGGCTCCACTTGACACAGCAAGTGACTGTGAATGATTTCTGCTTGTGTGGGCAACTGAGAGGCTCCAGCTGTATGTGTAGTGGTTTTTCTGCTACTGTAACATGACCGTTAAAGCTGCAGTTGGTAACTTGTATGAAAACAACTTTGGGTCATACAGTATTTGCTGAAACTGTCACTATATTCTGAAACAAGTACAAGACAGATAGTCTGGGTTAAAAATCACGTCCCACCTCCTCTACTTAGTACCTCTGATGGCAATCGCTCGAACTGAGGAGTCTTAAACTCATGTCCGTCACTGTTCATGAACTGCGATCAAACTCAGACTAGGCAGCGCTCATCAAATATGAATAAACAAATGTTAAATTTTGTTTGGAATGAAAAACGGGTCGACAGTATTGTCAATATCTAACAACATTAAAATATACGTTATGTGGATGCTGAACATTCTGACATTTTGCAGATGTCTGTTCTCCATACCTTATGACTAAATGCTTTAAGCCACGTAAAGATGATGTTAACACGAGACGTTTGGAAGATGCCATTTTGGTTATTTAATAACAGCTTAATATCTACAAAATATCAACATCATCTGTCGTCAATGCTCTATGTCAAATTAATGTTGGCATTAGATGTCCTGACAATGAATTTCACCTGACATCACAACCTACATTCAATCGGATAACATCCGATGTAGTTGGTGGGCAGCGGGGTTATTGATCAGCGTTGCGTAGTTTGACAGTTCGACTGCAGTTCATTGGCAGTGATTGAAATGACTGACAGCTGTTTTAGAGACTCATTGGCTCTGATTGGTTGTTTTTCATTTGCATGCTGTAGGTTCATTAGATGAGCTACAAGTGAACAGAGGTGGCAAAATAATGTTTTTTCACAGATTATCTGTCTCATTTAATGCTGTGTGAATATAGTGATAGTTTCAGCAAATATGACAAAAGTTATTTTTTATAAAAGTTACTAACTGTAGCACTAGGAAATGGGTGCAGTAGCACCAAAACTACTTGGTTAGTTTTAAAAAAAAAATGATCCTGGTGTGGGTTAAAAATAAGAATGTAACAAATTTAATGTAACGTAGTATGTCACTTGACATAAGACACATATGTGACATACTATGTAACGTAAAAGTTTTGGGTTTTTTTTAAATAATGATGTTGTCTGTTGGTTTCAAATGGGACACAAACACTTCTCTCCTAGGTTAAAGTCCTGTGAGTTAGACCCCATGAATCCACTCTAACCTTAGGACCCAGCAGACTTAGTCACTCTTTATACTAGTCACCTGACTTCCTCCTCTCCTCACGTCATCATCATTATGGTCACTATAGGTCACTATAGAGATAGATAATTATCCTGTTGGAGGAAATTAAATTCACAGCCTGTACACTCATAGAAAAATTAAGTCCTAAAAACAGAACTACAAGGAGCACAATACAATACAAGTCATGCTGTGGCACTGCATTTTGTTTATTCTGTGGAAACACATGACCAGTCTCCATTGTTTTCCAGCTCTTAGGTCCAGCTCCAGCCTCTTGTGGTCCTGAATTGCATGAAGTGGGTAAAGACGGAGAATGAAGAAGCTGGGTGGTCCACTTGACCAAATGGGGATGTTTCAGTCTGCAGGAAACAGAAGTTACCAGTGAGTTTTGGTGTTTTGTTGGGGATTTTTTTTTTTTTTGGGGGGTTGCCTATGTGGTATTGATATGGAGGTATAGATAGTAGCAGAACAGAGCAGCTGTTCAAATCAACTTTGTGTTAAATAACTAAGCCCAATCCCCTGCTTAATACTAACACCCACAACAAACAGACTAGCTCTCTCTCTCTCCCCTGATGCAAACTGTAAATCTGATTAATTACTGTGAATATATAATTCTCTGTCTATCCCCTGCTGTCATACACACACATGCACACACACTGTCGTACAGTACGAGGTGATTATGTGGCAATTACAGCAGTCACAGTGACAAAATGAAAGCTGATCCTTAGAGGAAAAAAATGGAGAAAATGTCACTCCAAGTTTTTGGTCTATCCAGAGATTTCTGAGCTCTGAATCACAGCGTTCTCTTTTGATCATCACCGCTGCTGCCTCTCTCCGATACACAGACGGATTATTCCCCCTAAATCTCCCAAATCCCTAATCCTATTTATCTCAACGCCACACAAAAAAGGTGCTCTCTTCCCACTGCTCAGCTTATGTGTACAGTACGGATGTGAGTGTACTTGTATTTCTACATTTATGAGGACCGGTTCAGGACATGAGTTAGTGCTCACTTTGAAAATGCTCTGTTTTAGGATTTAAGGCCTTAAGTTTTCATGTAGAGGCAGAATCTAGATTTATGCTGCTTCTAGTTATTTAATATTTGGGATCCAGACACATACCAAAATACAAAAGATTCTGTGATAAAGCCTGTATATGTATATATGGTATATGGGGGATTTATTTCTTATTACTGTCAGAGATAACGCCTTAATTGTGATGTGATTAATGTTGGTATATAACATATTTTTCTTAAATTGCGTTTAACGCTGGCCAACATTCCTGTCTTTAATAGGCTGTATTTGGCTGAGTTTCCAAGAGTGATGATACTGGTATCATATGAAACTAGAAGACCTGAGGAATCCCGCATCATCAAGATATCTGAATGAAAATGGTTTCTATCGTAACCCATGAGTCTCCTCTCTAAAGACATGCCAACTTTATGTTAGTCCCATGCAGATTTTTGATTTCATTTGATTCCTAATCCAGAAAATCTGGTAATGTTATCTGTCAATATGGACTTCAAAACTGTCTTGAAATGCAAAATAATGAAGTTGAAAATGTGTTTTTAAAAAAAGCCAGCTAATTGCATTTTGCTATTGAAATTCTTTGATTAATCACTATACTCATTAAACACATACACTCAACACTAAAGTTCTGTAAGCAACATTCAGAGCATTAATACAACAGGAAGAAACAATTCAAGATATCGTAAGTCACTGCATCCTGAGCAAAGAATGAAGTCACAGCTGAGTATGTTAGTGCATGCGTGTATCCCATTGTGGTTACTGCTGATATCAAGCCCAACCTCTGGTTACCCCCAGGTTAACACTGTTAGCTCTCTCAGCACTGTTGCAGTTGTTAGTGTTGTTTTTGGAGTAAGCACCATTGGCTGCTAGCCATTGACTATCACCTCTATGTTGAGATTAGATGAGAGTAGAAAGTCTCATTGTCCCCGAGGGGCAATTTGGTTTGCAGCAGTAGTCAACACAACCAAAATCATACACAGCATTGTAAAATAATACAATAAATCCATATAAATACATATAAAAACCCAACTGCTAATGGGTCAAAAGACCTCTGACCTTGATAGCAGGAGCTAAAACTCTACATGAATAGGGTGATGGCAGTCTGCCAGGATGGCCTTTGCCTCTGGTTAGCTCTAACTTCACATCGTTGAACTTAACCTTTAAACTAGAACTTGATAACTGAGTGCAGACAACTCATACACTTTAAATTTCAAACAGAACCTCTTTAAAGATTGATTATTTGTTGTCGTTTTTTCAACTCAACGTTGTTTCCAATCAGAATTGAATGACTTTTGCAATCTGAAGCAGCAGAACGAGCCGTAAACACATATTATGAGATAAAGGCTATCATATTAGCAAATAGTTTTCAATTTACAGTCTAACAGAGTGTGTTTCTGGCCACCTTTTAACTCTGTTTTGGTCTCCACCAGCTGCTAAATGCTCTTCAATATATGTTCACCTGCTAGTCACTAACTGTAATTGGGTTTCTGTCCTAATGTAGCACAAATTTCAACCAAATTTGAAGGAAATCAGCAAAAGGAAATGTGAATTTGTGCACTTTTCCATTTTCTACTTTCATGTGAATTTTGAGTGTTGGCACAACTCATAGCAGTGAAAGTCACCCAAAACAATAATGTTGTGGTCAGGAAAATCAAAAAGGAAACTACATAAAGCTCAGAGAAACTGTAGAGTCAGGTGCATCAATACAAGCAACCCCTTTTACATCACACATAATTATTGGATCAATTCTTACCAGAATGCTATTGATTTGTGCATCTTCAACTTGATAAATGACAATATACTCTTGCCAACCTATAATTGTGGTCTCCAATTATCTAAAGTTATTACTTAGATTATTCCAGTTTATTCTAGCTGTATTTAAACTTCAGATGTATCATGCTATTTTTTGATCAATCTAAATAACAGTGAAGCTTAACCGTCATGTAATGCGTAAATTTTTCTTCACTCAGTTTGTACATATACAGCAGAACAGTGAAGCACCCAAATTAAATTGAATTCATACAAATACACGCCAGGGGACAATGGGGGTGCAGCTGCTGCCATTGTGAATAGAACTAGGCCTTTAAAACCATTACATCCTGTTATGCTGTCTTCAAGTCTCCTCCTCCTCTTTTCCTTTCTCCTTTTTTTCTCTAGTCCTCCTCTCAGCCTCATTCCCTCCTCCCTCTGTTTCTTCCAAAGCCTTAGTCTACCAAGATGCTTTCCCTTTTCTCATTTTTCTCTTTTTGTCCCTCCAGGCCCCACACTCCCTCCTTCCTTCATCTTTCTCTTTGTTTTCTGCAAGTACCTGGTTATCTTTTATTTGGTAAACCGATTTTCTCTCCTCTCCTCTCTGGAAATGTACCCTCTTTCCTCTCCTCTATCTCCCCTGAGCTTATTTGCTTTTATTCCCATCTTTTCCTCCCCCATTTTTTTGCCCTAACCTCCCCAGGTAGCCCACTGTGCTTTGCACCTGCATGTGTGTGTGTGTGTGTGTGTGTGTGTGTGTGTGTGTGTGTGTGTGTGTGTGTGTGTGCTAATGAGCTTTGAGCTGTCTCCCTCCCAAGGTGAGGTGCCATGCTGAGGTGATCAGCACTGCTGGAGCTGCAGGTATCAACCACAAACACCTGCCTGTTTCAGCACGACCACACACACACACACACACACACAAGCGCACACACACACACACACACACACACACACGGATGGAAGAGAATAATTTCCGCTCTCCTTCTCTCTCACATGTACACATAAAAATGCAAAATAAATCTTTACTTTTCTCTTTCACATACATACACAACAGTATATAAACACACACACACACAAACATTAAATACAGTATGTTCACACACATACACACACACACACACACACACACACACATACACACACACACACACACACACACACACAGCTGACTGCTGCACAAGGGCGATAGCACAACTCTGTCCTGTCAACATGCAGGATAATCAGCTGCTGGGGATTGTGGGTAAGCTGTAATAATCCCTCGCATGGAATATGGAAAGCATCAGAGAGTTATTCAATAGGACAGAGATAAAGGTGTGTGCATGTTTGTGTGTGTGTGTGTGTGTGTGTGTGTGTGTGTGTGCGCAACTGTGCGTGTGAGACTTTTCCATCTTTAATATGCATCTCCACCTGAAGCTGACACACACACACACACACACACACACACACCAGTCGACACCAGCAGTTAGACATCAGCCCAGCCCCCTCAGAGAAGCTGCAGCTGCTGGAATGTTCCCTGCCAGAGCCACAAAGTCTTAATTAAGAACAACATCCAGAACAAGCCTCATTTAGAGAGAAACACCAGGGAATACTGCATCATATTTACCTGTCAAAAGGCGAGCTCTTTCGAGAGCTCTTTATCAGTGCAGTGTCCCGGTGTTTCAGTCAAATTAGTCTGCAAATTTGACTGCTGTGTGTGGATATATGTTGATCCTTTTTTGAATACAACTGATGAGTTGTTTGATTGAGCTCTTCTCATCTGTAAGAGGTTCAAAAAAAGAATTATTCATGTCAAAATATATTCTTTACAGTTATATATGTCACTGAAGTTTAGATCAAGCCTTTGGCCTTTATTCCCACTTTGTTCACTATAATGTGTCTCTGTGAGCTATTCTATGTCGTTTTCAGCCATTTTTAGGAGCGGTCAAAAGGTGACTTTTTTCGCCATACTATACTATTGCCTTTCTGGCCATTTTTTTGACATGCTAAATTCTGCGGTTTTTGGCTTTTTTGGGCCTGTATTCCCACTTGAGCACTATAATGCATCACCACGAGCTATTCTATGTCGTTTTCAGCCATTTTTAGGAGCGGTCAAAATTTGAATTTTTTCGCCATACTATACTATTGCCTTTCTGGACACTTTTTTTGACATGCTAAATTATGAGGTTATTTGATTTTTTTGCACTTGACTTCCACTTTGACCACTATAACGCGTCTCTATGAGCTATTCTATGTCGTTTTCAGCCATTTTTAGGAGCGGTCCAAATTTGACTTTTTTCGCCATACTATAGTATTGCCTTTGTGGCCATTTTTTTGACATGCTAAATTCTGAGGTTTTTGGCTTTTTTTTGGCCTTAATTCCCACTTTGACCACTATAACGCGTCTCTATGAGGTATTCTATGTCGTTTTCAGCCATTTTTAGGAGCGGTCCAAATTTGACTTTTTTTTGCCATACTATACTATTGCCTTTGTGTCCATTTTTTTGACATGCTAAATTCTGAGGTTTTTGGCTTTTTTTTGGCCTTAATTCCCACTTTGTTCACTATAACGTGTCTCTATGAGCTATTCTAGGTCGTTTTCAGCCATTTTTAGGAGCGGTCAAAATTTGACTTTTTTCGCCATACTATACTATTGCCTTTGTGGCCATTTTTTTTGACATGCTAAATTCTGAGGTTTTTGGCTTTTATTTGACCATAATTCCCACTTTGACCACTATAATGCGTCTCTATGAGCTATTCTAGGTCGTTTTCAGCCATTTTTAGGAGCGGTCAAAATTTGACTTTTTTCGCCATACTATACTATTGCCTTTGTGGCCATTTTTTTGACATGCTAAATTCTGAGGTTTTTGGCTTTTTTTTGGCCTTAATTCCCACTTTGTTCACTATAACGTGTCTCTATGAGCTATTCTAGGTCATTTTCAGCCATTTTTAGGAGCGGTCCAAATTTGACTTTTTTCGCCATACTATACTATTGCCTTTCTGGCCATTTTTTTGACATGCTAAATTCTGAGGTTTTTGGCTTTTATTTGGCCTTAATTCCCACTTTGACCACTAAAACGCATCTCTATGAGCTATACTATGTCGTTTTCAGCCATTTTTAGAAGCGGTCAAAATTTGACTTTTTTCGCCATACTATACTATTGCCTGTCTGGCCATTTTTTTGACATGCTAAATTCTGAGGTTTTTGGCTTTTATTTGGCCTTAATTCCCACTTTGTCCACTATAACGCGTCTCTATGAGGTATTCTGTGTCGTTTTCGGCCATTTTTAGGAGCAGTCCAAATTTGACTTTTTTTGCCATACTATACTCTTGCCTTTGTGGCCATCTTTTTGACATGCTAAATTCTGAGGTTTTTGGCTTTTATTTGGCCTTTATTCCCACTTTGACCACTATAATGCGTCTCTATGAGCTATTCTAGGTCGTTTTCAGCCATTTTTAGGAGCGGTCAAAATTTGACTTTTTTCGCCATACTATACTATTGCCTTTGTGTCCATTTTTTTGACATTCTAAATTCTGAGGTTTTTGGCTTTTTTTTGGCCTTAATTCCCACTTTGTTCACTATAACGTGTCTCTATGAGCTATTCTAGGTCGTTTTCAGCCATTTTTAGGAGCGGTCCAAATTTGACTTTTTTCGCCATACTATACTATTGCCTTTCTGGCCATTTTTTTGACATGCTAAATTCTGAGGTTTTTGGCTTTTATTTGGCCTTAATTCCCACTTTGACCACTAAAACGCATCTCTATGAGCTATACTATGTCGTTTTCAGCCATTTTTAGGAGCGGTCAAAATTTGACTTTTTTCGCCATACTATACTATTGCCTTTTTGGCCATTTTTTTGACATGCTAAATTCTGAGGTTTTTGGCTATTTTTTGGCCTTTATTCCCACTTTGACCACTATAATGCGTCTCTATGAGCTATTCTATGTCGTTTCCAGCCATTTTTAGGAGCGGTCAAAATTTGACTTTTTTCGCCATACTATACTATTGCCTTTGTGGCCATTTTTTTGACATGCTAAATTCTGAGGTCTTTGCCTTTTTTTTGGCCTTTATTCCCACTTTGTTCACCATAACGTGTTTCTATGAGCTATTCTAGGTTGTTTTCAGCCATTTTTAGGAGCGGTCCAAATTTGACTTTTTGCGCCATACTATACTATTGCCTTTCTGGCCATTTTTTTGACATGCTAAATTCAGAGGTTTTTGGCTTTTATTTGGCCTTTATTCCCACTTTGACCACTATAATGCGTCTCTATGAGCTATTCTAGGTCGTTTTCAGCCATTTTTAGGAGCGGTCAAAATTTGACTTTTTTCGCCATACTATACTATTGCCTTTGTGGCCATTTTTTGACATGCTAAATTCTGAGGTTTTTGGCTTTTTTTTGGCCTTAATTCCCACTTTGTTCACTATAACGTGTCTCTATGAGCTATTCTAGGTCGTTTTCAGCCATTTTTAGGAGCGGTCCAAATTTGACTTTTTTCGCCATACTATACTATTGCCTTTGTGGCCATTTTTTTGACATGCTAAATTCTGAGGTTTTTGGCTTTTATTTGGCCTTAATTCCCACTTTGACCACTAAAACGCATCTCTATGAGCTATACTATGTCGTTTTCAGCCATTTTTAGGAGCGGTCAAAATTTGACTTTTTTCGCCATACTATACTATTGCCTTTCTGGCCATTTTTTTGACATGCTAAATTCTGAGGTTTTTGGCTATTTTTTGGCCTTTATTCCCACTTTGACCACTATAATGCGTCTCTATGAGCTATTCTATGTCGTTTCCAGCCATTTTTAGGAGCGGTCAAAATTTGACTTTTTTCGCCATACTATACTATTGCCTTTGTGGCCATTTTTTTGACATGCTAAATTCTGAGGTTTTTGGCTTTTATTTGGCCTTAATTCCGACTTTGACCACTATCACGCGTCTCTATGAGCTATTCTAGGTCGTTTTCAGCCATTTTTAGGAGCGGTCCAAATTTGACTTTTTTCGCCATACTATACTATTGCCTTTCTGGCCATTTTTTTGACATGCTAAATTCTGAGGTCTTTGCCTTTTTTTTGGCCTTTATTCCCACTTTGTTCACCATAACGTGTTTCTATGAGCTATTCTAGGTTGTTTTCAGCCATTTTTAGGAGCGGTCAAAATTTGACTTTTTTCGCCATACTATACTATTGCCTTTGTGGCCATTTTTTTGACATGCTAAATTCTGAGGTTTTTGGCTTTTATTTGACCATAATTCCCACTTTGACCACTATAATGCGTCTCTATGAGCTATTCTAGGTCGTTTTCAGCCATTTTTAGGAGCGGTCCAAATTTGACTTTTTTCGCCATACTATACTATTGCCTTTGTGTCCATTTTTTTGACATGCTAAATTCTGAGGTTTTTGGCTTTTATTTGGCCTTTATTCCCACTTTGACCACTATAACGCATCTCTATGAGCTATTCTATGTTATTTTCAGCCATTTTTAGGAGCGGTCCAAATTTGACTTTTTTCGCCATACTATACTATTGCCTTTGTGGCCATTTTTTTGACATGCTAAATTCTGAGGTTTTTGCCTTTTTTTTGGCCTTTATTCCCACTTTGTTCACCATAACGTGTCTCTATGAGCTATTCTAGGTTGTTTTCAGCCATTTTTAGGAGCGGTCAAAATTTGACTTTTTTCGCCATACTATACTATTGCCTTTGTGTCCATTTTTTTGACATGCTAAATTCTGAGGTTTTTGGCTTTTTTTTGGCCTAAATTCCCACTTTGACCACTATAATGCGTCTCTATGAGCTATTCTAGGTCGTTTTCAGCCATTTTAAGGAGCGGTCCAAATTTGACTTTTTTCGCCATACTATACTATTGCCTTTGTGGCCATTTTTTTGACATGCTAAATTCTGAGGTTTTTGGCTATTTTTTGGCCTTTATTCGCACTTTGACCACTATAACGCGTCTCTATGAGCTATTCTATGTCGTTTTCAGCCATTTTTAGGAGCGGTCCAAATTTGACTTTTTTCGCCATACTATACTATTGCCTTTGTGGCCATTTTTTTGAAATGCTAAATTCTGAGGTTTTTGGCTTTTATTTGGCCTTTATTCCCACTTTGAGCACTAAAACGCATCTCTATGAGCTATTCTATGTCGTTTTCAGCCATTTTTAGGAGCGGTCCAAATTTGACTTTTTTCGCCATACTATACTATTGCCTTTGTGTCCATTTTTTTGACATGCTAAATTCTGAGGTTTTTGGCTTTTTTTTGGCCTTAATTCCCACTTTGTTTACTATAACGTGTCTCTATGAGCTATTCTAGGTCGTTTTCAGCCATTTTTAGGAGCGGTCCAAATTTGACTTTTTTCGCCATACTATACTATTGCCTTTCTGGCCATTTTTTTGACATGCTAAATTCTGAGGTTTTTGGCTTTTATTTGGCCTTAATTCCCACTTTGACCACTATAATGCGTCTCTATGAGCTATTCTAGGTCGTTTTCAGCCATTTTTAGGAGCGGTCCAAATTTGACTTTTTTCGCCATACTATAGTATTGCCTTTCTGGCCATTTTTTTGACATGCTAAATTCTGAGGTTTTTGGCTATTTTTTGGCCTTTATTCGCACTTTGACCACTATAACGCGTCTCTATGAGCTATTCTATGTCGTTTTCAGCCATTTTTAGGAGCGGTCCAAATTTGACTTTTTTCGCCATACTATACTATTGCCTTTGTGGCCATTTTTTTGACATGCTAAATTCTGAGGTTTTTGGCTATTTTTTGGCCTTTATTCGCACTTTGACCACTATAACGCGTCTCTATGAGCTATTCTATGTCGTTTTCAGCCATTTTTAGGAGCGGTCCAAATTTGACTTTTTTCGCCATACTATACTATTGCCTTTGTGGCCATTTTTTTGAAATGCTAAATTCTGAGGTTTTTGGCTTTTATTTGGCCTTTATTCCCACTTTGAGCACTAAAACGCATCTCTATGAGCTATTCTATGTCGTTTTCAGCCATTTTTAGGAGCGGTCCAAATTTGACTTTTTTCGCCATACTATACTATTGCCTTTCTGGCCATTTTTTTGACATGCTAAATTCTGAGGTTTTTGGCTTTTATTTGGCCTTAATTCCCACTTTGACCACTATAATGCGTCTCTATGAGCTATTCTAGGTCGTTTTCAGCCATTTTTAGGAGCGGTCAAAATTTGACTTTTTTCGCCATACTATACTATTGCCTTTCTGGCCATTTTTTGACATGCTAAATTCTGAGGTTTTTGGCTTTTATTTGACCATAATTCCCACTTTGACCACTATAATGCGTCTCTATGAGCTATTCTAGGTCGTTTTCAGCCATTTTTAGGAGCGGTCAAAATTTGACTTTTTTCGCCATACTATACTATTGCCTTTGTGTCCATTTTTTTGACATGCTAAATTCTGAGGTTTTTGGCTTTTTTTTGGCCTTAATTCCCACTTTGTTCACTATAACGTGTCTCTATGAGCTATTCTAGGTCGTTTTCAGCCATTTTTAGGAGCGGTCCAAATTTGACTTTTTTCGCCATACTATACTATTGCCTTTCTGGCCATTTTTTTGACATGCTAAATTCTGAGGTTTTTGGCTTTTATTTGGCCTTAATTCCCACTTTGACCACTATAACGCGTCTCTATGAGCTATTCTATGTCGTTTTCGGCCATTTTTAGGAGCGGTCCAAATTTGACTTTTTGCGCCATACTATACTATTGCCTTTGTGGCCATTTTTTTGACATGCTAAATTCTGAGGTTTTTGGCTTTTATTTGGCCTTTATTCCCACTTTGACCACTATAATGCGTCTCTATGAGCTATTCTAGGTCGTTTTCAGCCATTTTTAGGAGCGGTCAAAATTTGACTTTTTTCGCCATACTATACTATTGCCTTTGTGGCCATTTTTTGACATGCTAAATTCTGAGGTTTTTGGCTTTTATTTGACCATAATTCCCACTTTGACCACTATAATGCGTCTCTATGAGCTATTCTAGGTCGTTTTCAGCCATTTTTAGGAGCGGTCAAAATTTGACTTTTTTCGCCATACTATACTATTGCCTTTGTGTCCATTTTTTTGACATGCTAAATTCTGAGGTTTTTGGCTTTTTTTTGGCCTTAATTCCCACTTTGTTCACTATAACGTGTCTCTATGAGCTATTCTAGGTCGTTTTCAGCCATTTTTAGGAGCGGTCCAAATTTGACTTTTTTCGCCATACTATACTATTGCCTTTCTGGCCATTTTTTTGACATGCTAAATTCTGAGGTTTTTGGCTTTTATTTGGCCTTAATTCCCACTTTGACCACTATAACGCGTCTCTATGAGCTATTCTATGTCGTTTTCGGCCATTTTTAGGAGCGGTCCAAATTTGACTTTTTTCGCCATACTATACTATTGCCTTTGTGGCCATTTTTTTGACATGCTAAATTCTGAGGTTTTTGGCTTTTATTTGGCCTTTATTCCCACTTTGACCACTATAATGCGTCTCTATGAGCTATTCTAGGTAGTTTTCAGCCGTTTTTAGGAGCGGTCAAGATTTGACTTTTTTCGCCATACTATACTATTGCCTTTGTGGCCATTTTTTTGACATGCTAAATTCTGAGGTTTTTGGCTTTTTTTTGGCCTTAATTCCCACTTTGTTCACTATAACGTGTCTCTATGAGCTATTCTAGGTCGTTTTCAGCCATTTTTAGGAGCGGTCCAAATTTGACTTTTTTCGCCATACTATACTATTGCCTTTCTGGCCATTTTTTTGACATGCTAAATTCTGAGGTTTTTGGCTTTTATTTGGCCTTAATTCCCACTTTGACCACTAAAACGCATCTCTATGAGCTATACTATGTCGTTTTCAGCCATTTTTAGGAGCGGTCAAAATTTGACTTTTTTCGCCATACTATACTATTGCCTTTGTGTCCATTTTTTTGACATGCTAAATTCTGAGGTTTTTGGCTATTTTTTGGCCTTTATTCCCACTTTGACCACTATAATGCGTCTCTATGAGCTATTCTATGTCGTTTTCAGCCATTTTTAGGAGCGGTCAAAATTTGACTTTTTTCGCCATACTATACTATTGCCTTTGTGGCCATTTTTTTGACATGCTAAATTCTGAGGTTTTTGGCTTTTATTTGGCCTTAATTCCCACTTTGACCACTATAATGCGTCTCTATGAGCTATTCTATGTCGTTTCCAGCCATTTTTAGGAGCGGTCAAAATTTGACTTTTTTCGCCATACTATACTATTGCCTTTCTGGCCATTTTTTTGACATGCTAAATTCTGAGGTCTTTGCCTTTTTTTTGGCCTTTATTCCCACTTTGTTCACTTTAACGTGTCTCTATGAGCTATTCTAGGTCGTTTTCAGCCATTTTTAGGAGCTGTCCAAATTTGACTTTTTCGCCATACTATACTATTGCCTTTCTGGCCATTTTTTTGACATGCTAAATTCTGAGGTTTTTGGCTTTTATTTGGCCTTAATTCCCACTTTGTCCACTATAACGCGTCTCTATGAGCTATTCTATGTCGTTTTCGGCCATTTTTAGGAGCGGTCCAAATTTGACTTTTTGCGCCATACTATACTATTGCCTTTGTGGCCATTTTTTTGACATGCTAAATTCTGAGGTTTTTGGCTATTTTTTGGCCTTTATTCCCACTTTGACCACTATAATGCGTCTCTATGAGCTATTCTAGGTCGTTTTCAGCCATTTTTAGGAGCGGTCAAAATTTGGCTTTTTTCGCCATACTATACTATTGCCTTTGTGTCCATTTTTTGACATGCTAAATTCTGAGGTTTTTGGCTTTTTTTTGGCCTTAATTCCCACTTTGTTCACTATAACGTGTCTCTATGAGCTATTCTAGGTCGTTTTCAGCCATTTTTAGGAGCGGTCCAAATTTGACTTTTTTCGCCATACTATACTATTGCCTTTCTGGCCATTTTTTTTGACATGCTAAATTCTGAGGTTTTTGGCTTTTATTTGGCCTTAATTCCCACTTTGACCACTATAACGCATCTCTATGAGCTATACTATGTAGTTTTCAGCCATTTTTAGGAGCGGTCAAAATTTGACTTTTTTTCGCCATACTATACTATTGCCTTTCTGGCCATTTTTTTGACATGCTAAATTCTGAGGTTTTTGGCTATTTTTTGGCCTTTATTCCCACTTTGACCACTATAATGCGTCTCTATGAGCTATTCTATGTCGTTTCCAGCCATTTTTAGGAGCGGTCAAAATTTGACTTTTTCGCCATACTATACTATTGCCTTTGTGGCCATTTTTTGACATGCTAAATTCTGAGGTTTTGGCTTTTATTTGGCCTTAATTCCCACTTTGACCACTATAACGCGTCTCTATGAGCTATTCTAGGTCGTTTTCAGCCATTTTAGGAGCGGTCAAAATTTGACTTTTTTCGCCATACTATACTATTGCCTTTCTGGCCATTTTTTTGACATGCTAAATTCTGAGGTCTTTGCCTTTTTTTTGGCCTTTATTCCCACTTTGTTCACCATAACGTGTTTCTATGAGCTATTCTAGGTTGTTTTCAGCCATTTTTAGGAGCGGTCAAAATTTGACTTTTTTCGCCATACTATACTATTGCCTTTGTGGCCATTTTTTGACATGCTAAATTCTGAGGTTTTTGGCTATTTTTTGGCCTTTATTCCCACTTTGACCACTAAAACGCATCTCTATGAGCTATACTATGTCGTTTTCAGCCATTTTTAGGAGCGGTCAAAATTTGACTTTTTTCGCCATACTATACTATTGCCTTTCTGGCCATTTTTTTGACATGCTAAATTCTGAGGTTTTTGGCTATTTTTTGGCCTTTATTCCCACTTTGACCACTATAATGCGTCTCTATGAGCTATTCTATGTCGTTTCAGCCATTTTAGGAGCGGTCCAAATTTGACTTTTTTCGCCATACTATACTATTGCCTTTGTGGCCATTTTTTTGACATGCTAAATTCTGAGGTTTTTGGCTTTTATTTGGCCTTAATTCCCACTTTGACCACTATAACGGTCTCTATGAGCTATTCTAGGTCGTTTTCAGCCATTTTTAGGAGCGGTCCAAATTTGACTTTTTTCGCCATACTATACTATTGCCTTTCTGGCCATTTTTTTGACATGCTAAATTCTGAGGTTTTTGCCTTTTTTTTGGCCTTTATTCCCACTTTGTTCACCATAACGTGTTTCTATGAGCTATTCTAGGTTGTTTTCAGCCATTTTTAGGAGCGGTCAAAATTTGACTTTTTTCGCCATACTATACTATTGCCTTTGTGGCCATTTTTTTGACATGCTAAATTCTGAGGTTTTTGGCTTTTATTTGACCATAATTCCCACTTTGACCACTATAATGTGTCTCTATGAGCTATTCTATGTCGCTTTTCAGCCATTTTTAGGAGCGGTCCAAATTTGACTTTTTTCGCCATACTATACTATTGCCTTTGTGTCCATTTTTTGAAATGCTAAATTCTGAGGTTTTGGCTTTTTTTGGCCTTAATTCCCACTTTGTTCACTATAACGTGTCTCTATGAGTTATTCTAGGTCGTTTTCAGCCATTTTTAGGAGCGGTCCAAATTTGACTTTTTTCGCCATACTATACTATTGCCTTTGTGGCCATTTTTTGACATGCTAAATTCTGAGGTTTTTGGCTTTTATTTGACCATAATTCCCACTTTGACCACTATAATGCGTCTCTATGAGCTATTCTAGGTCGTTTTCAGCCATTTTTAGGAGCGGTCCAAATTTGACTTTTTTCGCCATACTATACTATTGCCTTTGTGGCCATTTTTTTGACATGCTAAATTCTGAGGTTTTTGGCTTTTATTTGACCATAATTCCCACTTTGACCACTATAATGCGTCTCTATGAGCTATTCTATGTCGTTTTCAGCCATTTTTAGGAGCGGTCCAAATTTGACTTTTTTCGCCATACTATACTATTGCCTTTGTGGCCATTTTTTTGACATGCTAAATTCTGAGGTTTTTGGCTTTTTTTTGGCCTTAATTCCCACTTTGTTTACTATAACGTGTCTCTATGAGCTATTCTAGGTCGTTTTCAGCCATTTTTAGGAGCGGTCCAAATTTGACTTTTTTCGCCATACTATACTATTGCCTTTGTGGCCATTTTTTTGACATGCTAAATTCTGAGGTTTTTGGCTTTTATTTGGCCTTTATTCCCACTTTGACCACTATAACGCATCTCTATGAGCTATTCTATGTTATTTTCAGCCATTTTTAGGAGCGGTCCAAATTTGACTTTTTTCGCCATACTATACTATTGCCTTTGTGGCCATTTTTTTGACATGCTAAATTCTGAGGTTTTTGGCTTTTATTTGACCATAATTCCCACTTTGACCACTATAATGCGTCTCTATGAGCTATTCTATGTCGTTTTCAGCCATTTTTAGGAGCGGTCCAAATTTGACTTTTTTCGCCATACTATACTATTGCCTTTGTGGCCATTTTTTTGACATGCTAAATTCTGAGGTTTTTGGCTTTTATTTGGCCTTTATTCCCACTTTGACCACTATAACGCATCTCTATGAGCTATTCTATGTTATTTTCAGCCATTTTTAGGAGCGGTCCAAATTTGACTTTTTTCGCCATACTATACTATTGCCTTTGTGTCCATTTTTTTGACATGCTAAATTCTGAGGTTTTTGGCTTTTATTTGACCATAATTCCCACTTTGACCACTATAATGCGTCTCTATGAGCTATTCTAGGTCGTTTTCAGCCATTTTTAGGAGCGGTCCAAATTTGACTTTTTTCGCCATACTATACTATTGCCTTTCTGGCCATTTTTTTGACATGCTAAATTCTGAGGTCTTTGCCTTTTTTTTGGCCTTTATTCCCACTTTGTTCACCATAACGTGTTTCTATGAGCTATTCTAGGTTGTTTTCAGCCATTTTTAGGAGCGGTCAAAATTTGACTTTTTTCGCCATACTATACTATTGCCTTTGTGGCCATTTTTTTGACATGCTAAATTCTGAGGTTTTTGGCTTTTATTTGACCATAATTCCCACTTTGTTTACTATAACGTGTCTCTATGAGCTATTCTAGGTCGTTTTCAGCCATTTTTAGGAGCGGTCAAAATTTGACTTTTTTCGCCATACTATACTATTGCCTTTGTGTCCATTTTTTTGACATGCTAAATTCTGAGGTTTTTGGCTTTTATTTGGCCTTAATTCCCACTTTGACCACTAAAACGCATCTCTATGAGCTATACTATGTCGTTTTCAGCCATTTTTAGGAGCGGTCAAAATTTGATTTTTTTCGCCATACTATACTATTGCGTTTTTGGCCATTTTTTTGACATGCTAAATTCTGAGGTTTTTGGCTATTTTTTGGCCTTTATTCCCACTTTGACCACTATAATGCGTCTCTATGAGCTATTCTATGTCGTTTCCAGCCATTTTTAGGAGCGGTCCAAATTTGACTTTTTTCGCCATACTATACTATTGCCTTTGTGGCCATTTTTTTGACATGCTAAATTCTGAGGTTTTTGGCTTTTATTTGGCCTTAATTCCCACTTTGACCACTATAACGCGTCTCTATGAGCTATTCTAGGTCGTTTTCAGCCATTTTTAGGAGCGGTCCAAATTTGACTTTTTTCGCCATACTATACTATTGCCTTTCTGGCCATTTTTTTGACATGCTAAATTCTGAGGTCTTTGCCTTTTTTTTGGCCTTTATTCCCACTTTGTTCACCATAACGTGTTTCTATGAGCTATTCTAGGTTGTTTTCAGCCATTTTTAGGAGCGGTCAAAATTTGACTTTTTTCGCCATACTATACTATTGCCTTTGTGGCCATTTTTTTGACATGCTGAATTCTGAGGTTTTTGGCTTTTATTTGACCATAATTCCCACTTTGACCACTATAATGCGTCTCTATGAGCTATTCTATGTCGTTTTCAGCCATTTTTAGGAGCGGTCCAAATTTGACTTTTTTCGCCATACTATACTATTGCCTTTGCGTCCATTTTTTTGACATGCTAAATTCTGAGGTTTTTGGCTTTTTTTTGGCCTTAATTCCCACTTTGTTCACTATAACGTGTCTCTATGAGTTATTCTAGGTCGTTTTCAGCCATTTTTAGGAGCGGTCCAAATTTGACTTTTTTCGCCATACTATACTATTGCCTTTGTGGCCATTTTTTTGACATGCTAAATTCTGAGGTTTTTGGCTTTTATTTGGCCTTAATTCCCACTTTGACCACTATAATGCGTCTCTATGAGCTATTCTAGGTCGTTTTCAGCCATTTTTAGGAGCGGTCCAAATTTGACTTTTTTCGCCATACTATACTATTGCCTTTGTGGCCATTTTTTTGACATGCTAAATTCTGAGGTTTTTGGCTTTTATTTGACCATAATTCCCACTTTGACCACTATAATGCGTCTCTATGAGCTATTCTATGTCGTTTTCAGCCATTTTTAGGAGCGGTCCAAATTTGACTTTTTTCGCCATACTATACTATTGCCTTTGTGGCCATTTTTTTGACATGCTAAATTCTGAGGTTTTTGGCTTTTTTTTTGGCCTTAATTCCCACTTTGTTCACTATAACGTGTCTCTATGAGCTATTCTAGGTCGTTTTCAGCCATTTTTAGGAGCGGTCCAAATTTGACTTTTTTCGCCATACTATACTATTGCCTTTGTGGCCATTTTTTTGACATGCTAAATTCTGAGGTTTTTGGCTTTTATTTGGCCTTTATTCCCACTTTGACCACTATAACGCATCTCTATGAGCTATTCTATGTTATTTTCAGCCATTTTTAGGAGCGGTCCAAATTTGACTTTTTTCGCCATACTATACTATTGCCTTTGTGGCCATTTTTTTGACATGCTAAATTCTGAGGTTTTTGGCTTTTATTTGACCATAATTCCCACTTTGACCACTATAATGCGTCTCTATGAGCTATTCTATGTCGTTTTCAGCCATTTTTAGGAGCGGTCCAAATTTGACTTTTTTCGCCATACTATACTATTGCCTTTGTGTCCATTTTTTTGACATGCTAAATTCTGAGGTCTTTGCCTTTTTTTTGGCCTTTATTCCCACTTTGTTCACCATAACGTGTTTCTATGAGCTATTCTAGGTTGTTTTCAGCCATTTTTAGGAGCGGTCAAAATTTGACTTTTTTCGCCATACTATACTATTGCCTTTGTGTCCATTTTTTTGACATGCTAAATTCTGAGGTTTTTGGCTTTTATTTGACCATAATTCCCACTTTGACCACTATAATGCGTCTCTATGAGCTATTCTATGTCGTTTTCAGCCATTTTTAGGAGCGGTCCAAATTTGACTTTTTTCGCCATACTATACTATTGCCTTTGCGTCCATTTTTTTGACATGCTAAATTCTGAGGTTTTTGGCTTTTTTTTGGCCTTAATTCCCACTTTGTTCACTATAACGTGTCTCTATGAGTTATTCTAGGTCGTTTTCAGCCATTTTTAGGAGCGGTCCAAATTTGACTTTTTTCGCCATACTATACTATTGCCTTTGTGGCCATTTTTTGACATGCTAAATTCTGAAGTTTTTGGCTTTTATTTGGCCTTAATTCCCACTTTGACCACTATAATGCGTCTCTATGAGCTATTCTAGGTCGTTTTCAGCCATTTTTAGGAGCGGTCCAAATTTGACTTTTTTCGCCATACTATACTATTGCCTTTGTGGCCATTTTTTTGACATGCTAAATTCTGAGGTTTTTGGCTTTTATTTGGCCTTAATTCCCACTTTGACCACTATAATGCGTCTCTATGAGCTATTCTATGTCGTTTTCAGCCATTTTTAGGAGCGGTCCAAATTTGACTTTTTTCGCCATACTATACTATTGCCTTTGTGTCCATTTTTTGACATGCTAAATTCTGAGGTTTTTGGCTTTTTTTTTGGCCTTAATTCCCACTTTGTTCACTATAACGTGTCTCTTTGAGCTATTCTAGGTCGTTTTCAGCCATTTTTAGGAGCGGTCCAAATTTGACTTTTTTCGCCATACTATACTATTGCCTTTGTGGCCATTTTTTTGACATGCTAAATTCTGAGGTTTTTGGCTTTTATTTGGCCTTTATTCCCACTTTGACCACTATAACGCATCTCTATGAGCTATTCTATGTTATTTTCAGCCATTTTTAGGAGCGGTCCAAATTTGACTTTTTTCGCCATACTATACTATTGCCTTTCTGGCCATTTTTTTGACATGCTAAATTCTGAGGTTTTTGGCTTTTATTTGACCATAATTCCCACTTTGACCACTATAATGCGTCTCTATGAGCTATTCTATGTCGTTTTCAGCCATTTTTAGGAGCGGTCCAAATTTGACTTTTTTCGCCATACTATACTATTGCCTTTGTGTCCATTTTTTTGACATGCTAAATTCTGAGGTTTTTGGCTTTTTTTTGGCCTTTATTCCCACTTTGTTCACCATAACGTGTTTCTATGAGCTATTCTAGGTTGTTTTCAGCCATTTTTAGGAGCGGTCAAAATTTGACTTTTTTCGCCATACTATAATATTGCCTTTGTGGCCATTTTTTTGACATGCTAAATTCTGAGGTTTTTGGCTATTTTTTGGCCTTAATTCCCACTTTGTTTACTATAACGTGTCTCTATGAGCTATTCTAGGTCGTTTTCAGCCATTTTTAGGAGCGGTCCAAATTTGACTTTTTTCGCCATACTATACTATTGCCTTTGTGGCCATTTTTTTGACATGCTAAATTCTGAGGTTTTTGGCTTTTATTTGGCCTTAATTCCCACTTTGACCACTATAATGCGTCTCTATGAGCTATTCTAGGTCGTTTTCAGCCATTTTTAGGAGCGGTCCAAATTTGACTTTTTTCGCCATACTATACTATTGCCTTTCTGGCCATTTTTTTGACATGCTAAATTCTGAGGTCTTTGCCTTTTTTTTGGCCTTTATTCCCACTTTGTTCACCATAACGTGTTTCTATGAGCTATTCTAGGTTGTTTTCAGCCATTTTTAGGAGCGGTCAAAATTTGACTTTTTTCGCCATACTATACTATTGCCTTTGTGGCCATTTTTTTGACATGCTAAATTCTGAGGTTTTTGGCTTTTTTTTGGCCTTTATTCCCACTTTGTTCACTATAACGTGTCTCTATGAGCTATTCTAGGTCGTTTTCAGCCATTTTTAGGAGCGGTCCAAATTTGACTTTTTTCGCCATACTATACTATTGCCTTTGTGTCCATTTTTTTGACATGCTAAATTCTGAGGTTTTTGGCTTTTTTTTGGCCTTTATTCCCACTTTGTTCACCATAACGTGTTTCTATGAGCTATTCTAGGTTGTTTTCAGCCATTTTTAGGAGCGGTCAAAATTTGACTTTTTTCGCCATACTATACTATTGCCTTTGTGTCCATTTTTTTGACATGCTAAATTCTGAGGTTTTTGGCTTTTTTTTGGCCTTAATTCCCACTTTGTTCACTATAACGTGTCTCTATGAGCTATTCTAGGTCGTTTTCAGCCATTTTTAGGAGCGGTCCAAATTTGACTTTTTTCGCCATACTATACTATTGCCTTTCTGGCCATTTTTTTGACATGCTAAATTCTGAGGTTTTTGGCTTTTATTTGGCCTTAATTCCCACTTTGACCACTATAATGCGTCTCTATGAGCTATTCTAGGTCGTTTTCAGCCATTTTTAGGAGCGGTCCAAATTTGACTTTTTTCGCCATACTATACTATTGCCTTTGTGGCCATTTTTTTGACATGCTAAATTCTGAGGTTTTTGGCTTTTTTTTGGCCTTTATTCCCACTTTGACTTCTATAACGTCTCTATGAGCTATTCTATGTCGTTTTCAGCCATTTTAGGAGCAGTCCAAATTTGACTTTTTTCGCCATACTATACTATTGCCTTTGTGGCCATTTTTTTGAAATGCTAAATTCTGAGGTTTTTGGCTTTTATTTGGCCTTTATTCCCACTTTGAGCACTAAAACGCATCTCTATGAGCTATTCTATGTCGTTTTCAGCCATTTTTAGGAGCGGTCCAAATTTGACTTTTTTCGCCATACTATACTATTGCCTTTCTGGCCATTTTTTTGACATGCTAAATTCTGAGGTTTTTGGCTTTTATTTGACCATAATTCCCACTTTGACCACTATAATGCGTCTCTATGAGCTATTCTAGGTCGTTTTCAGCCATTTTTAGGAGCGGTCAAAATTTGACTTTTTTCGCCATACTATACTATTGCCTTTCTGGCCATTTTTTTGACATGCTAAATTCTGAGGTTTTTGGCTTTTATTTGGCCTTAATTCCCACTTTGACCACTATAATGCGTCTCTATGAGCTATTCTAGGTCGTTTTCAGCCATTTTTAGGAGCGGTCCAAATTTGACTTTTTTCGCCATACTATACTATTGCCTTTGTGGCCATTTTTTTGACATGCTAAATTCTGAGGTTTTTGGCTTTTTTTTGGCCTTTATTCCCACTTTGTTCACCATAACGTGTTTCTATGAGCTATTCTAGGTTGTTTTCAGCCATTTTTAGGAGCGGTCAAAATTTGACTTTTTTCGCCATACTATACTATTGCCTTTGTGTCCATTTTTTTGACATGCTAAATTCTGAGGTTTTTGGCTTTTTTTTGGCCTTAATTCCCACTTTGTTTACTATAACGTGTCTCTATGAGCTATTCTAGGTCGTTTTCAGCCATTTTTAGGAGCGGTCCAAATTTGACTTTTTTCGCCATACTATACTATTGCCTTTCTGGCCATTTTTTTGACATGCTAAATTCTGAGGTTTTTGGCTTTTATTTGGCCTTAATTCCCACTTTGACCACTATAATGCGTCTCTATGAGCTATTCTAGGTCGTTTTCAGCCATTTTTAGGAGCGGTCCAAATTTGACTTTTTTCGCCATACTATACTATTGCCTTTCTGGCCATTTTTTTGACATGCTAAATTCTGAGGTCTTTGGCTATTTTTTGGCCTTTATTCGCACTTTGACCACTATAACGCGTCTCTATGAGCTATTCTATGTCGTTTTCAGCCATTTTTAGGAGCGGTCAAAATTTGACTTTTTTCGCCATACTATACTATTGCCTTTGTGGCCATTTTTTTGACATGCTAAATTCTGAGGTTTTTGGCTTTTTTTTGGCCTTTATTCCACTTTGACCACTATAACGCGTCTCTATGAGCTATTCTATGTCGTTTTCAGCCATTTTTAGGAGCGGTCCAAATTTGACTTTTTTCGCCATACTATACTATTGCCTTTCTGGCCATTTTTTTGACATGCTAAATTCTGAGGTTTTTGGCTTTTTTTTGGCCTTTATTCCCACTTTTACCACTATAACGCATCTCTATGAGCTATACTATGTTGCTTTTCAGCCATTTTGAGGAGCGGTCCAAATTTGACTTTTTCGCCATACTATACTATTGCCTTTGTGGCCATTTTTTTGACATGCTAAATTCTGAGGTTTTTGGCTTTTATTTGGCCTTAATTCCCACTTTGACCACTATAATGCGTCTCTATGAGCTATTCTAGGTCGTTTTCAGCCATTTTTAGGAGCGATCCAAATTTGACTTTTTCGCCATACTATACTATTGCCTTTTTGGCCATTTTTTGACATGCTAAATTCTGAGGTTTTTGGCTTTTATTTGACCATAATTCCCACTTTGACCACTATAATGCGTCTCTATGAGCTATTCTAGGTCGTTTTCAGCCATTTTTAGGAGCGGTCCAAATTTGACTTTTTTCGCCATACTATACTATTGCCTTTGTGGCCATTTTTTGACATGCTAAATTCTGAGGTTTTTTGCTTTTTTTTGGCCTTTATTCCCACTTTGTTCACCATAACGTGTTTCTATGAGCTATTCTAGGTTGTTTTCAGCCATTTTTAGGAGCGGTCAAAATTTGACTTTTTTCGCCATACTATACTATTGCCTTTGTGGCCATTTTTTTGACATGCTAAATTCTGAGGTTTTTGGCTTTTTTTTGGCCTTTATTCCCACTTTGTTTACTATAACGTGTCACTATGAGCTATTCTAGGTCGTTTGCAGCCATTTTTAGGAGCGGTCCAAATTTGACTTTTTTCGCCATACTATACTATTGCCTTTCTGGCCATTTTTTTGACATGCTAAATTCTGAGGTTTTTGGCTTTTATTTGGCCTTAATTCCCACTTTGACCACTATAATGCGTCTCTATGAGCTATTCTAGGTCGTTTTCAGCCATTTTAGGAGCGGTCCAAATTTGACTTTTTCGCCATACTATACTATTGCCTTTCTGGCCATTTTTTGACATGCTAAATTCTGAGGTTTTTGGCTTTTTTTGGCCTTTATTCCCACTTTGACTTCTATAACGTGTCTCTATGAGCTATTCTATGTCGTTTTCAGCCATTTTAGGAGCGGTCCAAATTTGACTTTTTCGCCATACTATACTATTGCCTTTGTGGCCATTTTTTGACATGCTAAATTCTGAGGTTTTTGGCTTTTATTTGGCCTTTATTCCCACTTTGACCACTATAACGCGTCTCTATGAGCTATTCTATGTCGTTTTCAGCCATTTTTAGGAGCGGTCCAAATTTGACTTTTTTCGCCATACTATACTATTGCCTTTCTGGCCATTTTTTTGACATGCTAAATTCTGAGGTTTTTGGCTTTTATTTGGCCTTAATTCCCACTTTGACCACTATAACGCGTCTCTATGAGCTATTCTATGTCGTTTTCAGCCATTTTTAGGAGCGGTCCAAATTTGACTTTTTTCGCCATACTATACTATTGCCTTTGTGTCCATTTTTTTACATGCTAAATTCTGAGGTTTTTGGCTTTTTTTGGCCTTAATTCCCACTTTGTTCACTATAACGTGTCTCTATGAGCTACTCTAGGTCGTTTTCAGCCATTTTTAGGAGCGGTCCAAATTTGACTTTTTTCGCCATACTATACTATTGCCTTTCTGGCCATTTTTTGACATGCTAAATTCTGAGGTTTTTGGCTTTTTTTTTGGCCTTTATTCCCACTTTGTTCATTATAACGCGTCTCTATGAGCTATTCTATGTCGTTTTCAGCCATTTTTAGGAGCGGTCAAAATTTGACTCTTTTCGCCATACTATACTATGGCCTTTTTGGCCATTTTTTTGACATGCTAAATTCTGAGGTTTTTGGCTTTTTTTTGGCCTTTATTCCCACCTTGTTCATTGTAACGCGTCTCTATGAGGTATTCTAGGTCGTTTTCAACCATTTTTAGGAGCGGTCAAAATTTGACTTTTTTCGCCATACTATACTATTGCCTTTGTGGCCATTTTTTTGACATGCTAAATTCTGAGGTTTTTGGCTTTTTTTTTGGCTTTATTTCCCACTTTGACCACTATAACGCGTCTCTATGAGCTATTCTATGTCGTTTCCGGCCATTTTTAGGAGCGGTCAAAATTTGACTTTTTTTTGCCATACTATAGTATTGCCTTTCTGGCCATTTTTTTGACATGCTAAATTCTGAGGTTTTTGGCTATTTTTTGGCCTTTATTCGCACTTTGACCACTATAACGCGTCTCTATGAGCTATTCTATGTCGTTTTCAGCCATTTTTAGGAGCGGTCAAATTTGACTTTTTCGCCATACTATTCTATTGCCTTTGTGGCCATTTTTTTGACATGCTAAATTCTGACGTTTTTGGCTTTTATTTGGCCTTTATTCCCACTTTGACCACTATAACGTGTCTCTATGAGCTATTCTATGTCGTTTTCAGCCATTTTAAGGAGCGGTCAAAATTTGACTTTTTTCGCCATACTATAGTATTGCCGTTTTGGCCATTTTTTTGTCATGCTAAATTCTGAGGTTTTTGCCTTTTATTTGGCCTTAATTCCCACTTTGACCACTATAACGCGTCTCTATGAGCTATTCTATGTCGTTTTCAGCCATTTTTAGGAGCGGTCAAAATTTGACTTTTTTCGCCATACTATACTATTGCCTTTGTGTCCATTTTTTTGACATGCTAAATTCTGAGGTTTTTGGCTTTTATTTGGCCTTAATTCCCACTTTGACCACTATAACGCGTCTCTATGAGCTATTCTAGGTCGTTTTCAGCCATTTTTAGGAGCGGTCAAAATTTGACTTTTTTCGCCATACTATACTATTGCCTTTGTGGCCATTTTTTTGACATGCTAAATTCTGAGGTTTTTGGCTTTTTTTTGGCCTTTATTCCCACTTTGACCACTATAACGTCTCTATGAGCTATTCTATGTCGTTTTCAGCCATTTTAGGAGCGGTCCAAATTTGACTTTTTTTTGCCATACTATAGTATTGCCTTTGTGGCCATTTTTTTGACATGCTAAATTCTGAGGTTTTTGGCTTTTATTTGGCCTTAATTCCCACTTTGACCACTATAACGCGTCTCTATGAGCTATTCTAGGTCGTTTTCAGCCATTTTTAGGAGCGGTCCAAATTTGACTTTTTTCGCCATACTATACTATTGCCTTTCTGGCCATTTTTTTGACATGCTAAATTCTGAGGTTTTTGGCTTTTTTTTGGCCTTTATTCCCACTTTGTTCATTATAACGCGTCTCTATGAGCTATTCTATGTCGTTTTCAGCCATTTTTAGGAGCGGTCCAAATTTGACTTTTTTCGCCATACTATACTATTGCCTTTCTGGCCATTTTTTGACATGCTAAATTCTGAGGTTTTGGCTTTTTTTTGGCCTTTATTCCCACTTTGACCACTATAACGCGTCTCTATGAGCTATTCTATGTCGTTTTCAGCCATTTTTAGGAGCGGTCCAAATTTGACTTTTTTCGCCATACTATACTATTGCCTTTCTGGCCATTTTTTTGACATGCTAAATTCTGAGGTTTTTGGCTTTTATTTGGCCTTAATTCCCACTTTGACCACTATAATACGTCTCTATGAGCTATTCTAGGTCGTTTTCAGCCATTTTAGGAGCGGTCCAAATTTGACTTTTTTCGCCATACTATACTATTGCCTTTGTGGCCATTTTTTTGACATGCTAAATTCTGAGGTTTTTGGCTTTTTTTTGGCCTTAATTCCCACTTTGTTCACTATAACGTGTCTCTATGAGCTATTCTAGGTCGTTTTCAGCCATTTTTAGGAGCGGTCAAAATTTGACATTTTTCGCCATACTATACTATTGCCTTTGTGGCCATTTTTTTGACATGCTAAATTCTGAGGTTTTTGGCTTATTTTTGGCCTTTATTCCGACTTTGTTCATTATAATGCGTCTCTACGAGCTATTCTATGTCGTTTTCAGCCATTTTTAGGAGCGGTCCAAATTTCACTTTTTTCGCCATACTATACTATTGCCTTTCTGGCCATTTTTTTGACATGCTAAATTCTGACGTTTTTGGCTTTTATTTGGCCTTTATTCCCACTTTGACCACTATAACGTGTCTCTATGAGCTATTCTATGTCGTTTTCAGCCATTTTTAGGAGCGGTCAAAATTTGACTTTTTTCGCCATACTATACTATTGCCTTTCTGGCCATTTTTTTGACATGCTAAATTCTGAGGTTTTTGGCTTTTTTTTGGCCTTTATTCCCACCTTGTTCATTATAACGCGTCTCTATGAGCTATTCTATGTCGTTTTCAGCCATTTTTAGGAGCGGTCCAAATTTGACTTTTTTCGCCATACTATACTATTGCCTTTGTGGCCATTTTTTTGACATGCTAAATTCTGAGGTTTTTGGCTTTTATTTGGCCTTAATTCCCACTTTGACCACTATAACGCGTCTCTATGAGCTATTCTATGTCGTTTTCGGCCATTTTTAGGAGCGGTCCAAATTTGACTTTTTTTGCCATACTATAGTATTGGCATTGTGGCCATTTTTTGACATGCTAAATTCTGAGGTTTTTGGCTTTTTTTGGCCTTTATTCCCACTTTGACCACTATAACGCGTCTCTATGAGCTATTCTATGTCGTTTTCAGCCATTTTTAGGAGCGGTCCAAATTTGACTTTTTTCGCCATACTATACTATTGCCTTTGTGTCCATTTTTTTGACATGCTAAATTCTGAGGTTTTTGGCTTTTTTTTGGCCTTAATTCCCACTTTGTTCACTATAACGTGTCTCTATGAGCTATTCTAGGTCGTTTTCAGCCATTTTTAGGAGCGGTCAAAATTTGACTTTTTTCGCCATACTATACTATTGCCTTTCTGGCCATTTTTTTGACATGCTAAATTCTGAGGTTTTTGGCTCATTTTTGGCCTTTATTCCGACTTTGTTCATTATAACGCGTCTCTATGAGCTATTCTATGTCGTTTTCAGCCATTTTTAGGAGCGGTCCAAATTTGACTTTTTTTGCCATACTATAGTATTGCCGTTTTGGCCATTTTTTTGTCATGCTAAATTCTGAGGTTTTTGGCTTTTATTTGGCTTTTATTCCCACTTTGACCACTATAACGCATCTCTATGAGCTATTCTAGGTCGTTTTCAGCCATTTTTAGGAGCGGTCCAAATTTGACTTTTTTCGCCATACTATACTATTGCCTTTGTGGCCATTTTTTTGACATGCTAAATTCTGAGGTTTTTGGCTTTTTTTTGGCCTTAATTCCCACTTTGTTCAGTATAACGTGTCTCTATGAGTTATTCTAGGTCGTTTTCAGCCATTTTTAGGAGCGGTCAAAATTTGACTTTTTTCGCCATACTATACTATTGCCTTTGTGTCCATTTTTTTGACATGCTAAATTCTGAGGTTTTTGGCTGTTTTTTGGCCTTAATTCCCACTTTGTTCACTATAATGTGTCTCTATGAGCTATTCTATGTCGTTTTCAGCCATTTTTAGGAGCGGTCAAAATTTGACTTTTTTCGCCATACTATACTATTGCCTTTGTGGCCATTTTTTTGACATGCTAAATTCTGAGGTTTTTGGCTATTTTTTGGCCTTTATTCCCACTTTGACCACTATAACGCGTCTCTATGAGCTATTCTATGTTGTTTTCAGCCATTTTTAGGAGCGGTCAAAATTTGACTTTTTTCGCCATACTATAGTATTGCCTTTGTGTCCATTTTTTTGACATGCTAAATTCTGAGGTTTTTAGCTTTTATTTGACCTTAATTCCCACTTTGACCACTATAATGCGTCTCTATGAGCTATTCTAGGTCGTTTTCAGCCATTTTTAGGAGGGGTCCAAATTTGACTTTTTTCGCCATACTATACTATTGCCTTTTTGGCCATTTTTTTGACATGCTAAATTCTGAGGTTTTTGGCTATTTTTTGGCCTTTATTCGCACTTTGACCACTATAACGCGTCTCTATGAGCTATTCTAGGTCGTTTTAAGCCATTTTTAGCAGCGGTCAAAATTTGACTTTTTTCGCCATACTATACTATTGCCTTTCTGGCCATTTTTTTGACATGCTAAATTCTGAGGTTTTTGGCTTTTATTTGGCTTTTATTCCCACTTTGACCACTATAACGCATCTCTATGAGCTATTCTATGTCGTTTTCAGCCATTTTAAGGAGCGGTCAAAATTTGACTTTTTTCGCCATACTATACTATTGCCTTTTTGGCCATTTTTTTGACATGCTAAATTCTGAGGTTTTTGGCTTTTTTTTGGCCTTAATTCCCACTTTCTTCAGTATAACGTGTCTCTATGAGTTATTCTAGGTCGTTTTCAGCCATTTTTAGGAGCGGTCAAAATGTGACATTTTTCGCCATACTATACTATTGCCTTTGTGGCCATTTTTTTGACATGCTAAATTCTGAGGTTTTTGGCTTTTTTTTGGCCTTAATTCCCACTTTGTTCACTATAACGTGTCTCTATGAGTTATTCTAGGTCGTTTTCAGCCATTTTTAGGAGCGGTCCAAATTTGACTTTTTTCGCCATACTATACTATTGCCTTTCTGGCCATTTTTTTGACATCCTAAATTCTGAGGTTTTTGGCTTTTTTTTTGGCCTTTATTCCCACTTTGTTCATTATAACGCGTCTCTATGAGCTATTCTATGTCGTTTTCAGCCATTTTTAGGAGCGGTCCAAATTTGACTTTTTTCGCCATACTATACTATTGCCTTTCTGGCCATTTTTTTGACATGCTAAATTCTGAGGTTTTTGGCTTTTTTTTGGCCTTTATTCCCACTTTGTTCACTATAATGTGTCTCTATGAGCTATTCTATGTCGTTTTCAGCCATTTTTAGGAGCGGTCCAAATTTGACTTTTTTCGCCATACTATACTATTGCCTTTCTGGCCATTTTTTTGACATGCTAAATTCTGAGGTTTTTGGCTTTTATTTGGCCTTAATTCCACTTTGACCACTATAACGCGTCTCTATGAGGTATTCTATGTCGTTTTCGGCCATTTTTAGGAGCGGTCCAAATTTGACTTTTTTTTGCCATACTATAGTATTGCCTTTCTGGCCATTTTTTTGACATGCTAAATTCTGAGGTTTTTGGCTATTTTTTGGCCTTTATTCGCACTTTGACCACTATAACGCGTCTCTATGAGCTATTTTATGTCGTTTTCAGCCATTTTTAGGAGCGGTCAAAATTTGACTTTTTTCGCCATACTATACTATTGCCTTTCTGGCCATTTTTTTGACATGCTAAATTCTGAGGTTTTTGGCTTTTATTTGGCCTTAATTCCCACTTTGACCACTATAACGCGTCTCTATGAGCTATTCTATGTCGTTTCCGGCCATTTTTAGGAGCGGTCAAAATTTGACTTTTTTTTGCCATACTATAGTATTGCCTTTCTGGCCATTTTTTTGACATGCTAAATTCTGAGGTTTTTGGCTATTTTTTGGCCTTTATTCCCACTTTGACCACTATAACGCGTCTCTATGAGCTATTCTATGTCGTTTTCAGCCATTTTTAGGAGCGGTCAAAATTTGACTTTTTTCGCCATACTATACTATTGCCTTTGTGTCCATTTTTTTGACATGCTAAATTCTGAGGTTTTTGGCTTTTTTTTGGCCTTAATTCCCACTTTCTTCAGTATAACGTGTCTCTATGAGTTATTCTAGGTCGTTTTCAGCCATTTTTAGGAGCGGTCAAAATTTGACATTTTTCGCCATACTATACTATTGCCTTTCTGGCCATTTTTTTGACATGCTAAATTCTGAGGTTTTTGGCTTTTATTTGGCCTTAATTCCCACTTTAAGTACTATAACGCATCTCTATGAGCTATTCTATGTCGTTTTCAGCCATTTTAAGGAGCGGTCAAAATTTGACTTTTTTCGCCATACTATAGTATTGCCTTTTTGGCCATTTTTTTGACATGCTAAATTCTGAGGTTTTTGGCTTTTATTTGGCCTTAATTCCCACTTTAAGTACTATAACGTGTCTCTATGAGCTATTCTAGGTCGTTTTCAGCCATTTTTAGGAGCGGTCAAAATTTGACTTTTTTCGCCATACTATACTATTGCCTTTCTGGCCATTTTTTTGACATGCTAAATTCTGAGGTTTTTGGCTTTTTTTTGGCCTTAATTCCCACTTTGTTCACTATAACGTGTCTCTATGAGTTATTCTAGGTCGTTTTCAGCCATTTTTAGGATTTCTCAAAATTTGACATTTTTTGCCATACTATAGTATTGCCTTTTTGGCCATTTTTTTGACATGCTAAATTATGAGGTCTTTGGCTTTTTTTAACCTTGGTTCCTGCTTTTTTACTATGATGCGTCTCTACCAGCTATTCCATGTTGTTTTCAGCCATTTTTAGGAGCGGTCAAAATTTGACATTTTTCGCCATACTATGCTATTGCCTTTCTAGCCATTTTTTTTGACATGCTAAATTATGAGGTTTTTGGCTTTTTTTGGCATGGATTCCCACTTTGTATACTATGATGCGTGAATGAGCTCGAATTTGTTGTTTTCACCCATTTTTAGAATTGTTCAAAACTAGACTTTTTTTGGCCTTCATATCCACTTTGTATAATATGACACTCTACGAGCTATTATATGTCGTTTTCAGGAATTTTTGGTACATGTCAAAATTTGACGTTTACTGCCATACTATACTATGCAGTTTTTGGCAATTTTTTTGACATGCTCAATTGTGACATTTTTCTTCTTTTTTTCCAACATTGTGTGCTTCAGTGTGACTCTACGAGCTACAATAACTCGTTTTCAGCCACTTTTGAGACACTTCAAAATTTGATGTTTAACCCCACTAGGTTTTTTCAACATGCTAAATTACGACATTTTCGGTCCTTTTTTGCACAACAAACCTCATACTATAGTATGACTTCCAAAATCGCACCAAAAAAAGTCATACTATGGTATATCATTAAAAACTGCACAAAAAACTCATAGTATAGTATTTTGTCCAAAATCATATACAAAAGTCACATTTTAGTATGTCCTTCAAAAATGTCCAAAAAAGTCATACTATAGCATATTATGCAAAAAAGCATAAAAAAAGTCATACTATTGTATGACATCCAAAATCCCACCAAAAATGTCATATTTCTGTGTGTCATCCAAAATTGCACAAAAAAGCCATACTATAGTATGTTGTCCAAACTGGCATAAAAAACATCATACTGTAGTAAATGGTCCAAAATTGCACGAAAAGGTCATACTATAGTATGTCGTTCAAAATCACACAAAAATTTCATAGTACAGTACATTGTCCAAAATTGCAGAGCAACAGTATAGTATGTCATCCAAAACATCATAAAACAGTTGTAGTACAGTTTGTATTTAATCCAAATAACCCTAAATAAGTCATTCTCTAAAATGTAGTCAGAAATAGCAATTAAGAACTCATCATACTGTATGTTGCTGAAAAGAGCATAAAGTCAATCAATAAATAGTACAATTTACAACCATGAATCAAAGTAGTAGTAGCTACTTTAGCAGATGTTGGTGTAACCTGTCTGAAAAAAATATGGAGAGGAAACACAAGTTTAGATTTCAGTGCATACATACAAATTAGAAAAATATTGAAAGTTTAATAAAATACCATACTATAACTTTTTTATGTACTATAAATTATAATCTCTAACTTTTGTCACATTACACTATTTATTATTTATTACACTATTACACTGACAATTTTTTATGTCAGTTAAATTTTAGATTCTAAACTGCTCCTACCTGTCGTTAAACCTTTAACACTCATCCATTTGCTTACCCAGTTGTGGTGGAATTGATCAGAAAATGGGCGGTTTTGAGACATACAGCTCTAGGGCTGTTTCACCCCAAGGACTGAAAACTCATCAGCAATTGATCAACTAGGCTCTGCAGATCTGAGACATTGATTACCTTTACTGTGAATTATTCCAACTGATGCCAACCACACTACAGACACACAAATAAGCGGTCTGTCTCTTTCTGCTTTCTGACTTTTTTCTCAAATGCTGCATTAGTAGTCCACACTAGATTGAAAAAAAGGGATTAGAAATTTTCTAGTGAATCATCAGGATACAAAGGAAATTAAAAGTCGTTAAGTCACCCTCTGGGTCATGCAAATCCCATATCTTTATTCTTTTAGCCTCTGCTCTGTGAATACACACAGTCAGGAGGGCAATGCACAAATTTTTTCCACAATTATGTTGGAGAAACAGCTAACAGCAGATCCAGATCCTAAACGGTGTGGGTCCTCCCCAGAGTCTGGATTTTTGAGGGTTTTAATCAGTTAAATATGTGCGTGGCTACGTGGCTAATCTGCTGGTTAATCTCACTAACACTTTTTATGGGATTGCTCACTGCAGCAAGGATTACTGCGCCACAGATCACAACCTGATTTACATAATCCTCCTCTTCTGATAAAACTCTGTTTGTCCCCCATCCCATCCTTTTGTGAGACTGTGCAACATCACCCATTTATTTCATTGATTTTTAGGTGCAGTTATTCTAAAGGCATTATTCTTAATCCTAACTCAGTGTCACTACCTGAACCAATAGAAAAAAAAGAACTGTAGATGAAAAGCAATAGGTACTATAATGTAAAAGTGCTTAATATGACAGTCAGTTCTCCCCTCATCATAAATAGAATCATAATGATTCACATCATATTTTGATTACTTACTTTTTTTCAGATTCCTTCCATCAGTCTAAAGGTGCAGAGAAGAAAAAGTTGAATCAGGTAGTGACAGAATTATGTTTCAGTTTTTTATTAAAGCATGTTAGTTGTTGAAGTTATTGAACAGAGCAAAGGGGTTTAACATAAAATAACACAATGATAAAAATAAAAGTTCACTTGATTTAACTAAGGTTCTTTTACATAACCATTAGAATATGTGTAAAATATCTGACACAAAGTTAACTGAAGGTAAATAATAGGTGTGACACAAATTTCAAATTCATTGACCAACGTGTTAAAATCTATCCATCTCATTTTAGCCCCACCTCTAAAATTGTGAAAATTGTAAATAACATACCTGTGAAACATCAGCAAAACATTGTCATTGTCAAGTAAAGCCTCACGGAGCCATTAGCACACCTGCAGACACTTAATCTTGTTTGGACATCACTGATTTGAGTTCTGTCTGGGTTTTTTGCATAGGATGCACAAAGCATTATTCTAGTCTTGCTAAAGACACAGGGGGGCTGTGTTTAAAAACAGTAAAACTCTTTAAAAACATCTGTTTACGAGCTCTCACACAACTCGTACAGTATAATCTTAGTCTCCTGTCGTTTGCTCAGTACACATGCATTTTTGCTATAACCCTACTATTATAACACTTCCGCGTAAACAGCAGTTTAGGAATAAGACTGTTTCAAATAGTAAGGTTTTAGCAAAAATACAATGTTTGGGAAGTACTGAGCAAACAACAGGAGACTTGAATTATACTGTATGAGTTGTCTGAGAGCTTGTAAACAGAAGTTTTGATATAGTTTTGCTGATGTTAAATTCGGACCACTCCTACACCAATTTATTAATAATTTTATGTTTCTGGATTCTACATTCACCATGAAATTATACAAGGAAAACAAATTTCTCAGGAATTCAACATCAAACAGGGTGATTAATTAATATACAAATGATTACTTTGTCGGTGAAGTATTCATTTAAATATTTTTTAAGCTGTAAATTGCAATCTATAGCGTGGAATGTTATAAGGGTGGTTATATTCTTATAAACATGTGTAAACGTTCAGTTTGTGTCTTTGAAAACAACATTTCGTACATACTGTATGTCTGTGTGCACATGTGTCTGTGCAACATATTTGCCAGTGTGATTTTTTTTTTTTTTATCTCTTGCTGTCTCTCTCCACTAGCCTCCATTTTCTGCTCCGAGGGTCCGGAGAATCCCCTCATGTGGAGAGAAGCTATGATAAAGTAAGCAGAAGAGAAATGGGGGAGGGAGAGAGGGAGAGTGGAAGAGGAAGAGAAAAGGGAAGGAGGGAAGGTAAGGACATTGGGGACACAGGGAGACTGAGAGAGTTGAATATGATCAGGGGAGGGGAGACAGAAGAAAGGCGATCAGGAGGGGGAGAACAAGGGGAGGAACAGAGGGGAGGGAGCGCAGACGTTCAGTGGTGATGGCAGTGGAAATGGGGCTTTAACTGTATTACACTCTGGCAGCTCCATCTCCATCACTTTGTGGGTGAGTGTGTAAGCTCATGTGTTTACTTGAAGACCCTGTGTGTGTGTTTGTGTGTGTGTGTGTGTGTGTGTGTGTGTGTGTGTGTGTGTGTGTGTGTGTGTGTGTGTGTGTGTGTGTGTGTTGGTATCACACCCATGGGGCTTTAACTCTGTCAGTGCTCAGCCATAATCAGCCTCTATCTCTCTGCTGATCCATCTCCACCTCTCTATATGTCTCCCCTGCCACTATCACCCACCGCGCCCTCTCTCTCCTCCACACCTTCTCTCTCCTCTATTTTTCACTCTCCCTCACACCCACTCCTCTCACTCAGATAGTGTAGATTAACGTGTGTGTGTGTGTGTGTGTGTGTGTGTGTGTGTGTGTGTGTGTGTGTGTTTGTGTGTGCATGTGTGTGTGAATCGATTCAGCCTCTGCCCTTTCTAAGCATTCTACAAGCTCCATTGACCTCTCACTCTCCACTGAGCAGCATCTGTTTCACACTCCACTACTGCTGTATGCCATATCACTCCATCTCTCTCTCTCTCCCTGTCTGGAGTCTCGCTGTCCCCGGCCATCCTCTCTGTTTTGTCTTTTAGTGCTTCCCTTACTCTCACACTCTGATTTGCAAATCTTTCAAACCCTCTCCCTCACTCTATTTTCTCTCCCTCTTTCTCTCTCCTCAACCCCCACATGCTCTGTATTGATTAATGCTCAGCTGGACTGAGTGAAAAATCTTAAGAGTTTACAGTCTATCGATAAAAGGGGTTTAACTGTAGGTTTTGATGGCTTCCTGGTGGGATCCTGTGTTTAAAAAGCCTAATTGGTCAATGGTTTATGGTCCTACAACCGATTAATCTATTGGCCAGATGGAAAAGACTGGTTCCCGTTAAATGTTAATGCAGTTAACATGTCCCGTTATTACCTAATGGTTAAGTTTTTTACTGTTAAACCAGACCCCAATCTTTTTCGCAACTCAACCACATGCTGAGTACTTAGACAAAACCTAAAAAAAAAATTAAATCTTGTTTAAGACAAACCACAGAAATAAACATTAACACAGAAGCAATAAACAAATCAAGACAATATTGAATAGTAGAAATGCTACCATCTAGTTACTTTTGGCAAGAGGGACGTCCTTATCATTCACAAAAAAGCTTAGTCCATGCTGAATTATGTTTCTTTTAAAATCTACCTTCTGTGCAGCAGACTACAAGTGCTAATTTTTAAGAAAGCCAAAAAGTCTTTCAAATCACATGTACAGTAGCTATGGTGCGCAACCTCGTCTTTATGCCATCCCTTATCTGCAGAGCGAGAAGCAACACTAGAACTTTCCACTTTGTATCGACTTTGACATGAACAAAACCAGCCACAACCAACAGTAGCTTCTGCATTGCCTGCAGGTGTAGTCACTGCACCACCAAACTTTCAACAACATCCCTATCACAGTAATGCATGAATACATTTTGGTACACCACTTTTGGTACACTTCTTCCTGCAAGATCTTAAGGTACTCCCAGTGAAGATACCTCAACCACATCATTGGCAAACAGTCATGCAGTGGTAACCAGACTGGACACCCTTCACTCCTCAGCTACTAAACAAAAAGTAAACATCTACAGGTCTACAGACTACTGTGAAGATTATATTAGACCACTGGGATCACTGATCAGTTAATGCAGATGGTGATGGTTGCAGTCTTTTGATAACATCATGAAACATAAAACAGTAAAACAGTAAGGCCTCTGCTTTGCGATCACACTGCTGTCAGGTAGCACTGACTCTGAATAAAGGCAGTTAGTGTGCATCTCTAATTTCCCTTTGAGAGACTGCAAGACAGGCTGTGACTCACAGCTCAGAGAGGAGATAATTACTGTTTCCTCCTCACCTCTCTTTCTCTCTCCTCTCCACCCCCTCCATCACTCCATCCCTCCATCCATCCCTCGACTTTCTCTTTTTTTTCACTGCTCTTCCTCTCCAGCTGAGTGATTACCCCTCATTAAAAATCAGAATAAAACATTGTTAGCGCAGATCGTTAGGGTGCTCTCTCCCGCCTCTCTCTCACCCACTACTCCATCGTTAGCACTCAGCGCCGGCGCTAAACGAGCGGCCTTTGAGGAATGTTATTCTAATTCCAATTAGCTCTTCAGGCTTGGAGGGAAGCCAAGTCCCCGAGAAAAACACTAAAGCTACGGGCACGCGCACACCAATGAGAAGCAAAGAAGGGCATAGACACAGAAGAGCAAGCACACATGCTTGAAACAAAGCAAACACACACACACACACACATAAATGCATGCATAAATACACTAAAGTGATGTGCACGCTCATTTTTAAGAGAACAAACACACACTCAGCTGAAACACACTGAATACTCTGAGAATAGCAGCAGCTAATGGCTTTGGCAGCACTCTCACAGGGACCTGAAGAGCAATTAGGCTCCAAACTACACATTGTAAATCCCCTCTGATTACTGTGTGTGTGTCTGTGTGTGTCTGTGTGTGTGTGCATGTGTGTGCATGTGTGTGTGTGTTAAGCGCTGTTTATCTGCCACCAATTACCTCGCCCTGCCACAAGAGACACACACTGGATAAATGGAATCTATAAACACACACACACACACACGCAGACCAAGGTAAACACACTTGTTCGGTGCATGCACTCAGGTAAATGTGCAAAGTCATATAGCGAGCAGGACACACACACACACACACACACACACACACACACACACACACACACACACACACACACACACACACACACACACACACACACACACACACACACACACACACACAAACACACAAAGTAGCTGTCTTATCAGTTTATGTTGGTGTGACTGGAGGATTTAGTCACGTGACCTGCAAGACAGGAGCAGCCAGGCGCCAAAACTAATTTCCACCTTCAAAGACTCCCTTATCTCCTCAGACGCCGTGTGTGTATATGTGTGTGTGTGTGTGTGTGTGTGTGTGTGTGTGTGTATGTGTGCACGCCTGCATATGTGTTTGCCTGCATAGTATATGTGTATGAGAGTGTTAGTGTGTGTGGGGTTGATGATCTGATGTCCTCTGACAGGAAGACTCGCAGCAAATCATGTATCACTGTCTCATCTGCATCAACCAGGCGTGCACGCGCGCACGCACACACACTTGCACGCACATACACACAGAGGAAGAAAGCAAGATAGAAAGAGACAGACAGATAGATGGACGTATCAAGAGAAAGGACACACACACAGCAGTGCAGGGGGAGGTGCAGACAGTAAGAGTGAGGAAATAGCAGATAGTGAGAGATGTGAAGCATGGAAAGAGATGGAGGGAGAGATGGATTTAAAGAGGAGGGGAGACACAAAGAAGAGCCGCATCTGATTCACTGTCATATTTCTTTCAAATGAGTGATAAAAAGCCTTCGGTCCCAACAAAGCTCAAAGTTCAGGAGATACGGATACGAAAACGACAACAATCTGTTTTCCAACAGCTCATGTTTCACAGGAAGCAACTCCCACCTGTGACGGAGAAATATCAAAGGTGAGCAGAAAACAACCAGCTGAAAAACACCACACCTGGAGGTACGAGGTTTTCAGGCGACAGCGATGGTGGTGTGTTGTATATTTCATGGTGCTCTTTTGAAGTTGTCCCTACATTTTTCCACTGGCTCTTCAAAGGTCGAGTCTGCATCTGTGTTTCATCATCCCACCCCCAGCCCTTCACCAATGACTTTCTCCATCTCTTCACCACTCTCACTGATGTTTCACTCATGTTGTATTCTCTCTCTTCTTTTTGTTTCACTCTGTCAGCAGCGATTTCTCTTGAATCGCATGGAAAAATCAGAATGAAATCAAATCATGTTAAATGCCTGGTGACCGAGCTGTGGTGTTCAGAGGAGGCACAAAGAGGGCAGATGCAGGGAGGTGCCTCCCTGACCTACATGATAAACTACAAATCAGAAGAGGAGGGTATCGTGTCTGTGTGTATGTGGGTGGAAATCAAAAGTCATTTAATTACAACATAGAGTTCTAGCATCTGTAGCATGCTACAGTAGTGACATATGTCACATGACATTACATGACATAAGTAGCACCAGATGATTTTAAACCAGGCCATGATGTTCATTTCTAAACCTAGCCAGGTTCTATTTGTTAGCTTAAGGAAATACATTTTATGACAAAGTGTTAAGCATAAATTGCACATTTTACTTTGTGCATATTTTGACGTTTAGATTCACTGACAAAGCAGCAATATTCGATGAGTTGGGATGAGAAAGCATTGAAGACATATGCATGCATCATGTATATTCACTATGTAAACACGTATGTTTACGTTGTTCTTCCTGGATTCATTGCTTCCAGTTAATTGTCTACAATAACTAGACCATTTACATGTAAATAGCTGTATAGCCTAATGTAAAATAATTGTTTATCAGGTAAATAAGAGTAACGACTATCATTAGCTGTAATTGCCCCACTAATGATACACACAAACTAAGACAGGGGCAAATGTGTGTCTGTATGGGTATGCATAGGATATTCCTTATATCTGTGTGTATGACCTATTATTTCATGTGTGCCCTTGGTGTGTGTGTGTGTGTGCATTGCTGTGTGCTATTTGTTGTCCAAATCATATCCATTAGCATCCTCCTGACCTGGAGCTGTTCCAGCCAATCAGATTTTAGTGTGCTGTCAGCAGGTGTCGTCAGCTCGCTGTGAGATTTATCAAAGTGACGGAACGCACTGCACAGCACGACAGCAGCATTTATCTCTCTCTATATATATTCTCTCTCACTGTACACTGCGCGCCCCTCCCACACACACACACACGGAGCACCACGTGAGGATCACATCAGCATCATTTTATTTACTGCAGAAGCAGAAGATGCTCATGCCGAAGAAGAGAAATACTGACAAGTCATGTACTGCAGGGACATTACAATATACGGACTCACAATATGAGGCCAACCTGATGATGATAATAAGGAGAGGAAGAGGAAGAAGAACATGAAGAATAAGGAAGAAGGCGGCTCGGAGCTCTTAATAATAATGAGAAACAAGGGGGAAAAAAACAAGAAAACAAAATAGAAGACAAAATAACTAATATTACCAGAAGTACTTAGAATTTTAAAGCAAAAAGACAAATTAATAAATACCACCTTAATTTGTGTTTGCAGGTTTTTAAATGCAGGAAAACCTGTTAAAAATCAGTCTTTTTGTTTATTTTAGTTGTTGTTTGGCATCACAGATGGGCCGAAAAACAGGTTAATAAACAGTAGAAAGCAACATGGTGGCCAGTGACAGTTACTTATTATTTTTACATCTCTCACTTAATCAATCTGTCTCTCAAATACAGTGCTGACTAATTTTTTTCAATGATGTTCAAGTGCTGCTTAAATGGAGACGCACAGATTTTTTTGGCCGCATGGTCATGCATCTCACGGGCAAAAGGGGCTAAAATTAGCACATCCACCCGAGGGTCATATTGGAGCTAGAGCTGATAGAGCTTTAGAATAACAACACTATCGCTGTTCAGATTGATTCCCTGTAACGATACAATATTTGCCGATATCACAAAGTCTACCATGATACGATTTTGATTTATTTCGATTTAGGGGCCTGCGATCGATATGGGCTGATATTATACATCATTTAGCACAGTCGGTTACAGGAGAAGCTGCCACCTCTTTCTTATCTTTTGGCCAGAAAAGATAAAAACAACATATACATATTTGGAAATAATTAAAACTGGTTTATTCTGTTTGAAAATCCTTTCTGGAAAATATGTTTTCATTTTAATTGAAACCATGATCTTCTTTCTAAAACTTCTGAGCTGTCTGACTTGAAGACAAACTTCTCCCAACATCCTCAAAACATAGATTAACAAGAAGATCTTTCTACTTAAGTAAATTTCAGTAATAACTATCAAGGATCATAGACAACTCAACACAAAACAACTGTCTTTTGTAGGTCACATTTCCCCCACATATACAACATGCTAACGTTATTAGCATAAGCCTATGGCATTTAACATTGCAGAAATTAGCTTAGCAGCTAGCGACCTTTTCCTCTACTCATAACTTAACCAATTTACTATTTTTTTATGCTTTGTCTAATTCACCGCTGGTTTAAGTTCCCGCATCTCCTGACAGAACAGATGATTTTCAGTCTACATACATGTTTTTTCAGTCAACAACAGAGTGTTAGCAAGAAGTCAGTGAAGTGGCCCTGCAGGTATGTTGTGTTTCCTCAGTACGGCTTTTCTTTACATATGACGTGCACCGTCTGTTGACTCACAGTCTCTCCAACAACAAAACAGTTCCACATTGATGATTATTTGATGATGATTATTCCCAGGTAAACAGCATTCTCCCCATCATTTTTCTCTTGGCTTCTCGCCATCATCTGCTGGACGCTGTTTGATGGTGACACAGAATTTCAAAATAAGAGCGCATCTAAAAGAGGATGATATGGATCGATGTTTACACTTTGTATTGATGTTACATGATCGTTGTCATTTAATGGATATATTGTAACACCCCTACCTATAAGCCTCGCTTTTACTATGCAGTTGTGTCTGCCATTGTATACAATCTCCCCAAAAAACAAGGGCTGGATTTACATCACAAGAGAAGTGCGAAGTATATAGTCCGTGCATAACCAAAGCAGAAAGAGGAGAGCTTTTTTGTTATTTCTGCTAACTTTGGCAGCCATCCACAGTTACCAAAGACTATTAAATACCCCTTTTTCACCATGTGCATGTGTACATGAGTTTTTTAAAGATGAGTAAACCCATTAGAAATCAGTTAGTGTATAACAAACAGTCAACATTTCAGAGCTGCACCCCATCACACGAAACCTCATAATTCCAAGCTCACAACATAAATACATGGATGGTTTGGAAGCTTTATACACGTCTATTCTGCTCAATTTAACACGTCAAATTCTCTAAATACAACCTCTGACTGTATCTTTGACATGTAAATGGCGTCAAACTGCTTTTTTTTTTGTTTTAGGTTGATTGCCCACAAAATGCTCTCACATTGTGAGACGATCCCCTCAGGACAGTCAGACATACACAGACACACACCATGCCACCCATGACCTTTGACCTTTAACTGTGCCATGACCCCATCATGATGATGTACAGCAAGCTCATCGTTTCCATGGTTACATGAACCAGTTGCACAGAGCAGCGCCACAGGGGAGTGTGTGTGTATGTGTGTGTGTGAGCGCTGGGGTTCAATCAGTGAAGGGGGAGGAGACTGGACACTCACACACACACACACACACACACACACAGACGCACACACACGTACACACTCTAATAGGGCTCTCCATCTGTCTATGTAAATCAATCCTGACCTTTGCTGAACTCTGGCTGTGCAGTTTGACAGTTAATCACTTGATAAGTGTGTTACAATTGTGATTGTGATTGTGTGTGTGTGTGTGTGTGTGTGTGTGTGTGTGTGTGTGCGTGTGTGTGTGCATAAGTTATTGTCCCTTGTTTAGTGTAATTGAGTATAGAAAAACAGCAGGCCAACAACCATTAGGCAAAATGGAAACAGCATTCTGTGTGTGTGTGTGTGTGCGTGTGTGCGTGCGTGCGTGCGTGCGTGCGTGCGTGTGTGTGTGTGTGTGTGCGTGTGTGCGTGTGTGCGTGTGTTTGCAAAAGGCAAAAGAGACGACGGTGACACAAGGTTTTCTGAGCTTTCTCAATGAATCAGACAGGTCAGTCAGATATGGTCATTTGTTTCTGACTCTAAAAAATGAAATGGCGACAACCGAAATGCTGAACTAATGGCTTCAAAATGGGAGTTCAATCCAGTGGGTGACGGCACAGTAGCTACATCCATTATTTTTACAGTCTGTGGTCAGGGGGCTACTGATGAAGTGTCAGTAATTGATGAGTTGAGAGTGATACCATGTCATTCAATCATAAAAGTGGCAGAAAAGACCAGAGCGAGAAATGGGAAGAGAAGGTTGCAAAGGTTCCTAAATAAGATTAACTTGGCTTTTTTTGTAAATAGTTGCCAACACGGAAGACTGTCCCTCTCTAGCAGCAATGCCAGCCTGTTCTCATTCCGAACCCTCAGCACCTGCCGCATCCACATGATACACACACAAGTGGCATCACTTGAGAACACAGCTGGACGAAATCTGCATGCATATAAAACACGGCAGGACAGCGTCAGGCTGAAACACTGCCAGTAACCACTAATATAAGCCAACCACTATAAGGAACAAACATGTTCTCCTCTAAACTCGTCACTTGCTGCCACTTTGTTTGTGGACTTCCACGTCTAAATATCATGGGGTAGGTATCCCTCTGCTGCACAGCACATGGCAACCCACGCCAGGATGTTAATAAGCGTTAACAACATGCTGGCACTGGTGGCTGGGTTTAGGTGACCAAGTTCTGGATGGTTAGGGTTAGGGGAAATGACCATCGACTAAACTAGCATAGTGACTATCTTTATGTGCCATGATTAACATGTTTGTAAGATGTCTGCAATTTTAGCAGCCAGGTAAAATCTAAATGTAACATATTTTTATGTTTCTTGTACGCTGGCCCTGATTAGTGCATTAAATGTGTATTAATATAAGACTGGAAATAGTATCCAACAAATAAACCATTCATTTATTTATTTATTTTTAAATCACACTATATGTTTATATAGTATAGTGCATGTTTACTATACATAATATATGATTTATGTTTCCAGCAGTGAATGGCCTTGTGTCTGAGTGCCAGAGACACTGAAGAGAAGTCAGAAGGTACAGATATTGAGTTGTTTGGGCATTCTTATTTGTAAGCAATAAGAAAAATATTAAGTACAGAATCACTTCAACTTATGTTTACCACAGTGAAATAATAGTATCTGTGATAAAATATGTGGCAGCTGCTGTGAACCAAATCTAGGTTACATTCCTGCACGCACAACATGTCGATATCAGCTGCTCTCCGGCCTGACGAGTTTGGTCAATATGTCAATACAGTTTCTAGATAAGATCTCTATATATTGTTGTGTGGGCTCGGAGGGTCATTATGTCAATGGGTGCCTGCTTTGTGTGCAGACACATGCACACGCACAGATGCCAGTGGTCTGCCGGTGGATTTGATAGATGAGGAATGTGAATGCACACAATCTGTTTTTTACCCTTCGACTCAGATAAACGTCACTAAATCTGTTTTAGCGGTTAAAATGTCATTTTCAAATTCCAATGGGGATAGCAGCTCAGACAGGAATACTGATGTCTGGCCTCTGAAGGGGATTCAGTTTATAGAGACGGACTCTGTGGACATTGACTGCAGCTGGAGCTTATCGACAAAACACTGTTTAGGCACAGTGAAGAATACAGCCTGGCATCCCGTCAAATACTATTATATCAACTTTGAATCTAACCAGCAAAGACATTTAGAAATAAGCTGTTACACATAGAGATATACTCTCACACTCACACACACTCAATGTTCTCAGATTAACCTAATCAAGCTAATCTGTCAGATTAACACACATTATAAAACGGCCTCTAATCCACGCCCGTCCTTCTAGCTAAGTGAGCGGTCATTGAGATAAACAGAGCTGCAGCGTCGCCTCTGTCATCACACTGACTCACACGTCACAGGAACCAAAGTGGTTCTTATTATTGCTGTACGTTTTATAACGGTTTTAGAGATGTGTTGTATTGAGCACAGAGACAAGTGGCCTTTCAATCTCGGCTAGATTTCTTATGAGCTTTTGCAATAATATACACCATGTCACATGTTTTGCTTTCTACGAAGACAATAAAAAACATAAACCTGAAATGAAGTTGCATTGAGATGCCAGTATTCAAACACACAGGAAAATGTGCAACTTGTCCATAAATAAAGAAACATGGGAGTCTCAACATATTCCAGATATGATGTGCTTTTGCAAAGGCTTAGGTTTTGTTTCAACATTGTGGGGAACACATGAAAAGGGGGGTTTGGAGGTCATCAAACACTAAATTTCCTTTTTCGGGTGAATTTTTCTGCACCAATTTGTGTTTTTCTGCATCAATTTCTTGTGTAATTGTCTTAAAATTTGTCAAAATAAAAGTCCTCTACTACTTTCATGTTTGAATTGGAGGCAACATGTTCTAAATATTGAGGGGGATGCGTCCTTTAAGTCCCCTCAAAATCTACGCCTCTCTTCTTGATGAAGTCCAGACTTTTTGACAAGTTCTTTACTATAAACTCAGGTTAGGACATCAAGACATTTTACATCTAATGACTCTAATGTAATGTTCCAGCCGTAACTTTAATGTGATAGTCTTGACGTTATCAACTGATGTTGTTTATGCTGAAAATGCAATAATTTTAACCTTTTAACTTGTCACACATGATGAACACCTTTTACATAAATGATTTTTTCTATTATCAGTTTATCCTGTTTTTTATTATATTTGTCTTACGTGGTAGAATATTGCATTTTTTGAAATATTTTTTAAATCTTTGTTGTGACACTGTGCTTCTGTTGCTGAGCTAACCCCATCTCTCATCCAATACATTTCTTTTAGCATTGACCCTGTGTTAACCTACATATGACTAATAAAGTAAACCTGAAACTAAATGGCAATAATGAGAAACCTTTAAGGTATGTGTGTGATATAACTGCATTAACTGTTTTATAAGCTTCATGGGTACAGCACAACAGTCTCATCACATTGTAGGAGGCTGCTGCCCTCTTGCCTGCTGAAGTGGTATAGCACACTGTGTTGTTAACCACCAGCTGCAGTTACTTCAACTCAGAAACATCTTTTTGGGGATATTAGAAGTATTTAAAGTAAAGCTGTGCATCAAGAGAGCAAAAATTACTTAATTTAAAATGTGGTTTCCAAGATGAAGAGTTTAAAATATGTGCCATAAAAAAAGATCAAATGAAATAATTCCAGCTAAAAATGTTGTGAGACTAAATCTCTGTGTTCTCTGTTGTAATACCAAGATGGCAACTTATAGGATTTATAAAAAATATCAAGCAAAAAATGCTCTGATAGGGTTCCCCCCTCTACACACAACCCCCACACCCACACACATGCACACACAGCATGAGCCAGACTATTAGACATTGCTTAAATGCTTTATGTCTTTGATGACTTTGTCAAAAGCAGACATGAAAAAAAAGATGACAGATATCTAGCAGGTGCATCAGACTGTATGTGTGTGCGTGTTAGGGGTGGTCGTGTGGACGCTCTTGTGTGTCTGTCGTGGAGGTCGATTTGGACAGACAGTCTGCCAGCCCAGATGTCATCAGAGTGACCAGTGGTCCCGTTTTCTGACCTCTGACCTTTCCAGATGGTGACACACCACTCCCTCAATCAGCAACCGTACAGACTGTGTGTGTGTGTGTGTGTGTGTGTGTGTGTGTGTGTGTGTGTTTGTCATACTGACTGATGAGGTTTTAAGGATGTGCCACAAGGGTTTAAATTAATTTTAACTCTAGATTTTGAAAATCTTGCATTGTGAATTTAAAATAGTGCCTGAAATTATATACCACTGATTCCACATCATTTTCAAATTTAAAATACTTTAGATTTACACTGCATTAATCAGGCAGCAGTAACTTGTATTTTACAGTAAATAAGGCATAAAACTGTGACTACAAAATTAACTTTACCCACTTTATGTGAATATAAACAGAAAACAGAGGTCAAACTTGAGTGTGTGAGAGCAATCTAAAGGGTGCGATTTTTTTTACCAACACATTTTAACTTTAAACTAAAATTTAAACCTGAACAAAAACAAACAATTTTTTTTTAAAAGAAATAAATTGAGCTTTTCCATGTTTGTATTTGTTCCTCTATAGACAATCTTTAGATATCATACAAGACTTAATTTCTTTTTTTTTCTTTTTTTTTAATGAGCTTTGGAAAAGTATTAATCATTTTACACATACTGAATAGAATAATTTATGAGATTTCTAAGTTTTGTGTTTTTTCATATCTGCAGATGCCAAACAGCAAAGACAACCTGCTCTCTCTCCTCTACACTAATATATTCATTACTGTCATTAACCTTTCTGCTACACAGTCCCCTTATCTAATTATCCCCCTGTTACTACTGCACGCACACTCACACAAACACACACACACACACGTGCGCACGCGCGCACACACCATTCTCAGCTGCTGCTCCCCATCCCCATCTCCACTACCCCACATGTTGTTTGACAAATGAGTGGTCTCGCCTCATCAAGCACATGACAATGTAAACAGATGGGAGGTGGAGACAGGGACCCGTGCCAGCTCTAAATACACAAACACACACACATACACACTAACACACACACTCACAGTGCAAAATCCCTAACATATGTTGCATTTATTCAAACAGCCATGCTTGGAGACACTTGCAGACGCTCGGGGAGTATGGCTAACAGGAGGGTCTTTTAAAGCAGCAACCAAGAAGAAATTATCTGATTTATTGATTCGTCTCCTCCTTTGTTCCTTTTTGATGGGGGTGCAGATTGCTTGAGTGTGAGCAACAGATAGACAGAATTATTTGACGTTGTTAAGATTGCATCCATAATATCACATTCACTATTAACACAGGTGGTAAGTAACTAAGCATATTTATTCAAGTATTCTATTTAAAGGGGATATGAAGCAAGCTCATGTTTTATTTGCTCTGGCAGATACGTCTGGTCCCTCCTTACTCAGACAAAATTACAGCCAACCAGAACTGCCACGGCATGTTTCAGACAATGACTGACAACGAGCAGAGCCTTGGTGCTTTACAAAAATAGATGATTTTTGGCTTGCACACACTTGTGCCGGGGACATGGTCAGCATAAACCGAGCTTAGTACAGAGGAGCACCATGATGACATGTTCAAAAAGCAACAAAGATGGCGGCAGCTGATGTGGCACTTTCTGTTGAAGCAGGATGGCAAAAATGGCAGCACTTGTTGAGACATATTGATTGCCACACCATCACTGCTCATCTGCACGCTCACACTTTGTCTGTCGCTGCCTTTTATCAATTCAAGTATTCATTCATTTCTTACACTGCACTGTAACTCTTATTTTTGTATTCCATTAGCTCTTTAAGTTTGAAATTACATTTAAATGTCTTTTATAAAGTCTCGCTATTTTTGATGTTTTATATAAAGCACTTTGAATTGCCTTGTTGCTAAAATGTGCTATATAAATAAACATGCCTTGCTGTGCCTTGTAGTCTGTGTACACTTGTCTGTTACTCAGTAATATGTCACATTTTGTTGCTCTGACTAGTTCCAATTGCGTCCAGATGCATTTTGGTGTACGGCTGTTGATGACACCCTTTAGAAACTGAAAATGAACTGAGAGGTTATGCCAATCAAGTGGAGCACTACTGAATATGTTGTTGGGGGGGGGAGGGATGGTTAGTATAAAGTCCTTTTTGGCTCCATAGTCTGATAAATGTCAGCTTGAAAGTTTGAAAATGAAAGAAATCTGGGGATGTGAAGTTAGAAAGAAATGAGCACAAAGCCTCTGTAGCTCGCACTTTATCTCAGCTTGAGGCTCCATTAGCTGCTAAGAAACAAGAATCTTAGACTGTTCTGCCGGTGGTTGGCTTGCATTGTGGGTAATGTAAGCTTCAGGTTTTGACCATGAAGAAAAATTACTGGAATAAAAATGATGATATGTCTGGTTCTGTAGTCAGAGATTTTTTTCACCTTCAGAGTCAGAAGTTGAGAGTCAGGTGTGTGACAATAGCACAAACAAGGCATGACCCATGTGACGCCTGAAACAGTCTAAAGACCAGAAATATACTTGCTTTTTAACCACTCGTTTGTGAAGACAACTGGCTGTATTGTGAACAAAATTATAGAGCAGCCCAGAGAACTCAAACTGTGTAAAACTCCTGGATCTGCATGACAATAAACACAGTGACATTGTAGCTGGTATGCAAGGCTCCTAAATCGAGTGTATTCATTACTGTACAACATCAAAGACAAAATGTACAGATGGTGGTAAATGCTTGTCTTCAAAACTCCTGTTGTTGTTGTTGCTGCCCCCTGAGCCTGTCACATCAGTGAAACTGCTCATACACTGCCCCTGACATTCATGTGCGTGTGCATCTTGCACATTTCTACTGAGGACGTGCACAACCAACGCTCCAAACAGATGCAGGATATGCCAGGCAGCCACATGCTCAAGCAAACCTGTGGATGAATGCGAGTATATCTACAGTTTTAAGCGTTCAGTATAATTTTAACAAACTAGTTTCTACAAAGCAGCATCCCAAAAAATCTAAAGGGGTAAGTGTTTTTACTTGTTCCTTTGAACACACTTGTAGGTGGGTGAAAAGCTACGGAGAAATCAAATTTCAGCAGCCATTTAAACCATTTGTGCAAATTGGAAATGATCTGCTATACGCGCCGTTACAAACATAAAACAGCTGCTCATCCCCAGCAGGAAGCCAAATTAAGATAAATGTAACACTGTGGGGTAATATGTGAAAGACTGTGAGTTGAGTTGAGTAATATGAGCATGAAGTCTCAACAATCATACATCGCACCAGGGTTACTCCTACGTATATTAAACACAAACAAGGCTCTTTCTTTAAGTTCTCCCACAATTCTTAGTATCTCTATGTCGGCCATCGATGCAGTTTACCTGCAATAAGGTTTGACATCCTGGGTGGCGCAAACAACAAACTTCTGTTTCCTTTCAGGCCACCAACATGCTGCAGATCATTTCAAATCAGCATTCACACCAAAAATAACTCAACTCAGAAGTAATTAAATAAGAGCCACCAGATAAAAATCTATTGCTATTTATCTTATTGTCTCACTTTAGAATAAAATAACTGTTCTCTATCACATGCTGATATTTGTCAGCGTCACATACTAATGAACATACTCACATACTTCACTTTCAAATCCTTCTTACACATTTTACTTCACTTTCACAGTTGTCTTTCTCTTTTCATAATTTGCTTATAGTACCTGCACAACATGGCCATGCATGTCAGGGCAGATTGTGCAAATCATCATATGTGTAATAACAAAAACATACATACATTTTACATGGCAAGAAGTTTATACTGACTTAAACATTCATAAAATAAGAGTTTAGGCTGTGGCTGAAATACAGCTCAATCTACTTATCCTCATACAACTGTTATTATATCTTACAAAAAGTTATGCACACAGTTCATATTATATCATACGAATTAGAGCCACTACCAAGCCTCCAGGAACAGCATTGTGCTTTATAGCCAATTTTATATGGTGGCCAATCTGTGTAATTAAAACTTCCTGTCCTAACACATGATACCATGGGGCCCAAAAAGTCTTTTCCCCATAGAATTACACTGTGAAAGAAACGTCTACAATTTTAAACTTTTTTTTAGGTACATCAGCTTTCCAGAATGAACACTTAGAAGCATTTATTTAAATCGTTATGTCCTAAAAGTCTCTCTCTCATTGAGCAAGCCCAAGCAGTTACAAGGTGGGGTTAAAAGAAATTCTGATGTGCTTAGTCTATGGGCCCGCGAATGCAGAAGATCTCCCCAATTTTATACCTGGAAGTCAAACGTTTTTGGCCTTAAGTGCAACTCCAACCCCCGGAACACTGCTCAGTGTCAACAGGACACCTCGAACTTCAAACACTGTCAGTTATGACTCTTTCTATTCTGTAAAACTTTTCAGACCAAAAAAAGTGATTTAAAAGTCTGTGATGTCATAATAATGTAAGTCTATGGGCCAAACAAGAATTCGTGGGTGGAGCTGGCAGTAGAAACGTTACTGCACATATTCAGTGTGCTGCATATTGTTGGAAGTAAACCCAGAGGCTCGAAATGTTTTTGCTGTATGAGGCAGGCAAGCAACTCCATTCCACAACAAATGCACCTTTTTGGGGTCCTGCATCCAAACCTATTTATACATCCATGGAAACAATAAGCAACTTTCAGGAGAATGAATGGGACCCCATTGCCAACACTGAATCCAGTTCTCTTTACACATCCATGGTCCCTACTGGTCAGGTAAGCTTCAAGTAAAGAATCAATTTTGGGGGGTCTTTGTGACCTTACTGATGTAGGTATTTTATTTGTAGGTATATATTTGGAATTTCCCCCAATGGGGGATCAATAAAGGAATATTCTATTCTATTCTATTCTATTCTAGGTAACTTAACTCAATATTATTTTTTCTATCCTGTTTCTTTTTTACTAGGGCTGTCACATGATATATTTTGAAATCCTGATTAATTGCAGAATTTCAACAGTTAATAGTGATTAATCACATTTTTAATCACATTTAAATGCCATTATTTTGCATTTCAAAACAGTTATGAAGTCAATATTGGCAAGGCAAAACAATTCTTACCAGACTGTCTCATTTAAGAATCAAATTACAGCAAAAAACTGCAGGGGACTAGCATCAAGTGGACATATATGTAAAGGGGAGATTCATGGGTACCCATCGAACCCATTTTTTTATTCACATATTTTGAGGTCAGAGGTCAAGGGACCCATGTGTAATGAACAAGCTGTTTTTCCATTGCCAGAACTTATTCTAACTCTGAAGCATTATTTGGCCCCCTTACTGAGAAGCTAGCATGACATGGTTGGCACCACTGGATTCCTCCTCTAGTCTCACGTGATGGCAGTATCATCAGTGTAGCTTTAAAACTCGGCCGAGTACGGCCTCTTAAAGACAGGAATGTCGGCCAGCAATTAAAGCGGATAAAATAAATAACGTGCTACGTACGAACCTTAATTGCATTGTTGTTAATGCTGACAGCCCTATTTTTAACCCACCCACCACCCCTACCACCTCCCTGTGTGGACTTTGTTGCTCTTTACACTACACGGCCAGACTCCCCTTCTTCACTCCTGTCATATGATGGAGGGCACTCTGCAGGGCACAGGTCACATGATAACCGCCCCCTCAAAATTACATGGTTTATATACGATTTACAGTGCATTACTTTTCCGTGGGTTTAAGTACGAACAGTGAATGAGAACTAACTGGCACAATACATCACGTTTAAATAACCTTGAATGAGAAAAATGCATCTGAATTTATGTAAGAAGTTTTGGGTTTTCTGCTGTGATCCCATTGTTGTTTGTGCACTTTATCCATGAGTTAAATTATTTTGGTTATTAACAATGATGATATGTTCCTCATTCTCATTCATGTTTTGGCAGGTTTCTGCATTTTTAGTCCTTTTATCCACCTGTAATGTTGTCCAGGTCTGATGAATCTGATCAGGAGCAGCAGGAGAAGTTTGGCTTCTTCCTCGGAGCGTCTAAGTTGGGCAGCGACTGATGGTGACTCTTCTCATCAAAGGCAGCCTGTTTTGTCACTTGCCTGTCGGTTGGGAAAAAAGGTGGAACAATAAATGTAATATTATATGTTTAAAAAGTAAGTGCCGATCACTCACATGAATTTTGATACTTGGGCCTAGGCTACTACAAGGATAGTACTACTAGAAAAATAAAACTAGACTGCTAGCAAGTAAACAATGCAGGATTCAACAGGTTTTTTTTTTTACCTCAATGATACACTCTATGTGTTATAGTGCGTATGTAAATATAACTTTTGTTTTTTGAAAGAAAAATCTGCAGGGCACCTTTCACCTCCATGTTAATTTTGAGTCTTACTTTTAGGCACCAGAGGGCAGCAGATGTCACAATTAAGAGCTTCCAGAGTATTCAGTGTTCAAACTGTATATAAGGCGATCTGGATTCTTCTTTTGGGAATGTTTTAATTTTTAGAGCAAAATATCAAACCTTATTTTCTCTTCATAATTCTGGCACTGGCCACTCTTGGCAGACATTTTAATTTGTGTAAATAATAACATCAACAAAGTTCGTTTTTAGTGTCCCACTATCCCATGCCAAATAGCATGAAAATGTAACACGTGCATTTAAATATCCCGAACTAAATGGCAGCCAGTAATCATTTATTAATTACATTTGAATTAACAACTAAAAAGTCTCCTGAGAAGTAAAACTTCCTCTGCTGTCTTTGTTTTGTGCAGTCAGCTGACTGAAACAGTTGAACCTCACCTGGCCAGGTGCAGCACAGCCTCCACGATGTTGCAGCCATCTTTGGCACTCGTTTCACAGAACAGAGTGTTGTATGTCTATCGAGTGAATGCAGAAAATTATTAATTCTTAACCTCTCTCTATATATATATATACATAGCCACAACATATGTGGTTTTTCTTTACACATTTGTACTTTTGCCATAGTACCAGCACCTTGACTAAAGCTGTGCACAGGCAGTTTTCCATTTTTGAGATATATATATATATATATATATATATCATATATATATATATATATATATATATATATATATATATATATATATATATATATATATCATAATCCTACACCAAGCAACAAGTTCAGTGTAGATATATGAAGAAGGTGTACCGAATGTTCAGAGGTATGTCGTCATAAAAATACAGCATATTAGGATGAGTGGGGAGTGAATGTATTAATACCATGGCCAGTTTCTCTCCGTAGCTGGTTGGGACACAGTTAGTTCCATCTTGTCTAAGATCACATTTGTTTCCCACGAGCATGATGGGAACATCCTCCTGGGACACATCCTGCTATGCAAAACAAAAAAGCAAAAAGAAAGCAAAAATAGGAACAAGAAAATGAAAAACAAAATATTGCAGAACTGCAGCATATGTTGCAGCAGAATTTATAATTGTGATGATTAAAATATCCACGTTACTGAAAAAAATAAAAGATTAACTACTTAAGTAGAACTATTGGTCCGACATGAAGCACCACAGTGTGTACATAGAGAAGTTAATAATATCTCACAGCACATGACATACACATACAGCATGCTCAAATAAAAAGTCACAGAAAATTCAACATGCCCACAATAACAGAACACAATCTAAATAAGGTACATCCAACACTTACAGATCTGCTGCGTGCGAAAAGAGAAAAACAAGCAAGATCACTTTGTTTAATATTCAAATTAATATGTGACAAAACATTTACTGGCAATACCCTATGATACACAAATGCTGCCAAGACTAATTGTCATGACAGATGTATCTACAAATTTCACTGTCACTTTATTCTGCTGAGGTGTGGAACTTTTTTTGCTAAAAAAAAAAAAAAGTCAGTCTGCAACAATCAGTCAGAGAAGAGTATTGCGTTACCTCGATCATGTCCACCCACTCTCGAACATTAAGAAAGCTCTTCTCACAGGTGACATCATACAGCAGCAACACCCCGTCCGCCCGGCGGAAATATGACTTTGCAATGCTGCGAAACCTGACAAGAAACAAGAAAGGATTAAGGTTTAAAATTAAGATTAACTACACAATTAAACATTGTTACATATGGATTATTGGCTCTAAACACATGTAATAATAAACTTTATTTACATGGTGCACTTGAGAACACATCTATAAATGAATAGTTCAAATCATCACACATATTAGATAATATTATATTCACACCAGCACACACCTCTCCTGTCCTGCAGTGTCCCATAGTTGTAGTAAAACAGGCTCTCCATCTACAATGAATGTCTTCATCTGGAAATCCACTCCTAGAAACAAATAGCAGACACAAAATGTCACCTTAAATTGGTTTAAAAAAAAAAAAAAAAAAAGGTCAAGTGGAAATTCCCAGCTCCACCTCCACTTTTACACAACAATATAAACCAGTCGCACTAGTCATTTTTTACGTACTACAACATTTATAGCCTAAGCTAATTTGCAATGTCTGTCCCAAGATGGGCCTTTCAAAATAAATATATGATTCCACAACTACATAAAATACTGTACAAACATGATTTGACACAATTTAAAACAACAATCATAATACAAAACAATAACCATCAGAAACACAAATCACCAGCTCATTCATGACTAAATGATTGATTGTTTCAGTTTGAGTTTAAAATGATCAGAGTCAGGATCCAGTTTGAGTTTAGTAGATAAGGAATTCCACATGTTGATTGTCTGAACAGAGAAAGCTGATTGTCTAAGTGACAATTACGCAAAGTCATCTTACAATTCCCACTGGATGCTCCACGTGTTACTGAGACTCTGAGAGGAACCACCAGGTCACTGAGGAGCCTGATCGTGTGGCATTTATGGATGAGTTTGAGGTTGGCAAATTTGATAAAATGATAAAAACTTTACATATTTAATTTCTTCAGAACATGGCAATGATGTGACGTTCTTGGCGTTCCATCCAGAATTTTTATTGCCTGATTGTATATCATCATTAGAGGCTTGACTGTTGTAGAAGATGCATTTTTTTTAACATTTATTTTTATTTAGTTTTTCCACAAAAACAAAACATAAGACAGACAGGGTCATCACGGGTGTAGAGAAATGCATAACATGTGGAAAAAAGATTTGATGAATCTGGGTTACATTCTTTATCAAAATCTATGAGTCCTTAGTGTCCATGTGTAACAGTTGGGGTCCTAGAGGATTTTTGATCCTTCACTCTGTTTAATGTAGGTCCTGACTGCTCCGTATCAGGGAAGATGTCTCCCATTCTTTCTTAACTTAAAAGTCCATTCTCTTAGTGCAAAATAAAAATACAGAAGAAGAATGGCGTATTTCTCCAACCAAGCATATATGCAGAAATCTTTTCAGGTTCAAATAGGACTTCAGTTTTTTCCAATATTTTTCACATTTCTTGGTAGCATGTCTCAGGGAAAAAGTCAATTGTTCCATCGTATAGATTTCATTAACTATTTCAATCCATTCAGGGATTGTAGGAGATTCTTTACTCAGTCATTTTCTGGTTATTGTTTTTTTACTAGCTGCCAGTAGTATTTGCAACAAGTATCTGTCCTGATTTTTCAGCCCAGTTAATACATTTCCCAAATATATAACACTGAAACTAAAAACAAGCTCTGAGCTGATTATAGATCTGATCTCTTTCACTATGTCTGTCCAATAGGAAGAAATATTTGGACATTCCCAAAAAATGTGAAAATGACCAGCTGACATATTACCACACATTCTCCAGCACTGGCCTTGTTCAGGATTGTTGCTTTGCGATTTTTTTAATCTTTGGAGTAATGAAAAACCTTAAAAGCAAGAATCTGCTTGTGACCATGAGGTGACACAGTAACTTAAATGTCGCTGACAATGTTTTAATTTAACCATGTTTAGGAAGTAAACTGCTCATATTAAGATGTCCACCAAATATATCCCTCGCTTCTCGCTCGTGTCTGGTGGAGTCAGCCACATTAATCATAAGCTCTTTTTTGCTTAATGTTACGGTTTTAGGTGCAGTCGAAGTTCACCGAGTGGCCGCCGTCTCCGCGTCCAACGAGACAGGAATCTTAACGGGCCTCTGTTTGGTAGCCACATCTTCTCTATTATCCAAAACTCGCACGGGCTTAGGCTCCGTGTTCCCCGGCCTTTCCTCGGTTGTATGGGCCTCTGACACCTGCTCTTCGGTCAGAGCCTCCGTGCGCCCCAGGATATCCGCTCCTGCAGCCGGCCCCACGGGCATGTCCTGCGCAGTGCCATCCATCGCTGACCCCTGACCCCGGCTCTACAGTCATGCGCCTCAGCGTGGCCGCTCCTGCAGCCAACCCCAATGTCGAGTAGTCCTGCAGAGTTACGCTCATCACTGACTTCGGCTCCGCGGCCGTGCGCCTCGGTGTATCGACTCCGGCAGCCGTCCCTGCGGTCAAGAAATCCTGCACAGCAGCGGTCGCCACTAGCCTCGGCACCAAAGCCGTGCGTCTTGGCGCATACGCTCCAGAAGCCGGACCCACTGGTGCACGGCGACGTTCATCGATGACATCGGCTCCACAGCCGTGCGCCCCAGCACAGCCAGATCGACCTCCGACTCCACAACTGAGCGAAGCGACGTGGGCCTGATCACCGGTGGTTTTTCCTCCAACGTACATCCAGACACAGCTATGTTGACAGTCGGCCCCATCAGCGATGCGCAATCAGTTAGCAAAACAGGGGACGTGTTTAGCTGAATATCACCCACCAGAAGTATCGGTAGAAAATAAATTGTAAATGTTCGAGTCCATTGGTGCGTTTTACTTTGAGAATTAAGCCCGGTCGGTTTTATGGATAGGATACTTGCAGACCCGTTGTCCGGAATAGCCGTGAAGATTATGGCCGACTTTATGAAGACAAAGCAGGAAGCAGTTTGTAATCTTATCGTTGTCTGTTGTCGATTGCTGTTAGTAAACACACATGCCGCTGGCAGGGCCAGTGATCCACAAACAAACGTGTAAAACAAGCAAGCCTGTTTGTTTGGAGTAAGGCTGTTGAACCGGAGAGCGCCGTCTTGTTTGTCATGACAGTGCCTCCCATGTCTAAAACCCCTATTTCTTCGTTTAAATTGCCAGCTGATGTTGTTAGAAAAGTTGAAGACTTCAACGATATTAAAACAGAAAGACAGTGCAAACAGCATGAGGCCCATTAAACCATGTTTATCTGGAGCTACCCGAACTGTCTCCAACAACACGCCACGCCATCTTTCATTAATCAATCAGCTTCCAATTACTCTCAACATTTCTTGGGGGAAAGACAATAAAGCTTGTGGTTCTAAGAAAAGACAGTGGCTGAGTTAGTTTTAGTTTCTCTAACTCACCCAGTGTTGCGCTGGAGTCTAACTTGAACTCGTTCTTGCAGAGACGAAGCAGGAAGCTGGACTTTCCCACGGCAGCGTCTCCAGCCAGCACGATCCTGTACGCCTTTTCTGACGTCATGTAGCCCAGGTCTGAGCTTTCGTTAATGTCCTTCTAGAGAGACAGAGTGATGGACACATACAGCACTCATTAGATTACTGTATTTGCATTCTGCGTATTTACTTGATGTTTAATATATTTGGTCCTCAGCGTTGACAACTTTGCAACTGCTGCTTTTCTCTGTAGCTTTGTCAGTGGTCAGCTCTGTTCAGCAATGGAAACATTGGATAAAGTCTAATAATAGATCAGGAAATGTTTAGAAATACATTAAATAAAGCCCTAAGAGCAGCAGGCAGTGATGGTAATGTGCATAATGTTAAAATGTGTTTGATAAGCAAAGAGCACATTGATGGGTTTGGTGCCATACAAATGGAGGCTCTAAAATTGTAAAGTTTGCCCTAAAACACATCCCAAGATATATTCCCAATTTACCGGTGACTGGGATTAATCTTCATCCTTTTGAATATCTGCTGCAAATTTTATATAAATCTCACCATTCAAAATACATGTTGGAAAGTATGAAATGATGGAAACTTTTGAAAAAAGGCCTGAACGTCACCAAAATCATTAGCAGCATAATCTTCTACTATCAATACTATATCTGACTAGTAGACGCAAGATATTTTGCTCCGAAGCAACATCTTAGAAACAACAGAATTTTTCGGAGAGTACTTCCTCCGTCCTTCTGTCCTTCTGTCTCCCCATATTTCATCCGTCCCCCTAACTTGCATTGGATAAACTCCCCTCTCTGTAATCCTCCGTTGCTCTCTCTTACCTGAATACTGAGGGCACTGACGGCTTTCCGTATAGTCGGGGCTTCAGGTTTGGGTTCAGGTGGCTTCCAGTCCAAAACTGAGCTGCTGTCTGACCCGAATGCTGATTCAGTGTCCTGAGTTTCTGCTGGCTGTGATGTAGACACACAAAGACAAAAAAGTTGCTCAGACACAGAATTCAAATGTTATCACGATGACTTCTTTACAACAGAACAGCCTGCACAGCAGCTGTGAACATAAGCAAGTTCTTATAACCATTTTAAGATTTATTTTATTAACTTGAGTATTTATTGTTTGGTTTTTCACCATTTTCCATGTTTATATTTTGTTTTTCTATTTATCTTTCTGAGTGTGGAAGGAGAGTGATAAGTTAATATAAATGATACTTGAGGTTTGTACCCAAACTAAAACTCAATAACCATTAAAGTTACAAAAAGACATTTTTAGATTGTTAAATTCTTTGGTTTATGACCAAATACCTGCAAATCAGCCTCAGCTGTACTTTGTGCTACCTAGGAAATGCTAATATGGTGAAGATGGTGAACACTACACCTGCTCAGGATTTTAGCATTATCTCTGTGAGCATGTATTGATAAAGCAAGTATCGATGGACATGTACACTCATGTCTCTTATCGTCTCACCTCAGTGTCAGAGTTTTCTCCCATCATGCTGTCATTGTTGTCCTCCTCCACTTTCTTTTCCTCCCTCTCTTCCTTGTCCTCTTCATCTTGACCTTTGACCTCCTGCTCTGAATCGTAGCCTCCATGGGAACCTCTGAGTGTCGACAGGCCGCTGTCCACGTAGATCTCCGGCAGGCTGTCCTCTTCGCACTCACTGCTGTGTCTTCGCCTCAGGCCCGGGTCACACATTGCCAAGGCCAGAGTGTCACAGCTGGGCCGGCGGCTGTACAGAGGGAAGTCATCCACACGCTGGCAGAACCTGAAGACGAGGTCAGGAAATAATCCAGAACAGAAAACACATGGTGCGGTTAAGCAGATGACACACAGTCCTGTTTCTACTGTAGTGGCATCAAACACACTGTTTAAAAACTGGATGAGTGTAGATAAGGTGCCAGGCCACAAAAAAAGCATCAAAATACAGCTTGTTAACAACAAAAAAAAAAACAGTCAGGGAATTATTTATCTATTAATTATTATTGTGTTTTCATTAACTGGACCCTGGCCCATTTTTTATTTAAGTGGCTCCCAGGAAAAGCAAAACAAGTGTACATTTATACTCTGTTTTTCTAATATTTTTGTCTTGTTTTTCTGCATCTGTACTGGCATCATGTTATACTTTTACACTAATGCTAAAATGCTTTACTGCAGGAGTATTGTCTTTCTTTGATGCTGTGACAGGGAAAATTCACCACTACAAACTTCTAATTAGAAAAACAGTTTGTTGGATTTAGGGGCATCTAGTGGTGAGGTTGCAGATTGCAACCAACTGAATACCCCTCGGTCTAGTGTAGAAATATAGCGGTGCAACATGATGAACTCTGTGGGTATGGAGCCGCTCCCAAGTAGACATGAAGAGCTTTTTGTAATGTAACAAAAAGGACAACAATTGTCATGTTCAGGTGATTATATTCTAATGAAATGAAAACAGTTTTAAGTATTTTATATAATTCCTGCCAATATATGCCCCTTTATCCTACACACACGACTTTTAAGATGGCAAAATATACATGTAGTTTGTATTATTGTCTTATCTTATCGTCACATTGACACAAAACATTTGTCCCTCCACACCACACAACTTTGCTCATCAGCCATGACAGCACCTTAAATAAATACCTCTCAGCACATTCACCATTTACTTTACTACTTTGTAAACAAACAGTCATGTGTTTTAGGAGAAGAAAACTTCAATGCAGAGCAAAAACATCCTTACTTGTGTGTCACTGTGTACTCAAGCTGCTTAAACCCCTTTGAACTGGAGATGCAGATGACTCAAACCTGATGAACCTGGTCTGAAATTAAACCCCTGAAGCTGCTAACACTTAATCATCCTAAATCTACAGTTTAACATCAAACGTCCTCAAAGTAACTGAAAATAATCTGCTTATTAACACCTGTAAATTTGTTTCTACAAGGATAAAATGGTGTTACACTGGCACAGAAAATATGGTGATATCTGAACAAAAACAAATTGAGTCTAGAGACTTCTTTAAACTTTTTTACCCTCTGTGTTGTGTGCACATCTTACCTATCCATTACTGCGTAGGGTGATGTGTAGCAGATGCTTTTACTTCTGTTTCTGTTTGCTAGATCTCCTGGTGACCCTCCGTTACCAGACTGTAACACACAAAGTTAACAGTACATTATGTTTACATCCGTCTCTATATGTGACATTAACAAAGAATTTCCTTCGGGATTAAAAAAGTTCTATCTTATCTTATCTTAATGCACTTCTCTTGTACTATTGTAATACTACATGAAGTTAATTGGCACATGCAATGATGCATATTTTTCACATTATTGCATATTACTACTTCTAAAAACTGCACAACTCTTTCATTTTTACTCAGATTGATTGTGTACATTTTTTCACTTTTTTGTAGTTTTCTTCATATTTATGTATTTTTTAGTTTTGCTTTATATTTTTTTTTTCATTTTCTCAATATGTTTATGTTTTGCACCATTACTCCACAGCATATTCCTTGTGTGTGAAAACCTACTTGACCTCAAACCAGTCTGATTAAAAATGAGGGTTTTCTTTGTTATATAACTTAAATTAACCAATAGTTTTTCTAAGATAGTTTGATAGATAGTGAAAACAGTTTTTAATGTCCTGCTCAGCTGTTTGTTGGAGAACATTTTGAGTCAGCATATCCTAATGGAAAATGTGCTGAATTGTACTCAACCTGAATGAGCTCTCTATCATTTGGTTTAGGCATGTTATGCTATAAAAATCCACTGGAAGTCACTGTGTCTTCAAATAGTCTGCCTTTTCAGTTGCCCTTTCACTGAACAGCTTTATGCAACTTTCTACAAAAACTAAAACTCTAAAAAGGGGCAAATAATTAAAAAAAAAAAAAGCTCTACCAGACGGTTGATTTGGCCTTCTAGGTAAAGTTTATGACGCAAAGTTAATAAAATAAAAATTGACTTTTTTCTTAGATATAAATAAACTTCTGATCACTCATTGCTGTTAAATGATACATTTAATGTTATCCATTATATATATGGTGGTGGGTTGTTTTTGTTGTGCGTGTGTGTGTGTGTGTGTGTGTGTGTGTGTGTGTGTGTGTGTGTGTGTGTGTGTGGTTTTTTTTATAGTCTAAAGCCATGTTTTATCAAACAGTTGAGATGGCCTCTTATTTTAAAAGTAGTGATGCTAAGATAATAAATTTACATTTTTATGAAAAAAAGGATGAATATTCACAGTTGTTAATACCATACATTCAATGTTATTCTATTATATATTGTGTAGAATAAATTCTATCTGTATGATTTCTTCACCATTTCTGAGATTTTTTCAAGGTACTGTAATGGTAAATATGCATGGTAATGAGTAAAGTACTAGTAATACCACTATTCCATGGTTGCAAATTGATATATTTTGATATACAAACATGTTACAATCATTTTAACAGTAAACAATGTGTATTTTTTTTCTTCCTGTTTTACCATTACCATGAACGATCATCTCAACCGTTTGGTAAAGGCCTATATTTAAAAACATATGGGTTATGTTAAAAAAAAAAAAACATTTTTCATCGCTTTTTGTGTTTAAATTCAGTGTTGGGGAAGCTTCTTTGAGCTCACAATTTATTACTTCACACCAGAACGAGTTGAACTTCAGGAGAGCCATCCTCGGAAGTAATCTAGTTTGGCTAATAAGGGGTACTTAAAAAAAGTAGTTCAAACTACTTTGTAAAAAGTTAATCAAGATGATCACCGTGTACATGTGATGTGAAATTCTAATCAAATATTATCCCAAAAAAACCTTGCAGACACCCAGTTGAGTTTATTGCAAAAAGTGCCCACTTGTTCACAGATCATACATGAAGCAAAGGAAGCATGCAACAACATCTGTGAACATTTTTAAAATAAATAGCAAGAATCAATACGTGTGACTAATTGTAAAAGGTCAAGTGTGTGGTGGTGGCTACCTGGGCACGCCTTCACAGTTGTTATGATGTAAGAAAAAAGGGGCCGGGTTGGTCAAAAAGGGGGTTGATTACAGCAGAGAATCAATGGTAAAAAAAATATTAAAGATCATTCCTTTATGATCCAAAATTGTTTGTAGTTTCAGTTGTTAGCTACACAAAAAATGTAATGGTATGAAACAACTAAAATCATTATGTAAACATAAATGTAGTTAAACTACAAGCAATTGCAAACTGTAAATTTACATTCAGTAGTATTCCCCAACACTGTTAAAATTTTATAAATGGCTTTAGGCATCAGAATACCAAGTTTGTTCTCTTTTTTCTTACTTCTCCAAATATAAAATCAGCAGAAAATTGCAAGAAAACCTGATTTGCCAAATTCTGTAGGCTGAGGCCATCTGACACTATGCATCTTCTCTCTACACATGCACATACTCTTTGTACCTTATACTTCATATTGTAAACTTTTGCACATCCTCCCAGTCAATATTTTGCACAGTCCTGCACAAAACCAGACAACATATTTTTTTTAAATCTAATTTCTCACACTTTTACTTATTATTATTTATTTTTCCAAGACAAATTCTTTGTATGGCAAACTTACATGGCAGGAAAAACTGTTTCTACTTGTGATTTTTTTTAATCCAATGGATCCAATGCACCAGCCTCTTCTAATTTAGAAACTGAACTACTTTTGAATTGTGCTTATTTTTCATTTAACTGTGTAGTTTTACCCTGCAGGTCCTTTCCAAGGCAGCTCTTAGGCCATCGTTGGTGTCATGCAGCTTCCTGTTGGCCGTCCTGTCCACAGAAAGAAAAAATAATCAGTATTACATTTCTTTTTCATTCTTGCACATAGGTTATTTGTGAGTACAGTAAGATCTGTTTCCATCTCTGGCAGAAAACCTTAACATTAGTTTGTTTGATTTTGTTGTACAATTCTGTCTGACTTACTGCAGAATCTCGATCTGGCTCTCCAGAGCGTCTCGCTCATCAGCGAATTGTCTCATGAGCTCCTCATCTCTGCAACAAAACAGTTGTTGGATATTATGAATATTAATCAAAAGAACAAATGACGTTATGACTGAATTAGTGTCAGCTGACTATGTTTTCAGCATCACAAAGGACACCTTACACATAAATTCACTGACTTTGGAAAATGACAATAAACAGGATGAGAAATATTTCCATGCTTCTATATTCCAGTTAATGGCAGTAAAACCAGAGACATTTTCACACCAGATCAACTGATTTTCTCAAAGACATTACACCTAAGTTACCACATCAGACACCAACACAGCATAAACGGCATCACTGAGATGGTCCAAGGACGCAGACTGTTATCCTGCCAGTGTCTCTGTTGCTAAGAAACACTTCCAAAGAAGTTATTGTGTGTGTGTGTGTGTGTGTGTGAAGTCACTCCAGGATATCCTGTTTCAGCTGTGACAAAATGAAAACACGCCGGGAACGAAAGCACAGTCTGTCAGTAAGAGGGGGGCGTGGCCTCCGTCTCCCTTTCTGTCTCTGTCCCACTGCAGCAAGAGACCTCAACAGTGGGGTTATTTGACAAGCAGACTGAGGCCACACTGATATTCTTTATTCTTCTAAATCCAATACACTTTTTAAAATTAAAAATAGATTTCAAATGTAAGTTGGAGTGTTTAGAGCTTTTCTTCATGTGAGGAAGAACAAAGTGCAAATATTTATTATTCTCAAGTTCACATAAATCTACAAGTGAGATGAGAAAAAGGTGGAGAGAACCTGTTCTGCTACTCAGTAATTCTAGGTTTAGACTTTCAGAGTTTACACTGGAAGCAAAGAGTGCATGAAGAGAAAGGGAGTCTGCTATAATCCTCTTTTCTTTCTCACTGTGAAAAGTTAAAATATTATGACGCATGATCAGACAGAGGTACTATCAGCTTTTAGACTGCACCTAAACTTCAATTTCCTGTTAAAAAAAAGACTGCAAAAAGGTTTAAAACTCAACTCGAGACAGATAAATCCACTCAAATGAGCCCAAATGAACTGAATTATCCTCAAATATCTCATTCTGTCCACAATCCAAAGATTATCAGTTAACAGATGTAGAGGAGTCAAGAAACCATTAAAACCCCATATTTAAGAGGCCAGAATCAGAGATTTTTTTTAAAAATATACTCAGACCGATAAATCAAATATCAGATAATTTGCTGGTTATTTTAATGGTTGACAACTAAGTGATAAATCAAACCAGCTCCTATAATTACACAAACAAATGAAACATATAATCATCAATACACAGCTCACATAAGGACCCACGCCCAGAAAAAAAGGTTAATAAGTTTACTGTTCATTGTTGATGCTTTGATCGGTAAGCTCCGTCTTTAGTGAGTCCATCTCGCTATGCAGACAGGCGACTTTGGTCTGAGACTTCAACAGCTCCTGTTTTAACTTCTGGTTATCCTGCAGAAAAGAGGAATAGGAATGTGACGTAAACCGGAGAAATATGCGTAACAAAGAATTTACTGAAATTAAACACTTTGTTATAAATACGTATATTCAGTCATACCAGTGTTAGCTCATTGATTTTCTTCTTCAGGGCCGGGCTCTCATCCTTCACAGTGATGTTCTTGTACTTTTCTTCTATCTGATGGATGAGTTCACATATTTAGGATTAAGTTTATTTGACTTTCAGGTAGACATCAATCAGATTCCACTCACACGGTAGTTTTTTAGAAATGCGGATACTGTTTTCATACATTCACACAATCACCGTAAATCCGAAGTTCTGATCAGTGAAGTCCAGCTGACATTTGTGTTTTTACAAGGTTAAAAGGATTTATCAGTCCTGGTGCATCTTCTTGTGAATGCTATAATTTTTTTTCACAAAGGACAAATTTTTCACTGTTTAGAGAAACTGTGTTTTTCTCAAACATGTACAGTGTTGTTAATTTTTAAGAGCCTGTTTGTGTTTGTATCTAAACAGGTTAAATGCTTCTCTGCAGCAGTGTACTCCTCATTATGGCACTTTAACCCTCGTGTCACAGTGCATCGCTGTATTATTGACAGGCTTGTTCTTTAAAGGCCCTGACACACCAAGCTGACAGTTGGCCGTCAGTCACTGTCAGACCGTAGGTGATCGTCTGTCGCCCTGGTTTTGGCGGTGTGTTTCGCACTGTTGGCATTACTTGGTCCTTTTTCGCTTTTTTTCAGCCAGTTCAGGATATGCTGACTCCACATTGGAGCCCGTCCGTGAATAAAGTTACTGTGATTGGCAGTTCAGCTCAGTGTACGAGAGGAGAAACGGACATGAGGAAAGAAAACACAAAGCTGAAGTCAAACTTGACTGAAACAAACTTGTTATAGTAGGTAAGATTTTTTTAAGCCACTGAGTTCTTTAACAGACACTGTTCATAACTATTTGTGTTATTGTTTGCAAAAAAATATTTTTTCTTTCAATATTAGGTTGTGTTGTTAATGTGCTAACTGGGTAACTAGCATCTTGAATATGTTCAGCAGTCCTCTGTCTGCAGATACAGAGAGTTATTTCTTCTCAAGCAGGCGCAAAAGGTTATGTGGTTGTGGGTTGTTGGCTGTAGTCTTTATGGTGCGTTCAGGTGCAACTGTTTGGCTGAGACACAGGTGATGTGAGGCGACGCAACAGTTTGCATCCATCGCCACTAGTGCTGTGATGCCAGCGCGTTGTTTCCGTTTTGACTGCGTATCTTAAATTTGGCATAATTATCTCCAACCTGACATTTTATTCTAATGCTTTTATAAGCAAAGTTCAAATTAAAATGAATTCTAACATATGAATTACATTATAACTATTCACATATTTCCTATTATCTACATGCTTTCCTACATGCTATAAACAAGCCTGAGCAGAGTCTGAATGTACAGTAAGAGAGTTGTGAGTATGTGCAGTGAAAATGACGTGCAGTCAAAGACGTGAAAAATTTACCATCTTCATCTTCTGGATTTTACACTGCAGCTCACAGACTTCAGTTTCATAACTTGTCCGTAACTCACTGAGCGCAGCCTCTGTTTTCCTCTTTTCCTACACAAAAACACAAGCAATCACAAAAACAGTTTGTGACATTATTTCATGGAAGTTCGTGTGTGTGTGTGTGTGTGTGTGTGTGTGTGTGTGTGTGTGTGTGTCCCATTAACCTGTGACTATTTTAGGGCAGATTTTGAACCAAGGCCACCAGGGGTGTGTATCAGCAACTGTCAATCAACAGTTTCCAAATATAAAGACCTCTCCTAAAGGTGTCAGAACACGAGTGTGTGCACAAAACACAAAACAAACAAGAGCTCCTCAGTGAGCTGAGTCAGTACACTTACATAAGTTATACACACACGCAGTGATAAGACAGAGTTTATGCTCCCACGTCAGTTTTAAGGTAACATCAGGACCAAAGATAAGATTAAATAAACACAAGTCAAATAAACCAGACAGTCTGATTTGTGGAGTTCTGTCACTGTCATTTTCACCTTTAATTTTATGTCACGGAAAGCTAAATATTGTTATCAAATCTTATCATTTTACACAGCACGCTGTTCAGTGTGTTTCACCAGATTCCAGGAAATATCTGCAGCTTTCATAAAACTTACAACCAAGTATCTTTTAATTCCTGGAAAAGATTGAAAACAAAAGCCAACAGAATTTGCCAGACTTTTAAATTGGCTCACTGAGTTTGAGTGGACTAGTTCTGGTCTGGCATTGTAACATGAAAAATTGGTTTCTAGGTTAAAAAAGAAACCCACCCAATCAGCACCACAGGCAGGACTAATGAAATTGTCAAGCTGTTTTCAAGCAGTGCACCAGAACAAATGAGGAGTAACAACAATGGCGAGCGCTATAGATATTGTAGACACTGCTATCAAGGCTGAGTCGACATGTTGTTAAAATATCGCCTGACATTGTAGTTTGTCTTACTTCACTCTGCTTCACTCTTGAAAGCCCTGTAAAAAAGGTAAAATCAGGGTTTCTCACACATTCATTTATCTGAGGTGGCCTGCCACAATCAAAATATCTGATGAAAATATAAAAATTCTCATTTTATATATGCAGAGATGGACCGTTTATTAGAAGGTAGAAGAAGGTAGATTTATTAGTCTACATTTGTCTTTGATCCTGCTACATCTTTGGAGTCGAAGGACGAGTTGATTAAAATCCACAGCTACTATGAAGATGCATCCGGTTGCTTAGGCACGTTGCTGCCGATGGCATCAGGAGTGCTATCAGAGTATGTAAGCTTTGGGTATTCATTGTACCACACTCTTGGAGAGTGTACTCTGGTCACAGGTGGAGCAGTAGAACGACAGGTACAGTGAAGGTGATACTTAAACGTTCATTACACTGGTTCTAAAAGTTTGCGTTCACTGCCTCTGTAGCAGCTCCTCATCTCATCCATCAATCTGATCTTATTGGCTCTGACCGGATCGACAGATCAGTTATCCACCCTGCACCTCAAACTGCTGCTGAGAAAAAAGGAACTCACGTTGAGTCCACACACAATATAAAACAAAAAAATTCAGTGTGCCAGTGTAATCTGTCAGCCAGCACCAGCTACCACGTAATGGTCAGCTGACAAAACAAACAATGTCAGCCTGCAGGGCAAAAACCACAGCAGCTTCCCTTGTTGACAGGTAACTGCCTGCATGGACAGTAATGTTCACAATGTGATTTTATGTAAGACAAAATAACATTTATGAGCTCTCTGTCTTATCAATCTCCCTTCACTAATTTGTGTCTGTGTGGGCCATGTGGTCGTGGTGATGTATACGCCACTCTGGTGTATCTGCCAGTTACGACTTCTGCCAAACAGTGTGCAGACTCTGCCTACTTGTCACACCACAGACATACATCGGCGTGCTTATGGTATGGACCCATTCAGGCGGATATGTAGGTGTCCAGCGATTAGTTAGGGAAAAAAAAGAAATAAAACCCTCCTCCCCTGAAGAAATCAGTTAGAGTGGATGCAATGTCAGACTGACAACGAAAATGAAGTGAAACAATTTGACTGTTCTGTCTGACATCAGGCAACATTAGAAAAGCTGTTATTTAAGAATTCAAAAGCCCCTGCAGTATGGCCGCCTCATTGTTGAAAACCATTTGCAGCACAGAATGACAGAAACTGCCTCAAATCCATCCCTTAATTTGACTTCTCTCGTTGTGGCCATACATCCTCCATGGAGGCATTTCGGCCGACTTGACTCAACAAGTGTGCACCCTGATTCTTTATAGATTATTATTTTCATCCTCACACCACCCAACCTTATCATCACAAATATATACAGCCTTATCATGTGAAACACTGGAGGCTGTAACGTGCTCCAGCACCTCTTTCCATCGAATGTTTCATATCTGGGCTCCACAGAGTCGTGAAATCCAGCCGATCAGCAGGCGTGTCTGAGTCTGGATGAGTAATCTGATATTCAGCCGCGTACGTTTGTTTGACATGAGGGAAGAGCTGAACAAACGCACCCTGCTTATCGCTTTTGCCTATACAAACTCCAGAGAAACAAACACATGAGTCAGGATTATTTAAGATAAGATCAAAAAGTGATGTTTTTTGGGGTTTTAGGAAGTCTTGTGTTCAGTGTTTCCCACCTGCTCTCGTGTTTTTCTCTCTGCAGCATGGATGCGTTGGTCCATTTCATCCTCCATCTCACTGAGCTGCATTGAAGCCTGGTCCTGGGCTCTGCAAAACAATAAGAGGATAGTTTCACCGTCCAATCATTAACTACGTATACTGACTTATCCTACTAATATTATCTCCAATTAATGCATCAACTACTGCTTTATAGATTACTGACAGCCCCAACAATCAGATTACTGTCTACCAAAGCCTCACTGTTACAAGATTTGGTTCGTCAGGGTTGGATATGATTGTTTTAAGTGAAAGATGGTTTACACCAAAGGCCTCTTACAGTACAGTCGCCACAATAAATCGTTGGTATTTTATGTTGTTGCAAACCATCAGTATGTTACGTTTGTTCGTTTCATCTGTGTCATGTCAACAGTTCTATAGAGACGTAGTTCAGATTATGTGTATATGAGCTGAGTTTCTCATTATGAGGAGGTGACGATGGTGGATGGGACGACATCGAGGCAAAAAAGCTGACAAGCAGCCACCATTTTACAAACCAGAGAAATTTCCAGCCTTTTTCCTGGTGGAAAAAAAGGTTATTATAAGACAAAACATGAATTTTTCCCAGCCATAACCAAGTGGTTTTGTGCCTAAATCTAACTCCATGTTAATCACAGCATTATCACAACATATAATTGAATTTTAAAATGTAACAACATAATGTTTCAACATATCTGCTACACACAAAAAGTAAAAAATTTAATTGTGGTTTGCAGAAATTTACAATACCAACATTTATTTTAGCGACTGTGCTGGCCACTTAACAATGTTGTGGTCATAATCTATAAGGCCTTTCTATCTTCTTTCAGTTTAACCTGGATATCACATGATTTCCTGCTGCTAAATTCTGATAAAACCATCTGTGTGACTTTTTAAAGTTTAAGAGTGAAGAATATTGCTGTTGTTTTTGATTCTCCCATTTTGATCGGCACATTTAAGAAATCACCAAGACTGTGTAGTTGACTTCACGGAGAAATGCGTTTTTCTGCAGGACAACAGTGATGTGAAAACATAAAGATCAACAGACAGATGAGCCTACAGCATTCAGTTATAGTGTTAGCAGCATCTTTATTTCTCTTACAGCATACATAGTGATGTTATAATATTTTAACTCATTCTTATTTTGTGTAGTCCCATTGTCAATTTGAGAAACCTTTCTTATTCACAAAGCCATAAAGTGTGAATACAGTAACTTAAATAACTTTGAGAATCATTTTCCTCAAATCAGGCCTGTCCAGTTTTAAATGAATAAGAAACACAGGAAAACCAGTATTTACTTTAGAAAAAATTGTTCAGTATTGCCAGTAAGTGTGTGTGTGTGTGTGTGTGTGTGTGTGTGTGTGTGTGTGTGTGTGTGTGTGTGTGTGTGTGTGTGTGTGTGTGTGTGTGCGTGTGTCCCACCGTTTGATGGCGAGGGCCAGGTTCTCCATCTCTGAGTTCTGCTGTTTGATCTCTTTGGTGAAGTTCAGGATGACCTTCTCAAACTGGTTTATCAGTCTGGGCTCAGTCAGACTGATGTTCTGGTACAACGTAGCTGCTTGTTCATGCCTGAAAGACAATCAGGATTTGACATCAGCTTTACTCTTTAGCACTGTCACTCTAAAATGTTTTAAACAACAAGATTAAAAGACTTTAATGAGTTTAAGAATCCTGGATGTTCTGTTTCATACCAAACCTGAACTTAAAACACTTAACGTGTGTCTGCTCTGACACATCTACAATATATGATAGTTGGATCAGAGATGATGCAGTCAGTTGTTCTATTGAGTAAATAAAACAAAATTGAATTAGAAATAACTATAGTCTACTGATAACTGATTTAAAAAAAAAATAATCAAAATAAACGCATATTTAAAAGTCATAAATAGGAGCATAAAAGCAAGAAGAGCAACCGGCGAGACTATTGGACTGTGAATGCTTAACATTTAAAGGAACAGTTTGTATTTGGGGAAACATGTTATCCTTATTTCTTTCTGATAGTTACATGGGAAGATTAACAACATTGGAAAATGTAAACAGAGGAAAACAGCCAACTTAGTTTTTCCAAGGGAAAAAAATCTAATACTTTGAACTTGTAAATGACTTTATTAAAATTCTTTAGTGATTTTTGATACTATATATTGAATTAATTCCCCAAGAATTTTGAATTTAGAATTTTTCCTTCAAAACCAAATTCAGGACCTTTTAAACATTGCAACCTTCATGTATTTGAGTTTAGTATTTCTAGTTTAGTTGACTGAGTTCCTTGATTTCATAAGAAGATTAAAAAAAACAATGAAAGAGTAAGCCAATAGTGGTCTTATTCGCTGCCAAACCTTTTAGTTGGCATGTGTGCCCGTGAAAGGCAATATGTTTTATAACTTGACTCAACAAAACTTAAAAACTGAGTCAACAACAAATTGCTATTTTTTTCCTGATACACAAAAGCTGCACAGCAAATTCAGATTTAAAAATAGACCAAAACAACTACTCTCAAACTTAAAACTTGTGCGTGTCACATATTTTTTCCAAGTGATACAGCATAAATAAACTGTAGCATGTACCAGAGCTCTCAGTCAAAACCATACAGGAGAAGGATATGCTCATGTAAAGCCTATTCACACATGTATGTTGTAAGTCATTAAAGTGATCTTGTGATAAAGAGTCTTGCGTCACAGCACCATGGTAAAACTGGGTCATATCTACTGTGTGTGTGTGTGTGTGTGTGTGTGTGTGTGTGTGTGTGTGTGTGTGTGTGTGTGTGTGTGTGTGTGTGTTTGCCTTCTGACAGGGCGGGCTGGCTGTAATGGCAAAGCATATAGACACTGCTGCCTGTCTGTCGGGTGACACAGCGCACTGCAACATCAGTGTCAAACACAAACTGATCATAAGAGAAACACACAAACAGGCACAAACACTGAAAGCTGTTAATAGAAACTGCTGTTAGGTTGTAATTAACTCTTTATAACCCGGAGCGACATCACTTCTTGTGCTGGTTTCAGATGCCTTTCGCTGGTATTTGATCCTTTGAACCCTGAGCAAATTGGTGCGATGCTTTGAAAAAGGTGGGGGGGGGGGAAGGCAATGAGATGGTTATAAATATTTCACAAATTGCAAGAAATTAGTAAATTTAGAAAAATATTTTTTTTTAAAAATAAGGGACAAATGTCTAAGGAAGAGAGCAAGGGAAAAATATTTTCATAACGATCATATCAATAATTAAAATTATTATATTATCTAAATCACCTTTTCAATGTCATTTTCTTGTTTTTTTTAATCATTATTTCCTTTCTTTCTTTGTTTCTTATAAATGTTTAAGTAATTTTCTTGTACTTTTTACTGATGTCTTGCTAATTTTTTAATCATTTCTTCTCTTGTTGCTTATTGCCTTCTTCCCATATTTGCTCTGGTTTCAAAAAGCTAATATGATCATGTGTTAAGGATCGCTGTTTGTCGTAGAAATAAACTTGACTCCTCCCGAGAAAATATTATTATGTAGAGACAAAATACAAATGTATTATTTGTGTTATTTGTTATATGATTAAAGTCACAAAAACTCAAGGAAATGACACAGAAATATGTCAAGTGACCAAAATATTTCAAATAAACATGCTTCCTTATTTTATTCTTACTCTTTGTGCAGCCTTGGCTTGTTTTCCTGCTTGCTAACCTTCACTAATCTCCCCTGAATTAAACAAAAACATGATCAATTGTTTCTCATTGGTTTGGAGGGTGCGTGGTTATTATATAGTGTTTTACACTTATTTAAGTTGATATACTCAAAAGCTCAAAGCATATGGAAATCAGAATTCAGACCTCTGAATTGGTTACATGATAAGGTGCTTTGACTTTAAAACATTGTATCCACACTTGGAAATATAAAAAGGAATGTTTCTGGAGCATTCAGACCAAATGAGGAAAGCGTGAAGAACATATTGTGCAGAGGAGCCGTCTTTTAGGTCACTTAGCCACAGTCTCAATCAGCTGAGAGATTCAAATGTGTACACCGAAACACACAACTCATTACATAAGCCTCATTCAGCAGTAAAATGGTGCAATTAATAGGAATGAAATTGATTTTTCGCTCTCCATGTCTCTATCTCACACAACACAAAATATTCTTTCATTCCCTAAAGGACAGACGCTTGTCTGAAAGCTGTTTTCCTAATTATGGTCTCTCAGCTGACTGCTAGAACAGTGACTTTAACTGCTCGAAGAAAAGAGAGGGTATGACGAGACAACACCACTGTGACAATCAATGTCCTGATGCCACAGCAGCACAACAGCACGAGGATGTTTCCGAAGCCAGGCCTGGGGCCCCACACACACACACACACACACACAGAAGGTAATGTATTACAATGAAAAAAAATACCTAAAAACAGGTAAAGATTGTTAGAAATGTTGATCAGTGTTGATCAAAATGACGTCCTTAAATGTCTCGTTTTTTCCACATTCCAAAGAGTTTAGTTTACCTTCATAATGGAGGAAAGAAACTAGAAAATATTCACATTTAAGAAGCTGGAATCAGAGAATTTTCTATTTTTTCCCTCCAGACTTACTCACTCCAACAAATCGATTATCAAATTAGTTGGCTATTAATTGAAAAGTTTGTTGCAGCTATAAGAGAGACACACAGTCACTGGTTGGCCAAAGATAGGACTGGGAACCAATTTTTGATACTATTGCCTTCTTGATACCTTGGTTTTGCTGCTAATGCCGAAACCAGAAATTACAACCAGAAACATCTTTTTCAACAAAAGAATCCAAGATGCCAGCTATACAAGAACTTTGCAGAATTAAAAAAGACAAAAATGTTTAAAATATATATTTAAATCAGGAACTATCTGGTAAAAGAATAAGCAGTTAATATTATGAATCCGGTTAATTATTTGGTGGGGTTTTTTTTAGTAATAAACAACAGTTTTTGATATTTGATGCTACGGACAAATTTTGGACAGAACCAAAAAAGTTCTGAATTTTGATACCTGGCTCTGTCTGAGGTACAGCTGCATTTGATCAAATGTTAACAGATTGTTTAAAGTTTGTAAGTAATAAAGAATGTAATTGTGAGTTGGATAAAAATAAAAATCAGAAAGGAAAGTTTGAATTTTAAAAAAAAACTTGCCCTAAATCTTCATCAGTCTGCCTAAAGGTTATAAAGATTATAAAGACATGACTAGCAATTGAATTCTACCTGTAAATAGGTCTTTTCAGGAGGCATCGTGGGAGGGAAATCTTGAGTCTCAACCATAGATTTATTATAACACCAGCAACAATATCTCAACAGAGAAAACTCAAAGTGATGATACTTCAAGAAATGCACAACTCAAGAATTACTGGGAATTAAATATCCAAAAATCTAGAAACTTGAAAATCTTATAGAGAAACACTGAAACACTTAAACACTGATTGTGCCAGACCAATATTATGTTATAACCTATATGCTGTAGACAATGCTGTGCAAGGTTTTGTGGGAAAAAGTATGTTTGCAAACACCGATAAGCATTAGGCCTAAGTTGTACAAAGGTGGAAGAAAGAATGAGGGTCCCATTTTCATAACAATGTTTCAGTTTAGAAATAAAGTCTGTGAGTTTAATGGTCAAGAAATAAAATTATTTTTTGACTTTAATAAGGGCAGAAATACAACACATCTGAAGGATGGAGAAACACGGTGATGCTGATGGTCATTCTGAAAGAAAAATCAATGATGCATAGTGTCGATGAAAGCTGCTATCCAGTGAAAAATTCTAATAACGTGATACTGGCCCTGCAGTGCTGTAAAATGCATTATGTTAACAAAGTGCGCTTAACATTAACTGACGACGTTGCTCTGTGAATTTCCTTGAAGAGCCTCCAGTAAGACTTTATAAAAACACATGAGAAATGTCTGCTCTGCCTTCTGTAGTGAAGCTCCTGACAAACCAGTCTCATAAAGTTAAAAGCAAAGAGGGGGGTGTGGTGATGTCTGCAGCTGCTGAAAATCAAAATATAGTATTCATCATTCATTTCAAATTATTTAGTGTTCTCAGTTTGATTATTCTGAGCAAACTATCATTAAGACGACTTTAAGGTGTCTGTAAAGGTGTCTTAATAAGGACACTTTTACTGACTTCTGAGAGGAAAAGCTGCTTTTAAAAAATAAGTTAGAACGACAAAATGTCACTCAGCTGGCCCAGAAGATGTTGTGATAATTTATCATTCAGTTAGCTCAAGTCTTAGTTGTTGTAAAAGGTGAAGCTTGATTTCAGTTATAGCTTCAGTTCCAGTTATAATATACATGACAAATGCTGTTTTTATCAGTATAAGTATATGTATCTGATATATGTATATATATCAGTATATGTTTTTATTTAAAGTTTCAAAATTATACTGATTTTTTTATTTCACTCTCCTTTCCTGGCACCAAAAAATATTTTAAGAAGAATTTGGGACTTATATCTCGTCACAACTATGATAAACAATGTTAAATTAACAGATTTATGTATACAATTATATCAATAAAGATTCTGTTTAGAAAATACTATTCAATAGAAACAGACAATTATCCACAGTGCATCAGATAACTGTTGATAAGATGTTGAAAAGGTGTCTTTACCACAAGTTGTTATTATTACCTTATTTTTTCAGGCTACATTAATTTTAAAGATCCATTTTTTTACTGTATAGTATCAAGACAGGACAAAGTTATTTGAATATTTTAGAGCGTCGAAAAAAATATTTTTACTTATTGATAAATAATTTGATCGTATGTCAGAAAATTGTGGAAAATGTCCATCATAGTTTCCTCGAAACTCCTTGTTTGCACTACTTAACCATCTAAAAACCTAAATGTATTCACTTTATAATGAATACAAAACAGACAGGAGCAAGACATTCGCTGCATTAATGGAACTGTAGGTAATATCTGGCATATCTGCTTGAAAGGTGACTATAAATAATTTATTTCCAATTATCTTTATCTAATCATTCAGCACATTTGTACTTTTACAGGTTTCTCTCCACACATCTAATTGTTAAAAGCTGGGTGACACATTTCTCCCTAATTCTCACAGATACGAGTCAGCTAGAGCTTTTTTTAATTTATCTTTGGAGTATAGTGACATGCCTTGAGGGAGAGAGACACACACACATACACACACAGTCACTGGTTTTCAGGTGAATGTTATTCAAGTAACATGGCTGCACTGGTTGTTTTGAATCGGAGCAGTTTGAAACAAACTCAGTTACAAGTTAATACATTCATGGATTTTTTTCTGTCTTTTCTTTTTGATGTATAATTTGGGAATTTCCCTCTGTGGATCATTATGTCTCACCACCACCTGTGCGCACACTGCTGTCACTGTTGAACATGTCCATATCACCTGAAGAATTTCCATATTTTAAGGACACCCATGCACCTGCACTTGCACCACCTCCCGCACCTGTGTGCTCTTACCTGGGGATGAACTTGGCTTGCTCCCCCAGCCTCCTCTCGAAGTGCTCCCAGGCGGCGGACACGTCGCCCCCTTCAGACTCCATGTCCTCTCCGTACCGGTCGTGGAAGCCGCTCATGAACTCCAGCAGGGTGACGGTTCCGTCGTTGTCGACGTCCAGCCGGCTAAATATCCGGTCGGCCTCGGCCGCGGACACCTGCAGCTCCGCACAGATGGTCAGAAACTCTTGTCTCTCGATCTGCCCGGAGTTATCCACGTCGTAGGCGTTAAAAAGGGAGCGCAGCCGCTCCTGCTCCTCTGCGCTCATCCCCTTGACGGAGGGATGTGGCTGACTGCAACAAAGAAGGCGTTTCGGTCAATTAAGGTGACGGAAAAACCCAGAAACCCCACACAGTTACCGGTGGTTTATTCTCCGGACACCTGCAAAAAGCGTAACTCCCAACTTGTAGACCTGCTCGCTCCTATCCAAACATTTCGACAGCTGTTACGCATTTACAAAAAAAGAAGTGAGATCGAAGTAATCCACTTTAAACCATTAAAAACAATCAATAAATCAAACTTCTCCTCCTGTGTGGTCTTCACAAAATAATGTCCCGGTTTGATGCAACTGATCACCAGCTACACGGACTGAAAAGCTGCTGTCTGCTCAGGTAACGCGCCAGCCATCTGTACCTGTATGTGTGCTGTGTGCGTGCGTGTGTGCGTGCGTGTCACTCCTCTCTTACCTCAAACAACAGAGGAGGTCTGGGCTTCAGGCCAAATGAAAGTGCTTTCATTGTGGAGAGAGCATAATAGCTTTTAATGTTGTTGAATAAACTTTAGAAATAACAGAAGCAGAGATTATTCAACCTGCATAATCTTCCAAAACAGGAGAAAAATGCATTTCTATACCTGAGAGGCACGCATGGCACTCAAGGTACTGAACTCACCACTCCTCCCACCTACGTTTTTTGTATAAATGAAATTCACTTTCTCAAGAGGTCCCCTGCATTACAAAGTAACACAAACATAAGAACAAAGAAAAAACAATATGGATGCCTGATTTCGGTTTATAACCTGGGATCCTTTTTTGAATGTCTTCCTGCAATGTCCTAAATTATTAATTTCCTGTAACTAAAAGGCATTTACTTTAAGAGAGTTACTAAACACCATGTTTCAGAAGGTTAAAGGTCCAGTGTGTAGGATTTAGGGGGATATATCTGCAGAAATGGAATATAACAGGTATGTTTTCTTCAGTGTGTAACCACCTGAAAATAAGCTGTTTATATCTACACAGGAAGTGTGTCTCATCCACAGAGATCGCCATGTTTCTACAGTAGCCCAGAACAAACAAACCACACGCCAACTCCAGATGGAGCCATTTGCTGTATTGTGTTAGCCACCAAAATAACAGCCCCATTAGGAGTGCCAGAAAACTGATTTTTCTCAGTGTGAAACTGCTTTATTCAGTGTTTTTACTGGTTTAAATCATCAGGTGTGTTTGTTTTGGAGAGGAGGAGACCTCAGTAAAAAACCCCTGAAAAATGAACATTGATTGAATTCTAACCTGGAGAAGTTTCAGCGGGTTGCAATCTGTAATCCTCACCACTAGACGCCACTAAATCCACCCTAAATTTTACACACTGTTCCTTTTAATCTGTCACACCACACACTCAGACAACATTGTTTTTAACAGGTCTTACCTCTTACTTTAAGTGTCTGTTATCACTCATTGTTCATATGACATAAGGTAATAATATCAATACAAACAGCAGGGCCGGATTAACCTACCAGGAGGCTCAAGGGCAAAAATGCCTCATGGACACCTGTTCAGTCCCGTCAAGATTAAGTAAAACTTAACATTTATATTTTATCATTTAATTAAATTGTCACAAAGTAAAAAACACACAGGGAAGTGGTTGGGCCTTTGAGGGAGTTGCCATAATTTCTTGTAATCCAGGTTTGTAAAGAGTAACACAACCAAGAAGTTATTATTGTGGCAATTAACTATAATCTGAACATTATCATGGGCTATGATGCAAAGGACTGTCCTCCCCCTAAAACAACACCATAGGTCATTTATGCAAGCCGCTTAATACAAACCACATTTACGTTTATTGTATGTGGCGACCTCTAGGGGCCGACGTTATTATGACAGGAGCAAAGGACAAGGTCAGGTGACGGAGTATAAAGAGCAGCAGAGTCTGCGGAGTGAGGCAGTCAGGGTGGATGAAGGGCCAAACAACACAAGATTTTGACTTGAGAGACTGCTGTTCATGTCCTGTGTGAAACTCAAAGCTAATATCGAGTCATTTTAGGTTATGTATGTACTTAACGATGTTTTATACTTAACGTCACATCACATCAAGTCATGTCGTCACGTAAGTACGTAAAGTTATGTAAGTATTTCATAATAATTATTTTATTGAAAGAGAACTTTTTATGGTGCTCAAAGACACGTTACATAAGTTAAAACAAAAGAACACACTAAAAATATATAACACACAACATTATTCACACATAAAGGGGAATAAAAGGTGAGTTTTGATTAGTGATTTAAACTGGGGGAGGTCGTTGTGGTCCCAAATGTGTTTGAGGAGACAACGCCCAACCATGATTCCTAAACCTAACCCAACTGTCAGGGGCGCTAATTTAGTTAACTCTCCTGTGGGCCGTATTAAAGAGTGGGGACAAGGGATGTTTTTAGTTGAAGTAGCTGGAGGACTTCTTAGTTACGTAACGTGGCAGCTGTATTATTGGTTAAAAAAATATAGATTTATAAGTCTATTTTTATCGGAAAGTGACACTTCACTTATCTATTTAGGCGTTGGCTCAATGGTATTTAGGCCAATTTATAAAACAGACTTGTATGTTCAATGTCTGTTGTTTCACTTGGTGTTTAACTAAGTATTGGTTAAAGTTTGGTTGCAGTGGTTTAAAGGACTTTTCTGCTTTTCCCTAAACAAATGTACAATAAGATCAAGGTCTGAGATTTCCCAAATGACACTTTATATTATTAACAATGTAACATTATTAACCACAAGAGATTAAATTAATTCTTCAGTCTCTGTCAGATCCATATTTTTCACATCAGTCTGTAATATTGGTAAGTTTGGAGTTTAAGAGCATTTTTAACATTTTCTACACTTGCATTAATGTCTAAAAACAAACATGTCAAGTCAAGTCAATTTTATTTATAGAGCCCATTATCACAAAACATGGTTTGCCTCAGAGGGCTGTTTTACAGTGTACGACATCCCTCTGCCCTTAGACCCTCACATCACCCACGGAAAAACTCCCGAAAAAGAACCCCTGTAACGGGGAAAAAAAGGAAGAAACCTCAGGAAGAGCGGTAGAGGATAATGAGGGATCCCTCTTCCAGGACGGACAGACGAGCAATAGATGTCGTAAATAACAAATGAAATACAATCATGGCAAAAAAGGAAAGAGAAAGAGAGATGTGTGATGTTGATATCTCACCTGGATATGACCTGTTCCCTGTTCATCGAAAACTCTTCCTCACTTTCTGAGGAGTTCTCGTCTTCTTGTTCTTTGTCATCTTCTTTCTCCTGGTGTCGCTCTCTGAAACCACTGATGAACTCGTCTAAGGTCACCGTGCCATCTTTGTCCACATCCAGGCGGTCAAAGATGCTGTCCGCTTCTTTGGACGGGACACGAAGCTCCTTACAAATAGTAAAAAACTCCTGTTTTTCAATGCACCCCGAGTTATCCGCATCGTAGGCATGAAAGAGTGCACTCAGGCGCTTTATTTCTTCCTGGCTCATGCCCCTTGTTGATGCCATTTTTTTCTCCTGGTGTCGCTCTTTGAAGCCGCTGATGAACTCCTCCAAGGTCACTGTGCCGTCTTTGTCGACGTCCAGGCGGTCAAATATGCTGTCTGCTTCTTTGGACGGGACATGGAGCTCCTGACAAATAGTAGAAAACTCATGTTTTTCAATCCGCCCCGAGTTATCCACATCGTAGGTGCGAAAGAGCGCACTCAGGCGCTTTACCTCTTCCCTACTCATGCCCCTTTTTGGTGCCATTTTGCTTTAAATATATATTTGTGAATTTGGTTTTAGAACAATAGGAATAGTGCTATACAAAATATCCAGATAGGAAGCAAGCCAATTAGTTAAATTTAACAGCGCTTTTCCTTTTGGTGAGAATCAGAGATGGTTTGACGCCAGCTTTTAGTGGGAGCAAGTAAAACAATTTGATCCATGTTTGAAAGAAATCCCACACCTCAAAGACTGCAGGATTAGTCTCAATCCTTTAGCTACCACTTTTATATATCTCCCCTCCTCCTCTATCTTTTTTTAGTCTGACACGTGGATTCTCCTGACAAAACCACATTTCTTGGGCCCAAAAAGATGGTGTTGCAAATGCTGTTAAAGCCATGACTGGCATGACGTGGAAGAATTCCTCAGGGCGAGTCAGACAGAAGGAAATAACAGTCAGTGTGGCCGAGGTCTGCAGGAGAAATCCTGTTTTCCCTGCAAACAGGTTAACAAGTGAATCCTCAATATCATATACAAATACCACATCTGGTACTTTTCTTCTGCGTATAGCAGTTTGCTGTTTACTATATGCATTCTGCAATTCTTCTAACTTAAAGTGTTAGTGGACGAGCTCATCGTTTCAGCCCAACACTGAAAGGTGCATGCATGGATGGGAAGATACTGTGAGTCATGCTTGCATCGAGAGGCAACCTACAGGGCTAAAAAAAAAAAAGAAGAAGAAGCCAACGCAGAGTACCAACAAAAACTGCAGTTCTCTGAACAGCCACTCGAGGCTGGCTCCAAAAGCGAGTTAATCCTCATAGACACCCATGTTAAAAATGCCCCACAATGGATAGAAACATGTTAACAACCTGGAACAAAAACCTGTTTTCGTTTTTACAACTAACTTCCCCATTTACGACAACTTAAAGTTACATATAATTACGGGCAGCCGTTTTGAGTGGCACGCTGTCTGCCGATGGAGTCCTCGGCTTCTCAGTTAGATCCATCCCTTGCACCTCCTCAGCACCTCTCATCCAAATATGTCACTTGTATGTGTATGTGTGTATATATATATATATATATATATATATATATATATATATATATATATATATATAAGGGTATATAGTGAGCAACGATTGCAAGTAAATGAGCCTGATTAAAACTCAAAGAACTGAAGTAACACTTACTAAGACTTTAACATAGTAGGGTTATATTAAGATTAAACACTAGCCAATGGAGCCTCAGGATGGGAGATCTGAAATCTATCTTCAAATACCCACCGTCAAACAAACACAGATCAATTTTAATACATTTTATTAATCTCTGAACATAAGTCATTATCCTCTTTGGGACCCAGCCAGCCTAATTTAGCAAATTTAGGAATAAAAATAATAAAAGCAAGAATTGTTATGAAATTGCTTCTTTATCTGCATTATTTTTAGGATTATCTACTATTCGTATCTACTTATCTACTATTAAATTTCGCTCTTTGACACATTGTGTGTATCTGTCCAGTTGTGTGCAGATGTTTCTGTCTGTCTCAGGGCAAAGCGTAAACTTTAACAGTTTCGTTAACTTCTCTGATCTCTCTCTCAGCGGGAAGACGGACACAGCCGTACAGATGGAGCATCTTCAACCTATACAGAGAGAAATATAGAAATAAATGTAATCGTGCAAAATGTAACAGTGAGTTATTTAATGGTTCTAACTAAAGAGCTAAGTTATCACGCAGTAAGATGTTTGGTTTAGGATGTTCTGGCATATCACTCCCACAGTTACACGACAAGCAGCTGATCTGTTTCTGTTTCCCACCAAACAGTTGGTCATTGTGTTCACGGCTTTCTTTTGATTATCAGTGAACTGTGCTAATAATAACAACAGGGAAGCGCCTGCTTGTTGCGTGTTTGGTCATTTTTACTGAATTTACAGAAAATTGGGAAAGAAAATGCAAATTCATGTGCTTTTATCACCAGTATGTGAATATCGGGATCTAGTTCATCATAATAAGTAGGTGGCCCAGTTCTTCAGACAGGTGTCACTTTATCACATTATATAAAAGAAGAGGGCATAACGAGATGACATAATTAGTGCCAGTTGAAAACCAACAAAGGAAAACAATGGATGTTTAATAACAGAGAGCACTCTGGACAATAGAAATGGAGAGTTTTGAAGAACTTATATTACAACTCTGCGCCTTTGGAAGAGCTTTGGTAAAAGCACTGTGTGCATAAAACGTGTTAAAAAGTCATCCAGAGATGACAAAGAGTTGCGGTAGCCTGTGCTATTATTGAACATCATCATTTATCATCTGAATCTGTTTCCATCGCACATAGTCACATTCACCCTTTATGGATATGCCAACTTTTCCACCTCCTTCAAGATTTTAACCTTTTTTTGTGTTACTTTTAGATTTTTTTTTTCTGAGGTTTTTGGTGTTTACATTGAATTCGGGCATAAAAAGAGGTTGCTGGAAATGCACCTACACTCACATATCTGTTTATTTACATCTAAATCAAGCTATCCTAAAATACATTTGTGTATGTAATGTGTGTTTACCTTTTGCAGTGTCTGCAGAGCTTCAGTATATTCTCCGAGGTGATGTGGCAGAAACTGAGTTTGACAGTATGGAGGTGTTCGCTGCAGTAATTTGCCAGCACATTAACCCTGAGACACACACACTTAAACATTTTACTCATCAGATTCATTGCAGATATCTGGGGATTTAGTGATAAGGCTACACCAAGATTAGGCAGTCAAAAACACAAAAACAGCAGTACAGTCACAAAAACAGAAACACACACAGAGCTCAGTTTGTTGTGTGATGTGTGTCGTACCCTTTGTTTCCTGTGCCAGTCGAGCTGAGATCCAACTTCTGAAGTCTTCTGCATCCCAGAGCCAGAGCCTGAACTCCTGCATCTGTTACAGCCTTACAGCCGCTCACATCCAGAGATCTGAAACACAGACGGACACACACACACACACACACACACACACACACAGACACACAGACACACAACAGCTAACTGTCAAACTGGACATACATGAGTCTAACTTAAGGTTAGACGACACTATGTTAAACTTTGGGTTTTTCTCAAAGGAATAAACATTTGTCACACCGCACAAGTATGGAAGCTCAAGTTTGTGTGTGTTTGTGTACCTTATACAAGGTGTGTGTTTGCTGATGCTGTGTAGTGTCAGGTCAGAGACTCCAGGACAGCAACTGAGGGTTAGACTCTGAAGTTTGACACAGTTCTGAAGCAAAGTGTCCAACGTGGCATCAGTAACCTGTCACAGTGAGAACAGATGCACAGAGTAGATTTGAATCTACAGCTAAAATTCAGAAATAGAATATATTAATAATACAAAGTTAAAGTCATAAAATATAAACCTCACCGCCTGTAGTCCAGTGAGATTTAGTGAACTGAGACATTTGAGCCGCGACGTCATCGCTGTGAGAATGTCTGCGTCGACTTTTGGCAGCTGTCCGATGTTTAGATGCTGGAGGCCGGGACACGTCTGAAACACAGAAACTGAAAAACTGTCTTTGCTGTACATGTAGTGGAAAATGTGGTGTTAAACTGTTCTGTATTCAAGGGAAATATAAGGACAGGAAGCACCAAAGCTTTGAGGGTTTTTCTAAAGCATGTTTGTGCCATACCTTAGACTTCATATGCTAAAAAAACAGAACAGCATGCTTTTTTAAAGTGATTTAGGCCACACATATACGGGTATAATGCAGCTTTTTCTGTGCATTTTGGTCTTTTGTCTTCATGCAAACTACATTTAAGGTCAAACATTTTTTTGTGATGGGTAAAGATTTTTAGAACTCAATTTTCAGACAGGAAAATTGTGATTTTTGGCTTTTGACGTCAGAGTGTGTACTGTTTTCTCCTTTGTGAGGCATCACAATGGAGGCTACATTTTTTTTGTAGAATGGTGGACATGACCACAATAGCGATTTCAGGCTTCGGACCGATTATATTCTTCTTCTTATTCTTCTGAATTGCATGGCTGTAGGGTTACATTTCTATCACCAGTTGTGGGTTTGGTTTGCTTTTGACAGTGTTTCAACTGTGTTTTTGGTTGTTATTTGGAGGTTATTTTTTTTATATAGCAGTGCCTGTGTGGAAAGGATTTTTTGGAAAACAAAGCAGGAGAGAAACTCTATTTTCAAAAATACACTTCTCTGTGTGGACTGGGCCCTAACACAAGATAATTTAAGAAATAAACACAATTTAAGTGTTAACTTTTTAAAATAAAGTACCTCATATACTGTCTGCAGACAAGATGGAGTGAGGAACTGACAGCCAAACACCTCCAATCTGCACAGACTAAAATGAAAACACACAAACAGAAACAGAAATGTGTGCACATCCTGATTATATCTGAATGAATTATCCACTAAAAAAACATTGTGTTCTTAATGTTAAGAAATGTATGTATTAATAATGTACCATGGACAGAGAAATTACAATACTGGACGTGGTTATAATTATTGCCAAAAGGTAGGAGTCAGGTAGCAAATTTTAATTTTCTAGGTATGAAATATGAATGAGATTTCAACCTGGCCAAACAAAGACACCTGACGACTGGGTGCAACATAATTAAATCGTATCAGTCACATTAAATGACTTGGTCTTAAAGCGACAAAAGTAACCCACAGGCATCCACATGCATAAATACATTTATGTAAGCAAAGTCAAACAAAGTAAAACACATCGATATACACACATGCACGTTTGTCTGGTGCTTCTTGACATGTACATATACCAACATGCAGGCTATAATAACCTTATATTTTTGCAGTACATAAATAAATAAATATGGACACATTCATACTGACCTTTCTTTGTGTCTAATGACGAGTTTTATCAGCGGGTCATCAGTGACATGACAGCCGTTCAGGACAACAGATTTTAGTTGCAACCTACAGGAAAAACAATCTCGTGACGGGTGTTTTTAAATATAACATTGACAGCAAAATGCTGCGAAGGCAGCATGAGGGCGTGTAAGTGACTTTTTAATGCGACCAGTGAGATTTTGATGACAGACGCTGATTTATAAAAAAAAGAGCGATCTGATGACTGAAAGCAGTGCATGTTTTAAATAATCAATTTTTTAAGGGGTTGGTTTAGACGAGACATACAGCAACAGAATCATCTGCCCAAAAAGCATTTAAGCCTTCAGTTTATAAAACCTATAAATCAACAAATATGGACATAAAACAGCACAGCATGACCTCACCCCATATATATATATATATATATATATATATATATATATATATATATATACTGGGTCAGCCAGCAGGTCACCTTTGAATAGGGTGCATATTGTATGACAATTAAACAATTTGTAATTTCTACCACAACACTGAATAACATGTATGAATGTGTGTTCATAAAAACTGACCCCGACCAGCAGTCACTCAGAGCTTTCACCCCCGTGTCTGTCGCTCCACTCCAGCTCACATCCACGCTGGTCACATGATGACACAGCTGACCAATTAGAGGCAACATCTGGTCACCATGGAGACCAGGACCAGCGCAACTTATGACCTCGAGTTCCTATAATTAACAAAGAACAGGATATTATTTGGTCTTTCCACCCAGTAATTACACAAACAGGGTACAATTCAGCAGAAGATATGTACTGTTTACTCCAGTAGTACTTTATGTGTCGTACGGTCCGATGTTTTGTTGACACTGACAGCAGGCACATGGAATCAGGATGTGGGGTCAATAAATTTAAAGTGTCAATAGAAAAATAGGAAAAGCATCTCACCAGCAAATGACAGTAGATTCTCTAAAAGTATTTTAAGTTCTTTGCCTAACAAGTTATGTACTTAATTATTTACATAACACAGAGACAGCACAGTGGTTTACTGATTAAGAGGATCTAATCCTACAATTTGAGGGCCACTCTGTAAAAATCATGTGATGGCAAACATCGAAGTACATCACTGTGTTTCTTTAGCTCTCACAATGAAGAAGTCTCTTGTCTTGAATGGATGAGCTCTGATTCACTGATTTACCTCCAGAGAGTTTCTACACAGAGTGAAAAACATCTCCAGCCCGCAGGAGGGGAGAGACGGGCCGCTGCAGCTGTTCAGACTCAGACTGCGAGGACGATGTCTGCCCACACAAAGAAACCACCGCTCAGTCAGGGTGGCGTTTTCAATCCTCAGATTTTTCCCTTCAGACAGAAAGAGGTTTAGTGTTCAGTCTGTGAACCTGTTTCAGTGATTAAAAACTTTGGCTCTGACCTACAGTTTGTGTACAGCGAGGAGAGCATGTGATGGTGCAGGTCTGGTTATCTTTCAGTGTGTTTGTCCAGGGAGTGGTACAGTACACCGCTGCACTGAGAGTACTTACATCATGAGAACACAGCATGTGCTGTGACACACTTTGTGAAGCCTTCTCGGAAAGGTCAGGACATCCCACTTAATTATGTCATAACTCTAATGTTAAAGCTTGAAAAAGTCAAACTGCAAAATTCTACTATGTAAAACCATCTACAAGCCAAATCACATTACTTTGTCCCCAAATTGTTAGATAGCAGCAGGTGGACCAGGGTGTCCACAAGTATCAGAGACTTAAATTTAATGCTTTTTAAGACCTTTTTCCAGAAAATGTTAAGTTAATTGAGTTAAGTAAATCCACATTTTGCAAACTGCAAGCTAGTACAAATATACAGTAAAATGACAGTATGAGGTTCAGTGGCACAGAATGTTTGAAGATTTGTAATTTCAGAAATGTAGATATATTAAGCAGAAGAGCTCCACTCATTTGACCCAAAAAAATTAAAAGTTGAATAAATAAAATGTTTGAGACCTGATAAATTCAAATTTAAGACTATATAACAACTTTTAAGGCCTAATATTTGTAAAAATGAAATTTAAGACATTTTAAGAGACAGACTCCCTGGAGTGGACTCACAGAGAGTGTGATCGGTGGCCAGCGTGTGCAGGCGGCGGCAGACCAGCAGCACTCTGCACAGATCACTGTGAGGCAGCAGAGACAGGATGGACAGCCACACTTCATCAGGAAGACACAACCAGCGCTCACACACAGGGACACCTGCTGGCTGACAACCATAATGACAACACATTATACAAAAAACAGTATGAAAGAAATTTAAAGCATTCTTTTAGACTTCCAGTATGCAGGAATTTGGAGGATATACTGGCAGAAATAGAATATATATATTCTATAATTATGTTTTCTTTAGTGTACAATCACCAGAAAATAAGATTTTTTTGTGTTTTTTGCAGGTCTTTGTCCACTGAGTCCGCCATCCTGCACCACAATGTTTTTAACAGTAGCACTGGCATTAGATTGGGGCATCTGCGCTTCCAGGTTTGCGTTGGCTAACTTTATTAGCAGCCCCCACCACGACAAGCATAGATGGAAAAACACTGATTTGTAACATAAAACTGCTTTTTCCGTGTTGTTAATAGCTTAAATCACTTTGTACATTTGTTTTGGAGAGGAGAAGACCTCTGCGGATAATTTGGCTCCCTTTAAAAAATAAAAGAAAATCCTGAACAGTTAACACACATTCCTTTGAAATACTGTAATTAAGGCTTTTAAGCATCTGATAAATGTTATAATGTTGCATAACATATACAAGTGCAGAAATAAAGATTTCTTACGGAGTGTATGTCAGTTCGTTGACATCGACATGCACCTGTCAAGGCAAAGAAAGGGTTAGACGTTGCTGCTCTGTTAGGCTATAAACACTATAATTCTTAGAACTTATTTTTTTTGTTAAAATGGAAAGAAATTAAACATCACTGGATGGTTCTCAATAAACATTTATATTTACAAGACTTCACTTGACATAAAATTACACTGTTTAGTTCAGAGAGGTACAGCACATCATGTTTTTTAACTTTAAACTAAATGTTCTGACTGTACTGTGAAACACAAAGCTGGCGTTAACACTGACATTTACCAACTTGTAAACAAATTGTCATTTCATAGGTTACAAAAGGCTAAACAGACTGCCTACTGTTTAAAATCAGCCCTAAACTTTGCAAGTCACATTATATAAGCTTTCTAATCTTGAAAACAACCTTAAGCCTTTTCTCGCATTAACTGAACACTCAGAGTCTTCGTTAACCTCACAAGGAATTGATTTGTGTTTTCATGAGTCCTCATGAAAACACAAATCATAAAACACGAAGAAGTCTTTTTTAACTGCAGTGAACTCCCCTTTATCTTATGACTTGCTGCTGGAGCCGATAAAGTGTGAAATTAATTTCAAACAAAGATTCCTCAAAAGGAACAGAAGCAAATCTGTGTTGGCACCACAAATCAAAATCTGTTAAATGTTTTTTTTTTATGACTTGTTGATGCTTTTTTATCAGTTTTTTGTGGCATTTTATGATGCGTTTCATGCGTGTCATTTTGGCTGAACTCACCTGAGGCTGATGATGTTGGTCCAGGCACATGATGAAGAGGTGTGTGTGTTTCTGGAAGTGGCAGACATTTGTGTGTATGTCTGCAGAGGGAAGGTTTCACTTTGTCCTCTGGTGTGTGTCTTTTTCTGTGTTTACTTCCCCCTGATGACTGGGGTCTGCAGGAGACACAGCACGAGATACAGTGCAATACACCTAGAAAACATTTCCCCCCGTGCCATCTGTAGAGCTAATGTGAAAGAGCCATACATGTATTTCAGACATAAGTTGATATTTAGATAATAAATATTAACTTTGGTATTTTTCATGTGCTGTTATGTTGCTTTTTCAAAAATCAATTTGTAGCTCCATGTTTGCAATACAACTCAAAAATAAAAATGCTGAATGGGTGCTTATGGATGAGAAGTTGTTTAATGAGCTGAATTTAGCTGACTCTTCCTGTATTATTTATTGTATGAAGGTACAGTAACAAATTCAAGTGGATGTTCATGTACTTTATCTGTTACCTTTGCAATATGTCTTTTTTGGTTGAAGAGGACAGGGAGACACTCGACTTTTCACTGAGTTTTAATGGAGCTCCTCGTTCCCCTGCGTTTTTCTTTTGACCTGTGACACCACTCTGGCGACCACTTACGTCTGGATTACGTTCGATTCTCTTTGGAAACAAGCCTGAAGAAAGACACAGACAAACCAACACACAAAGTATATTTATGTACAATCACACACAAATACAAATTATTATCATCACAACTAATTGCATCACTTATTTGGGCTTTCTGTAAAGAGTTAACTAAAATTAAATGACAGAAACCATAACAGTAACCCCCAACTGCAGCCAAGTTTAAAACTTAGTTTAAGATTGTACTATAAGAGCCAAACGACAATGCTGAACTAAGGTTAATTTAAAGTTCACTTAAACAAGACAAAAACAATTACAAAACAAAAATAACAACAACAATCCATCTCAATAACAGTAAATATAATTCAAAGAATATTAGCAGGAAACACAGAATTAATATCACTTATAACAGAATTAAACACGATTGAGACAGATTAAAAAAAGAGTATAAATTAAAAGACAAACTAAAATAGATTAATTAAAATAGACATCACATAAAAGAAAGCCTCTAAAAATGATCTTTAAGAAGTGATTTAAAAGATGAAAAAAATAAGTTATGTGTAAGAAGGTGCTATATAAAAACACTTGCCTTGCTTTGCCTAAACTAATCCAAAACTCGTTTTTCACTTGTTTTGTAGTCCACAAAGATATAGTTTACAGCAGAAAAGGCTTTTTGCAACATTTACACAGCTTGTTATTTGGGATTCAAATACTGAACTGTTTCCCTTTGTTCTGCAGATGTTTAACGGTGTATTTATAGACTATAAGCGACAATAACAATTCATGAGCATATTCTCAGAATAATTTAGTTGAACTTGAATTACATGTACTGAACTGTCATGAGAGCCATTGTCACAAATATAAAAACATTTGACACAAAGCGAAACCGTTTTACTGTTAAACCTCAACCCTATAAACTATCTATAGGTGGATTATCCAAATAAAATATTACCAAATCTTCTTGCATCCTCGTCACAAGTCAATGATTTGTGAAAAGTTCATCAAATATATTTAGAGGGATGAGGAGGTTAAGAAAACTATAACACGATATTTTTAAGTCCGATAAATGTGTGCATTTATCTGTGGAGAGTAGGCCGTGTTTTGTCTTTGTTTCCTGTCCTGTAAATCAGGTTTATTTTGTAAGTTGCAGGTTAGAGAGCAGGGGCCGATCGGTTCATGAGAGGCTCCGGTAACGTTTCAACATTTAACTATGTCATAATAAATATCTGCCTTCGTGTGTTGGTATTTGAATGGATGCTTTGCTGATTTAAAACCAGCTTCGTATCTTAACAATGTGGGACGTAAGTAACTTAACTGCGGTAAACTTACCTCCATCGTGCCACCGCCCACCTCTCCCTGCTCACCTGTCACACGGCTGCTGCTAAAAACTACGAATTTAACTTCCGCATTTTAGTATTCCCGCCAAAACACACACAAAGAGTAGAGCCTATCAAGAGATAAATCCGCCCCTTCCTCCCTTCCTTCCTTCCTTCAAATGCAGACCAAACTCAGATCAAACAGTAAAACCAGGCAATGCTGATCACATATAAAACAGGTTTCTTTTACTGTAGCCTATAATGTCGTCAGAAACATATTTTAGCGCACTGTTTGGCTGTAATAGCTTATGAGAATTTGTGAACAGGAAGTGGGTGCCATACTGTTTCCTATGTTTTAAAAACGAAGGCTGAATATACTGAGATCAAAGGGACTGTTCATTACCTATGAGAGGAGAGGGGTGGCACAACATGGGGGAGGCCCTTCAAATAATTTTTAAGCACTGGGGAAGGAGTTAGGCTATGTTTTAAATTTGACTAAGGAAAGGGACATTCGACTTTGGATGGTGATTTTTGTATTTAATACCCATGCAAACCCAAAACCCCCAAAAAGGCTTTTTTTCTTTAAGAATGCCCAAAATCACATAATCTATCATAGCCAGAAACTGTGAGGTATGTTTTTTATTTGTTTATTTCTATTTTTTTAATGCTGGAGGCAGGGTCATGTATAAAAGAAAAATATTTGTAGCTCAGCGGAGTGTCATGAGTCAAGTCACACTTTATTGTGTTGCCTACTTTTTGTGTAAGTCGTCTTCAGAAACATATTTTAGTGCACTATTTAGTTGTAATTTGAGATTGTTTGTTAATAGCTGACTGTCTTCCCGTTGACAAGCAGCCAGACTCGCATTACCATCACTCACCAGCAGGAGCGTTTATTGGTCCGAGTGTGAAGCAGTGCATTCTAGTAATTGTAGGTTTTCTACCTCTTGATCAAACGCAAATGCCAAAGCCCTTTTTTCCCTTCTTTTTTTTTTTTTTTTTTGGTCATGTAGCACCAATTCCAAAGTGTTTGCCTCTTTTTGTTTTATGAAAAGACCACATTTCCAACAGTAAAATACCTTTTTTAACACCTGGGTTGGTGTTGCATGCAGCACTCTCCTCCACAGCAGGAACATTATCACGTGGTGCAGACCTCGGGTGCTCCATAAGTGTGTTAATAACATTATCAGCTGAAGTTAGACCTCCTGCTGTTCCTTTTATCAATTCACCACCTTTGTTGCTATCAAGGCCCAAATGTGTGTTGCTGTTAACGGTGTTTCTCTGACAAACTGGTCTACTCCTGGAAGAAATGGCGTCAGGTGTTTCCTTGACAGTCAGAGCTGCCCTACTTCTATTGAATTGAGATCTGTCCTGGTTTTTATTCATGACTCCTGAACTCGTCTCCTTTGTGATTTCTGCAGCGGTAACCCTGTTGCTGCGACCTTTTTCAGTCTCAAGTTTTTGTGGGGCAATTTCTCCAGATGTCTTCCTTTCAATTGCAGATTCGATACGTCGGCTTTGTCTTACTCTCAGGTGATCCACACAAAGCTGGTACTGCTCATAAACACTCAAAGTTGGTGGTATTTCTGAATGGCAGCCAAGACTGGGGTTTGAAGTCTTCTGCATCGGTTCCTGTGTCTTCTCATGCTTACTGTTGCCTATCTTATACTTTGCAAAAGCTGAGCTAGATTCTTGTTCTTCATCGACTGTCTCCTTACTTTGGCCCATCCTAGCACCCTCTGTTTCTTCCTCTACCACTTCCTTATTTGTTCTCCTCTTCCTCTCAAAGTTCACTTTGTTCAGTTTCATCTGATGTCCTGACATGTCTCTCTCTGACTGAACCAAAGCCGTTTCATAACTCACTTTCACGTTCTTTGCGGTGCCAAACATCATGTTCTCCACACTGCTCCAGCAGGATGTGGATTCATTGATCGAGCATGTTGCACCATTTGATGCAGGTGTCTGATTTCCGTCTAATAGGTCTGAGTGTTGTCTTTGATTAGACATGAACAGACCGCTTTCTCTGCAGCTGCTGTCTGGGCTAGGAGTTTGTTTATTGGTGGCATCCTGTAGCTTCATACTTTTCATATTTTCAGGAGTTTTTCTGTACTCCTCATCTGTCCTCGGTGTAAAGGAGAAAGGGGTGCTGGCATCATCTGGAAAAGGTCCAAATGTCTTATTATCACCTGCAGTAGAGGAGATGAGAAAATGGTATTCAGTTGAAGATGAATGCTTGTACAGAGGCACTTCGTTCTGTGTTTCCCTCCGCTCTTCATCGGCCAATATCAAGCTGTCAGCTCTGCAGAACTCGTGGTGAACCTCTGACCCGCTGCTGAGGAAACTGTGAGCCCATCCTAACACGTGTCTCAGCTTCTGCTGCTCACTGAAGAGTGAGTCACTGAGAAGATGAAGGTTGATGATCTGCCTATGATTCCCACAGTCCTCCAGGAGTTCACACGAAGTACGTCTGACTCTTGTGACAGGATGTGGCTCCATAGTTGGATTTGCTGCTTGAAAAGTCATGGGTTTTTTTTGTCTTTTTTAAATGCATTTGGTGCAGTAGGGTCACTTTTTTCCCCCTCACAACGTCACGTAACCTTCAGGCATTCTCTCGTGGCTGTGAGATCATTTGTTGTTTTGTAAAGTCGGTCGTTCGTCCTTCTGGGAAACTGTCTGTACACACTATGTCTTACACTGATGACACTGTCCTGTTGAAAAAGAAGCAAATAATCAACATTTGATGCACAACACAAGAATAATCATCATCCAATACACCTATTATTGTCTCTGTGGCTATATTCACATTAGAATCAAATGTAAACCAAATCATATATATATATATATACATATATATATATATATATATATATATATATATATATATATATATATATATATATATACATATATATAGTATATATTGCTCTCATGTGACAAATCTGTTTTCCAGTCACTGGACATGTGGCTGCTGTGAGAGCGGACATATCGCAATTCATGTATTTTTCCCATTAATTCATGTTTTTTTTCCCCACATCATACTACTTTATATTATGCAGAATGATGTTTGCCCTTCTTTCTATAGCGATAATTCAGAAGCTTGCACCAGTCTGTCCTTTTTCTCCAAATGTGATGTTTTTTTCTTGTTCCAACATGTGTGCGACATTGTTGGTTGGATGCAAAATGGTTCAGGGCAGACACTGATGTCAGATATGGATCAATTCAAAGATGAACGTAAACAGTCAAGGCAGAAATACTGTAATGGGGAAATAATCGGAATGAAGCTTTAAATATGATACAGTGACCTAAAAGGGTCTTAAGAGGACAAAAGTGATTTTTTTAAAGGAGGACCTGAGGGTTAAACCCTATAATGTGAATGTAGCCCACGATCAAGAGGTAATTTTGACTACCGAAACCATATAACAAGCAAAACACTCTATTATGATCCAGCTTAGAAGAATCAAATGTCAGTCTTACCTAAAAGATTTCCCCTCATCTGTTTTTCAATTGCAATTTCAGTTAGAGTAGAGCTGACTTGAACCGAAGTGTTGAACTCACATATATTCTCATTTAAGAAAGAACAGAGGCTGGTCTGGTGAAGATTTGAACACTCCTTGTATCTCAGAAATCATACAAACATCACCATAGTGACACCAAACAAAGTGCAATCTCGCTTTCACACCACATGAGGGAGACAAAGCTCTGACAAAGTTTTTGGGGAATAGCTCTAAATCTCAGATTCATGTTGACAGGATAATTACAGAGAGAAAAAAATCATATATTTAGGGACTGAGATGTTTTTGGATACCTGTGAGATTAAACCCAAACCTTTAACTTGTTAACCATAATATATTTGCACAATAATTGACACATTAGGCGCCATATTTCAATATATATTCATTAGGGAGCTTTATTGTGGCAGTATTAACATATAAAACAATCCATGTTTTCTTTTATAACATACAAACATTCAAAATTTTCACTTCACAAAGTTCATAAGGCTTGGTTGTCCCAGAAGAGAGGGGGTCATTACCTAGGGATTTCTTTTTTTTTTTAAACTTTTTTTTTCTGATTACTTAAATTAAATCTCCCAGAGTTTCTCATTAAAAGAGACTGAATGACAAAAAAAAAAGAAAAACAATCTGACTAACCAATAAAACAACAAATCAGTCTGACTAACAATCAAAAACAACAAAGTGACCGTGCAAGAGAATCTGCTACTGTACATGCCCACACAACACTGAAATAATACAACAGATTATTTTTCTCCTATATATCATATGATGTCTTATAGTTTTGCATATAGTCGACCTGAGTTCAAATATTTAAAATCTTAAATAAATTAATTAAAAGCAGTATTTGTGAATTAGGCTTAAGTAGCTTTGAATTCCAGGTGTCGTCTGTGAAGCGTTTTTGTTTAAATTTTACTGATAATTAAAAGCAGGTAATTAAATTTAAGGTTTGTAAATACTTGACTCATGTCAGGAACTTAGTATTAATAATACCTCAGATATGACATCAACTGGGGTGTGATTATGATGATGTTTAATCACAGTTTTACGTACGTACAAGCAACAAAAGTTGTACTGCCGGTTCATCTATATGCTGTAAAACACAGGAACTCAAGTCCAGGAGCTCAAAACGAGCTAAATCTCAAAAGGGGTGAAATTCCCCTTTAAACTCATGAAGGCTGAATGGATAAATGAGCTACAAACTAATAAAATGCTACAGTGTCACATGGGGCCAAACATCTGTTTCTTCACAGAGCTGAAGGCCTTTTGTTGTTTGCAGTGAGTTGAGGTGTACTTTTACTTTCCATTCACTCGATTCAGTGTTTGTTTGTTTTTAAACATCTTAAAAACTGAACATCTAAACAATTAATGTTTCTGAATTCAGTCAATTCAGTTTATAGCATGCTGTATTAGTAATGGAGTTAGGGTGTTAGCATTTAGCATCTGGCTTCAATGATGTACACACACAGCAAAAGCACAATGAAGCTAACTAGTCAAATATTTTTAGAGCTGCTCTTTCAGAGATTATAAAATGATCTTTCCACGAGCAGTCATCAAGAAGCTTTGTGCTGAGACGTTTTTTAGATCAACGAAAGGAAGCTAACAGAGTTAGCAACCACGTTTTCAGTCGTCAAATCAGTGGTTATAATGAAACCCAAAGCACACTGCAGGACATATTTTGGGATACTTAAAGGAACACTTAACCCACAAAATGACCATTTGCAAATCAATCACTCACACCGTGTTTTACACAGAATTCATGAAGATTTTGTTTTCCTCAGATGCCTACTCTGTAGGGCTCAATCCGAATATTCTGATATTCGTTTATTAGGTAGGTATTTGGTATTTAATTTAGGGATGTGGATATATGTGTTTGGTTTTTTTTTATTGTTTTTTACTTGCAGAGGAAAAATGTCATTTCAATTTTTGTGGAAAAAAAAAATCCATCTTAAATGTTAGTTTAGTTGGAGTTAGTATTCTCTGTCTGTTTTTCACATGGCTTTGTCAGGTTATTATAAGTTCTGTGTTAGTGTATAATAATTTGTCCTTGGTAATAAAATTGTCACAAGCCGTGTAATGTCACTAAAAGTGCACAGAAAGGCCAATGAACCCATCACCGCGGGAGTTTGAGTTGGTCCGCTCAGCCCCTCTCTGTCTCTCTGTTTATTGTGATCCTGTCACACACACAGTGACAGGAATGATCATTTTACCCAGCAGTTATTAACGGATTTATTGAACCATTCGAGAAAATTTAGTGACCGCGTGAGCAGCAACAAAACATGTGTGGAGCCCTTTGCTGCAGCACCGAGCAGATGAAAATAAAAATCCTTCAGAGTGAGAACACTTATCATTTCAGTCGCACGACCAACTTAAACGAATTTATAAAACTGGGCACAGATGATTGTACTGCGTAAATGTACGTTTTTTTTTAAACTGTCCAAACTATAAGAATAAAGATGAAGTTTTCGTCCCAAATTAAATGTTACAAAGGGTGAGTAATTGATACAAAAGATCATTTTGCGGGTGACGTATTCCTTAGAGGTGGATACAAAACAGCTCAGATGAACCTTATTCTGATTGAGAGAAAAGCATTAAATGTCTCAATCTGTTCCCTCTCCTCCTCTCGGTAAGAACACAGAGAACATGCATTCATCTAAGATGGCCAAGACAGCCAAGCCTAAATCTAGATCGCTTTACACGGACGAGACACGCAGAGGGAAGAAAGAAAGGAAATCTTTTTTTCTTTTTTTTGCCACAACTATAAACAGAGTATTTACAGATGAGGGCATGCAATTTGCATTGAGAGGTCAGATAGAGAGATACCCCGGGTTAGTTCGAGAAGGATGAATCACAGGAATAAAGGAGGACAAACTATGTCTGTACAGCTGTGTACATGGAGCCTATACAGAGAAACGTCTGTTTTAAATCTACAGTGATTTGCTGGAGCATTTTGATGCATGTGCGTACTGGAGGAGCAACAGTTAAACATGGAGACAGGACGATAGTTCATCATGATGATACCCCCCTCTGTTAGTTACCATGGGATGATGGTGATCATTTCGCAGTGCATACAGATCAGCTTCATCCACTACTGTGAAGCTCAGAGTCTGTGATGTTTAACGCAAACATCGTCGTCATCATAGTGGTTTGGCCCTTCGCTCGGTTTCTACATCGAAACTCAGTGCATGTGCTGTAGTAGGAAAATAAATGCTTTGTCCCAAATAAGTGTGTTACCGTTGTTACTGCATATTTTCTATATACATAAAGCTCGTTGATGCATAAAGTCTACAGAGTTACACGACAACACAGCTGATAATATGAGGCAGCAACATTTGATCGATTATAATGAGAGGGCTTTGATGGTGACGTGCACTGCAGAGGCCTCTGTAGCAGCCGGGGAGTATGGAGAGTGCTCTCTGAAAATTAACGTTTAACTTTTCGTTGAAACCCTAAATACTGTGTGAGAGCTTTGCTGGAGAGATCACCCGACTACCGCTTTGATAGCCGCCTACGGTCCTCTAAAGCAGTGCGGAGGCTCAGCTATCATGGTCTAACTGGAATTACTGGCTCTCAACAGTAAAGACTTTTTGGGTAATATTTTTGGATGCATGTAGTTGAGTGAAATGAGGCTACAACAACACAAATAGTCCGTATCCATATTTATGTCTGGCTACAGACTTGGTTTAAATACATACAGTGTTTGGATATTCATAATAGCAAGACATGTACTATATGGACGTTATGGATGAACTATATAATGTATGTATGCTGTGATTAGATGCATTTTTTTCCTTTTTTCTCCTGTATTTTTTAGACATATATTTGTTATTTTGAAAATAAACTGCTAATGCCCTTTCCTGAGAAGTTGATCCAAATCAAACTACATTCTGAACAGAACCTCTTTTTTTCAACAAAAAAACAAACATCTCTTTTCATTTGAATTCATTTCTCATCGCTGAAACTTTTGTTCTCTCTGTGTAGAACCACGATACCGTAACCAACAGGCACTGTCTGTACGCTGAACAATCACGCCATGACGGCTGTAAATTCCCAAAAGTGACTTCTCATCAGAGCTACAGGAGTCTAGTTTAGTCTTAGTACACAAAATTATATACCACCCACATTTTGATACAAATTAAAGTGACAGTTTACCCAAAAATCAAAAATACAGATTTTCCTCTTAACTGTAGAGCTAAAATCAATCTAGATTGTTCTGGTGTGAGTTAGTGTTATAACATATTAACTTTAGAGATGTCGGCCTTTTCTTGAATAGAATGGAACTCTTTAGCCCTCAAAACGCCCAAAAATCAATTTAAAAAAAAAAACAATGTCTCTTTACTGAAATCATTTTTTACATGATATTCAAGATAATCCACAGACATTGTTATGAGCAGGTTAATGTAGGAACTATTTTCTTTCTACCAAACTAAAACTGTATCTATCGCTCTATCACCGTGTAGAAGGAAGTTTGCATCTACTTGTGGATAAGAGGCTTGTGTGGGTGACTGTGCAAGATGTAAACATTAACGGTGTTCACCTTAGCTGAGCTGTAATTTTAACAAGCTCAGTGGTGATAGGTAAGCTAGCAGTGGATATATGCTTCCTTCTGCGCAGTGATTCAGTTGCTGAATGTAGTTTGGTTGAAAGAAAATAGTTCCTACATGAAACTGTTCATAACTAGGTCTGTGGATTATCTCAAGTAACCCAGTCTTGATTTCTGGAAAGAGACATTGCTGTTGAGTTTTTCAAATCTAGTGTTTGGTGCTATGAGTGCCATCTAGTTCCATTATATTTTAGAGAAGGCACACATCTCTGCGGCCGATATCTCCAACGCTCCGCAACTCAGAACAATCTAGATGGACAAATAGCTCTACAGGTAAGAAAAAAATATGTATTTTTGATCTTTGCATGAACTGTACCTTAAACTCCCAGCGTAAACTCAAAAAGTCACAATATAAATATCAATCGTAGTTCTATTTTTCTGTACCAAATACTGACTTTTACGTCAGTTTTTTGCATCCCCTCCTCATTTTACACTTGATATTGTTCATCCTCGACTCCATGGCTTCAGACTTTGTGGAAACCCAGCCGTATCAGCAGTAAATGTCCATGGACACAGCTTTATATCTACTCAAACTTCACTTCCATTCTTTAACTCTTGATAACTTGTTGGTCTCTAACATTTAAATGAGAATATACTGTCATGTAGGAACAGTTGCAGTCATCTAAATGATAATCACAGGATGCTCAACGTGATGCTATCACAGATCTTCTTAGAAATGGCTACAAATCATCTCTAATTTGATCAGTGATTGAAATGCTTAAGTTAAATACCTGCAACTCTACTCCCCCTACCAAATTCGTCCAGTCAGATCTTCTACACCAGACAAGGACCAGAGAAAGACCTGCATGAGAGATTAAGACGATTAAATGCATCATCTGTCCCATCACACGTCACGTAGCAGCAGTGTAGTTGGACTATACACACTTGTTCCTCTGGGCATTTTGAGTGCATTGTCCTATCTCATTAAATCCCTCCGAAATACACAGAGCTCCGCCGAATACTAGCACGCCATAGACCAACAAATATTCAAAAATCACGTTTTTACCCACTATTACCGTAAATTTTCATAATAATAACCTTTTCTTTGCTTCAGCATTTCTTTGAACCATTTATATTTAAACTCTCTTAAAACACACTGAAAGATGCATTAGTAGCCTTAATTAGTGAGCTAACATTTAGTTCTGAAGACATTTAGAAGTTCAACAAAACACGTCATCACAAACAGACTTAAGTTTCTCTCCTCTGCCACTCTCCTGTTTCCAAAATGACATCACATAATCTGAAACAGTTGTAATCTGTGATCTGTGTAAAACATTTGTGCTATAGCCTCTGTAGGAAAAACCCAGGGTGCTACCGGGTCAACAAACGCTGACGGTAGTCTTAAAAAATAGCTTAAATTTCTCAACACCCATCACCCCGGTAAACTTCAATAAATTTGCTTTTTTTTGTCATCTTTTGTAAACTCTTAATTTCAAAATAAGATCAAAGTAGATCCTCTGACTGAAAAATTCCTGAAAGATCTGGATCACATAAAAATGTACAAAACGTTAAAAACAACTTATTTAAGATTGGTATTCATTATCAATGTTACTCTTTTGTTTTTAAATATATATAATGTACCTCTGACTGTGGCTATTGTTGCATTCAGTGACAAATCAATCGTTTTCTCTTTCTGTCCCCGCCCACTCCGTCATGACTGACAGGCTCTGTGACCAATCAGGCGCTCCGCTCTGAGGGCGAGAACCAATCAGAATGCTTTGCGATATTTACCAAAGAGTCATTGCATCAACTAGTCAGCATCAGGAGTGAGCAGACCTTTAAAACTTCCATTAAATAGAAACCAACCACTTTTTTCTTGTCTGGATCTTTTTGTGACTTCCTTTCCGCCCTTGACTTCCTTTGTTTTTTATTTTCATGAATCTCTCCCCTCTACAGGTTCTTCTTCCAACACTTACGGTATTTCTTGTCTTCTGTCTTTTTAGTTCATCACTGCCAAAAGTGTCTGCCTTAACAAGTGATTTGATCCTGTGGTTAAATCCTTATTTCTCTGTTATATTACTTTTCTTCAAGACACTCAATTATGCTGCCAAAGAGGAGAAATAATTCTGCTTGTTTCAGTGTAAGTCAATCAGACATAAGTACAAAGAGGCCTGAGATGCAGTGACCCCAAGAGTTGTCAACACACTGAAAATGAAGAAAATCGATGCAAATAGACACAAGACAAGCAACTGAAGAAATATCTTCACCAACTTAATGACCAACAAAAACATCAATTTAAGATGACACATGCACAGCAAGAAGCTGCAAGAGGCTCATAATAAAACGGAAGTGATGCACACGGCTGGGACACGCAGCCCTTACTGTTGCTGTTTGTGAATTATGAACTTAGTGAACGCTGCTATATATCAGTATTATTGAAAAATATATTCAAAAATTATTTTTTGGTTTTTTTTTAACATAATTTTATTCATGATCATAATGTGTTGCAATGACAGACAACTTCATAAGCCATAAATGGAAACAACAAGCATGTCTCAAAAATATGCATCACTTTTTAGTGTGCTGTCGTAACAGTTAAGTTGTGTTGTGAACTTCCTGCAGTGCTTCCTCTAAATGCTGCATGTTTTATCAATTCAGTGAGTTTTAAAGATGTTTCTTCATTTTCTTGTGCTGGGACTATTTGCATGTTTTCTTTATTTGCAGTGCATTGAGCTCTAAGGTCCACCGTACTGACTGTGTATCCATCTCAGGCCCCTATTTAAAAACATTAGGCTACTTTATTGAAATTTAGTGAGCCCTCATAAAAGATCCATTTCATCTGCTCATAAAATAACCTAAATTGCTCTTAAATAAGTGAAATGATTTAATCCCATTGGCAGACTTCTGTCTCACCAGCAGTTGAGACTGAATATAAGATTAAAAGACATGTTAAGACAGACATTTGAGCATATTTGTTTCCCTTGCAGTTACTCCTCACTCTCTCATTTTCCCTCTCCGTCTTTTGCTCTTCAGTCTGACCAGAGGTTCTCCATGGCCATGCTGATCCTGCACAGGATCCAACGCCGGAGCGGGCAGTAATACTCGTAATGAAACTGCTCAAACTCCGGCGTCTGGCGGATCTCATGGAGGAACGACACATCGATGTCTGACTCCAGTAGCAGCAGCAGTGTGGGCACAGTGACAAGTAAGACACCCATTACCACGGCGACAAAGCGGGCCACGCTCAGCACACATGCGTTGACTCTTTCATTGGACGACAGCAGGCGCAGGCTGCTGGTCAGGACTCCACCCATTCGACTTCTGGCAGCCAGCCTGGTTCGTTCGTAGGCCCGGTCTCGCTCCCTCTCGGCCTCCAGCTGGGCCTGGATGTCGGGGTCAGCATGGAGCTCCCTCAGTAGCCTGACGGGGCTCTGGACCGGAGAGGAGAAGAGCAAGTCGACGCCTCCCTGGCTGTCGTCCACTGGAGTGGGCAGCATGCTGGCACAAGGGCTGGAGAGGAGGAAGATATTTAAACAAATCACTTAGTTATTTGCAATAAATAAGAATGAACCAGGGCCTAAAAGAAGAAAAAGAAGGGACGTTTTTCAAAGGGTGATATCAGGACTGGTGTTTTCCTCTGTGAACAGCAAAGGCAGGTTTCAACTCATAAGAGATAATCACACAGACACATGTTGCAACAGACACTTCCACCCCAAAAATGGTAAGTGCCAATTCAACGCGTGCTGCATGCCAGATTCACTGCGCCATTAGCAAAAAGGTTTTAAATGCATTTTGTTTAGATACCAGTACGGTTGCAGTGGTCTACACGCTTGTAAGTGCCTGTCAATTTACCTTTCATGCTGTTGTCTAACACTGTTAACTACTGTTTTGTTATTTACTGGGATTAAACATGAAGAAACCACTTCTACGGTGTGTCCTCTTTCATTTTCAGCCTATGCTGCCTCTTCATAGCATTTCTGATTGCTGAGCATTATGTATAGTGCTCAAAGTGACATGTACTTTAAATAAAACATCACTTGTGTAGCATTTACCTTTTATCTTTTAAACAGGCAACATTTTTTTTGATTAGATAGATACATTTAAACGCAGCTACATCACAATAAACTGGCTTCTTGGGGTGGCAGAAAGCTGTAAACACAACACTGACATAACGTACACACGGATGATGTATTCAGCGACCTGGATACAGTGTTGGAGACAGGACCCCATTCATTTCTTTTAAAGTTGCTCAGTGGTGCATAAAGCCAAAAAATTTCAACCACCACATATAAAATGACCTGGGTGATCTGGGCTGCTTCTCCGTCATTGGGCCAAGAGAACAATCACACTTTAGACTTCTGGTTAAACATGCCGCTAAACTGAACGGGGATAAAATGTTTTAATTGTGTGGCTCTTTTAGACATTTCAAATGTTATCTGATGGAATTAATTTCGTCCTAATAGTGAAACCAGTCATTTCATTGATGCTGTGACGCTCAGACAAATCTATCTTCTGATTTACAGACGTCCCTTTCCCAATGTAAGTCTGTGGGAAAGTCTTCTTGCGCCCAATGGCATCTAGTGACAGACTTGGGAGTTGTAATTACACATTTTGGCCAGTTTTAAAATTGGCTTCAAAGCCTGGCGCACTCCCTGCGGGCCTAACTGTACAGTATTGTATAAGTTTGCAGAGAGTGGCTTTTTAACACATCCAGCAGTTTCATAAGAACATTACTATTAAGTTAGAGTTATATGTCTGTCTACCTTAATAAGTAGGTCCAATATTCACTCACCTTTGAGTTTTATTTTGGTCTCCATCATCTGCTGAGAGAAATATCTGGCTCTTTAGCTGCTTAATGCGCCACTATTTTCACCAGCCGTTTGCTAACTTTTGTCTTTGCGTGTCTTGTGCTTGGTGCTGAGCAGGGAGTGTAACGTGGGTTTTTAAATTTGAGCTTTTTCACTGACAACAGCGGTATGCTTCAGCTGAAAACGTCACTATGAGAGCAGTTTAAGTTAAGCAAAACAGTAAAGCTGTGAGCCCGAAAATAAAAAACATTGATAAAAGTATTGACAAGCTGCTTTGAATAATGTGTCTGAAAACTTTACAGACCTATAGACAAGCTCAGAAATAGTGAGTGGGCCGCTGGCCTCATCGTCCTCCTCCACTTCATCTTCAGCTTTGGGCGTCTGAGGTCGGAGATTTGAGGTTTCCATGGAAACACGGGGAGCCTGCTGGTCATTGCCTAAAGCAGAGTTTCCTCCTTCATTACTTTGTTGCTCTGTGTCTGCAGGTGCGGCTGACGGTTTGAGAGGAGACAAGGGGACAGAGTCCTTTACAGCAACAACACCTGGGGACAGAAAGAGAGTCTTACATTACATTGGATACTATAGATAAACTTAAACTTGGGAATATAGACCTACTGTCAAAAAGATTTCCAATGAAGAGGCAAAATACAGTGAAACAGCATCTATACATAAATCAGACTGAAGAACTTACATCTTACTAGAAATATTTTGTCAATAGTCTGTTCTTTTTTCACACTAATTGGATTTGTGCTATTAGATACAGCTAGTAAAGTTAGTAGACTATAGTCTGGACCTATGGCCTGTTCTTTATGAATGGTGTTCTGATGTAACTTTTATTATGATTTGGTGCTACAAAAATAAAATTGCATTGACTTGAAATTTTCTTTTTTTACATATTTCATTTTTTTGCACAGAGTTTTTGCTCATTCTTGCTTCCCTTCTGATTTTTGCTGTTATAGGCCATCAGTAATATTCTGTGTATATTATTCCATTACTGGTACTACAGCATATACACTGCATATTAATGTTGAAATTTTGCTATTTTGGCAGATATAGTATGCAAGAAATAAAATAGTATGCAAAAGTTAATAAATATCTTTTTTTCTTTCTCTTTAACTGGATGATACACCACTTGATGGTGATGATTGAATTGTGACTAATAATTGTGTGTAATATTTAATTATTTTCAAAATATAAAACTTTACAAATATCAGGGAAAAAATATTTTCCTGAGAAATAATAACTATAATGTTGTTTTCTGAGCTGCTGGCAGAGCTTTAGTTGTTTCTGGCACAACAGTGCACATTCACAAAACACGGTTATTTTGTATGTAACTAGGACAAACACACACTCAGCTGCAGCTTTTTACACTGCAGTTGAACACTTTGTCCACATGATGGCGTTCAGGTATTTCTTCACAACGTAGCAACTGCAGATATCACCCATAATACTGACATGTCAAATGAAAAATTAAAATATACCTCGCTTCAGCCTTGAAATGTGTGAGATCAAATATGTTATTAGCTGACACCTGTGGTTATTTCTAGAAGTGTTGTCATCTTCTTGGCTCCAAGTTTCACAGATTTAAATCATCGCATTTAATTGGCCTACAGATGCTGGCAGAGGACAATAACTGTGAGTGTGAGGAATTCAGCTCAGGCTGCGGTGGACATCAAGATACTGTTTTTGTGTTCATGCAGACTCATTTCAGTTTACAGATCCATTAAAATGAAATGATGCTGCAGTGAAACAGTCAGTCCTGCTGATGTGACGTAGTCTGACAACAGAGCCAAGAGCACATCGTGTGTGTGGATGCTCTTAACTCCGAGGTGTTGACTTAATGATGGGATTCTCTGACATCACTGATGCGTCAGTGTGCACGAAAAATCTGAACATGAACGCCTGTGTGAGTGTGAGTGTGTGTGTGTGTGTGTGTGTGTGTGTGTGTGTGTGTGTGTGTAAATGATAAAAATAAGCCCAGCTGTCTCCCTGCTATGGATTAAGCAGGAGCTGGGGGGTAAACATCCAGTGACATTTGATTCAGCTAGTCAACACCTCTCTAATCCAGACTCTATCACATGATCAAGCGCACACACACACACACACACACACACACACACACACACACACACACACACACACACACACACACACACACACACACACACACACACTCACACACAATGGTCAAGAAAGACTGAAAAGGTTGACATATTGAAGAAAGGCAGGGGTTTGCTTGAACCTCAAGGCCAAACCGACTAATCAGTTACCATGCCAACTGATTCAACTATGTGTTAAGAGAAATTAAAGAGGGAAGGAGAGAAAAACCCGAGGAGCAAGTGGTGACAGCTACCATGGAAACAGAGTCAGCAAAAAGGGAACGAGTGAGTGAACTTTGAGAGAGAGGGGCATTAAACCTGAAAACAGGAGAAGCAGAAGCAAAAGAAACATGAGCAGAGCAAAACAACACGGAGGTAAGGAATCTGGACAAAGCAAACTTTAACTTTTAAACATTACTGGTTGCTGCTTTAGAAAAATACTGTATCAAGTTTGGCCAGTAACTGCCTGAATTTAGCATAGATAGTCTTCTCAAAGTGCACTGTTGCACAGCACATACTGGGCAAGACAGAATTAATATATAATACAGATTTATTTCATGGAAAAATTAAGAAACAAATAAAATATTCACATGCTGGTCTTGAGAAATTCTTACAGTGATGGATGTGTGTTAAAAGTGTGCTTAATTATAGGCAGCTGTATTCAAGTTAAGGAAAAGAGAAGACAATTGTACTCATAGTTTAGACTGAGGTAAGTGTTGTGCACATACAAATAGAATGTGAAGGAAATTTATTATTATTATTTTTACTGTATTTTTGGTTTTTCCATTTTATTTTTATTTTTGTTATCCAAGATTAAGAGAATTAATGAGTGCCCTGAACTGACTTTAAATGCCAGTGAAACAGCAACTTTTGGGGCTTTCTTGCTGTCCATCATTTATTCTTTTTTTTTTTCATTTTGTAAACCAAAACTCTTAAACTCCTAAATAATTCTCTTAAGAAAAGTGGCCACAGGCTGATTGTGGAAAATAATCACGATCCATCCTTCCATTAGTTACACACACTTATCCTTGTGGGTTTGGAGGAAAGCTGCAGCTGATCCCGGCTGGCATTGTACAAGCAGCAGGTTGACACTCAATCTAACATTCACACCTAAGGGCAATTTAAGAGCTGTTAAGATGACCTGCATGTCTTTGGATTGTGAGAGGAAACTGGAGAAAACTGGGAGTACATGCAAACTCCACACAGAAAGGCCCTTCAGGTGTGAGTCCAAAGCCATGCAGGTTAGATGAATGACAACTCCAAACAGTTGTGGTGTGAATGTGAACTATGATCAGTTGTCTGTGTCAGCCCTGTGACTGAGTGGCCACCTGTCGCAGGTATGTTGTATGGATCACTTCATATGTCCTGTTTTTTTTTTCAGCTTGATATGGATGAAACCAAGTTTCCATCACTAAGTGTCCAAACTGCCACGCCTGCAGTTTTTTCTGGGGTCATAAAGTAAAGGTTGCATGACTGTTAAAATCCAAATTGTTTTAATTTCTGTTCTGTGGATGATGATTTGTTTTAATATGAAAAATAAACCTTTAGAAACATTTTTCAGATGATTATTTTAAAACTCCTCTCTTATCTCCCTATATACTATATTCCTTTGAGGAAAAAAGATAATACTCAACCTTTGCGCTGTCCAGCTACCAAAACATAAAAAAAAACTGTTTAAATTACAGTAAATGTTTGAGTTTTCTGACATCCAGAAGGCTCTTAAATGTTTAACTGTTGAGCTTTAGGCAGATAAAATTACACTGTTAGTATAAGAAAATGGTAACATTATTATTTACTCTAAGCTACGTGGGCGGCAATTTTTTATTTCACATTATGACTAAATAAACCTGACTTAAAAAGTACAGTATAAACTGTTTTCATTTTTCCAGGGCACTGGAAGTAAGAACACTTATTATTACACTTATTATTCTGCTGTTACTGTTTTCCCTATTTATAATACTGTTGCTTTCTGTCCCATACGCTCAGACACAAGCCTCTCCTTAGAAGAGGAGATTCACACTTCAAGGTGCTACATTCCTGTGTGGCCACCGCACACACACACACGCACACAAACACTCATGCATATACAGCACAGGGTTTTCCCCTGTTATGCAAGTGCTGACAGACCTATTCATCTTTGTCCTGCAACCTCATCATTGACACCCAAACACCTCCGAACCATATTTATCTGTGCAACTGCGAGCCGTAGCTTATTCTAATGTGTTTACTCAGCTCTTCACTTTGTCAATTCGATCTCTGAACTTGTGCTATTGGAGCAACACTATACTATACTCAAGAAAAATTTTAAATATTTAATTTTATCGATCAATCTCTACATTTTGAGGATTACTACTTTGCAAGCCCAACATCTCCTACAACGAAGGAATAACCTCATACACTCGCCCACTGTGTGCAGGTTCAAGTGAAAAACGATCAGCTGTAAAGCATCAATGTTAAACCTAATGCAGATCCAGTGTCAGCTCAAGGACACTTCAGCGAGGTGGAGACATGCCAATGAAAAGAGGTCAGCAAGTGAAGGGGAACCCAGATGCCCCTGTCTTAATGTCTACATGTTCCTAAAACATAATTTCAAACAGAGTGTACTTATGACCTTCTGTAAACCAAAATATCAGTAATATTGAATGAAAACTCCAAGGTGATATGTTAAATTAGCAATTTTATCAAAACTTCTCAAACTTACATTTAAATTGAGGCTTTGTTCATAAATTTGACTTTGTGAAATTACTCAAAATGTCTACATTTAAAGTGAAGAAACTTCCATTTCACACAAATGGTCTTATAAAATCTGAACAGAAATAAAAGCCTGAAAATAACGAACACTTAAGCTGATTATGCTGTTTTTTTTAAAACCTTCCATTCACAAATTCAACATCCAAAATATTCAAGCCCCCTCCTCAATTCTTCAGCCTGCTGATTTACTTCAAATGTTTTTGCTATCTCTATTTGTATATCTTACACATCCAGACAGAGGACACAGCACGCTGAAGTACTGTCTTAAACTGTAACGATTAATTGTCTCTTAACGCATGGAGAGGATTGTAAGGCATATTACGTCAACACACAGTTTGTTTTGTGCATGCTGAATACTATGTAATCTTTATCTCTCTCACTCACACACACACACACACACACACACACATTGAAGAGGTCTCTTAAGAGTCTCAGGATGTTTGACAGATTACACTCACAGTGTGCAACACACGGTTGCCACAACAAACCTGGCAACCCAGCTGCTGGGCTAAATTAGCTCATATTAATGGCACAATTACATCTTGGATACTGATTTAAGTGTACAAACATATTTAAAGCTTCCAAGTGCTATATCATAGGAAGCTGGACTTGAGTTTCATATAACAATGTTTCACTTCTCAGCCAAAAGGCTTCTTCAGTTCTTTCAGTGTGAGCACTGAGAAAGCCTTTCGGATGAGAAGTGAAACTTGAATCTTCACCAAAATATTTAAAGCTGCACACTAGAAAAATGGAAAGGCCTGTACTCCAGTATTCATGTGATGTGTTGATGAAATGTTGAGCTCAATAAAACTTCACTGAATGCAACTGCAAAAAAACACACAAAAACCCCCAACCCACTACAATTAACTTGAATGATGTATTTCTGACATATTTCTGCCTTTTCCCTCCACTCTTACTGTGTTCCAGACTTTTCTGAAGTCCAGCACTGATTCCGGCGATGCGTCCCCCATTTCCCACCAGACGTACATAAACATCCCGGGCCGTGTGATTGGCTATGCGTAAATGCAGGCTCCGCCGTGTCGTTATCTTCACCTGGCACCTCAAGGCCTCAGCCACCACTATCGATGATTCCTGTTCATTTGACTCCCCTGGGTGGAATACTTCCAGCGGCCCAGCCTGTCCCTCCTCCATCCCCTCACCCTGCAGCCTCTCCGGGGTCATGTCCAGCCCGAGCCCCCCTGCTCTGCCCTGGCTCCCACAGCTCAGGGTGTCGCCTACGTTGGATCGGTCGCTAACTCCGAGCTCCAGACCGCTCTGCAAGAGGCCACCTCCTACATCACTGCTGTTTCTGTGCTCAAGAACCTCCATCGTTCAGTCTGATGACAAACCTCAGCTGTCTGCGGTGCGACCCCCACACGCCGACTGACCAGGCTGCCAGCTGAGCCCTGAGGCCGGGATGGATACCAACAAACACACACACACAGACACACACAGACACACACATACACTCTGAGACAGATGATGAGAGACATACACCAGACACATTCTCTCTCTCTGATACACAGACGTGGCGGGCCCTGGTGTGAATGTCAGCGATGTTAACAAAGAGTGGAGGGGCATTAGAGGAGGATCAGGCCCAAAGCTGCAGTTTCTATATATAACAAGTGGTCCTGGCTGCAGAGGGGCAGCTAATCTAACTCTGATTACAGAGGGGCAGGCCTGACCCAGGATGGGATGGGGATCACTTTCTTTTCCTCTCTGCTACTCTTTCCTTATCTCCTTCTTTTCCTCCTATCGGACACATTTATATCTGTTTCACGCTACACAGACTGAGACAAACTTCACTCACTTGAGTACATCTCCCCAAGCTAAAATTTGATCACAGACTGGCAAGCGTCAACTGTGAGGGAACAAAATGTAGCATTAATATGAATTTAACAGTGAAGTACTTTGCTTAAGGAACAAAGCCGTCTTGTTGCATAACTCCCAGAGTCTCATTTGTTGTGTTTAGTGATGGCAGGAACATGAATGATGCCTCAAAAGTGAAACCCAAACTATCTAATTCCCATGAAACATCCATGAGCGATAGCCATAGCCAAAATCTGACCAGTGTGTGTCTGTGTGTGTTTGTGCATGTGTGTGCGTGGATTTTGGTAGATAAGAGGGGGACAGGCTGTACAAACAGAACAAGGTCACCACTGACCTTGGGTCAGCTTCCTGTTCCCCTCTAATGGCTGAGATTAGTGCTCTGAATATAGACAGTGATCCTAGACCATCTCCAGGACACTTTATCCCAAAGTCCTTGCAGCAGGCTTCTTAAAACAGTCAGCGTTTAACTGTTTCCAGGAGGGGATAGACTCGAAACAAATTGGTTTGGATAAAATGCTGAAATGGGAAGTGATTAACTTTATGGGCCCAATACCATTTCAAATTTTTAACCTTAATCTTGTTTTGGTGTGCCACCTTGCCTCTTATAACAGAGTTACAAGGGGTTGAAAACTTCCCCTATGAAATGGGAAAACACTACAGGGTCATTGGTATGTCAGCATTAACTTTAACAGATGCGTGAGTGTTGCTGGACATTGTAAATATGCTTTCTTTTGCAGTTGTAATTTCTCGTTTGGCCTACAGGCACCCTTTTGTCATTGTCAGGACACTCACATTATTAAGCAGTAAATAAAAACTTACACAACTTTATTACCAGGTCAATGATTGTGCTTTTTTAGGATAACATTATCGACCTGTGCTCCTTACCTGCCAGTCTGCACTGATATTAGAGGTGCAGTGCAGCAACTGCACTGCTGGATTTACTTTAAATTTCAGGTGTCATATCAAAGGGGGCATTGTGACAAGGAGATATGTCAAAATGTGAGACTGATTGTTCAGTCTGAAGACTGTCCTTCTTTAAAAAGGATCAGGGATGTGCCTCAACTGTGAGCAGGGGAAAATAGCTGAGGATGCCATTTTGGTCCTTGGCAAACACTGATATCTTCTCAGTTTTTCGGACATATAGTGGACGGTTCAACAGATTGGAGATCAGGAAGATGATCAACAGGACTATTGGACAATATTTGGTCTTAGATTGCAGCCCTCTTTATTTATTTATTTTTGTATTTTGTTTTTGAAATAAGGAAGCAAACTGTCAGCATACACTGAATGTAAAAGGCTGATCTCATGCTGTCATGCTGGTAAAATGTTAATAAAAATATTGTGGAAAAAAAAAAAAAAATGTGAGACTGTCATGCAAAAGTTAGTTAGCTAGGGTTGTAAAATGTAACAGTGGCTAGTTAGCTGGTTAGCTACCAATACAACGGCGTACGAGAGATTTCTTTTGTTATGGGCGTTATAAAGAAAACGGCAATAATACATCAAAACGACTTTAAACTAAAATAAATCTTTATTAATTAACAAATAAAATGCAAAAAAAATGTTTCTTTTGCTGCTCGTACAGTCATCTTGCTGAAGATTTCTTATAACACTCGGTTTGAAATGTGCCTCTGAAAAATCTTTCTGTAGCCCTTAAGCTACACTTTTAACTGCCCTTCTATCCAAACAAGAATCAGGACACCAAATCCCTCGCTATGAACCTGTAAAACAGAGGGATACGAGCTGAGTGTATCGGAGCAAGGGATGTTACGGGATTGGGCCTTGGTGTTGCACTCATTTAGACGCATAAAAAGTGACAGAGACATTTGTGTAAAGTGAGCTAGTGAGAGAGGTTCTGCTTACTTTCCAAAACTACAATCCAATAAGCATACCCACTTCATGCAGCAGTCGGTCACGTGTGCCAAGATGACAAAGTAGGAGGGATTTCTTTCTAGTTTTCACTCTTTTTGTAAATTCCTCACACAACTATTTCTGTCACTTTAGCTGTGTACAACTGAGTGCAACACCATTTGCAGAGAGACTGTCCAGAAGCAGGCACGGTGATTGCCATCTGTATGATGCATTGCATCTTCCCACTCTTTATGACACATTTAGATGTAGCCATTTGTAACGGTTATAGAGCTGAATGACACTTCATACAAAATAGTTAATTTCAAGCACATCCTGGCCTTCACCTCACTTCACCTGAAGTCTTCTAAAATTGTTCCCTTTAACAAGTAATATCTTTTTGATGTATGAGAAATGTAGGATCCCAAATATTCCAATCAATAGCTTTTTATTAATCCTTCACTTTCACAAAGTTCTACAATTTTTAAAATAGTAAAAAAAATAATGTCTTGTGTTTTACTGAGTAGCACACAGAGTAGCAGGATCTGGAGCAGGAAATAAGGCATTTTCAAATTGAATCTTGTTTCATTACTCAGCCTGCATCCTGTCAGTGATGCACGAGGCTTTTGATTTGATGACTACCTCCTGCCCCTCCCAAACTAACCAAAGGAGACATCCCGGGATGCTTACTGCTGCAGCTCTTTGACCCTGAGCCAAGAAGAATTGATTTTACTGTAAATGGGATGACGGGAGATGAGCGAAAGACGGAGCAAGGAGGAGAGGCGGAGAAAGTGACGCGATGGATGCGATGAGAAGTCCATCAACAGTTTGACGAGCGTGATGGCACAACAGCGTGATTGTACTGTGCATGTGTGAAGGCCTAAAGGGCATGGGTCGGGTCGATGTGTGAGAATGAAGGAAGAGAGGAGGGGAGGGGTGTAAAAGATGCAGGGACGTGGTTAGGTAACAGGAGAGGAAGGGCTCTGTGTCTGTGAAAGACAAAAGGTCGAGTCCTGTCGTGTTTAGAGGGAGGAGATGGACGGATGAATGAAGATACAACACAGCAGCAGGATGTCTGTAACACACAGACACACACAGACACACACACACACACACAGACACACACACACACAATAGGGGTAGACAGATTATGGGCTGGGCCCATTATTGGGGCTGATATTTGGCATTACAATTATTTCGCTGATAAAAATTAATTAATTAAAAAGTGAAAATAAATTGTCAGCATGGGAGGAACTTTTACTTTCTAAAACCTCAGGGAGCTTTATTAATTTATTAATTTTTTATTTAATTTTTCACTTGACTTTAGGAAAAAAAGTTGCTGGGAACTTGCTGTATATGACGTTGAACATTTAAGTTTTGATTAAACATTTGCTGAAGGCATTTAAACAAAATTTGTGTTGGAGTTTGTTATATTCCAAATTCTAAATATCGACAAAAATATTTTCATTGTTATTGTAAATGCATACCGGCATCCAAATACCATCATATCAGTTACCGGTGTCATTGACTAATAACAATCGGCATCGGCCCTGAAAAACCAAAATTGGTCAACCCTTATTTACGCTGCAAAATCTCTCTGTGTCTAGCTGCCAAAATCCAGATGATAGAAAGTAGATAAAGATATCTACAATAAAGAATAAAGAAAACTGAAAATCAGTTAAAGATAACTTCCCTCCCTGTCTGCCTGCTACTTGTGTGGCTGGTTTGGCTCCCTGGTTCAGGACAAGGAGGATAAAAAGGGAGAAGTCACTGTCTCAGATATCATCACACAATTGGGTTACAGCACATGCACAGTGAAATCTGCCCTGCAGTTGGCCGTCCCTAATGGTTGATCACCCTGCAACTGTGTGACTCTTCTTCCACCCTCCTTATTTCAGGAGCCACAATGGATAAGTGGCATCAGGAAATGGTCTGCACCAGAGCAGCTTGGGCCCTAAGGTGTGGTCACATTACATTTCATTCTGGGAAAGTTTCTGGACACTGTTCCAAAAAAGGACACAGTGTCATGGCTCTCAAATACTGATCACAGCAATTACAAATGGTAAACAGTGTGTGAGAGTTTACTTTATAGTCTGGTGGTTGCAAAATGTACTAAAAAAAAACTTTTATAGACCAAGAAAAGGATGAAATGTTACTTTATGGATTGAGAAACTTCTTTTCTTAAGATACTTTCTTAAGATAAATAAATTATTCAAAATCTTCTTGGATAAGATGGAAAATTCATGATAACAATGCTAAAAATAGCTATATTTTTCATTAAAAGTAGAGATACAAATTTCTCACAAGACAGTGACACTACAAACATATGATGACTTTGTAGAATATGATGCCTTGCTGTAGAATAAAGTACCCAACAGGAAATCATGGAGTTAAAATCTACACAACCCTTAACATCTATAGCACTAAAATGCAACATATACATTGATGCAAAACTACCCAAAACATAATATCACACTGACAGGGACAGTACTTCTGAGAACTTAAACTTTCGTAATACCACACCACACCATGTGGTATTACTACTTTTACTTGAGTAGATCTGAACCTGTGGTGGACTATAACTCATTTAGTTAAGTATTACTTTAAGTATTACTTGTGCAATTTAGATGTACTTGTACTATAATTTACCAGTATATGCTGGTGTCTACTTAATTATAGTACACCAATTTTCAAAGGGGGAAAATGCGTACTTCTTCCTCTACTACATTTACTTGATAACTTAAGTGACTTTACAGATTCTGATTATTGATTAAAAAGAATACATAAGGCCATAAACTATATATTACTATAGATTAAGCTCCCAAGTGGTTCCTAAGGTAAATACAATTAGCTCCACCTTTACCAGAACTGTTATTTACCAGTAAATAACAGTAACTGTTATTTACCGGTAAATAACAGTTCTGAAACCAAAAAATATGCACACATTGATTTAAAAATCTGTTCTTGCCTTTCTTCCACCTCTCTTAAGTCCAGCTTTTGCCATAATACGACCTTCCATTGGTTTTACATTCACCCACTTTCTTCTGTTGTGCTTCGTCACACGCCCTCCTCCCTCTCTTGTTCATCTTTAAACCTAACTTGAGCCTGCGGAGAACATCTGGCCTAACCTTTGTTCATTCGATCAGCCCCACAGTCCGTACTCTAATCTCTCATATTCTCTCCATCTATTTTAACTCCCCTCTCTCCACCACGGCTCTGGTGTTGTGTTAGGCAACCCCATCCTGCTTTCTTCCCCCTAAAAACAAGATTTATGCTCTAATCAGGTAATAGGTTGCAGTAGAAGCTGTCAGGAATAACAGCGGAGAGAAAAGGTGACAGAGAATAACAATAAGATGGAAAAAATGTCACCAGGGAAACACTAAAGCCCACAATGTAGTGAGTACTTTTTATAGGCTACATAAATTTACTCGGGGAAGGTGGTGTCCTGGGGAAAAACCCTTAAATACCAACTGCTCTGTGCTGCTTCAGTAGGTTTTCTCCTGAGCAGAGTTGCTTTGCTCGGCCCCATCACCTTATCGGACTCTACTCTTCTACCCTCTCATGGGAGAGAACTGATTCTTGTTCAGCTCAACTGAAATATCCTTATATACTATTACATACATGTATATAAGATACTTACTCATTATTTTGAGTTACTAAGTCATTATTTATTATATTAACTCAGTATTTTGATAAAGTTTCTGATTATTTTGAGATATTTAATCACTATATTGATATGTTTTATTTATGATACAAACTCAATATTTTAAGAAAGTTTCTCAATGTATTGAAATATTTAATTATTATGATATAATTAGTCATTATTTTGAGATACTAAGCCATTACTTATGATTACAACTCAATATTTTAAGAAAACTCATTCATATCTCAAAATAGTATGCATATTCATCACACTGGAGGAAACAACCTTCCATACAACATAAATGGGGAATAAAGTTTCTAATAATAAATGAATAATAATGAATATTTACTGGGATTCAAATTACATAAAATTCCTTTTAATATAATTTATACCTAATTACATATCACTACCCTGAAAACAGTCTAGAAGTGCATGAGGACATTACTGGGAAATAATGAATTTGTAAATTAAACCGTTGATGATCTAAATAACTTTAAAGGGGAAAACATGATGGAGAGGAGTTATTATGCATACACACTCAAACACACTGTATATACAGGGTGCACTGTCAAATTCACAGCTGATAGAGATGAGCATGGATGACTTTCATGATGCAACCACTGGACATACATACACAAATATATACTGGAACAATAACATGTAAAAGCCTTCATATTGTGCACACAGACACATACAAGGACTAAACAGAGACAGACTCATTGGAGCCAAACAAATAACTTCTAATTGAGTTTTTCTTAATGATAACACAAGCTGAGTCTGTTTCCACGTACCTTCCAAACACAAAGTCAGACACACGTACACGGACACACACAGACATGGTGGTAAACTCAGAAAGGATCATGGGAAGGGTATTTTTAGCATGCTGCGATTGGTGTCTCCAGGGAGACAAGAGTGATGGAGGGATCAGAGCATCAGCTGCTCAATTAACGCTTTCTGTCTGAGGGTTGTGAATGTGCATGTGCTTCTCCCATACACAAGGGAGACTCCACGTGAATTTCCAGAGGTCTGTGGCAGGAGGGTGTGTATCTGCTTGTGTGTGTGTGTGTGTGTGTGTGTGTGTGTGTGTGTGTGTGTGTGTGTGTGTGTGTGTGTGTGTGTGTGTGCGCGCGTTAGGTAATATTCTACCGTTGTCAGTGGCCGTCTCCTCGTACTCGTTGGTGGAGGGCAGTGCAGGTACCAGCGGTTCCATGTTCATGATGAGGTTTTTGTGGCTCAGAGAGTTGAAACTTCGACTCTGACCAAACTGGGCTCTGAAAACACAAACATCAACTCATTACAGTCTTTCTTGCATATTTTGAGTTTCATAAGTAAGTGATCATTAAAATTTTATTTGTAATCAGGGTTCCCACTTAAATACCAAATTCAAGGACTTTTCAAAGACTCGTCATGGCTTGTCAAAACAGATACCCTCATGGTGTAATGTAGCTGCAGAGCGTAGCCTATTTACTAACTTTCAGTGAAAAAATATCAAGTGAACTTCAATTTGTAGCCTTGCACAAAATATATAAAGGACTTTCAATGAGCCATGTCTGTATATCCATTTTCAAAAACCTTTTCCTTTAAATTTACAAACTTTAAAGGAAGTCAAGTACCCGGGTGAAACCTGCGTAATAAAACTCTGTGGTCGGGTATTCCTGTAACCAAGCAAACAGGCAATAACTGAATTCTAACTGTGTGAGAGTGTGCAGGTGATTTGTCACTTGTCCTTACCTGCGCACTTCAGGTGGCTCTCTCTGAATCTTGGAGCTGGCTTCTATTACCTCCTTCGCCACTCTTCCACTAAGGGACAGAAATACTCATTCATTGCAAGAAAGACAAAGGGGTGCAACTGCTCTAAAAAAAATTCTACTTGCATTATTTAAAACTCGATTCCAAATAGCTTTACAAAGTAAGAAAATATAATTACAACAGCAGTGAAATATTTTAGAGACCACAGCTTAGGTCACAAAAAGCTACACACAAGTAACATTGTTAGGTCATTACTGTGCACAAGAAAATCTATAAGAGAGTCAATCCTTTCTTGTTTTAAATTGGCACACACAGATCTACCTGAATTCCTCAAAATTCAGAGGGGCTTATGATGTGTTAAAGGGGACTTGATGTACTTTGCCTTATTTTCTGTCATATATATAAGTTACACTGTTAGATGTTCATATTTAATGTGGCAAAAGTTTCAAATAATGTGGTGAAAGAATGTAAATGTAATGTGAGCAAAAACTTCAGTTCAGACTGTTATAAATTCTCTGTTTATGACAGTTTTTTCTGCTTTGTAGGCAAGCTCAGCTTGTGACAGATTTTTTTAAATGGCCATCTGCCTCAGACACACGACTGCAGGTGTTTATATTACATGCAATGCTACATGTGACTACATGCTAACATCGGAGAAGCATGTCATCTTGATAGCCAATGTCCTGATCCTGCTGAAACATGTCTAGTTGTGTTTAGAAGCTTTTATTGTTGATTTTGTGAGGTAGAAAGTGCAGGTACCCTCCATTACAGTCATTCCTCAGCTGCAAGTGCACCACTGACATAAATGGAGCTACATGCTAATGCAGGAAAATTTTGATTAAATGACTTCTCCAGGATTTTGGATCTGATTCCTGTTTGGTTGTGTTTGGAAGCTTCTATTGGTGATGTTTTAGGTGGAAATTGCAGCTATTCTCTATTACATTCATTCCCTTAAATTTGGAAGATTCAGAAATACTATCAATCGGAGCAGACTGAGCTTTTTTGGGAGGGGGACTTAAATATTCAGGCGCTAAAACAGAGCATCTCAGAAGGTGAATAAAGGTGTTCCAACACAGACGGTAAGAGAAAAATAAAGAGTGTTTTTACTATTAAAGCATGCAAATATGTTCTAGTAGAAACCCAAAATGCAAGTATAAACCTGAAAATGAGCATAATAGGTCCCCTTTTATGGGATGCCAATGAAAAGCTGCTAAAATCAGTGTGATGTTTGTCTTTGAGTCTGCGTCAAGTTGGACACAAGAGACTGTGACTGATAGGGCTACGTCAGAAGCGAAACATATAATTTTTCATCTGTGTTCTACAGTTGTTGCTCACAATCAGTGCTGTTACTGTGCTGCTGAGCAGGCAGCTTCCTGCCAGCAGGGTCGGTGGCTCCATTAGTCTGATTGTTGGGCGAGTGGAGTTTCTGGACTCTGACCGCTCTATTTCCAGCCAGCAGGCTCCACCATCCCACCCATTAGTCTATTGTTACTGAGATTGATGGTTGAGTTGTAAATTAGAGGGTGAGATGTAACATCTGGGGTGGTAGACATCCACTTGATAGTACAAGTGGAGTCACATCAATACTGTGTGCTGGCAAACGCAAGTCTATGCTGAAAAAAGATGTGCAAGGGGCCATAATCGACAATTTCAATAACATAAAGATCTGATCTGCCCTGCTTGAATGAATACGGCCTCTATTTGTGGACCACAAATCTCCTTCCTCTTTGCATTTGCACAAATGACCAATTCGCATATTTCAGAACAAACTCCACCATATGCTATTACTCATCACTGAGCCCTTAAGCCAAACTGCTTTAGCTAGCTGATGAAATGGAGCGGACTGAAATGTAAGCCTGGTAAAGAGCTTTGTCTGAGAGGAGAACTGGAGCTAACACAGCTCCAATAACAGACTTATAGAGATTTTGTCATATTAAGGTCAGAAAAATCACATGGATGTAGGTGCTGATGTACAAGAAAGAGCAGCAGCACGTGGTATGTATATTTATCAGGCCTGTGAATGGTCACTGTAGTTTAAGTCATACCCCAAAGAAACGGCTGAAATCAAACATTTTATCTACAATAAAAGGTGAAGAAAAATTGCAAAGCACAGTAACAGAGCAGTTGAGTGTTAGCGTGCTGATCAGCTGTGAATGAATTTGCATTTTTGAAATCTCTCAAGTGTTTGACTCTGACTTTCCATCTTTATATCCCCATATAAATGTGTGCATAACTTTCTCTCTTGTGTTTCCCCTTTTTTCTTTTCCAACTCTCTTTGCACAGATACATCTCGCTCACTTTATTCTTTCGCAGTCAAAATTAAATTGTTAAAACAAGTATACCTTCTTTTCTGAAAACTATCTTGAATGCCGTCTCACCTGTATTTGAACCTGCTGCCTTTGAAGAAGATGTTACTGCTGGAAACTGTCTTTATCTGACTTGACTTTGCACATCTGTAAGAGAGAGGGAGGAAGAAACAAAAAGATGCAAACAAAGATGTTCATTATTATGCATCTCATGCACAAACATTGAACAACTCATTCTTGTAAAAAACAGTTTCATGGGTTTGCATTTGTGACTGTAACATTAACCTGGTGCACAGAATAGCCTCTTAGTAAGCAGAGGAGGATGGCTTTTCAAGCAGTACCATTTTGAAAAAGTCACAGGTTTGGTTCAGGATCATTTATCATGCAGCAGAGATGTGCCAGTGGAGTACAGGCACACACCTCTGCTCTGTTCTGTGTGTGAAACACTCACAAAGCTCTGCTTGGCTGCCATTTACAAACTCAATTCACTCTGATTTGATTAAGCTGCTCTGATGCTTGTCCGACATCCGAGATGACATCCACTCCCTCTCTGTCCATCTCTCAGAGACATATGAGCTGCTGTCACTAAGAAGTCAATATCCTGGGTTATACAGACAAGGGCTGTTATGAGAGCGCTTTTATGAATTTTTTAATATGTTTTTCTTATATAAGCTTTTTAACATGTTATGTAACTTTAAGGTAAAGTTCAAATCAAATCAAAAATCCATATCTTTTCCTATAACCTGTAGTACTATTCATTAATATGGTATGTTTTGGTGTGAGAGGCAGAATGCACACCAAAACAATCTACACCGATAAATAGCACTACAGGAAAGAGAAAAACATTTTTGTTTTGGGGTAAACTGTCCTTTAAACAAGATGACACAAGATTTGTGGAGAAACGGACTCATCAACAAGAGCAAATATAGCAAAGGAAAAATCGTATATTTCAAAACTAAAAGATGATAATTGCATTAATTAAGAAACCTGTTTGTCTTAATGGGACTTGTTTTGTCCACAGGTATGATTTTCTTACAATCTAATAGCCTTGAAAATCTGATCTGCAAGTTCACAAAATAATCTCACCATAAGGCCAACTCCAGGTCCACACTGATATCGAGCTTTCGTTTGTATCACACAATCTCGCAGCAGATGGACTTGGTTTGCTGTCCATATGGAATTTCAGATGTTCAAATTTCACACTTTAGGGACTTATTGTCCTTGTTGGTTGGGCTGCAACTAAAGATGATTGTCTCAATAGATTTATCAGCTGATTATTTTTCAACTAACGTATCAATTAATCAGTTTCCCAGACATCCCATCATCAAATATCATATTTTGTCTGACCAACAACCTAAAACTCAAAAGTATTGAAAGCAGACTTAAAATAGCAATCAGAATTGTTGGCGATTAATTTTGTGTTGATTAATCGCTTCATTGTTTCTATTGGCTCAAAGATCAAAACTGAAACGTCATTCTTGGTGTTGGAAACAGGCAGGAGCTGAAAAAGGCTGTCAGAGGAGAAGGCTGGAAAGTTTAAGTCTTATGAATCTGTTTGGATGTTATGTGCATCTATGTACACAAAGAGTGTGATCACAAGTCTGACAACTTCCTCTGCTGTTGTACGACTATCAAGTGCAATAAAAAGCTTTGCTGATAATCTCACTGAACCCTGACTGAGGCTACAAGCTCATTTATTTTGTTTGCTTGCAACATTGTCATAACCATGACCCCAGACACTCTATTCTCTCACTTGTGCCTTCACCCCGAGCCTGTTTCCATTCCTGACACGCCGGCAGTGTCAATAGTCTGTGTAAATTCAGAGCAACGGCCTCGGAGCGATCAGCTGCTTCCCCAGTGAAGGACAGCAGCATATTGCAGAAGAGCCACGCAGCGGCAGGAAAATCATTAAAAAAGAGTGATCTGCTAAAAATCAAAGTGGAACATGAAGGAAAGTAAATTTAAAATAAAGTAGAAAGTACATTTTAGCAACTTGTGCGTGCAAATTGCAAAGGTATAAAACTTTTTGAAGTGCATTTTAATATATTTAGGAACTGCTGCAACAATTACTAGATCAGTGCCATCTCACCAAAATATTTATGATATATGGTCATTCTTTGTTAAGTATCTTTATTAGAAAATTAGCTTTTTTACCGACAAATATCAACCATTATTTGTTGGAGTGGAAAGGACATTTTATGATGGAATAATGCTTCACAGCAGCTCAACACATTTCCTGGCTTTGTGTATGTGTGTGTGTTTTTGTGTTTGTGTGTGTAGACGCACTTGTAAAAGGCTTGGTTCTCCACCCCGCACTTCCATAAGTGCTTACACGCAGCAGGGGTCGAAGTGTGAAATGTCAACACCAGTTTCTTCTGCAAAGAAAAGAACAAAGAAAGACAGACAGACAGACAGAGAGGGAGAGAGAGAGACAGGATGAGAAATGAGATTTACCAGTAGACATGTGAATCAGGACAAGAGAAGTGCTGAACACGATGAGAGGGAGCTGTGCAAAATGCTGACCCACAGGCCCGAAGCCAAAAGCTTAGCAAGATGTGAGACAGATATAGTGATCTGGCCACAGTGTTCGACAATAAAAGGGCTTGTAGCTTGCAGAACATGGTTCTTCATGGACCAAGAGGAGGGATATATTCCTGTAAATGTCTAATTTTCAGTCCTGTGTGTCTGTAATATGAGATACTAGATCAATGCCGTTCGTCAAAAGGGGTGGAGGCTGATCAAGCGAGAGAGGAAACACTGAGATCAATAACATGGGGGTGCGCTGATCAAGTTTGTTCCCTTTCCTAAAGCCGCTTAGTCAGCCATATTGCTCAGCCCTCTCACTGTCACACAGCAGCTGTTTCAGGTATGTGGTTGTGATTTACACACATGTGCTGCAGGGGCCATGTGTGTGTGTGTGTGTGTGTGTGTGTGTATAGGTGTGTGGAAGTACCAGAACTGCATGTAACTAACAGATCGTTTTGGTCCCACTTTGGCTGATATGCAAAAGCACTTTTAAAGCATGACACGACATTTTATGATGCTGATTCAACTGTTCCTAAACCACATGTACAATAGTAATGAGTATTTTGGGAGTGTAAATGGCACTGAGGGCCAGTTTGTAGGATTCAGGGGGATATATTGGCAGACATGAAATATGATATAATAAGTATTATTTCTTTAGTGCAATCGCATGGAAATACGAATCATTGTGTTTTCGTTACCTTAGAATGAGCCGTTTACATCTACATCAGGAGTGTGTCCTCGTTTAGGGAGATTGCCATTATACACTTGTATCTACAGTTTTCAGTTTTCGCATCAGCCACCATCGTTAGTAGCCATGCCATGACAAGCAGCATGGACGAAACGCAGATTTTTTTTTTTAACATAAAACAGCATTATTCAGTGTTTAACCAGTTTAAATCACAACTTGTTTTGGAAAGGGAGAGGCCTCTGCAGTCTGGATCTTAAATTATCAGAGAAGGCGAGTGCACATTAGCAGGTACTGGGACAGTGGAACGTCTGCGAAGTGCCAAATAGCCTTCAAGGCACAATAATGACTAATGTGAAACTGCTTTATTCAGTGTTTTTACCGTTTTTAATCACCTGGAACATTTGTTTTTAGAGGGAAAAGACCTCTGCGGATAATTCCAGTCTGTTAAAAAAAAACTACATAAAGAACACTGAAGGAACTATCATTGTTTCCAGATTGCAACCAGTTTCAGCTGGTTGCAATCTGGCAGTCCTCACCAATAGCTGCCGCTAAATCCCCCTACACACTGATCCTTTAATAAAAATAATATGCATCTCCTATTTGCAATACCTCATTTATGTGCTTATTTCTAGCTACTTTTCGACTGTTATACCCTGGTTTAACAATAAGTCAACCATTAACATTTTATTTTATTAGCTGGGACACTGATGGTTAACCTAAGAAATGGGGGTTTGGAGAAAATGATTTAGTAGATAAACTGAATGTCAAGCAAGTGTTACAGTTAGAAAGCCATGAAAAAATGCTATCAGCACAAAGTGGGACATTTAAGCTAATGTTTTTCAGGCTAAATAACAGTGGTGAGGGTAAAGAGTGAAAAACATGCCATGACCCGTCACACTATAAAGACTTCACATCAATACACAAATTCTGATCAAACAGAGTGAAAAACCTAAATATATACAGTTTACACACTCACACACACCCACACATCTAAAGACACGGTCAAAATGAAGAAATCAACTGTTTTATGAACACACTGTCTGACATTAAATACATGATATGGACAGAGTTATAGATTATGCATCATAATATTGCATAATCTATAGTTTAGTGAAATTGAAGCTACGACACATTTTCTGATGATGTGGCTATGGACGGGGATGCTCACTGAAATTTCAACCATAGAGCAGAATGTTTTTATTGTCAAAGACTTAAAATAACTGTTTGCACACATGAGCTAAGAAAAATAGCTGAAAAACAATGAATAAATTGAATGAAATGACATAGAACATGTTTGTGATAGAAAACAAGAGACACACAAACGAAAATGTTCCTCCAATCATAAAGTGAGGTGAGGGCAGGACTGCAGGGAGAGGCATCAAATTGAGGATTTAAGCTTAACAGTGATCTGTGCTATTATTACTTGTATTTACTCACCAGTGATGACTATGTTTACACACAGAGAGAAGAGACAGAAATACAAAGATAAAACTGCATCTTCAGCCATTCATGAGTTGCCAAACAGACAGACAGACTGACAAAGTTAAGCAGAGATGAGAGAAAGGGTTTAAGCTTCTGTAATGAAGAGAATAGTTATGAGATTGATCGGCTGATTGATTGGCTGATGGGTATATTAAAGAGCAACCCGGCTTTAACTACAGTGATGACCGTTTTCGAGTATTTTTAAGGCTCCTCTGTCAAAATTTCAAAATGAGTTAAAGGGTAACCTTGGTATTTTTCAACCTGCATCCTATTTTCCCATGTTTTTGTTTCGTGTCTAAGTGAAAAAAAGACAGGTTCACCCTAGTGTCCAATGTAGTGGGTGCTAGATCAAGGAAATATCTTGCTAAGTAGAAACAAAAAAATCTGCAAATCAAATAGCTTCCATTTGAAGGTTTTTACTGCTGTGTAACATTTAGAGCCAGTGACTCTCCCTCAGACTTGCTGTTTAAGGGAGTGCCCACTGCCTCAAAACGTTAAAACAGCATTAAAATCCTTCTGATGGAAACTATTTGGTGTGCAGATCTATTTGTTTCTTCTCTACCTGACTGATGGGAACAGCAATTTTTGAAATTGGTCTAGTATTGAGCGAGAGGGCTGCAGCCATTAACAGCAGAACAGGCTGCAATGTTGAACTCTAGGCATTTGTGCACTCTAATAAACTAAAAGTACTTACTTTTGTCCCTGATTATTACTATCATAGGTGTCTGGGAACACAGATCTTTTTGTCAATTTTTGTTGCTTATGCAAGGCAGCTGTGGCCCAGTATAGTGGGTCGTCCACTTTTAAGTGGTCGGAAGACTAGAAAGGTGTCATACAAGTGCAAGTCCATTTACCAATAACAGAAACCGCCACCTGACTCTTTAAAGAAACAGAAATTTTGTTATCATTACAAACTTTATTCAAAGTCAAAGGAAACTAAATAAAACTCACAAAATCTCAGTTCATCTTTACACTAACAGTCCAACCGTCTTCAAATCTGGTTTGGCTGAAATATACCTTTAATTTACCCAGTTAGATGTAAAAACATGACAGCTCCATGCACCCTAATCTTACTGTTTATTGAAATGTTGGGTTTGGCTGTGGCAAATTTGGGGCTGTTTCTGTTTGAACAAAAATGATCCTACTATTGAACAAAAGGATCTATCTCTGTAGGGACGTTTTCCATACTTAAACTTGAATCTGAGCCTGCCAGTGGCTTAAAATAGCACTTTTAGCGGACATAAATCACAGGTGCATATTACACTGAGAAGTTACATTGCAGCCTGTTTTGTGGATGCAGACAGCAGCATGCTCTCTCAATACTGGACCAATTTAAAAAAATATTGTTCCCATCAGTCACTTTGACACAAAAACTTGGTAAAATAAGGTCCAGGTTGAAAAATATCCAAGGTACACTTTTTTGAGTCAAACGGCAATATGAGACACAATCAGCTCTTACAAAATGAAGGTGGTATGCACACATATGAGGCATGATTCACCAAAACTGCTGCTCAGGATCTACCATAGCTCTTTACTGGACAACAAACATCAAGTGTACAGATGAAATGTGTGTCCCAAATGCAAGACACCTGTGCGAGTTGTAATTTAATATGTATTAAGTCAGTATTTGCTGTCTGTGTCAAAGATGTCTGGTAATTTATACTTGTAAAAGGTGTTGGACATGTCCTAACATGGATGTAGTGAAGGAGTCTCATATTTGGGCCACAGTTGACACATGATGCGAGTGAGGAGGTTAGTCGTAACACACCCACCATCCTGTTACAGTGAATCCTGCCTGTTAAGGAGATCTGAAACAGCGACACACACATATACAGTGTGTGTGATGGTGGACAGGAATACATAGACAAACAGTAAAGTTTTACAGCACATTTATCTGGTGTAATCATTACACAGATGAGGAAAGGGAGACAGGAGGGAGGAAAGACAGTAAAGGACATTTGGAGGTCAACTAACACAAAACTGAATCAAACTAACACAGATGCTTACTGTGCATCTACATCAAAGTCATCAAAGACTTTTTTTCCACAAGTACTGAACTCCACAAATGTTAGAGGTTGGAATCTAACAGGGCAGCATGATGATGACGACCGTAAGACTATATGATTCATCGTCATGATGGAGGAAACTACACAGCATGTTTTATTCTTCATTTTTAACCTTTAGAGGAGCCTGTGCATGCAGGAGCAGACACTGCACTCACCTCTTTCTGAATCCCAATGACGTAAAAGGTTTTCCCTTCGAACTTCAGCTTGCTGACATCAGCCCTGCAAAGAACCACAATGTTATGATTTAAAAATATCATGTAGAAAAACATCCATTTATCACGCTATACTAAATATATGCACAAACCGTTTTCGCTGGACCTTTGCGTCTCGTTTACTACATACCAACCAATTTGAAAATATGATGTATTCCTTTTTTGTTTTTTGTAATATTATTTAATCTCCTGAGACTGTTTACGACTTAACAGCTGACTTCATAAATTACTATTCTAAGATCAGAAACATGTAAAAAATAATCTCATTCTTCAGAATGCGAACTTAAGGTGGCACAATATGATCATTTTTTTTATCTGGTAAAGTTATGTTAAAGTGTTTAACACACCATACAGTAAACTACCCAACATTGCATAAAATAATTAGAAATAACGCCTCCTTGACCAGCTGAAACATAAATGTCCACAAACAATAACGCACAAGTAATGATCTGATAATATTCATAGCAGGGTAACACTCTAAAAGGGGTTGCTCTTTATCACAAATGCTTTTACTTTTGATATGCAAAGTACATTTTGTTGTTGATTCTCATGTATTTTTTCTTTAGTAAAATTGTAAATGCAGAGGTATTACTACTTTTACTTTGGAAAAAGTCTAAATAATTTTGCCACCACTGCCTATTCATAATACCGTTCGTAGATGCTGATCATAACATTTGTATTTTACTTTACAAATGCACTTTATTGTGTTCTCAGCAAAATCCTGTAGGGGGTTCATTAAAATTTTGAAGATAATATCAACATGAGGCTTCACTGAGTTTAACTTCTGACATGAAAAGTAAAATATTTGAAGTTATCATCTTATGAATGACATGTGCAGTAAGTGATTATTTGTAAAGTGTAAACAGGAATTAAGCTCTGACACCAGAACTCAAGTCAAACACTGTCATTTTAAATTGCTTCTATTGCATATTATGTTCAGCTCCATTTGAGTAAAAACAGAGTGTTATGATAAGATTTGGTAGAGGCTACACATTTACTGTGCATGTTTGCAGGTATATATTTTAGAATTTAGGACAAAATGTATACCACTTAAGGAGGTGGATCCTCTTGTTTCCCTGGAAGACCACAAAACCTGTGGCTGTAAACCCGAGGAAGGCTGTGGAGCCTGTGAAATCCTGCAAACACAAACGCACACAAAGGCACATGCAAACACATGCAGGGTGAGAGGCAGCACACGGTATTACAGGTGGATTAGCATTAGGGCGGCAAGTGGGCCATTAATAATCTCCATGGTAATGGCACCTACACAAAATCACTTGTTTGTTTCAAACTTCCGCCCCCTAATTTTCAGTGATTGGCATCAAGAACGAGGCACAGAAAATACAGGTTGGATGTAGTGAGGCAAAATGAGACCAAAAACAACTCCACAGTGAGAGCAGAACACAATATGTTCCTGTCACTCTCCCACATTGTTTTTTTTATCATCTGCAGACCTCCTCTCCTCTGCTGGTGTGTCTCTTAGTATCTCTTTGTAAACCACTCCCTGTCTCTCCATGTTCCCATCAGTTTCTCTGATTCTTGATCTCCACATGTGCGTGAGGCTACAGTCCCGGCAAGAGCAGCCATTTCCAGCAAACCAAATTAAATTCAGCCTGCTGACAAGAGCAGAGCAGATAAAGGGGATCCTCTCCAATAGACAGAATTTAAATATCTTGTTAATCTGCTCAGCATGCTTTGATACGCCTGTCCATGGGAGGGTGTCCCTATTTCACACTGTGACTAGGCGGAGGATGAACAGAGAGTAACAGATGTGAAATATTGCTTTTCTTTATCAGATTCAGTCTGTTTCGTCTATTACAGTGGTACAAGAAGAAATACCAAGAGAAAAGTTCAAGCAGTGTTTATATCACAGTACAAAACAAGGTGTCCAATTAAGAACAAAATGAAGTACAATACTAACAGTAAGATGAAGTCAATGACATTGATTTGCTAAAGCAATAGTATTCTTGGACCAATCAATAAGAGTATTGATTCCTGAAAATGAGGGTTTCTGTGCAGACCAGGTTTCTTTTGTTTACCAACGTAATGTTGCCAGAGGCGCTCTTAGGTTTGCTGAAAATCTGCTGCCAGTTAAGTTAATTATGTTTGTAGTCCTCTGTTTAATATGCAAATTAAGTGCAAACATGTTAAGGGTAAAGAGGACAGGACTGGATTTGTAGTTTTGCATGAACAACTTTAGTGAGTATTTACACTTGTAAAAGAAATGGCTGACACTGAAATAATTAATTAAGTTTCACAATGAAAACATTTTTTTACACAAACAAATTATAACGTGACTGCAGCAGGGATAGCAGAGAAATTATAACTATTATAAACATAACCAGAAGTTGCACATGATGAGAGCAACTACCCCAATAACTTTGACCATTAATAAATTGTGTTAGTTATTATTATTTTTAAAAAATACATAATGTTCAATAGCATTATATATCTATGAATATTTTACATATACAATACACGCTGCATGTACAAAGAGAGGGAAAGCAAACAACTAGAAACAAATGTGGACTCATGAAGTGGAGGCCCTTTGAGATATTTTTCTGTGATTTATGATCAACAAAATGTGACAATAATTACTAAGCCATGGAGAATATATTATGTTAATGAAGATATTTGTACCACTGCAACAGCACCAAGCCTCACAGCCAGACTGAACTGTACATGTTACCTTGCATGGGTGAGGGTCAACTCCATACGTCTCGAGGCTGTGAGCCCTTTGGAGCATGTTTAACTCCGCAAATGCAGCACACTGGCCCCTAAAAGAGAGGAGAGGATACGTTTATTTAAACTTATACACGTTGATGGCGTTAGCTTATGCTCCTTTGTGTTTGGTTTTGGCTTTCTTTTGCATTTTTCCTCTATGAGACAAAAATGGCAGTTTGTCTACAGTTTATGTCTTATCTGTCTTTTGTGTATTTACACAAAAAAACATCAAGTATTCTAAAATGACTTCTTATCCATCCTTCAAAGAAAGTAAGAGGAGAATGCCAATGTGTCTGCGATGGATATTGTGTTACAGCAGAAACACATCTGGGCAAGTTATTATATTTGGATCATTTTTTGATCATCTATCACAGCAGAAACAGACGTACTAACATCGGCCAAGTGTCCAGTGGGAGCACAGAAGCACCGTGAAGTCAGTGTTGATCACATAATGTAATGGCTAAAGCATCCATCAGCGTTTAGATTAGTTCCCTAGAAGCTTCACTTTCACTAATTCTGTCTGCCACCAGAATCTCCCAAGAAGGCTCGATTTTCGGCACAAAGGAAGTGCGTCAACTTATTGTGCAACTCTGTAGCTAACCCCAGTTACTACTCCAACCTTCCCTTTAAAAGACTAATGTTTTGGGTTTTTTTTTTTACAGGGGTGGGGTCTTTAGGAGGAGATAGCAGATCAACAGTATATGCCATAAAAAATGGTATAAATAGTCTGAGAGAAGAGAACCTACATATGTTAGTCATTTCCATGCTCAACTGTGTCTCATAAATTGTTGCAACAATTTGGGGGTCAATACCATTTATGACACAGATTTGATTCTTAAATTAAGCATTTTTGACCACTCAAGAATTGATCAAAATGATCAAAAATTCCTCCAAATGACCACATTAAGACGTCCAGACCGTAAGGAACACCATAAAAAAAATCCATGTTGTGATTTTGACATTTGGTTATTTCTGTATCAAAACTGTTGAGATACTCCCATATCCCTTTAGCCCATGAAGGCCCGAGGTCTCTTGTTTGTGGCTGTAAAGTGTCATTAGGCTCCAATTCTTGCAGGTAGCAATGGGTCATTTTACACAGTGATGTCAGTTAAAAAAAAAGGTCTCACTACAATAAAATGGCTAACATCAACACTCATGAATAAACTCAAGTATCTAAGGGATGAATGCTATACTTATCATGACACCAGACAAATAAATCAACATCACAATTTCACAAACATACTTCTGTCTATATGCACAGAGAGTAAAATGTCAAACCCATTATAAAAACAGCTTGAAAATACAGCTTTACACAGTGCACTCCACTCCACTTGTAAATCACCTGAAGTGTCTTTCTACAGCTCAGTATTAATCTACATGCTTTAATCCTGTCCGTCAGACCCGTCGGGGCAGACAGAGGGCACTTGGCATCATCTGCCTCTGTGCTGTGGGAAATGAAGGATTTGTCTTTGATGTTTCTATAATCGCTCTAAGTGTGACAGTCACAAATCTAACAACTTCACTCATGAGCTGCAGAGGTGATACAAATAAACACTGTGATGGAGGGGCGCTGATGTATACATCACTCTCTATCATGTGATCTTATGATTTCCATGCAGAGTTCAGAGTAAGACCAGAACATGGCATCAACATATTTTAATAATTTTCACTTTCATCATTATATTTATGCAGCAACCTCTGCTTGTATTTATCTCTCTCAATTCAGCCTTTTCCTTGCATAGCATTTTGTTTTACATTCAACTTCCCTCCTTAAAAAAAGAGAGAAAATTCCAGGTTTTAAAGATATTTATCGGGGTTGAGCATCTTACACGTATGTTCAGCTCATTTTACTCAATCCACCCTTAAAGGTTGATTTTCACCAAAATGCAAATTCTGAAAATCCTGTATTAGCAAGCAAGGTGTCCAAACTTAGCTGGAAATAAATAATTCATGCTTGTTCCTCTGCAAATTATTTTCAGTTTTAAGTTACTTTCAACTGAGATACCTTCTGCAATGTAATGTGCCACAAATCTCTAGGTGCCATCAAATTTTGTCTCGAGCCACAACAACAGAGAGCGCTTTATTGTCTGCAGTAGAAAATTGTCTCTGCAGCCTGTTTTGAAAGGACAGATCACAGGAGTGCGGCTGTCATCAAAATCAAACAGTAAACTGATAAAAAAAAAAAGACACACACACACACACACACACACACACACACACACACACACACACACACACACACACAAACACACACACACACACACACACACACACACACACACACACTCACACACACACACACACACACACACACACACACACACACAAACATGTCTTACCTGAGCTCATTCTTATGTATTTCCATGATCTTCCTCTCCAGTTTGAGGGATTGTTTAGGGAACAGTTTGAAGTCTCTGATGTAGTCTGACGGATGCTCCTCTGGGTCAAAGTCCCCGAGCTCAGCTGAAGACAGAGGGTGATATCAGTGTGATAGTGGTGTAAAAAACAGGTTAAACTGTTAAGAAAATGTGCATTATGTGCTATAGATGTTTAAAGAGACAATTCAACATTTTCAAGCGGGAGCAATTCAACATATGCGATACACGGATGCACTTTTATTCAACACAGCATATGGGGAAATACATTTATTTGCTTTATGGTGGACAGTTTGATGAGAAGACTCTCTTGTCTACTCAGCCTGCACTCAGTCTGAGCTACCACACCTTGGTCAGTGATTTCGGGGACAGACACCAACACAACAAGCCGGTAACAGTATGACACGCCACTGGGTGGTGTCAGTTTATAACGCAGTGGGACAGCTGTCGCGGCGGTATGATATAATTCAGTTATAAACGCTGCCAGTGAAGACATAATATAAGGAGCTGGAAAGTCCCTATCGAGTGAACAGGAGGGCTCACCTGATAAGGACTGACAGGGGCTGACAGCAAAGTTTTGCACTCTTTAAAATCTGATTTAACAGATTTGTGTCATCAGCAAATTAGCTGATAGCTCAATCCCAGACAAAGGCTTAAAGAGAGATTTATTTTCTAATATTTTTTTATCCACAGGAGAAAATACTCATAAGTAGCTGAGATAACCCTGATAGATAAATATTCCCCTTATTGAATCCAGTACAAAGCCCTAACACGCACTCATTTCTCTCTTAAATCTATTCTTAATTAGCAGTCATAATAAAGCTTAAATCAGAAACTTGCCTGGAGTTTAATTAAACAGTAATCCTCAACCTATTCTCGGGCTCTGTAATCAACACCCTGACAAAGTGGGACAGGGACCTGCCCTCGTTAATCAGAGCAGCCAATGATACGCTGCAGACACACTGTGGGTCGAGATAACTCAGCCATTCACACTCTGCTCTCTGGGGATACGGACCAATCAGAGAGTGTTTGCACAGTTCAGAGATTTGTGTATCAGCCAGAGGGGTTCATGATACAGCTCAGCTAATTCCACTCTTAATCCATATTAAAGCAAGTGGCTCCACACTGTGATTCAACATTAAAGGTGCTGCATACGATATTTAGTGTATTAAAATAGCAACAACTTGTTATTCGCTATGTAAAGATATAGTTGGGTAATGTCATCCCAATAAGATAATAAAGTCACGTTACTTCTATGTTTGTTTTAATCCAAGCTTCTCTGTTAAATGTTCTATTAGCTGCTCTAGCCGTGCGTGCATGTTAGCGCATCTAAGTCCCTGTGTGTGTGTGTGTGTGTGTGTGTGTATCCCAAGCCCCCGGGAACAGCACCGGGATCTGAAGCCAATTTTACATACTGGCCAAAAGTGGTCGAGACTGTCCGGGTTTGTTGTGTGACACCAGGGGGCCCAAAAAGACTTTTCCCCATTGACTTACACTAAGAAAGAGATGCACATCACAACCCCTACAAAATGACTAATTTCACTTTTAGTATTTGATCTATTTTTTATTCCCACAGGTAACTTCATACTGCGGAAATAGGGCTTTTTTGGCTGCATGCACAACAAGGGCCCACCTCCAACGCTGTATGGAGGTCTCTTTATACATCCAAGGTGTATCCCACATGTAAGCTAACCGCTACCGCTCTGCACTGTGGTTATACGGTGGTTATCGCTGATAATGCCACCCTGACCAACTGTGGCGAAAGGCCACCCTTCAGAGAAATAAACTGGATAGAAACTAAAATTATAGTATTGACGACTGTGATAAAAGCAAATCTGCCAGGGGCCAACATCACATCAACCACTGTAAACTGCACAATTGTTTAAAGTTTTGAAATTGCAGCAAAGCTAGGAAAAAAACAGGAAACCCTGCTGAAATTTTACAATAATTTTAAACTCTCAGCCTCACCCTGTATGATGCAGGCTCCTAGATATGCAGCTTCAGCAAAAGGACAAAGGAGACGGCCGTGGTAGATATCTCTCTTCAGCTGGAGGTACAGGAGATACCTGGACACACAGACACACAACACACACAGTTAAGAAGAAAGAAAAATTGCCAATGCTACTTCATCTAAATGTGTTTTACAGTTGTTACTTAAATTGAAAGTTTATTTGGTCCACGGTGAAGCAGTGAATGGATGCCAAATATCTGCACAAGGGTGACCTCAGGTAATTTGTGAAATCAGGTAAAATGGGACAAATGAGGTTTTACATCTTGGGCTTTTTAAATATTAGCAACCAGTCACCAGACATGTATTGGGTTGTTACCAAATGTGTTTTACTTAAACAATTATTTTTACTGGTTTGAGATAACAATTATGGGCAGGGCAAAGAGTAAAAAAAAAAAAACACTGGTCCCGCAACTTCTGAAGTAAGCCATGTGGCATGTTGATTTTCTCTGCATTTTTACTGCAGCTAAAATAATCAGGGTATAACAACTAAAATGGTTGTAGGATCTGCAGTTCATTAAATGTTTGATTTTAAATCAAAATATTTTCACATTACACTTCATGCATAAAAAAGAACAAAAAAATTCAAATTAGACACTTTTCAAGGTAAAACCAATGCTACCAGGTTAAACTATTACTTATGCCACTGCATGTCACCCTGTAATATTACAGAATTTAAAAAAATATATTTTTGTCACCTAAAAAATACAAAAATACACCAGAATTGGCCACAATGGTTACACATACGCAAGCACACACACGTCTCTTGTAGACATTATAGCACCAAAGAAACAAGCAGCGAGAGAGCAGGTGAAAAGTTGGACTTTTTAATAAATATCCAGGTTATGATTTGATAAATTAACTGATTTAATAATTTCAAAAATAAACAAACATCATTGTCCCATTTTACCCGAGCCTGTCATCAAAAGTGAAGCAGGGGTACTTGATGTGTTTGAAGGTCCAAAGTTTCTAAATTATTTTACTTGCCAACATATTTTGTTTATAATTGAGATCTACAGCAAGCTCTTAAAGTAACACTTAAGGTACTATTTAGAGTTTTAGGTGGTTTTCTTGGTCATCTTCCAAAAAGTGTCCAAAATAACTTTATTTATTTATTTAGTGAAATGAGCCCTAATTACGTGATGTTAGCGACAGTAAACTTACACATTATAAATTAGTGTATCTTTATTGTTGTGTCATCATCATAACATCAATATGTTGGTTATCAGAAAAATGGATAAATCTAAATCAGTCTTTGATTCAATAACGTTTCAGCTGTGTTACTATGGCGGTTAGAGAGAGCATTGCTATGGAAACAACTACCGTACGGCAGTGGCTGGTACTGTAGTTTCTATGGAGGCACGCAGCTGACATGCCGATTTGTCTCGTGTTACCAAGGAGACAAGAAATGACAGCGGTGCTAAAACTATGGGGTCATGTGTTGCCATGGATACAGATGAGTTTCCAGAGTAGACGACATCATCACACTGCCATCAGCCGACTCATTAAACGTGTTTTCTAACTCAAGCAGCAGAAGGAAAGCATGAAAGATTGAATGGAGCGAAAAGGTTGCTGCTGAAACTAAATAGTTTTATTTATAGAGTCGGTCTGCAGCCACATGGAGGTTCTTCAAAGTGGCCTAAAAAACATCTTTATCTACATGACCTTCTCAGCTGTGTTTAATTTAATGCCTCTCTATTTTCTTCTTAGTCGATGCAGAGATTCTCTGCCTTCTCATCTCTACCTTAAACCTTTACAAATTAGTTTTGTGGTGCAACAATTTCCATATCATTTTTTAGAAATTCTTGATTCAAGAATTGAGCCAGAGCCACAAACTATTATTTTTAATATTTTTAAGACATCTGACAACTTCACATTGTCTCAAAGACAACTTATAAACTACTTTCTCAGCTAAGAAATACTTGCTAGGAGCTTGAGAGGATTACATATATTAGAAATGAGCAGGTAAAATGAGCAACCTTTTATTCATTATTTGGAGAAAACAACAGTGTAATGCAGTCCGGTGATTTTTGTTACTGAATGTAGGCTTCTTTGATTTAGTCTTGGCTGTCTAGTTTGGATGGGTTTTTTCCATTTTTCCCCCCTTATTGTCTTAATTTAAAAGTCCTGTAGAAGATTGGTGTCTGTACCAGTTATGTAAATGCACTTATTATTTTCATGCTGCATTTGTATATTTACCAGTAATTTATGTTTATGTATATTTGCTAACAATTTATGCAAATTGACCCCATTCTCAATAAAGTAAAATAAAAAATAGTTTTGTACAATGTAATGTGCCATGAGGCACATATTATTATTTTTTAATATATTTTTTTACACACTTTACATACTCAACTTATTATACATATTTTACATTTTAAAGTATTTTACATGACTCGTCGTCTGACTCAAGTCGAGGTCGTATGTCAAGTCCACAGCACTGCTACTCTTGGTGTTTGCAAAGATGCAAATCACCTGATATGGAAGTGACTTATAAGAACACTGGGTTGTTGTCTCTTTTTTCATCTCTTTTTGATATTTGCAGAAAAAATCTGAAGAAGAAAATGGCAGACTTCAAATAACATCCTGGAAACTGGAGCACATGCAGCGCACACACATTAGCAAAATAGTTTGGGGATTTTGATAATGGGAAAAAAATCCCTCTCCAGAAGAAGAAAAAAAAGAAAATCATATTGAGCACTTCATTGGATTTCATCATCGCCTGCAGTTCTGAACTTTCCAAACTCAGCTCATCTTTAACTTCCATGTCCACTCCAAACTCATCAGTAAAAATTCAACATAATGGTGCTCCTTCAGGACTGAGCTGAGGTTGTTTTTTTTCTTTAACACCAGCTGATGAAAATAAATGGAAACATAAAAATATAGCTGTTAAAATACAAGGAGAGTGAGATAAAAAAAAATCTAGGTTGATATCACAGAAAGTGAGGGACAACTCAAAGATGGAGGAAGCTGAGAAATGGAGAGAAAAGAGGAGTTAAGTTTTAATGACATTGATGTACAAAAACACCTTCAAGTAATAGAAGCTGAGGAGGACGGGGGAGATGTGCCAAAATGAGTTGAGAGATGTGGAGAGACACCTGAGGGAGCAGAGTGGGCTGTGATAATGGAGAGGAATAAGGAGGACAGAGAGAGACCAACAGAAGGGAGGGAGGAGACACCTCAGGGATGAAATTAAGGAGAGATTTGGAAAGGATGGAGGACAGAAAGATGGAGGAAGAAAAGACAGAGATGGTGAGACATGACAGCTCAGATGGGATGGAGAACACAAAAACAGAGTCCCTGCTGAGTGAACATCTCTAATGATAACTGTGCCTGAGAGAAGGTGTGTGGGGGGATTTTTGGGAGGAGGAGGGTTATGAAAAAGTTGGTATAAAGTATCAGTTATTTCTACAGCAACATTCTTAAAACAGATTTTTATTTTTTTTAATTACACCTACCAAACCAACCCTGACCCCTAGAAAATCACGTTTATAGACCTTAAATTGATTTCATTGCTGCCTAGTGTCTGTTCGGAGACATTTCAAGTTTGTGTCCAGACTTCTGTCTGTGGTTAGGTTTAGGCAACAAAAGCACTTTGGTTAAAGTAATGCACATATCATGATTTTCATTAAATGTTGATTAAAAAAAGGGAATAATATATTTTTTTAAATGTTGTAGTCAATACAATAGAATAGTATATTGCAAGATTGCCTATTTTGGTGGGAAACAAATTAAATACATTGTCAGTTAAAATTTTGCTGATTTGTCCAGTGTCAACATTTTTGCAATTTCACAGGTATAATATTGTTTTGAAATAATTTTTTTTTCTGTTAATTGGGAGATTTTCCTTATTCGCTGTGAGGGTCCAAGGACAAAGAGATGTCATATGTTGTACAGTTCTCCGAGGCTAAGTATGAACTGTGACATTGGACTTACAGATCAAATTGAAATTAAAATTGAACTGACATGACTTTGTACAGCCGTTTTGGGGCATGCTTGTGATTGGGCTACAATGAACTCTGACTTGAGAATGAAATATGCTATATAAATAAATTTGCCTTGCCTAATTAGCAACATTTTCTATTTATTGAAATAGAATTTTTTTTTTCTGCATGACGGTTTTGAGTGTGTCCCTAAAAAACGTATTTGCGGTTTCAAGTTTAGTTGTAAACATGATTTCTAGGAGACAAGGCTGAACAAACAATGGTTATTTTAAGTGCACGAATGCATTTGCAATGATATATATCACGAAGAAGGCTGTTAATGAAAAAAGATGATAGCCTGCTCTGATATTCTTAACACCCTGGACAACTTCATTGTTGTATGGACGAAAAATTTACATGAAATGACCATCAGCACATGTTGTATATGTCATTGCCAATTGATGAAACTGCTGTATTTTTGAATCTACACTGCTGCTCAAAAGTTTGGAATCGCCAGCAACAAAAAGCTTGATTGGGTCTACAGTCAGATGACTGAGAGGAGTACTCTATATCTGAATGGTCTTTCATGCTATTAGGTTTTTGAAAGTCCACTTTACAAATAGATATTAGTCAGTTTTGTATGAAGGGTTTTGTGCATGGAGAACTAAATGCTGCACAATGTTTCAACCAGACTGATGAGTCCTCCCTCGACCTCTCTGTGCCCTCTGCCTGTCTCAGTACCACAGGGAGCAGAGCTTTCAGTCGCTCTGCTCCCCAACTCTGGAATTCACTCCCACCAGACATCAGAAACATTGATTCATTACACATGTTCAAAGCCAGACTCAAAACCCATCTGTTCCAGACTGCTTTCTCCCTGTAATTTCTCTCTCTCTTACTGTGCTTTTATTTATTCTGTGTTATTTTTGTTTGCGTTTTACTCACCCTGTAAAGTGTCCTTGAGCTTCTAGAAAGGTGCTTTTAAATAAAATTGATTATTATTATTATTAAAGGGCAGAAAGAGACAAGGATCCCTCTAAGCACCAGTTTAATAGAAATAAAAAAACACCAGTCATTGGTAAAAGAATCTGAAAGCTCAGCATCAAAAAAAGTGCAGATTTAAATAGAAACAGGTTCCTGCTTCAGTGCCAATAAGTGCACAATAATGACTGTAATAAGCTGAAATTAACAGGCAACATGTTACTTTAGAAAAGCTATTGTTCAAACTTCACAAGGCTAGTTGAGGGTTAGCCTTGTTGGAAATGGATTAGGGGCTATCAGCTGAGCATCTGACAAGACGCAGTTTAACACTGGGATGGGCAGTGGTCTACTTTGATTTTTCAGGCCATTGTGTGTTAGGTTTTACCTGGTGAGCTCCTCCTTGATTTTCATTGGCTCGTGGGGGTAAAACTTGACCCGGAAACACATTGTATACGGCTGCTGGGCTGCTGAAAACAAGAGAAGGAGGTTAGAAGAGAGAAGAAATTAAACAGAGAAAGTGAAGACGGGGAGTAGTTGTAAGAAGAGAAGAAAAGAAAAAGCAAAAGTAGATGGTCGGTTGGTTAATTGGAAGAGCACAGAGATAAACGAATGAGTATAAGACAGAGAGGGAGCAGAGCTATGAGGATTATATAAAACTGAGAAGAAGTTGGAGACCAGAAAAGAAATCACAGTATGCCTCTAATACTGATTAGTCATTTGATAATTACAGTAATTACTCATCACACACACACACACACGCTTATACACATACAAAATGCCACACTTGAATTGGGCCTCTCTTCCTTTGATCTGAGACCTAAAGCATTTCACTTCTGACTCTGTGTGTGTGTGTGTGTGTGTGTGTGTGTGTGTGTGCTACTGTGGGAGAGAATTTGAATGTCGAATGAATATAAATATGCCTGGTAACATGTACACACACACACACACACACACACACACACACACACACACACACACACAGAGAGAGTAAGTGATGTGGGTCTCAGATCAAACGACATCTTAAACTCACTCCTGGGGTCTCACTGATCTCTCAAAATTGCATATTAACACACATACATGCACACACATGCTAAAGTTCAGTTTCCACATTTGCATGACGCACAGAGATACATCTCTGCATACATATCTCCTCACAGTAGAGATATGTATGCAGTAATAATATATTGTGTGTATATATATATATATATATTTCTAAATTGTCATTACATTTCTAAAAACCACAGATAGCTTACATTTGCACATTATGTTTTATGAATGTTGACACTCAACATTTCAATAATGCTGCAGTTAAATGTAGTTAGGGTTAGGCACAAAAACCACTTGATTACGGTTTGATCATGTTTTGGCCTAAAATAGCCAGATTTGGGGGGACAATCCCTGCAGGAAAAGCAGTGATGTCTCACTAAAAACCAACTAGGCTTCATGCCTAAAAAGCCACTGAAAACAAAGCAACAGGTTTCTAAAAAGTAAGCTGGAAAAACAATTAAGGTTGTTACAAAGCACCATGTTTGGAGGTAAAATGAGGTAAAATTTTTATTTAGAAAACAAAATGTTTCACATCAATTATGCTGTTTGAATGGCAAAACTGTGAAGCTCAAAATTGCTAAGAATAATTTGAATATGGCAGCTTTAAAAACACTGATATGATATGTGTGAAACATGTAACATGTTTATGGTTTGAAAAAATGTACAATGACAATGTTTTGTCCTTATTGAAGAACATATAAGAAATGTGAAGAAATGACAGGGAGCACTCAACAATTTTGGGGAACAGCAATGTCATTTATGGGGTAGGAAGCTTGAAGAAAAGGGTTGCATATCTTGGAATATTGGAGGACTTGTTTAAACTAACTTATGTATGACCTTTACTCATGTGCATGTGTGTTATTCTGAATTTAAATAGAGGAATCTGCCAAAAGAAAGATGCAAAATCATCTGATAAAGTCAATGATTTCAGAGTGGGCTTCAACCATAAACTCAGCCAGAAAGAAAAAAGGAAATGACAGAGGAGGAAGAGGAAAGTGAGTATCAGTTCACATGGGACCAAATATCTTTACAGAGTGCCCTCACCACTCTGTCTTTAATGGCTGGGATCCTCTGCGGTATTATCTAGCTAGGAAAAACAGCACACATCTACATAATACATGCTGAGCAATATGAAAGACGCAATCCTCCCACCCGCGCCAAAAGAATTTGAGCTGCTTTTTGCTCAAGCTTAAGGGACCAAAATGCTTTTTTTTTAAAAAAAAAAAAACATTTCAAGGGAAAGTGAATTGGCACAATAGTATGCACGCACACACAATGTGATGCATATGCACGTAAGCTGAGACGCACAAAGAGAAAATAAATCGCAAGCCACACATCCTAATTTGAGCGTAAATGCTGCCACAGGGAGAACTGATGTGTCAGTACGACTCAGGATCTATTCACCACTCATCCTCCATCTCTCTCTCTCATCTCTTTTTCTTTCTTTCACTCTCTGTCAGCCGCTCTCATCTCAAACTGTCTCTCCGGTCTCCTTTTCTCTCTCTTTTCCTCCCTAATCTGACTTCTTTCTTTAGCTACATTATCTATCACTGTCTCCTCTCTCTCCCCTCTGAATTAGCCCCCCACACATTTCCTCTTTATCACTCTTTCCCCTCTTTCTCTCTCTCTTCCTCCATCTCTCATTCTAATTTTCATTGTTCCTCCTCCTTCCTGCCCTCCCGCACATGTTCTGACGAAGCAGAACGCAGAGCTAATAGCTCTTTTATTAATTTAAAGTGAGACAGAAAGAACAGGACAGTCATTTAAAGGGTGGGTTCAGATGGAGACATGTTTTCGCTGATCTCACAGGTAATTGGCCAAATGTAGATGAACATCACACTAAGACATTTTGCAGCAAAGCATCAAATTCAACAGTACACATCAGGATTTGGCACCAGTTCCATATAATAAAAACCAAGATGATTTTTCTAGACTTTATGTGAAAATGTGAGGAAAAAAAGCTGTATTCGATTCCAAATAAAATGCTAGCTTCTTGATTTCGTCTCCAAACCCTCTGCAAAAAAGGTGGCTGACAAAGCGAATTTTGTTTAAATATTTTATGAAGCAAAGGCAGACTTCTCTTCCCTTGTTCCTTCAGTGACTCCTTTCCAAGATGGGAATAAAACATTTGCTTCTCAAAATAAAGTGAATCTCAAATTTCACTGCAGTGTGATTTTACATTTTAGAAACTGCACTGATCGACCATTACATTATTTGTGTCACAGTCAGAGGTGGAAGAAATATTTGCAAAGTATTAGTAAAGATCTTTTACTTGAGGAAAGGTAGCAATACCACAGTATAAAAAATAGTTTGTTACAAGAAGTATATCAATTTCAAGTATACAGTGTAAATATGACAGCTATCATACTGTGTACATTCACTTATCCACAGTATTTAAAAACATGCAACTGCACACCTTTATTCTTGCTATTTTAAAAGAAAGACTTTTTACACATTACCCCATTTTAGAAAATAGTTCAAAGTTTCGGTTATAATAATAAACCCTCAAAAAAAATTATGTTTACATTAATGTAAGGGTCACTGTAAGTAATAATAATAATAATAATAATTCTGTAATGCCTTGATATTTCCTAAAACGTGAAAATGCCATACTGCTGCAAGTCCTGTGAAAGTAAAAGTCCTGAATTCAAAATCTTACTTGAGTAAAAGAGCAACAGTATTACCATCAAAATACACTTAAAGTAGCAAAAGCAAATGTACTCATGCATAATAGCCCATTTCAGACTCATATTTTATTACTGAATTATAATTAATGATTCATTAATGTGTACGTCAGTTTAATGATGCAGCAGGTAGAGATGGAGCTAATCTTTCTGGGTAGTTTCAGTCAAAAATATATCAGAATTTATCTGCTGATTTATATTTTATATTAATAGTCTAAATTTGCAGATTAGCGAGCGACTAAACAAAAAAAAAGCAATATAGTTCAGTAAAAAATTACAATGTTTCCTTTTGCCAAAAACTGTAGTTCCATGAACGGCTAATTGCAGCTGGCTAAAATGCCTAACTTTACAAAAGAAATAAAAAAAATATATATACGTTGGATTTAATTATAACAATATGTTTTAAAATTGCATTATAAAAGTACTTTAACTTTCTTATATACTTATTCATTACATGTTATTATAACAGCTGTGTATTAAACTTTATTATTTGACAGTAGCTTTAGCTTTATTGTACTTTATTTAACATTATTATAACCGCAGTTCATCTAATATTTTTTATTTTAGTAGTTAACATTAGTTTAAAGGACATTTAAAAATATTTCGATATATATATCACGGATCGCGATATTGTTTTTAAGCCATATCACCCAGTCCTACATCACAGTGGATCTAAGTCCATTATTTTTAAATGTATATGATATAGGCTCATGGCATGGTGCTAATTTCTATACATGTAAAAGCATCATGCATCCAGTGCTACCTCCATGAGACGTTATCAGCGGTCAGTGAAAGCAACCTGTTTACTTCTTTGACAACTGAGCTCTCTGTCCTCTGGCTTGTGCTCCTCAGGCCATGTCTGTGTGTTTCACTCTGTTAGTTTATTTTCTTTGTGGGCCACTTGCCCCCCTGGCAGTTTGTTGTGTCACTTTGTCTGTCTGTAATGGGTCTCTGTTTGTTTTCTACCTGTGGTGTTGTCTGGCCCTGTCACTACTCATGGTAAGTGGTAATGTGAGTGGTGTGTCCTGGGGATAAAGGGGTGATATAACTCTAAAATGTGTATCTGAGTCCATTATGCAAAACAAATGAATTCACACTTCTTTCTTAACACACATAATGACTGTACTATATAGGATAAATGCTGATATCAGATTTTTTTAAAATAATTAAAATATTCAGTGGCTTTTCCACTGTTTCTTGTATGCTGTCATGACCCTGTATCTGTCAGAGTCCCTGTGGTGTTGTCTGTTTGTTGCAGAGCTTGACCTCCTCACACTGAAGCAGCTTTTGGGAAAGGGAGGCATCAACAAACACACCACAAAAATATACACAAACACAAATATGCACACACACACCACAAAAATATACACAAACACAAATATGCACACACACACACAAGTACACACATACACACACTGCACTCTCTGCTCATTGTTGTGCACAGGCACACTGATGCAAAATGCACAGAACAGACAAACAGACAAACTCAAAGGGAGCAGAAGTGACACTTACACTTCATCTGCCGCACCACGGGCTTATTGGGCTCCAGCCAGTGCTGCGAGCAAGAGAGGGAGAGAGGGAGAGAGGGAGGGAGAGAGAGAGAGAGAGAGAGAGAGAGAGAGAGAGAGGGAGAGATGTTATGTTCAAAATAAGGACACTGATCTTCAGAGCAGACCACATAAAAAGAGTATGCTGCAATTTCAATTCCAAATCAAAAATCTTCGTGTTTTTGATGAATAATTGAATGACTTATTGCTTAAACTTAAACTCAGCAAAGTGAGGAAACTTCAGTGCATTAAAAACAAATTTAAAATTGCGTTTAAAAAAATACTTGTTTTCAAATGTATCATCATACATTTTTTTTTTGAGATAGTCATTAGAAGATCAACACACTCTATAGACACATTCTCACTCCAAACTCATTAACTACGGCAGCTTGGTCAGTGGCTCTATGCTTAAAACTATGACACTCTAGGTACCCCTCTAGGGTCAGTTTTGGATGCTCAGGGACAGCATATTAATTTCCACTCCTTACATGTGTAGTGTCTTTTCAAGACAAACTTCCATCTTCATGGGAAACATAGGTTTAGTCACCAAAACAACTTTAGGTTTAGGCAACAGAATTACTTGTTAAGTTTAGGAAAAAATGGTTTGTTACATATCTTAAATTTATATGTTAACGAGTATGTCATGTAATGTATGCCGTGTGTGACATATGTCACACACGGCATACATTACATGACATACCCGTTGTTTGTGTGTTTAATATGTCTAAAATCTTGTTTACATTTGGAAAGTATTCTATCATAAAGGTATTATCTGCTATTATCCCTATGTGCCTGCATTATATTACCTGCTCTGTGCCTGAGATTATAACCACTCTAGTCCTTTTCACCTCCTTTTACCTGTTGAAATACCTTTGAAGAGCCAATACAACACATACAAACCTGTCAAAAAGTGATCACAGCTCCAATCTTGTCACTAAAAGGTTGTTTCTGCCTCAAAATAACTTGATTTCATTCGAGTGAATTGATAGATTATAGCTCACCCAGTCCCTTTTTACCTGTGTAAATACCTTTAAAAGACCAATGTAACAAATAAAACGCAATTTTGAACTTATTGACTGTAGCTGCTATCTTGTTAGTTAAAGGTTGTTTCTGCCTCAAAATGACTAGATTTAATTCTTGGGGTTTTTTTTGACTAATTGTGATAACTGCAGTCATTTTTACCTGTGTAAATACCTTTAAAAGACAATTGCAATGCATAAAATGCAATTCCATACTTGCTAAAAAGTGAATGCATTTGGTATCTTGTCAGTGAAACATTGTTTTTGCCTCAGAATGACTTGTTTTCATACATAGTGAATATATTTGACAGAGTGTAGTTTACCCAGTATTTTTTTACCTGTATAAATACTGCTACAGGGCCCATCCAACAACTTCACTGATGCCTTTATTTTATTGTAAGGTTTTCTTTACAGCACTCGTTCTCACAGCTTTTGTGTTGTAACACCTCATGCTGATATTGTTGCTATTCCTTTCTCATTTTGCATTTTGAATGCAGCAAGAGGCCGCCCAGCCTCTGTTGAGACAAAGCGTCTGGTCTCTTCTGTGTGTGGGCTGTTTGAAATATGGAGTCTGATCTTGTTATTATTTGTCACTTGAACTTGTAATACAATGTGCTGACTGCCTCCTGATTCATACCCAACAATCCCTTTTTAGCAGCGCTGACTCAGTGCAGCTGCAGTTTTCAGTTTATTAAAACATTTCTTCTCTCAAGATTAAATCAATGGAGTCCTACTGCTTCAGAACTGACACAATTAGTGGATTGATCAATCAGTTGATCAATAAATGTATCAGTCAATCAACAGTCACATTTTGGATGATCATTAACTGTTTACTCAACCAAACAAATGCTGATTCAAGCTTCTTAAATGTAAGGATTTGCTGTTTTTCTTTGTTCTATAAAATTTTAAACTGCATATCTTTATGTTTTGGACAACTAATATATTAATAGAAAAAAACCACTGACAAACAATGAAAATACTTGCAGTCCCACTGCTTTTAGTTGTTCTGCATGCTGTGTGTGATAGTTACCCTCTGTTTCTCGGGGTCCACATATCGAATACCAAAGTAGTCTTTCTCAAGTAGGTTGTAGTGGTTACACACATGGTCCAACAGGAACTGGCCTTTGGTGTCTCTCTGTAAACACATCAAACACACAAAGCACATTAAAACTTAAATCTAGGGTTTTATTGTGCAAACAGTCAGCATCCGCTACTTTTATCTCTAAGATAAATCCCACTCCCAGCTGCATCACTGCACCATAATCACAGCAAACAATACCCTCTTGGGTGATATTTCCATGATGCACATGTTGTTGTATCACAGTAAAACATGTTAATGGAAAGAAATATCTCAGCAACTTTTACGTCTCTTGGCGACAATATCTCCTGCAGTCATATTCCAGACACAGCCTCCTAACACAGCAGTAAATAAAGTCCATATGCAGTTAATAAACACAGAGCGGACACAGGAAGATCAATAATCACTCTGCATTTATTACCTGCTCCTCAGTCAATATCTACTCATCACACACAGACACACACAAGCATTGTTCTGCTAAAGTGCATTTAGCTGAGCACAAAATAAACACAAAAGTAAGGTGCAACTTTGTGCGTACACACACACACACACACACACACACACACACACACACACACACACACACACACTAGGGCTGGCACGATATATTCACTATAGGATTATTGTGGCCAAAACAACAACGATATTATTTTGCTATCTTTTTTTTAAGCAAAGATGATAATAATAATGAAGTAAAATGATGATTTCAGTCAGATTTGTTTGTGTTTTGTCTCATTTTTGCAAATGATTTCCTAACACACCCAAATAAAGTATATATTCATATGCATGGATGCTGCATGTGTGTCCATCCCATATCTGAACACTTTCCATTCTCACCTTCCTTACTGATTGACTAAATATTCAATATTCTGTAGTATTCCATTTTATCATTTTATATGCATCACAGATCACCTCAGGTCTTGAGTGTGTGTGTGTGTGTGTGTGTGTGTGTGTGTGTGTGTGTGTGTGTGTGTGTGTGTGTGTGTGTCCTATAACTGCTCTATAACATGCTGATGAAGGAGAATTCAGCGCTCAGTTAAGCAGGACTGATTGATTCAGCAGGAAATCGTCTATTTGCCCTTGTTGTGATTTACTCACCACTGGAGACACAGATGGACGTAAACATAAACACACACACACACACACACACACACACACCACACACACACACACACACACACACACACACACACACACACACACACACACACACACACACACACACACACACACACACACACACACACACACACACACACGGCTGTCTGTTTGGCCACATCTTGTCAGTACAATGTGTTAAGCTCACCAGTCAGTATGCCATACAATCATGACATGTCTCCATGGCAACTGATTTTGTTTATTACATATTCAGCCACGTTAAACAGCAGGAGGCAGCTCTCCTGATTGTTTTTGTTGACCGTGAAGCATTTTACACATCTTTCATGACCTAAACGTGCTTCATGATTTCTGCTAACAGCGTTTCACTTCCCTCTGGTGCAGTTTGAGTTGAAATGATTGAGAATGAGGCACGCCTGGCATCTCTGTTGTTTTCTCTTCAGTTAAACGGTTGCCATGTCAGCATTGGTTGGTATGTTTTGGTCCTCCTCACCGTGCAAGTTAAGGGCATTAGCTAGACTCATTAGCTTTGTTCACTAATTCTATATGCTGACATTCGCAGTTGATACGCGCCGCAGGCTAAATGATTGACAGCAGCTGACTGTGTAGCTGAATAATGTTGGCAGGACACTTTCAGCACTCCTGGCTGGACAGGCTGTTTGTCAAACTAAAAGCCTTGAACCTCATATGTACCACGCTCAGTTCAGCATTCACAATAAAACAGCACTTTGCTCTGTTAAAGCAACACTCATACCCAGTGTGACGGCAGAAAGGCTATTAACGTTTCGAGTACATTTAAGAAATATCTCAAGAGTTAGACCATTTCGTTCTTTCAATTCAGGATGAAGCAAAACTGACCCATGCTCATGACTGGATTACTGTAACGCTGGCCTCACTGGCCTCCTGAAGACATCAGTTAGCAAACTTCAACTTGTGTAAAATATAGCAGCTGGAGCACTGACAAAAACAAAAAGGAGATCATTTATTATTCTTACACTAGTCTCTCATCGCTGGCTGCCTAACTCATGTTGATTTTAAAGTTCTCTTATTGTTTTTTTAATGGTCAAGTGCGGTACATGTACATGAATAACCTGCTCATGAGGCTCATCCCTGTTATTATCATATTCAAAATGGTCTTTACACTGAAAAACTGGGTTATTCATATTTTTCATATACATCCCAGTTTCTTTCAGAGTACTCCGCTGAGCAAATTTGGGTTTTTCATAAACACAATATGGTGTTTTATGCTCAGACACATAAACAAAAACTGAATCAATCAAGAAGAATTTAACTAATACAAATAAGGTCCTCTCATACAACTAAGCCATCCCCGCAGTCGAAAGATGCAAAGACATTTCACATTGGTCCTACATAACCAGAGAAAACAGAGGAAAAGGATGCTTTTGCTCAAGAGGTAGAAAACCTACAACTACCAGACTGCTACACTCCCCCTGGCAGGTGACATAATGTGGAATGGTTCATGGGAAACGTGGGAAAACGGCCATGAGTAACTGAACAATAAATGGCCCAAAAATGGCAAGAAATCATTAAAACATTACAAGAAAATGACCTGAAAATAAGCGCACAAAAAAAAGATTTAAAAACAATATCTGACATAATTCTAAAGAAATAATTAGAATGTTTATAAATGTTATATATTACGGACATTTTCCCCTAGTTTTTGATAATTTTCTTATAATAGTTCCCCCCTTTTGAAAACTATTTTTTTATTTTCTCTGTCACCTCTTACTTATTTCTTGATATTGGATTAATTTCTTGCCAAATTTGGTTGTTGCCTTTTTTCTTCACGGTTTATAAAGTTTATTGAAAATTTGTTCAAGTTTCAAAGTGTTAAAAAGCTCTCTGAACACAGCACAAGAAAACTGATGTTAAACCTGGTTTTAAAGTGTTAAAAATATTTATTGTTATTAGTAGTAGTAGTACTAGTAGTAAACAGGAGGTTGGAAATCTTTTCCCTCACATGCCTTAATTTCTTTTTGGGAGTATTTCTGCTATTTTTGGTCTAATTTTCTCCATCACTCCAGCTGCCACCTCACCACCATGATCTTCAGGAGATTTAACTGAGAGTTTCCATCTTCTACCTGCTGGCTCTACTCCACCACCAGCAGCGTCTAGACTTCCTGTCCTCTCCACTACAATCAATGTTTAATGAAGTTGCTGGAGCCTCACTGTCAAAGTTTTTCTCAGTTGCCAACCTCAATAAATATTGTTATTTACTTCAGATTGATCTTTCCTTAATGAAACGAGATCTGAAGTTGTCTTCACTCACAGCTTTTCTCTTCTTCGAATGAGGTGATGCAACTCCTAAAAACCAAATGTCTCTCCTTTGTGTTGAACAAAAAGAACATTTTCTTAAAGCATTTTTCTTTTAAGGCAGAGCAGCCTGCAATGATTTTGCACAAATAGTATAAAAACTGCATATAAATACCCTGAAATCAGCACCTCAGATGACCCTGTTCAGTCACCACTTACACAAACATGAAATGCTGTCCATATGTTATGTTTGGTAAACACTGCAATATCTCACCAAGGCAACCTTTTAAATAAATTTCTCAGTGAGTCATGCTCCATTTCTCAGGAAACAATCTTGTTATGTGCAGTAATTGCAGTATACTGTAGGTGTTGGCAGAGGGCCACAAAAAAAGCGAGATATTTCCTGTAAATGTCACAGTAGCCACTCAGACGTAGTGAAAACAGAATCAGCATATGTACCCGACTGTCCAGAATAACAACATCAACACAGCAGCTTTATGATACACACCAGTCAAATCATAGCAAACATAGCATCAGTAAAGGACACACTGTTGCAAAGCAGCCAACAATTTTAGGTCAATGCAATGAAAATGAATTAAAAATAAATTGAGTACACTGTACACAAAACACAGAAGGAGTTCATATGTAGGCTAACCACAGAAACACACGACACTGCGCACATTAGCAGATCAATATTTCATCAAACACAATCCCAGATGTTCTGCCATCTTTACTGCTGACTGCCAGACACAAGCACGAAAGCTTAGTTACCTTAGTGACCCATTACTTAGCAACAACAAAACATCACAAGATTACTTTTTTCAGTAACGAGTAGGGGATACAACTTACAAATGCATAATAGTTTACTTCATTACTTTAACAATATGGGTGTTGGCTTGTTCACTGACTTACTGGAAATATTGATATCACACTGTGGCTAAAAGTGTCAACTCACCTGGAGCTGAAAGTGGTTAGCTTCTTCCACAAAAAGAGAAAACTAAAATCCCACAACTCCAAAGTTGTTTTATTTCACTGTTGTGTCAACGTTCAAAGCCTTGGCACCAGAATAAAATGTTGGTCTTGTACACCTCTGCAAACCACAGATATGTCACATTTGTAGGTTTTGTAGGTATGACTGGGGATGTAACAATACACGTAGGCTATTTGCATTGAACCATTTGGTATGAGCCTACATTCCAATACGCTGAACTATCCTATTACATTTGAAAAACAAAATATACCATTTACACTGTGCTTAATATAATGTTCTCAGTGCAACTACCTTCAACAAGGCAGCCTGAAGGCAGCACACATCACATAACAACAACAAGGCAATGTGCTGTCTGCCCCTCCCACCCCAAAACCGAAACATTCTGCTCCAGCAAGACAGCTCGGAGGCACGATACGCTAAACTACCTTGATGCAAGATGTTAAGTAATGTCCTCACCGGACCATAAATACATAACCATGATAGAAAACCTACAGGTCTGGCATTCTGATCCATATTGATTTCGCTGTGAATTATGCAGACGATGGCGAGAGTACGCAGCAAGCTAAAGAACAGGCTGCTATACAGACTACACAGAGCTACAGACTCTCCCCAGCAGCTAAGCCAGCAGTGCAGTAACATACGCGATCCCTAAGCCGAAGCACCAGCCGCTTTGCAGCAACAGACTAGCAGCTAAGTAACATCAAACACAGTCCATGGTTGCGCAGCACACACATCTCGAACCAGAGTGCAAGAGCATCTGCGTGGCGTCAGTGTCTTGTTCCACAGCTAATAGCAGCTAAAAAAAAAAAAACACACACACAGTGACTGCAGGCCGGGGCCAGGTATCCCAAGCCATCACATATTGCCGCTTTGCAGTGGACTTCCACGTCTACATATTACACTCTAGGTATCCATCTGTGTCTGCTGTTTACATTCCAGGATGCTGCCATCATGATGTCAACACAAGCACATGGTGAATTACTCTGCACGTGGTTATGTTTAGGCCACAAAAACACATGGCAACCAACGCTGGGATGTCAACAACTGCACATATATGGGAGGCACATGGTAAAGTAAAGAAAAAAATCATCATATTCAGACGGGAAGCAAACACCGGTTTCCTGCATGAAAGATCAGGGTTTGTTGGACCCATCCACTGCGTCTCCCACTCGCCCTTTAGGCTCCTTACATTATGGTTTTACAACCAGCGTTACAACAGGATGACGTCCTGCCACGTATCACATGGATGCAACAGGTTCCGGCAGGCCAAGTTCTCAAGTAACACAGCCTGTTCGTGTATCGTGTGGAAACAGAAGCTGCTGTCATTTAAATACAACCATTTAAAGCAGCTAGTAATGTCATTAAATCCTTCCAAAACTGGCCGCTTAATAAATTGTCTTGTCTTGTTTTTCTATATCTGCACATGAAAACAATGTGAGATGTGTGTGTGTTTGTGAGGAGGATTTGGATTTGTTTAAAGATACTTTTGGGGAGCAGAGCTGACTAATAAAACTAACAGGTAAAATAACTTCTTACTTTAAATGTTATTGCTTTTTCAGTGTGCTACAAGTGATTGATTACTTGCCTAATACTGTGTCCAAAAACATCAACGGCACATTTAGGTTCATGTCCCCAATGACCTTTATTACATCAGCATGGCAGCAATCAGCTGTCAGTGATCTCAGAGACAGCGTGTCCCTATTGGCTGGTTCAGGTTTACTGTTATATCACTGTGACACAAGTAAGCTGTAAATCAAGTGTGTGTCCCTGTGGGTGTAGCTGTGATCGTCTGTGGCTCTGTGCTGGCCTGCCTGTGAGGTGTGTGTGTTGGTTGGGTAAAAATTCAGCTTGTGTGTGTTTGTGTTTGTCTGTCTACATCTCTTCAGGATTTTTGGCTGATCCATGACAACAGTGTTACTAAGCTGTTAAATCTGAAGAGCAAACAGACAGAGACACACACACACACAGACTGAGGGAGGAGAAAAATAGAGGAAACAGAATGAAAACAGCCACGCTGCCAGCCGTTTCTAGCCAGATCATCAAACGACACCTTTCGTCTGTCTGATTCTCGGGTCAGACACTTGTGTGGGGAGAAGAGAGGCGGACTGACGCCAAGAGAGAAGACCAGACAGAGAGTAAGCCAGGGCCAAACAGGCCGCAAGGCTGAAAGATAGAGCTAAAAAAAGGAGTGAATAAAAGAGAGATTGGAAGATTGACTTGCATGGCAGAGAAGAAGAGAGATATAAAGAGTCTATGTCATGTCCAACAAGGGCTGAATACATATTTTATATATCCAAAGGCTGGGCATTAAAAATTAACCCGGTCATCCTGTCTCTACATGATCTCACCTAATGATGGCAAAGTGCTCCTCTCTCTGCCTCGCCTGAACACACACAGACACATACACACACTTTAACGGTGCGGAGTGTATTCAGTTTAGCAGAGGCAAAGTGCACTTTGACGTGTATGTTCAAGTGTGCGTCTATCCATCCTCTACCATTTTTTTTACATAAACCAAACTCCTTAGAGCCGGCTGAGTCCAGACGCAGACCGGGCAAAGGAAAACTGGAGGGAGAAAATAGAAAACCATCAGCATACCGAATATAAAAACACACATAGAATCTATTATTCATTCCTACATCCATCATGAATTTACAAAAACATCTGGTAAACTTGGTGACATCAAGTAAGTTATGACCTCCATAGTGCACAATCAGCCATAATATGTCATGATCCAACTTATCCCCACTTTGTACATTACATGTCATGAAGTTGATAAGGTTGTTGGCAAACAGTTGCTTATTTACACAATTTTATTCATTTGTTGTACATATTCCAGTTAGCAAGAGCCAGCTAAATGTTCAGTTCACACAAGTAAAATAAACTAAGTTCAGTCCTCAAAAAAAATCAAATAGTTTACTTTCATAGCTCTGTTTCTTGTTACATAAAATAAAATCTTGTGATCAACATTCACTCCTAGATGTTTCCAAACTGATCGAATGCTTTAACTTGATGTTTCAAATCTGATGCTGATGAAGCTCACCCTAAAACTTGTTTTTATAGACATCTGCATAAAAATGAGAAATTATTTTTGTTGGAATATGTACTGATTTGTTTACAGAAGTCTTATATATCCATATGAACTAACCCCCCCCCTCCCCCCATCCTTCACATACCAGAAACATTAAAATATTATATCTACCCACAGCAGAATTCAAACACTATGGTTTAACATGAAAAAAATCATCATCAAAAACAATATGGTATTTTAATTACCTTCTCTTCACTAATACTGCTGTGCAATTTACTCACCTACTCTTTTCAAATATACATAGTGCAGCTGCACTCAGCTAACTTGGGTATTAGATTACTACTTTCAGTTGTATTAGTGCTGCAAATTAAAAGCTTTATGCTTTAAATCACTATCAACAATCAATAAATACGGCGCTGGGCCAATAAACGTTCCCACAACACTCAAAAAACGTCCAGGCAATGTAGCACTGCACGCGCAATTAGCAAAGTTAGCATCATGCATGTCGCTAGCTTACCGAGAAAAATAGACGTAGAAAAACGGACTTTTCCAAGCTCCCGGTTGCTTCTCCTTAATTTGCCTTCTGGTTCGGTTCGTTGGCTTGTTAATACATTCACTTCTATCGACTCTGTTAACCCTTAATTCCGTTTGTTTACTCTCCTATCCTCTTGTCGTCATGCATGCCCGTTTCCTCACTTCTCCTTACGTACACACACGCAGAATTACGCAATTACGTCGTGACCTGTCAATCAAGTTCAGCTAGGGGAGGGGCTATCGCTCCTGATTGGCCAATCTTTTACTGTATGTTACTGTTGTTAAGTCATACAAATTGAGCTTGGAAATACAGCGATACACATATACATACACCGTCGATAAGGAAAAAGATTTGCAACTTTGGAAACAAATTAAAACCTTTTCATTTCTTTTTTCATTGCGCTGCTGATGAAATATTGTTGTCGTCCACATGGACAGAAGAGTCTTTGAGGATTGTGGAAATACTTTCAAAACTGAATGTGCTGTTGTCTGAGTTTTTAACAGCTCACCATTTATCTTTCAAGAAAACAAAAAAAGATGCTTAGTGACTCCATGGCAGTGAAAAAACATGAGAGAAAGAAACTGGGGCTGGATTGAACCAAACAGCTGGCCACTAATATGTAAAATACTAGAAGTTACCAATAGAAATGAACAGATTAGAGTGCTATTGTTAATTCTATATTTAATTATGTAAGTGCTAATAACATACCCATTAGTTTCAGTCTGAAGCAGGAGAATGTTTTGTTCGGATCATAGCTCTCTGACCACCAACAGTCAAGCACTAGGACCCTGGGTGCCCTGGCCCAGTTAAACACCGCTTGTTGTTTAATTAATATGCATGCCAGCTCAATTATGACTGGTCCTTATCGACTCATTTCATGACACGGCATACCTAATTGGCTGCGCTGAAACACTGTGAGGAGAAAGAGCGTTAAATTCCTGCAATCACTGTGTGAGGGAAACCAACACACACTCCTAGCTGCACGCACAGGGAGGGAGTGGAGGAGAATGTGACTTTAAAAATAATGATATGCTCCCCTTTACCTCCACACAAAGCAATTTAAAAGCCTAGTGGCTGCCTTCAAGACAAATGCTGCACTAATTCTTGTCTTTTCTCTGTTGTCACTGCAGCTACTCTTCAGGGAAATAGAGATTTGAGACTCTAGTGGACTAATTTGCCAATTTATTTGCCAATTAGGATGAGTGTGTAAGCAGGCTTTTGTGCAAGAGTAACAACATTGTCTTCCTATTATTAACAGTGCCAATATTTCTAAAGCCAGATTCTATTTACCACCCAAAACTCAGCCCCCAAGCAAGCCAATGAATGGATCAATGCAGAGGTTTGACCAGGATACAACACAGACAAATCAATGTGCTGGACGCGGGTGAGGCAAAAGCAAAGCAGAGGATCAAAAAGGATAAGAGCTGAGTTAAAGCCCCTCTTTTTTCTCTCTTTCTAGGGTGTAGAAACACATTTTTCTGCACATTCCTCACAAATGTTATCTTTCTATCCCCTTAAAATGATGTCTTCCCTTTTTGGGGCTTCCTTGAGTAGCATTAGGGATAGAAAAATCATTTTATTTCAGAAACTATAAATATACAGTGTGTTTTGTATTGGCTTCCGGTTTTGCATTAAAGCTGCATGAGTTTGCCCAAGACATTATGACTCAATGGCCACACCATTACAGGAAATAGAAAAAGTCTAAATATCTTGTCGATTCTGCCCTAAAAGACTAAAAGCATATATATACTGACACTGAAACTGAGAAAAATGGTTTCATAGTTTTCTGACCGTCCAGCCGAAGGTGTTATAGGTAGAAAAGTGATAATGCCTGTATTAAAAATCGGTATCTCATAAAGTCATTAAACAACCACAATTGTGTTGTACAATTAATAAAAAATATTGAAACCACAATATGATCAAGTGCAATATCAACATCAAAGGAGCTGCAATTTTGTTTTGATTAAAGGTTAAATATGTCACAACATAGTAATATAAATGAAGTATTGTGGTGCTACAGAGATCCCTCAGCCTACAAATCATATTACTGACATAAGAAAACATGATTGTTTGGTGCAGAACCTAGGAAATACCATCATCATCATCATCATCATCATCATCATCATCATCATCATCATCATCATCATCATAATCACCATCACCACCACCACCATCCTAATCATCATATTTATTTTGAGAGAAAATGAATTGCAAAAAATACCTACAAATCTCTGGGAACCCAAAGTAAACTGCAGAAACTACATTTACTGTGGTCTGCCTCAGATTTTGGTTTTTAGTTACTGCAATTTTTGCACCTTATTTTCTCTAGAACAGAACAAGATTGGACAAAGCAATTTTATCACAAGATAGAAATACATTTTCAGTTTCAGTCACATCTCAATTTGACCAAAAATGTAATTAGCCCAAATATTATTTTATATATATTTCCCAAATTACAGCATAATGTATTTGGTATCTTTTGAAACTTTGGGACTCTGAAAGAAATCTCAATAAACTTCTTTGGGTTTCAACAATGTTTGGCTGCACATCATGAGTTCAAAACTGACTATTTTTATGACTAGACTGATAGAAAAAAAGTAGGAAAAGCTGTAATAGTAATATCTTAAAACAGATTTTTAAAATCGAGCTACAGAGACAGGATGCAAATGCAAATTATCCTCTGAAGTTAAACTGACTACAAAATTGGAAGAGAAGTGGAGGATCAAACATTTCCAGTCGGGGAGCTGACTTATGGAAGCAATCCAATTTATATTACGGAGAGAAACCTTTCGCTCGACCTCACCGCTGCCATCCCTCTCTGTAATAGCCTCCCGCCATCACACCATTTATCAGTTAATGTTTGATTAGTAAATCCAGACTGTCTTTGTTTTATACTTGAGAGGGAAAATTGAGAGGAGCACTGTGAAGAGATAAGAAATTATGTCATATATCAGAGTGAAATCCACGCAGCGCCAGTGTAGTATTGATCTCATGAGCTGCACAACAAAGTACGTTGGGTTTAACCTCTGCAACCACCAACCTACAACAGTAATGTACTCTTGCCTGCGGCTTCAGATTTGGCATGTCTTTATCATCAGCGTGTCAGAGCCAGAAAAAGATTATGAATATTCCTGTACTTAATGGAATAGTTTGTATCTTATTATTTGGTCATCCAATTCAAGTGGCATGTTTAACCACGCATGTTTGAAAATGTCAGTCTGTTGGTCCATAAACTGGACTGAAATATCTCAACAACTCAAGGGTTGCATAAATCTTGTACAGACATTCATGGTTCCTGGAGGAAAAATCCAATCCAATCCAATCCTTACTTTGGTGATCACCTGACTTTTCTATCAGTACCACCACTGGGTTCATATTTGTCTCCTTGAGTTATAAATATCTCAAAAAGTATTGGATGCATTGCCATGAACTTTGGTACAGACACACTGGTGCCCCGAGGATGACCTGCAATAATTTAGGTTATCCTCTGTCTTCTCCTCAAGGACCATCATCAGGTCTCATATTTATTTGTCTATTACAGTACTTTTGGACCAAATACCTGCAAAAGTAATGAAAATCCCACCATCCTCAGTTATATATTGTGTTTAGTCATAATTACTAAATATTAACACATTGAACTAAAATGATAATCATAGTGCACATTATACCTGTTTAACATGATGTTAGCGCAGTCTAAGTGCAGCCTCACAGAGTAAGAAGCATGCTAAAGACTTGCTGTGATACTAAAATTTAAGGTGTGTTGATCAATTCACATCGTCCACTCATGCACCAAGTGACATTATAAGTAAACTACACCCCCATCTTCATATACTCATTCGAGCCATTTTTGTCAACTTACGGCACATGTCCTCCTCCACGGCGTCCGTGTTGTTGTTCTACAGTAGCCCAAAATGTACAAGCCAAACACTGGTACTGGATAAGGCCATTTCCACTATCACGTTTCCCAAAGTTTTTTTACATGTTTGGAAGACGGGATCATTTTCAGTTGGTTACAATGTTGAAACCTCACCACCAGATGCTTAACTCTACTACTAGACATTTGAAAAGGGCTAATTAAAATAACTCTTAAAACCCCTACTTACAAGTGATCAGTACTCATCTCCTCAGCAAATGTCTTTGTGTATTACCAGTGTTTTTTGTTTACATGAGATAAAGTTCAAACCGATGATGTCAGTATAAATTTAAGAAACACTCATCTACTGTGATTTAATGTTATAAATAACCTTATCTACTGTATAAATATGCTTCCACTTGTAATCTTTCCATTAACATCATTTACATATCAAACCCATAATCCTTCCAATCTCCCTGAGCAGCGTTTATAACGGTGACTGTGACCTTGTCCCAATGTGGAAGGTCACACACCCATTACCGTATGCTCACATACACATATACGTGCGCACAAAGGCATTCACAAATTAACACACATGATATAAAACACGTCATGTGAGCCTGCGTTCATGGCTGGCTACACAGCCTAATAAACTCAGAGGTAGAGCCATAAATTATCACTATATGGAGCAGAACCAGTTTATTATAATGGATCTCCATCACTCTCGCCCTGTGTACAGCTGGACACTAACTCAAAGGATGTCAGGAGAGAGGACGCGGGAGAGGACGCGTGATGATGATGATGGCATGACTGCATCAGTAACACTGCTGCACATGGTGGCTGCATGGAGGCAGCTGTCTTATCTCTGAACCACAGGATGTTCAACATTTTGTGGCAAACAGACAAAAAAATACAATTCATGACTGAGAAAAAAGAGACTGTGTGTAGAAAAGACGGGGGTTTGAACCAGTGAGTTCATGTGTTTGTTTTGATTATTTGCATTTTTTGGCACAAATTAGTGTGTCTCTGTCTGTGTTTCCTCACCACTAACTCGCTCTAATTTTTCCTGCTGTCTAACAGGATGATACAATAAGAAATGAAGTACACCACATATGCACACTCACACACGAATGATGATAACAGTGACATCATCACGCAGAGCTTCTGTTTTCTCTCACATTTTAAATGTTTAAATTAAGATACACATGCAGATGTGGCTAAACTAACGTTTGAACAACACTGAAAATAGAAGACTGTTGTTTGGCAAAAACACATAAATACCAGAATGACTGCATACTTTGTTACCATTTGTGACTTTTTAATTGTTCTATAGTTTGTTTTTTTATATTTGAACCCAGGACTCTGGAAGATAGTTCTGATTTTCCTGAAGTAAACTGAATTAAATGCAGTCATGTCAAACCTCTTACTTTCAGTGTGCTCACTCTGCTGCTTTGAACATACTTTACTGCTGTCAAAAACCACAGAGACAGAATTATTTATTGATTTTTAAAAAGGGAGAAAGAAAAAAATACAAATCTCCAAAGGGGCTAATGAAAGCCATGGTGAAGACTTAAATGTATACTATGCAGGATTTTCATTTAACATTTTTCTAAGAAGATACAGAAGTAATCCCTCTCAATCATCAATTATGACCCACTAGAAGTGTGTGGCACTAGATTTTTCTGCAGAGACTCTGCCATCTGCTTAATTTTTATTTCTTTCATATTTTGCTGTGCTAGGGACATTCCTAGGTACAGCATGCAGGTGACATTAGGACTTTACTAAAAGGGAGCAACCAGGGGCCATATACATAAATGATGTGTACGCACAAAAATCGTGCATACACCTTTTACCACACATAAGCTGGTATTTACAAAGGAGGAATGTGCTGTAAGAATGTGCACACATCACACATTCTTCAGAGCAGGCGTACACAAGGTTTTAGCTGCGGGTCGTGATAAGGACGAGATTAAAATAAAGTAAGAGATGGATAACATTGTGTTAAGGTTGTCTGCTAATTTAACTTATTGTGTTATCAGGCAATTTTTGCACTCTGTAAACTGTAAATCAAAGGCAAATCTATCAAGTTAACCCTAATTTTTTTTCTTTTTACCCATGATGAACTCATCATTATTTTAATTTATATTCATCTTCCTGTTAGTGATCATTTAATGTTATTCTGTGAAGAACTGTGCAAAGGCAGATTCAAAATGAGCACTATGAATTAATTATTGATCATCTTTCTGACGTTAATTAATAATGATAATTGAGATTTTACCATGATGATGGTTTGCACAAATGTGATGTGTTAGTGGTGCGGACACTACAAATTTCCACAGCCGTGTGTAATGACAGCTGCTCTGGGGTGTGGATATGGAAACGAGGCTCGTGCTCATGCTTGTGCCCTTGCCCGTATGCTCAGCGCCACAATGATTGAGATGATTAAAACACAATCCGGCATACAAATGGTTTTATAAATCTGACGAAAGGAATGCGTATGCACATTTCTGCCTTTGTGCGTACACACAGTTTTTGTTGGGAATCTACATAGTTTTACACATCTGGCCCCTGGTGTCAGACTGTAAACTGCAGGCAACCCAGAAGAAGCTACCAAAAGTGAAGAGATGGCGCCAAAAGAAACAAAAATACAACTTGGCAAAATAGCCATACAGACAAAGATGAGGTTAACTTTCACTTTTACTTTCCCTGGCGATACTATTCACAGACAATAACTGACAATTCCTGCATAGTATGCCTTTAAGGTCACTTCTTGATTAGTTAAATATTTTGTTTGGAATCTTTTTTTTTTTTTACACATCAAAAGTCAAACTGTTTTTAAAAAGTGTAAGAAGTTTTTGTATTCTGCATCATCCCCCTCTCTCTTAAACTGAATGTACACCATTCTGAATTGTAACAAGAATCAGATACCACTCTCATTATCGCCTTTGCTCAGGGTCAACAAGAGGAGAAACCAGCATATAACTTTCTTTCCTCTACAGTTTTTTTCCCACTAAAATTGCCTTTTTCTAAAACAAAAGTATGATAAAGTGAGGGGAGTAAGTGCAAACCTTGTGCCTCAACAAATGACCATGTACTCTTTACTGTAGCATATAGATTCATGCATGATCTCAACAATTGATAACCTTGGCCTATTTGTCAAATGTGCGCTTGTTGCATGAAGATATCCCATTCTATATACGTGTGCAGTGGTTATCATCCTGCACAGTGACAATAAATAAGGAGTGCGTCCTTCGAAGGGATGATCTGATGCTAAAGTGTCCTTGAGCAAGACAATGAATATCAATCAGTTTTGTGTGTGATCTCTGACTTCTTACTTTCTCTTCTCTGTGGTTCATTTTTTGCCTATTTCCACTTCTTGGTAGATTCTTTTCTATCAACAATTGGTCCGTTGTTACACTTCACCCCTCTTTTGGTTTAGCCATTCCTCTTTTCTCCACCTTTTCTTAGTTTTTTTTCCAAAATCTGCCCTGTCTGCCAGTCTCATTTCAAATCTGTTTCATGTTTTAATCTGCTTAATCTGTTTTCCCCGCAACCACTCCACCTCGTTTCCTCTCCTGCTCCTTCCTACACCCTGTTGATCTGCTGCCGTCATCCTTCCAGCTCATGTAATGTGACCAACCATGTCATCTTATATTTTGTCTTATCAACCATCTCTCTTTCTTTCCCCCGTCACACATTTCTTTTGATGTCCCCCCCTCCCTCTCCTTCCCTTCTATCCAGCCGTCGCATCTCTCTCCGCATCCTCTCAGTTGTGAGCACAAGTCAGAAAAAGGATTATTTCTCTTTAGTCATCTTCGGAGAAGCATCAAAGAGGCACCAGCAAGCAGGATAAGAATAGAAATCTGATGCTATTTATAACCTGTTTCAAAGAATGCCTACCAGCCGAAACAATAGTACCGCCTCAGCATTACAAACAGACATACACAGAGCCACAAAAAAAAAGCTAGTAAATAAAAGACAGACACCTCAGTTACACACACACACTCATCTCCTTGACCGAGCAGTGAAAAACAATACCAGCCACCATACGCATCTTTAAATAGAGTAATGTATTGATAAGGTGACTCCCCCAGAATAGAAACAGAACAATCAGCAGGATGTATTTCAAGCTTTTAACGGTTCAAGTTATCAGAAGCTATTTCTGTCCCATGCAGTAACTTCTTGCCCAGTCAGTGAATTAATGACAGTAATAAAAGAACTTTGGCTCATTGGCTACTTTTAAATCTTTCATACAAGTGAGCCTCGGCCACACACACATTTACTGTATGTGCACACACACACTCGTGGTGTAGCGCATCGCTGACAGCTGACTGATGTCGGCCTCATGAAGAACAGTGATCGCCCTTAATTATACATGATGTGTCACAGAGAAGGAGGAGGGAGGAGAGAGAGAGAAGGAGAGAGAGAGAGGAGGTATAGATGAGGGATGTAAAAATAGAGAGTGAGAAAAGGTAGTCAGAGGAGTAAATATGAAGCTGTAAGTGGAGCAGAGAATAAGTGGGGTGAAAGAGAGAGCAGGATAGGGAGGAATGGAAAGATGAGAGAGGGAAGAGGAGAAGGACAGATGGGAGGAGGAGAAAAAAGAGGGGATGATGAAGGGGAGAGGAGCTGAAAGCAGAGGAGGTCAGTGTGTATTGATCTTGACGTGTATCTCCTGCAGCAGGTCTGACTTAACATTACCGCTGTTCATGAGAGCAGCAGGCAAGACACGTTCAACCCCCCGGGCTGTGGACACACACACACACACACACACACACACACACACACACACACACACACACACACACACACACACACACATACACATACACATACACATACACACACCCTTTCTACCTGCCTTATATTCTGCTGTCAAGCTATTCTAAGAGTCACAGTGAACAACGTAGACATAATTATGCTCTGCTGGCTGTCGCCTTGTCTCAAGACCAAGAGGCAGAAATCTTAAAAATAAAAAACAACAGCAACATGCATCTCAGTGTTTGTATATGAGAAAACACACCCAGTTCTCCCTGATACACAATATGAATACGTAAGTGTATTAACATGTATAATCCAATGTGATATCATCCCGCCTCAAAATATTATGACACTTGGGCAGCCTTGTGTGATGGATCTGACTCACGTTGGGTTTACATTGGAGTTTGTTGAAAGCCCCCTGACGCTCATACAGACGCCAAAGGGAGTGACACAGGGGGCACTATGCAAGCAGCATATTTTCAAATCCTGATAGTGAGACCGGGCTGATCAGTTACCGCGTATCGATCATAATCACACTACATTTTCATACTTTTGAAACTCCTTTTTATTGCTTCTTTTGATCTTTTGAAAACTTAGTATAAGAAATAAAGTTATTAGAATAAAGACTTTTTTAAATAGATATTCCACATTTTTGTTTTAGATGTATGTGAAGAACTGTATTTGATAAAGAATATCCTGAAAAGATGATCATTAAATTATGCCTTATGTTAATTTATACATTATTTTGCCAGCAGTTTCTCATTTAACTGATAGTTCTGTAGATACTATTTTTGAAAAAGGTAAGGTTGATAATGCTGAAATTAACAATCTGCTTTTGAAACGTGAACTATTCCAGATTTATACTCCAGGCACTCTACCACCTAAGGGCCTCAACGAGGAGATGGATATTCGCCCTTTCTTGTAACTGCCTCACTATACATTTGGTTTGCACCTTGTATGTATATACTGTATAATCTGGGATCTCTATTATATAATGTGTGGTCTCTAATATTATCGCCTCTGACTTGTTCTTCTCATAGTGCACTATGACAGGACTAACACAGAGGCACCTCTTTAGTTCAGTGTAGCTCCATAGTGAATGATGGCCTTCGAGCCACCCTATCGAGTGTCTTCCTCTTTTCATATTTTTTTATGTCTTTTGTGTATATAGACACGTTGTATGTTTTTTTATGACACTTTGTACAAAAATGGGGTTGCCGGACATCTAATGAATTTTCAGTTGCATATATTTTCTTGCCTATTCTAGTCTGATGAAGAGCTGTACTGCGAGCCATTTTGGGCCTTTTGCACTCTAAAAATGAGGAAATTCTTTAAATCTGATCATATCTAGTAACATTTCAGACAACTAAGACCCCACTGCACAGCTGACTCTACAAATCTAAGATTTGAACCTATTCATGTCAAAATGTGACCACAAATATATAATCTCCTAGAACAAACCCTCAAATTAATGAATTTTGTTCTTTTAAAACTTTTCTACTTGAGTTGTCCTTAAATATTAAATACAATTTGGGACTACTGTTTCATATCTTGCACTGCACTTGTTCAATTCATTGTCCTGTTTATTCTTTTCATTAAATTTTCTTAATTTTCTGATTTTATTTTACACATAATATCTCATATATGAGCATTTTTAGATTATCTTGTGTTTCTCTTATATCGTGTGTTTCTCTCTTTTTAAGCCAAACAGTTTGAATACCCTCATTCTTAAAGATGCTTTATTTTTTCACTTGCAGTAATGAGATGCTTTACGCAGCGACCATTCCAGTCATAAATCTATTTTTTCAGGCAAAACTGCATAGTCTATTGCTTTAAAAATATTCACATTTATTGTGGCTTTTCAACACATTTTTAATACTTTATTTAATCAGGATAATACATGCGGTGCCAAATGTTTTGCCCCGAGGGACCCTGGCTAATGCACCCACGTCTTATGCGAAGTCAGGAACTGACGCCTTAGAGGAAAGGCAAAGGAAATAAGGGCATCAAAGACTTACGCAAACTATTCAAATGTGACGCATTTGCTCATAAGCACAATTTAAGAACTATTTTATCAACACAGTTTTCATGATGGCATTCAATCGGGTGCTTTCTTTTCTCAGCCTGACCTACATATTCAGCACAACAGAGAGAAAATAAGAAAGACAGACAGCGGTAACGCAGCAAGGAAAAAATAAGCAGATAAAGTAAGAGATGGAAGTCTCCAAAGAGTGGAAAGAGGAGAAGTGCTGTTGTTGAGCAGCAGAAGTGTAGCATGAGGAGCACAGGATGTCATGAAATATGTAGGAAGGAGCGACTCAGCACCGGAACACAAAGCCATTAAAGAAAGCCCTGGAAAAGGCAGTCAGCTAGAAATATAAATGTCCATTTCCTTATCGTGCGCAGATACACAGACACACAGCTAAAAGCACTTCCACAATCTTGGATGCATGCATCTCCTGGTGAAAAGCCACACTCTAATGTTCACAGACGTGTACACAGAGTTTAACACACTTTCGTGCTCTCAAAGACGTATGAGCACGCAGGTACACATGCACGTGAGCGCCAAAACACAGCAACAGACACAACCCCCCTCTGCCTCTACCCCTGCTCCTCTCAGTGCACTTCATGGTGTTTTGTAAATCATTGATCAGGTACCTGTAGGAGACCAGCGAGACAGTTAGTTTGACATGCAGCGAGTGTTTTTGGTGTTTCAGGGTTGGACAGCGGGGCGGCTGACAACTTCTTCTGAAGGCGGCTCAGGGTGAGAGGAGGTGAAGCTGCCTTCACTCTCAACATGCTGGTGCTGCTTTGATGTACTGGTTGCAATGATGAACATATAATAATTTAATTAAATAGAATTTAGTTTTTATGCACTTTCCCTTATCAAGCATGTTTGTGTTTAAAATCATGCGTCATAATTTGGCGGCTTTACAGGGTTTTACTTTTTCCTCTCTGGCATCAGCTGCAGCTCAGGCCTGAAGAGACCGAGGAGCCACACAGGATCTGATTTGTTTGCGGAAACGGGGAATCTTATATTTTCCTTTGTTCAGGCAGCCTAAAAATTAAATGTCAAATGGGGATTAATTAAAGCTCATAGGAATTTATGAATTTTATGTCAGTTTTCTAGTTGGATGGACTTCAGTTTTAAGGTGTTGGTTGGTGCGTCACTTCTTCATTGGTCTAAATCTATTAAGTCAACAGCTTCATGTCTAATCAGACACACTGACTGACGGTTTAAGTATTTCACTGCTGGAAAGATGGTCTTTCCATAAAAGTAGGCCGTCAGTACACAGATAATTTTGAAATTGGTGTTACATCACCAGAGAAAACAGAGAAAAATAACTGTGGCTTTTTTTTTTTGCTCAAGAGGATGAAAACCTACAACTATAATGCACAGTGCTGCACCAGGCCAAGAAACGCTCCCACTGGTGGGTGACGTAATGTGAGTTCATACATTTTGACAACATAGCGGCCGGTTGGTAACAAATAATTTCGTATTACAGTTAAATGGTAAACTAAAATAAGTTCCTGAAAACATTTTAGGTGAGAAATAGGCAGCACAGTGACAGAATCATAGTTTATATTTTATCAGCACTGCTTCTATTTACCATTTGATCTCAGTATTTCCAGCCTCTGTTGTTACAATACAGGAAACACTATGGTGCCTGCATCCTTTTCACAACCTCTCATATGAAACAGTGCACTAAAAATGTTTTTGAGGATATTTTAGGTTAAAAAAGGCATTACAGTAACAGAATTTTAGTTTTGAGCAGCACAGCTTAATTGTTATCATGACCTGCAATAACCTCCCACATAATGTCAGACAAGCCCCGACTCTGACCACTTTTAAGTCTAAGCGATCAAAGTTCCTGTTTTACACTCCCTACTCCACCCAGTTATGACTACAAGCTTATTTTAAACTTGATTTTAAATCATTTTAAATGATATCTTTTATCTTTGCACCTCTTGTCTGCACTTTTTCTATTTTAATGGTGATTTATTTAATTATTTTCACTAATTTGGTAATAAACTTTACCTTTTATATCTTATCTCTTTACTCTCATTGTAAACCTGTATCCTTTATTATGTTTTATATTTTATTGCTGTGTGAAGCACTTTGAAATGCCCTGATATGTTAAAAGGTCTACAAAGCTGCTTTGCCTAATGATGGTTTGATCTGAGATTGTCTGAGTTTGAGCGAGAGAAAGAGATAGGCGGTTTTCTCTTTCGATCCATTTCTATACTCTTTTTGTGTCTGTGCAAGCATACGAAAAGTCCGAAGTGGAGATGAGCAGAAAGATCTGGGTGTAAGATGGAGGGGAGTTTACCAAAGTTCATTTACACATACGATCTGCATTTTTACGACACAAAGCTAGCAGGTGGGGGGTGTAGGAGCTCTGTGCTCAATAAATGTTTATGTCTTTAATTGTCTGTGTCATTTTGAAAGAACCTAAAGATTGTAAATCAATTGTAGATCTCTTCTTTTTCTTATATTGTCGCATATACTTCAAAGGCTGTTAGATTTTAAACGATTCACTTCAACTTAAGACACAGATTTCTGAAACTGATGAGTTTTTCTGAGAAGATCTCAATTTTTTTTTTCAGCCAAGGGCCCCTTATAACATTGACAATTTACTGGGGACTCCTTCATGTACATGCCTTGGAGTAATGAGATGTAGCTTAATTTTTACACTGCTTAAGTCTGTACGTGGAATAACAAGACCAGTTAATAGTTATAGTTTTGTTAGATTATAAACAAATCAATAAACTATTTATGATCTACACAAATTTAGAGTAAATCCTTGTATTTCAGTAAAAACCTTATGTTTAATAAGAGTCTACAGTTTAGTGATTTATAAGAATGTACTTGGTTTTAGTTTGACAGTGCAGTATCTTATTGGCTAAACCCGTACAGGTGGAAACAACATACATCATCACCTCCATAGGCAGACAACAGACCTGAAAGCACAACTCTATGCACACACACAGACACATGCACACATGCACGTGCGCGCGCACACACACACAGCTTCACATGAGTAATTGCAATCAATAACCCAAACAGCACTCCTTTCTGTCCTCATCATCACCACACCCATCAGCTCCATCATTTCCTCTGTTATGAATCAAACTTCATCCCAACTTCCCTCCATGTGGGTCACATCTCGTTTGGACCCAACACACATGCACGGATCACAACCATTTTCGATATGCATTTTTCCCTCTATACTGCATTTCTCACATGGCAGTACGGAGCAAAACACATGCAGTCTCTCCACTAAATCACAGCAGCGTTGAAACTAGAAGAACAATGCGTTGAAATTGTGTTTGCTGTCCAAACATGACGATGCAATCAGAGTAATAACACACAGTGTTGGGTTATTACAGCCTTAAATCGAGAGTAAATCACCCTATAATTCATTTGCTGCGTCCACGTGATATTTGCAATAATGACAAAACATGAGGTAAATGAAGCTGTCGCCTACCTGGATGCTGCAGGAGATCTCGGAGTCGTCCAGTAACCGGATCGTGCAGAGGACCTCCTGGTCCAAGGAGCGGATGCTGGGGCTGCGAAACCGGAGCATTTTCATCCTTGTGTCGGTTCTGTTTCAGCTCCTCATGTCAGCGGATCCACAGGCAGACCACATACGCACATATACACGGAGGACTCGCGCATACACACGCGTGCATGTATGCGCCTTGCAGTCGGGTCTTGGCACCCTTTGTGACGCCCTTGGGAGTGAATGGGTGGATGGAGAGATGGATGGATGGATAAGAGAATGGATGGATGCAACAGAGCGGGAGGGAGGAGAGCTTGCATCCGTCTCCTGCCTGCCCACTGGTGGATCCACAGGAGGGAGGATGGCTTTTCCCCCTTCTCTCTCTCTCTCTCTCTCTCTCTCTCTCTCTCTCAAATAAAATGCAGTGAAGGAAATTCACAACAGATCACATGAAAAACAATATTAGTGAAATGGAGTAAAAAGGGTAATTAAACTAGTAAAGAAAATAAAATAACGTATAATTAAAGTTTCTTTGAGGTCTTTTTAAAAAAAACAGTTAGCAACAATATATTAATACAAATTCATATAATCAAAAAAAACCCCACCTAAAACCCATAAGGTTAATTGAGTAAATAGAAAATAAATGAATAAATAAATGAAACCTCTCTTTCTCTCTCTCTCACTCACTCACTCACTCACTCACACACACACTTAAAATGCAGTGATTGAAATTCACAACAGATCATATGAATGACAATATTAGTAAAATAAATAATTAAACTAGTAAATAAAATGGAATGATATATAATTAATGTTTGTTTTAGGTCATTAAAGACATAGTTATCAACACTATATTAATACAAATTGATAGAACCAAGTACAAAAAAACAACCCAATAAATAGGCTAAATAAATAAAACCTCTCTCTCTTTCTGTCTCTCTCCAAATTCCAGCACACATTGCAATTATGATCCCACGTGTGTGGTGTCAGATTGCCAGCTGGTGAATCTAAATCACCCGCGCTGTGGATTTCTGTATCCACTCACTGTTTTTATGTGCTTTTCTTATCACGTATAAGGATGATTAAAACAAGCTGTGGTGCATTATTTTAACACGCTTTTTATGAATAATTATGCTAAAATCTACACATTATCGGGTGCGTATAAGAATATTTTTTGCACTTAATTGTGCATCAGCATGCAATGTATGTAGCTTTCATGCATATACTACCTACCTATGATATTTTGAGAAACATATATAAGGTTATATCCTATATATCATTTGATTAGGTAATGACCTGTGTTCAAAAACGCACAGCAGCGGTAAAAACTGAGATTATTTTTTTATCACTATAATGACGTCAGACAATATATCTGCAACTAGTGCACCAGAATAGGACGCTGTCCCTTTAAGAGCGAACGTCGGCACCGGCGTGCGTGCTGTGTCATCACGTACTTCCGCAAAACAACCAAACAACCTGCAACAAGCGACCTGCAACCGTCCCAAACGTTGATTCATTTCTGTGAAACGAGGCAGGTCGGACAGACGTATTGACAGTTTTATATTGTCGGTATTTTTGCTGATGACATGTTTAGTGTTGGGATACACCTGTTAGCACCCCAGCAGTTCATCGTATCGGTACGTCACATCACATGAGCACTGATATTATTATTATCTCTGTCGTGGGATGTTCACAGATATGTAGACCATGCAGACAAGTTTTTGTCAACAGATGGATACAAACTGATTGTTCTGCCTTCAAGTGTCTGAAGATCCGCAGACAAGATGATCTACGTCATAATGGGAGTATCGGGTTGTGGAAAGTATGTGCACTGTTTGTTTATGTTTATATTGGAAAGCTATATAAGGTGGCATGTCATATAAGAAGTACATTGGGTAGAGTTTAATCCATATGTTGACGTTTACATGAGTCACGAGGAAAAAAAGCGCAAATGAGATTTTTTTTACATTAGTGAGGTGGTGGTTTAACAACTATTAGGTCCCCATTATCTTATATAATTGGTTATAATATGCTAGTAGCCTAATTGAGGAAAGCAGTAAAACAACCGAGGCGCAGCATTGTAAAGGATTTAAATTAAGATTATATTTATTCATTCAGCAGATTCCTTTCTTGATTAAGCCATTAATCAGTCATCACAATTTCCTAAAGCTCAAGTTGACACCATAAATTGCTTGTTGTACCTGCCAAATGTAGCATATATAGATAAAGATTCAAATACAAGAACATAAAGAAAAGCAGTATTACTACAACTGAGAAGCTTGAATAAGCTGTGCTTTAGTTTTTTGATGTAAAACTGTGTCAAAAATATTCACTGATTATCTAAATAGTTATTGACTAATAAAGAAAATCACTAATGATTTAAGTTCTAAGCTACAGCATGTTCATGATAGTGAAGTATTGTCTTAAAGTAGCAGATCAGATCAATATTGCTGCACTGTATCTGTTCGATCCTTTATGTCTTCCTGCTTTTCTTATACAGAAGCAGTTTAGGGGCCTTCCTGTCAGAAAAGGTAATTGGATCCATCCTCCTTTCAACACAAAAAACACAACTCTGACATGTTTCTGCACACAGTATGGCTTAACACTGTGTGTGTATCCACCCATCAGCTGGGGTGGCCCCTGCACGAAGGGGATGACTTCCATCCACAGGGGAACATTGAGAAGATGGCTCGTGGTGAACCGCTTACAGATCAGGTGTGTGTGTGTCCGTGTGTGTGTGTGGAGTGTCTTGTCAGCTCAAATTGCCTGTCAGTCATTTACAGAGTGAGCCATTTCTTTTCTGTCATGGGTAAATCATTCTCTCAGACTTGCAGAGAACTCAACAAGTGGCCTGGAGCAGCTTCACTCGAGGAGACAGTGAGAGCAGCAGAGAGGCACACTGAGCTCTTCATCACAGCACACAGTCTTTAAATTCAGTTTAGGGATTTATTTCCTATTTGTCTAATATTTATTTTTCTTCCCTGTCCCTGTTGAACTTCAAAATAAGGGTAGACCCTTGAAATAATTGACTGGCTACCTGCCAAAGTTGAGTTTACAAGCTTACAGACAGCAAGCCCTGCCAACATTTGGCAGCAGTTTGCTGGTAGCGGCGTTTGGTGGCTCATGATAAACTCCCACTCAGAAATCTGCTTTGAGCGGCGAGGAGAATTACCCGGGGACCTGCTCTGTCCAATGCTTTGGCATGTTTTTAAAAATACTCAACAGTCAGTCGGCAGTTTGAGAATGGATGTAAATTTGGGATTACTGTCAGGCCATGGCAAAAATGTGTCTTTCATGCCAGTATTAGAGTTGGCAGGTTGAGGTTGGCATAACAGTACAGGACGTGAGAGCATGAGATTCCTCTCTATCAGGTTCAGCTCTTCATATTAAAGACACTGCAGTATGATAAAAAAAGCAGTAACTCCAGATCAGTTGTAACCAAATTAGGAGTGATTCTATTTCTGACTGCAGTGTTATCAAAGATGTGTTTGTGCTGCCACGTCTGTCCGCCTGATCTCTGTTTGATTCCCTATTTGGTTCTTTAAAAGTCTCTAAAGTCCATTTAACAGAAAATACTGGCAGTGTGGGTTGTGACTTGGAATAATCAGATCTACTATAACACTTCTACTGCATTATGATCACTGCAGCTACGAGGGTACTTAGAAAAATCTGATATTTTATTTTTCATTTATTTTTATATTATGCAGTATTTTTAGGGGAACATCTTCTCTACATAGTCTAAATATATTTTTGGTTAGTTCATGAGACAACTTTCAGTTTGATGATGTAATCTGGCTCCACTGTTGCATGCTCAGCTTGCCCCATCTGTCCTGTGATGCTGTGCAGTGCACTCCTGCTTACCTCTCCGAAGGCCGATGATATGATGAAACGAGGGGTGTATGCAATAGGATTCACCGCCTCAGCTGTATTAAAGGGCAAAGCCAGAATCAGTGTTTATGGTGGTGAGACAGATGGTCAGGCAGCGCCTTCTCTTGCTTTCCTGGGCTGCCAGAAAGCTCAAAGCTGTAAAACCCTAAAACAAAGTAAACAATAAAAAATATTTTCCTTCTCAAAAGTGGCTATAATCAGTATTTTCATAACAACAGTGTAGAAAATGACAATGTGAAAGAGGTCACTCGTATGGATGAACCTAAACAGAATTATCACGTGAATCTCCAAAAGTAAAAGGAATACAACACTGAGCGGTCATGGTTGCGAAGTGGTAAACTTTAAGTGAAAGTGCCCTTGAAGGTATACTATAAAAGAGAAACCACTGGGTTTATTTCAGGCACACTAGAATCAAGCCAAGGATGTACAGTTAAAACACCTTTCTTGCAGGATGTAGCTGATAACAGGTTTTGAAACTGGATCTTCGTCAGGGCATGACTTGAAAAGGGAGTCGACTCCTCTTGTTTTTCTAATGTTTATATGCCATGTAAGCAGTTATTCACAACTTTATTCTTGTCAAAGGCTCCTAAACTGATACATATTAGGACACTGACCTCCATTTGAATGGATTTTGTTTGTATTATTAAGACCAGAATTCTGTGGCGGTTCAGTACAGTTAAGGAGATGACTGTGGAGGAAGTAAAACCTTTGATCAGAATAGTCACTCTTATGACCAAGAAAATGAAATTGACTATTTTCCATTTTTCTGGGGACCCCCTGGAACTCCCTTAAGAACATTCAGGGGTCCCCGGACCCCTGGTTGACAACCAATGCCCTAAACTAATAAAGCAATTTTAACTGTACATCCTTGGCTCGATCCTTGTGTGCCTTGAGTTAGCCTCTCACTTGAATCTGCAGCTCCCCTCAGCTTTATGGAGCTTGATAGCTCTCACTGCACTGTTTTCGGTCGCAGCAGGAAACTCTTTTTAGCGTAGAGCCCAATGTGCACTCCCTGCCCAGAACCAAATAGCAAACAGATACATCTCTTGCAAACATAGTGGTGCATGTAGCAGCTAAAGAGCCAGATATTTCCCTCAGGAAAAACAAATAAAAGGAGAGTGTACATATTGGACTTACATTCATCAGGCGGCCAGGAACACGACTCCAAATAAATGATGATGATGCTCCATAACTTCAGTATAAGCAACTGCAATAATATGAATCACAATGATTAAAAATATGTCTTTACAAGGACAACATCTGCTTTAGACAATGAGAAAATAAATGCTACTTACTACAGAAATATGAATATTGTTTGTATCTTTAGGACAGGTTGCCTTGGCTGCTCAAACTACATGAAGTCATTACGAGGTAAGAACAAACACTCTGCACTGAGAACACATCATACTTTTGTACTGACAGAAGTGGAGAAGATGATGGGTTTTTGAGGGAGCAGCAAGACACTGTTATATGCAGGCGTGAAATTGTCTGAAAAAAGATCAAAACTATCAAAGATGGTTCTGAAAATTGAGATGAAAACCAGAGAGCGAGGAAAGGGAGTTTTGGAGAGTAAAAACAGATTAAGTCAGTGAAAGTGGAGAGAAGAGGTGGGGAGAGCTGAAAAGTATGCCATCTCTTTCTTAAAACGTCCGCAGCGACATCAAAGACTTCTTTTCCTTAACTCTTCCACACTCAGTCAGCCTTTATCCGCTCATCCTTCATTTCTCTCTTCACCTTCTTCTTCTCTGTTGCAGTTTCTGACCAGAGTTCACTTTAACTGAACTGTTTCAACATTTTTAACATTATCCTCACTGCATGTCAGCGTACAGGTCGGCAGTTATCACTTATTCAGTCCTTCTTCTGACCAGCTCCGTGTGTTTGTGTCCTCTCATTCCAGTGAAAGGTTTTCAGGCTCTGATGCTCTCGTGGTGTGCTCCGCTCTGAAGCGTCTGTACAGACAGATCCTGCTCTACGGCTCCAAAGCCCTCTTTTCTTCCTCCGGTTCAGACCAAGAAATCCTGCCCCCAACCATACCTGATGTCTTTTTTCTCTTTATGCATGGTGACTATGATCTCATTCAGCAGAGGATGGTGGCTCGGAAGGGGCATTACATGAAAGCAGACATGCTGCGTTCCCAGTTTGATGTTTTAGAGCCGCCGTCAGATGAAGAGAACGTGTTGGCCCTTGACATCAGGAGGAGCATCGCTGACATGGCCATGGAGGTCGAGGAGCACATCATCAGCTTCAAGTCGTCACACCAATGACTTAACACAGCAAATGTCTACTTGTATCCCAGTAAAGTAAAGTGCCCTTTCAGCTGCAAAATCACAGAGAAGCATGTGCAGTAATTTGAGTTTTGGGTTTATCTGCTCATTTATACTAAAAGGGTAACCATGTATTTTCGAACCTGGACCACAGATTCTCCTGTTTTAGTATCTAATACCTCTTTCCCACCAAAATTAGTGCATGCACACATTTTTTTTAAACCCAAGTAAACCCATTAAAAATACATTATAGCCTGCTTTCCCATTGCCAATGGAGCAGAGCTTCTACACAGTACTGCAGCAGACTAGTGTGCCTTTTTTGTGTGTGTGGGGGGGGTTTGTTTTGGCAGATGAAAAACAGGTAAACTGTAGACAGCAGCATGGACAGAGGTCTGTGAAAACCTAACAGCATTCAGTCTCTCTTTCAAACTTGGTGCAGACTACTTTGGATCAATGTTTTAGCGTCGCTTAGGAGGAGAAGGAGGGTAATTGGTTGCAGCGCGTCATCGCATCTCACCGGTTGATGAGCTGTCATTAGTGTGTTCATCCAGGTGTTGTGTTCTCAGCAGTGCTTCACAGTTGGAGGTGAATCATACCCGTGTCTTCTGCAGGGTCATTTGATCTGGTTGTTGATGCCGATCGTACGCATTCCTATTGCATTAAAAAGACAGATGTTAGGTATTAGCTGAATATTTGCGCAGTGGGAATGAGGCTTCAGTTACTGATGGAAGCAACAGTTTTTGAAATTGGTCAGCAGCGAAACAGACTGCTATTTTATTTCTACGGGCAATTGTGCATCGTCACTTTACATCCACTAAAAACTGCTTGTTTTTGCCATTGACAGGCTCAGATTGCTGTTTAAGTGTCTGACAACATTACCAAAATGACTCCACAGAGATATGAAATGTTTTTCTTTACCCTTCACTGATCCGGTGTTGAGATTGGCTAAATATTCAGCCAAAAATCTTGATAACACTAAACTACATTTTCTCAACTCCAACCAAACAAACTCTTCCAGGCAGTCCTCTCTCCGATTCTCACTGATTCTCACTGATTCTCACTGACGCTTCCACTGTTGTTCTCCCTGCAACAAGTCATCTCTCGTGAGATTTCAGAAAGCTCCTTGAGAGACTTGGTCACAATAACAAACAAATCAGTGAAAGGTGTAAAAAAAAAAAAAAAAGTTTAATTTCTCTGTTGGCTCTTTTCTGAAATCTTGTCAGACACTGATAAGGACAATCTGAGCATGTCTGTGGCAAAAACAAGCACTTTCAGTGGATGATACTGAATGTGCATGATTTCCCTTAAGGATTATATTGCAACCTGTTTGACCCTTAGTGGTCTCTCTCAAAACTGGACCAATTTTAAAAAAAAAAAATAAGTTATACACAAAGATATGGAAAAAATAGGGTCCATGTTGAGAAATACTAAAGTTTCCCTTTAAGTTTCTCTTTCCTGAGGTGCTTAAAATATTTCAACAACAAAAATGACTTTCCAGTATATTCTGCAGAGTATTTGATTTTTATAGGTTTGAATTGGGACCATTGTGCCAAGTGCTTTTTGTGTGAATGAGATATAAACTTCCAATAATGACACAGAGAACTGCAGCATTTCAGCTCTTTTTGAACTTATTACAACTCTGGTGGTTTTGTAAAAGTTTGCACTGTGAAGAACTAAGCAGAATAAAAACCTGACTATACAAGAAAATGCATGACGGACTTTAGTGATTAGATCCATTTTTATGTATTTTGTTACATGACAGTAACAAACAAAATTAGCCTTTTTGGTATTATAGTCAATGTACTGGGTTAATTCACAGTTTCATCAGTGTGGGAATATGGATTAAAATTAACTGATGACGGTTTTGGGTGAATATTTAATGACTTAAGTTTTTGAATGCTGTGTTTAATGTTTAATTTGACTTTGAAAAAAGTCCAAAACCCAAAGATGTTCAGGTTACAATCAAATAAGACAAGGAGAAGCAATAAATTCCCACGATTCAGATACTTCAACTACTGTAGGGAATGTTTGATAATTTTTGATTGAGATATATATAAATATTTAATGGGTTATCAAAATGGGTGCCTATACATACTGTCTGTAGACTAATCAATTCATTAGCTAATTGTTTCATCTTTACAAAGAACCCATTTAAATCTTAGAATTTTCGAAATGTTAACTTTTGTACAAGTTTTTGTATCTTAGGTTCAGTTTGGTTTACAGAACACAATTAACAGACGGACAGCAGAATCCCAGGCCTGTGGAAACACACATGTATCTACAGCTAACTGTGATGATTTTACCTTTTCTTGACAAATTCTGATTAAGACATTGTTATGTTTCATGTAATTTCACATGATCTTTCTGTTTTCCCCTCAGACTTACTGCTTACCTCATCTGCACTTCAATAAAGTTTTACAATCAGAGCCGCTGTGCTTGTGTTTTTGACAACTTGGCATTAGTCAATGGATTACTGTAGATGCAAGTGACTGCAAATCGTGTTTTTGTATCATTTGATCTATCAAACCACCTTTCATGCACTGACATCACCTGCCAAGTGCACTAAGCAATCTTTAAGTACAATCTTCACACTGAATCTGATAAAGTAAACCCATTAAACACCTGACTGCTATATACTGCTGTGAGTGAGATTTAGCTCCTTTGACAATAAATCCATACCAAACTGGAGGTCGGACTGGATCGAGGCTTTGGGTTGCCTGTTGTAATCCTTCTCCTTCTCCTGTAGCATTTAAAAGCCAGTCAAAGTGCTGGCTGCACACAAAAGACAAACACTTGATTTATTTAATGAGTTTTGTAAGAAAGGATGTTAAAAAGAGGATATGCTGTTTTATCTTGTCATTATTTGTGGTTTTATCTTGTCTTAATGTTCTAATTTAGCTATCATTTCATGTTGTATTGCATTTCTATAGAGCTGTCAGCCTCAGAGTAACCAAACATAATTTTGTTGTACATCCAACATGACAAATAGTCTTATGTCTTATCTGATCTACAAGCATCTTCAGGGCCATAATGTATTGATGTTTTGGTGTTATTGTACTGAAAAGCTTAATACATAGCCAAATGTCTACTTAATCTAATGTAAAGGTCCCATTAGATGCGAAATATAAATAAATGTATATATACTACAGGATACAAATATATTATGTGACCAGTTTAAAAGTTTTAGTACATTTTGTTCCTGTAATCCACCCTAAATCCACCTTTCTGATGGGATCAGGATAATCCTGATGTTTTGGATCAAAGGTATGCAAATCCTACTAAAAAGTTTGAATAACACATACAGGAGGTTTGATCCAGATCAAATCCAAAACCAAATTATATAATCTAATTCAGTTTCAGAATCTTCTTTCTTTTGAACAAATCATTTTCAAGATTTGATCCAACCCAATAGCCGAAATCCACTCAGATTATTTCTGAACAGCTGGGCCCCAGAAGAAACACACGCACGAGCACGCACGAGCACACACACACACACACACACACACACACACACACACACACAGGTGACCATAACAGCGACGCCACCACATACTCTGCCAAACATACACCTCCATTCAGCACTGTAGAGCTGTTTTTGTGGTGTGACTCATCTGCAAACCTCAACTGCGAATATTTTAGGAGCTTCTAATCCTGAAAGAACCCCTTGGCTACTCTCATATCTCACACATCCAGATGACACAGCACACACACACAAACACACACACACACACACACAACCAGAGAATCAAACCCCCTCAGTCAGGCAGCAACAGACACTCACACACAGGTTGTCAAGTGGATCACACACACACACACACACACACACACACACACACACACACACATATATCTGATGTCAGAGAACGTGTCATATGTGTCAGTTGTGTGTCAATCCAACTGGTCTCTAAGACTCAGGACACAAAAGTAGGGATGGAAAACAGAGAGTGATCCTCACAGACACACACACACAGACACAGACACACAGACACACACACACACACTCCAGCTGTACAAACCCAAACAGCTGATGTTACTGATGTTGAGTGTAACTGCCCTCTAGTGTTCATAGATGAATAGTACAAGTGAAGCTGTGGGTAACGGAATATAGCTACTTACAAAAAATTGTTTTGAGTCATAAATAAGTAGTTTTAATGAGATATTCTTTGGATCCTACAGATCTCTCCTTGGCATCTGAAAACTTGTGACATACTTTTCCCTGACATTTTCTGACATTCTATGGACTAAATGATTCATATATTAATCATGAAAGAAAAACAACCGAAAGATTTTTTTAAGGCTGCAACTATAGATTATTTCCATTGTCAATTAATAAGTTGATTGTTTTGATTTTTTGACTAGTCGTTTGGTCTTTAAAATGCCAAAAAGGGGTTAAAAAAAAGTTAATCTGTATTTCATTAATCCCGAGATAATGTCCTCAAAAGTCTTTTTTTTTAATCCACAATTCAAAGATATTCAGTTTACTGTCAAAGAGGAGTAAAGAAACCAGAAGACATTCACTGTAATCAGAGCATTTTGACTTTTTTTTTAATGACTCAACAAATTCTCTGGTGATTAATTTAATTTTTATTTTAATTTTTTTTTTTTATTTTAATTTTTTAATTTTTTTTTTTTAAAACTAAATGATTGATAATTGCAGCTCTAGATTAATTGATAATGAAATAATAATTTGTAGCAGCTCTAAAAAATAGTTGTATTAATTGTACTGTTAACCCTACTACAGAACAACTGCTAACATTACAATAAACACAGAGGCATGGAAGAGATATAACACGCTTTTTGAAGAAGGACATCATCATAAATTCATTTGAAATGAAAACAGTACAGTGCACACATAATTAAGAGAAAACAACATTATGTTGACTGACTTACATTAGATCCTCAAGTCAGCTAGATGAGTGGAAGTATGCTGCCCAGTCAGTTTGGTGTTCAGTGAAATCCAGAGGGATAAGCATGCACTCCTCTTGGCACACAAACACTTTAGCATGATGTGTTTACTGGAGCTCTGTGGAATATAAGCTAAAAAAAACAACAACAAATCCCAGATATTAATAGTCAGTGCAGTGAAAGATAGCATGGCACAAACTGCCTCACCTGTGTAAAGTCAGTCGTTGTCAGCATACATTTTGTTGGAATTTTCAAAAGGGTTAAAATCAGACTAAAATTTAAATTTTTCTCCTGGCTAAGTGTGTGGAGAAGATTAACTGAGCAAATCAGAGTTTTATGATTGTGATAAACACTGACATTCAAGCACATTGTGACAGTAATGCTCTCATCATTTTAACCCTTTGAAACCTGGATCAACATCCGTTTTTTGTGTTCAGAGGCATTTCACAAGTATTTAAACCTTTGAATTGTGAGAAAACTGGTTTGATTTCTTTCAGAAACACAGGGACAATCAGCAACTTGACATATTGTTAAAAAATATAAAAGGTGATGGTAAAATGACCTGAAAATTAGCTAAAGAAAGAAAGAGAGAAAGAAAGAAAGAGAGAGCATTCGAAAATTTTGAAAGAAACAGGGGAAAATATCAAGAAAAATATATAATTATTATAATTATATATTTAAAATTAGCTTACAAAAATATATTTATTTTTAATTATTTATATTTATTGTTTTATAAATGTATTACATTTATTGGTCATTTCCTGGTTTTGTGTCCTAGTTTTACTTTTTTTTTTTTTTGGTTGATAATTTCAATTAATTTTCTTATATTTTTTTTTACTAAATTCTTGCACATTTTTGGGTCATTCCCTTTTGTGTTGCTCATCGCCTTCTGTCCAGGTTTTCAGATTTAGTTTCAGACAACTTTATTATTCCCACCAGGGGCAATTTGTTTGAACAGCTCGCCGTGTACACACAGTAACATGTACATACATAAATAGTTTTTGAAAGAAATCAGGCTAATTTGCTGAGGTCAAACATCTTTTGGAGCTATGCATAATTATCTAGCGAGTTTAGTCTTTACAGCCTGTGGTGGACAAGACACAAGAGCGGCAAGGGAGGGAGGGAACAGACACAAAAGACTGAACCCGTGGCACCTGGTCTGTTGACTGTAGACTGAGAGTGTGAATCCTCCGAGTCCTTCCAGAAACGTCTGACTGACTCTGGGTGTTATGAGCTCGCATTATCGTCCCGTGAAAAGAGGCCTGAGCTTCATGGTGTTGCACAAATATTAATAATACATGACCTCCCTCTGAATATGTATGCAACTGCTACAAGCCTACAGTATGTGAGGTGGATTTAAGTACCTGTACGGACCTGCACCTGCACATATCTGTCTCACATCATGCTCTTCCGTACTAACACGTGCTATTAGGAGTGCATAGATGTGTTCACACTGACAGTATGGCGAAATGCAGAGCACTATGTGTACCTGGATGGTATAATCATAACAGTCAAAATGTTGAGTGTGGACACTTGACACTTATTGCCCTCAGTGGTCACCATCTTGGTGGACAAGCAAACAAGCAGGAAGATTTTTTGCGAACCACAAGTGAAATGTTGTCGGTAATGTTCTATCCTGCTACAATTTGACATTAAAGCAAAGTTAAATGTTGTTATTGTCATTTTTAGTAAGTGCATTAGCACTACCCACGCACTACGCAAATATGTACAAATAGGTACAAATAGGTACAAAGTCTACTCATTGTTCTACATGAAGTGCACACATCAATAGTCTCTGACAGAGTGAAAGTGATTGTATTCTTATGTATCTACCCTAATATTAGCCCAAAGCACTGACTCTGGCTGTATATGTATATGATTTCTCATTCATGCACACTATCACAAATCACACATTTGCTTCAGGGGGCTTTACAGTCTGTAAAGCATATGGCACTCTCTATTCAAAGAGGAAAAATAAGTGTCAAGTGTATTCAAGTTTAAGAGTGACTATTAAGCTAGGACGTAATATAATTTACTACTGCAGCACGAGGTTAGTAAGGGAAGTTATGGAGGAATATAAGTGAATTTTTGTGAGTGCAACAATATAAATATGGCTTGCATGTTTCTTATATATTTGTTTTTAGTACAGCACTTTTTAATCATTTATAAGCTACATGTAGCTTATATGTAATATGGATGTGCATTCACTTATGTACGTATGTGTATGTGCAAAGATCAACGTGCGTGTGTTTGTGTGTGTCAGAGATGGAGCAGATGCTGAATGGCAGTGGTGAGGTCTCCTCCAGTTCTGATGAGGAGCTGAAGGTTTGCCTCTCTGTCTCTGAAGCCCATCGAGCTCAGATGCTCCAACTCGTCCCGAAACTCGGCCTCCTCATTGCTGACCTGACGGGACATGACAGGACAGTTATTTAAAGTCTTAGTACGATGACATGATCATTAAAAACTAGCAATGTATTTGTGAGCCTCTGTGAGTTAAAATACAATTTGACGAAATTTCATTTGTATCTTGGCTGAATTTGTGGTTCAGTCTTTTTAAATAATATTTTTTTAAAAATTAAACAGACTTTCTGGGGATCACACAGTCTAATTAGTTTGATTAAATCCTGAAAAGAGTTTCCAGCTGCACTGGCTTTTATGGGTTGAAAGGAATGAATCTCCTGAACCTCTGACCACACATATTATCACAGATGGATGTGGCCAGATGTGGCGTTGGGTGGTACTATGGAGCCACACTGGGGAAAGCATGTTGTGCTGTCAGTGCAGGCAGGATTATTGGACTCGGTGCAGTTACTCTTTGAGTGTGGTACTGCTGTGTGAGTACTTCATTAGAAACAGGTTGCATCATATACCTCACTTTTGCGATAATAATAAAAGGCCAGCATTTTAAAGAGAAGTTTCCAGTAAGCTAGTTTAACATGCTGAGGGTCAGCACGCCCGGGTAACCATGCGGGTGGTGGGCCTACAGGGTGGCGGCTCCATGGGCTAAGGCCCGGCCACCAGATGCTCGCCGTCGAGCTCCCCCTAGATCAGGCTCCGGGCAAGGTACTCGTGGCCCAAAAGAAAAAACAAAACATTTCATGGTCTTCTTTTAACCGCTTTTAGTCTGGCCCCTCCCCTGGGACCACTTTGCCTTGGGAGACCCTACCAGGGGCTATTAGCCCCAGGCAACACAGCTCCAGGATCACAGGGACACACAAACCCCTCTACCACGTTAAGGTGGCGATTCTCGAGAGGTTAAGGTTAGCAGTGAGGTTAGAATGGAGCGTGAGAAGGAAAGGCGGTTTGGTCCAGCATCCACAGTGATGCGGGAGTTGCGTAGGACTGTCGTGGTGAAGATGGAGCTGAGCCAGAGGGAACAGCTCTCGATTTACCGGTCCATCTATGCTCTGACCCTCACCTATGGTCATGAGCTTTGGGTAGTAAACGAGATTGCAGATACAAGCAAACAACATGAGTCTCCTCCAGAGAGTGGCAGGACTCAGCCTGAGAGACGGGTGAGGAGCTCTGAGTAGAGCCGCTTCTCCTTCACGTCAAAAGGGGCCAGTTGAGGTTCGGGCATCTGATTAGGATGCCTCCTGATCACCTTCCATTAGAGGTGTTCTGGGTACGTCCAACTGGTGGGAGGCCCTGTAGCAGATCCAGAACACGCTGGAGGGATTACATATCTCGTCTGCTCTGGGAACGCCTCAGGGTACCCCAGGTGGATCTGGAAAGTGTTGCTGGGGAGAGGGACGCCAGGAGTGCTTTGCTCAGCTTGCTGCCCCTGCAACTTGGCCTCGGATAAGCAGACGATAGTGGATGCATGGTTTCCAGTAAGCTTTTGGCTTAAAATTCTTATTTTCTGGTGATATTTCAAACTAGGAGGAGTTCAGATCAATTACAGAAGCACATAACCATGTTACAAGGACACATTGACGTACCTCATGATTGGCGTTAGCCAGCGCCTGTAGCATCTGTTGTACAAACTGCTGCTGCTGCTGCTCTGTCACCGTGGCAACCTGAGGACCCCCTCCTGGTTGGCTGTTGGGGACAGAGTCTGAGTTTAGCTCAGGGGCAGCATTAACACTGACTCCGGTGTTTACAGCCCTGCAAGACACACATGTGGTAACTCATGAAAAGTCTCACAGTTTCTTCAATGCACTTAATGTAGAAGTACTGCTTAAACCAGAAACTCAACCATCTTGTGAATAATCTTTGGGTTGTACTGTGTGTTTTTATTCTGTATATTTATACTCACGTAGGTATCAGTGCAGGAGCCTCCGCAGCCAGAGTCTGTAGGCCCTGTTGGATGTGTAGCAGAGCCTCCATGGCTCTGGGGTTCAACATGGCTGACAGCAGCTCTGGACTCTGCATCTACAGATTCATCACTGATGATTAGTAATGACGACATTAATCATAAACAACAGAGCGTAAGGAGCTTACTATGGAAGACTGCATACTAGAATATATTCTAGTAATGAACCCTTTGACAGACATTGCTTGTGTGGCTAATAAGTACATACACCACATACAAAAAAAACATCTGTCGTAAAAGTATACTACGCAGGACCTTTTGGATGCTGTTTGTAAACACGCTTGTCAGGAAAAGGAAAAGCGAAAGCCACCCCCACATCACTCCTGTTCACTCTATTTGCATTTTTTTGACACCGTGTCCACATTTTTCATTGCTTCCTCTTCAATGCCTGCAGCCTACTGTCTGGTACTTGATAGCTACCTTTTTGTCCCAAAAACAGCAAAAGAGGAACTAAATATGCTACCTCGTGGTTGTATGCCTTTGCACACCAGCCAACTTGCACTCTCAGTTAACAGCCATGTCTGTGAAAATATGGATGATTCACACTTATCTTCCCCCCCACAGCACAGAAGATTTATCAGATCAGCACAGTTTCAAAGTGGGCACCCAAAGTTCTTGAGTTATGGCCAAAATCATTTTTATGAGGCCACTGTGACCTTGACCTTTGACTTCCACCACCCGATTCTAATCAGTTAATTTTTTAGTACAAGTGGATGTTTGTGCCAAATTAGAGAACCGTCCCTTCAAGCCATCTTCAGATATTGCATTCACGAAAATGATGAGGATGTTAGGTCACAGCGACCTTGACCTTTGAACATCAAATTCTAAATAGCTGATTGTTAAGTGAATGTTTGTGTCAAATTTGAAGAAATTCCCTCAAGGTGTTCTTGAGATTTCGTTTTCACAAAAATAAGACAAATGCAAGGTCAGTGTGACCTTGACCTTTGACCACCAAAATCTAATCAGTCTATTCTTGAGTCTACTCGAACATTTGTGTAAAATCTGTAGTAATTCCCACAAGGTGCTCTTGAGATAGTCTTGAGACAGACATGGTCACAGGGACCTTGACCTTTGACCTATGGTCACCAAAATCTAATCAGGTGACCATTGAGTCTATGTGAATGTTTGTGCACAATTTGAAGAAATTCCCTTGAGGCATTCTTGAGATTATTGAATTCACAAGAATGTACCAGACAGACTGACAACCCAAAAACATAATACCTCCGGCATAAAATACGAAAATCCAGACAGAAGACAGAATCTCTGCAGAAAAATACAAAGCCACACACTTCTAGTGGGCCATAAATGATGACTGAGACTGAAATTGTTCCTCTGCAAAATCCTGCATAGTATGGTATAGTATGTGTTTAAGGATATCTATTTAGGAAAAAAAACTAAAACTATGGATGAAGATTGCATACAAGATATTTTCCCCTGTGTTGAGCAGACTGCAATAGTGTTTGTTATCTAATAGCAAGACGAGTGAGAGAGTTTCGTAGTGAGGAGAGTTATTTAACCTGTTGCAGGAAGAGAGGGATCTGCTGTCTCATCTGTTGCTGCAGTTGAGGATTTCCTGAGAACAAAGGGTGGCTCAGCAGCATCTGAAACAGTATGAAAATGGTCTTTAAAACCTGTCTGAGTGAATTGGATTTGTGTGGAGGGATTACAGGAATATGTTAACAAGTAGGAAGGATTGCAGCCTGGTTCACACATCTGAATTGTAGCCCATATGAATTATTTGGAGACTCAGATGCTCATAAATAACAGAGCATAAAAAAAGTATGCAGTCTTCATGCGAAAAAAGGAAGTCTGGTTGCCTGTCATGTGTTTCTGCTCATGCTTGTTTATGTGTTTGCATTAATTCATAAGTACTGTATGATTCACCTGTGTAGCCAGGTCGGGGTTCTGGCCGAGGCAGTTGAGGAGACTGCTAACGTACGGCCCAGACAGCAGATTCTCCATCAGTCCTGGACTGGAAGTGATTTCCTCCAGCAGTGACTGCAAGCCTGAGGAAAGAAAGAGAAGACCACGAATACGAATATAAGAAGAAAAGCAGGGATAAAATGTTTGCAATAGTTAGTTAAACCAGTTAAAATTGATGGCCTGTTTCTTGGTTTAGCACCTTTAAATAACTTGAAGTACAGCAAAGGACGAAAAGATGAGAAAGCAGATGTTTGTGTGATTGTAGGTTTGCCAGATTGGTTTGATTACTCCACTTTTGTGTGGTACCTATGTACGGGCATGAAGTTGTACTTTTTCCTCTTAGTGTAGTTAAACTGGATGGATTTGTATTTGCCTGCAGTAACAGTCCTCTGAGGGTTTGGATCAGCTCTGGGCGTGGCGGTCTGTTCTCCGAGAGTATCTGTGGAGTCACTGGAGATGGGTAGAGTCTGCTCGCTGTCTCCCTCAGCTGGATGTTGAGTCCCAGATGATGCAGTCACCACTGGGGGTGCTCTCATATGGATCTGAGAGGGAGTCGATTAGAGACACAACAAAATCCAACAAATTAGTTTGACATTATCTGAAGACACAGTTCAGGAAAACATTATCTCCAAACCTGTACCTGTGATAAGTTGAGACTTTCTGTGTCGGTCTTCTCAAACCCACCGGGGTCGTTACTGATGCTTCTAGGGTCAGCCTGCTCTGGCTGCAAATTGCCTAATGCTCTGTCTTCATTATTCATCACTTCCTCAATCAAATCTGGGTTCCTGACGAGCTCCAGCACCTGGAACAAGAAGCAAGAGCGGGAGCATTTGAGTGAAAGACATTAGTTTAGAGGCAAGCTACTAGGGGAAAAAAAATACCCCTTTTCCTCTATTGAACTAATTCATATCATATTTTTGTCTGATCCTGAATTATATTTTAAAAGACATATCTCCTTGTTGTCTCTTATTATATAAAAATTAGAACTTCAGTTATTGAAGTGATAAAAGTAGTAACTCTTACACAGTGTAATGCCAGCACACGAGACAGTGCTCTGGCACACTGAACTCTACCATTCACAACAAATTTGTACCTTAAACACACTCTCACACCCTTTTTTCCCTCACCTGTGTGATGACATCTGTGTTGTTCAGCATATCTCCCACCTCTGGGTTTGTCTGCAGGAGCTGCTGAATTTGGGGATTAGACAGAATGAGCTGTCTGGTTGGTTTAGGGCTGGAGTTGGACAGGGTGGTCTGCACGATGCGGCTGCCCACGCCACGGCGCCTCACCTGCTGGTCAGCCAACAGCTGGTTCGCCATCTGGAGCTGCAGTGCGGGGACGAAACCAGGGCCACTGTTTGTTAGGCCAAGCCTGTCAAGACCTTCCACTGTGGAAACAAGATCAGATCAAAAGGACAGGAAAATGCAAATGAACTGGAAAGCTGAGGAGGATCTGATCAACCCAAAGCTGTTGTATAAGCCCAGATAAAGAGGATGAGAAAAATAAAAGTGCTGAGGGCTTTTCCTCTAGTTCTTACCCAGACAGAGGGGAGAGGTGGGAGACAGTCTGAAGCTATCAGGGTCCGGATCAAGAACAGCTGTGAGCTCAGACTGGATTTCTGAAGCTGGATCACAGGTGGGCGCATCACATGGATGCTGAGGCCTGAGAAGGAAGGACTTACTCTGAATCAAGACTTCCAGTATTGTGGTAAAAACAAACTGCATGTGCAGGTGGATGTTTGGGGCTAGGATCAAATTTTACACATTTTTGGGGTCTGACACTGATACTGTGTATAAATCACATCATTTTATTTCACCATCACATCAAAATATTACTGAATTTCAAAGCATTTGATCCATCCATTTTTTCATTTCCATTTGTTTTTTTTGTGTGCCATAACAGGTCAGGGCGTAAACATTAGGGAAGTACAAGTAATCAAAATATTATCAAAATTGCAATATGGCCAAGTGCAATTTCTAAATTTCATGACATGCATTTTTTAAAATTTTTTATAAAGGTCAAAGGTGTCACAACATACTATCCCACATTAAAGCCTACAAATCATATTCCAGACGTAAGGGAACATATTCAAGTGGTATAGATACCAGAAAATAAATAAATTAATTAATTAATAATAATAAATAAAAATCATCATTCTTATGTGTTTTGCTTTTCAGTAAAAATAAAATGCAAAAATGACCATCCCGACTAAAATTTCAACTCAAACTGCAATCGTGTTTTTTGTTGCATGTCATGCAGCCCTGATAAACACGTGCCACTCTCTAAATCAAGGAACTGAATAGCTAGCTGACTTTGTCCACCTGTAAAACTTTTTCTTTTGAATCATTATGATGCAGTTCTATATTTAGCAGTGCTTCATTTTCCACCTTAAAGTGACATTGCAAATTTATTATTTTTAAAATTTAAATAAGCTATCCAGAATTACCAACTGTCCTAGTGCACAGAACTAACCTGACTTATTTAAAAAGGAGATTAACTCTTAAAACTCACAGTCCAACATATCCACATGCTGCATGCAGAATACTAAACACATATGTTATCATTTATACACATAAATTATAATCTCTACTGTGTAAATCAGCCAGTGACCAAATGAGCCAATCCCATACATGTTTCTGTGTACCTTTGGATCATGCAGAGGTTGACTGTCTCATCCTGGACTTTAAGGTGACTCAGGAGCTCTGACTCTTTGAGGACGCGGCCGGAGTGGCTCAGCACCAGCTGCTCTACAGGGACTCCCAGGCGCTCTGCTAGACCCCATTTCAGCTGTACAGACACACCAAAACATCACCGTTTGTCAGCCAGAAACATGCAGCATGGAAATAATTTTGTGAAGACATAAGGCTACGATTTAAGCTACAAAGTATGAGCCAGTGCGTTTGGCCTCCTGACCTGTCTGACGGTGCAGCCTCCTCTAACGGTGAAGTCTTTGCTCCCCGTGAGACTTTTGATGGAGACGCGGATCCTTTCAGACCTCTGACCCGGTGCTCTCGGTCCATCTTTCACCGCGCCTGACATCTCAGTCCTGTCCTGTGACGATGAAGGTGATGAGTGGACCCGGAGAGAAGCGCGCAGTCCCGGGCGGAGATGCGTGTCTGTCCCGATGACTCGGCAGAAAGTTGTGTGGATGAGTGCCAGCTCTCACCGGAGCGCGCAGGGGAGCAGAGATACAACAAACCCTACACCTTTGTATTATCTTAAGCACTTTTTATAATGCACTGTTTCTTACATTGGTACCAGTGCCAGATGTCTGATGACACTATTTCATGTCTAACAGTTATGTAACGGGAGCCAACTTAAAGATACAGTACACCACAAAAACTTAACAATAATTCTAAGAATAAACGCAAAGATTAACTTCAGTTTTTTCACATAAGAGACACACTTAAACCCCCAAATCAAAGATCTATATTTTTCCTCGTGCATGCAGTCAGTGGCGGATCTTCCTTTAGAAGTAAGCGCCAAAAATAAGAAAAAATAAGAGGAAAAACGTGTATTTCTTTTAATTGGGGGTTAAAGAAGACATATTATCACATCAAACCATCAAAACGCATGATATTCAAATTTAGTCATCAGCATTAGTATATTCTTATCATGCTTCTCCATACTTATAAAATATGAATTTTTGTTATTAATTGAATTATCCAACATTAGTTGATTAACTAATCCATCAGTTCACTGAGAATTGATAGCCAATTATTTCAACAAACAAGTCTTTTTCTATCTTTTTAAAAAATCTGATTATTTTTTGTGATTTTGAGTTATTTGGGTGTTTTGTCATTTAAGAAAAAAAAACAATTTTGAGTTTTGGGGTGTATTTTTTCTTTTCCTGATTATAATTAGTTACTTTTACTTAAGTACCATTTTAAAAGCAGGGCTTTTACTTGTAACAGAGTATTTTCAAATGGTGGTATTAGTACTTTTACTTAAGTCAAGGATCTAAATAATTCTTCCACTACTGTTCAATGATTATAGGTTTTCTAAAATCTTGACGTTGATGAAAATATACCAGAAATTAAAGATTTTTCTTTCACTGAAAAAAAAAGTATTTTATTTACTTAACAGTGAGAAAGAAAAAAAAACCAAAACATACATTTCACGTCTGTCATTTTGGCATTAAACCCACACAAAGAACAGGCAGACAGCCTTTAACAGTACTATAGATGCTGCTTGTGCCTGCAGAGGGCAGCACTGTGTGCCAAACCACCAACACAAAGTTTAAATTTAGTCAGATTTAAAAGCTTCTGTAATTCTTGTTCATGTGTAACATCCTGCTTCCACTGGAGTGTATGCTGTGTATGTGTGTGTGTGTGTGTGTGTGTGTGTGTGTGTGTGCAAGGGGGGCATGCATTATATGCTGACATGGAGTCCGAGCTAGAAAAAAAAGAAAGAGAATTATGGAACGAGAACCCTGATTATGATCAGTTGTGTTTTTCTTCATTTGTTCATTCATTTGTTTTGTTTTGCTTTTAGGATCTTTTCCATTTGACACCTTCATAGATCCATCTCCGAGCCTTTCCTCCCTTTCTTGTTTCCCTGCCAACCAGAAGTCCAGAAAGCGCACAATTATTTATCAGAAGTATTACTTATTTTCTTGACCTTCAAAGTATAGATCAATTAATATACGTGGGAAAAAAATCAAACAAACTTTAAAACAGGGCATTACATCATTAAAACGCTACACATGCTTTGGGATTTATATAAACATATTCTAAACGACAGCCAAAACAATGCATAATTAAAACTTTCCAAAAACATTGTTTCTATTTCAAAACCATTTCCAAACCTGGATAACAATTTCTCTAATTTCATAACTTTTCCAGGAATTTAGTGACCGATGAAACCCCGTTCGACTCTGATCTCAGATGTAGTAATAAACTAAATGACACTTTTATTGCTGTATTTCTGGCTTACTTGCACTGCAACTGCTCTCACTTCATCTGACTAACTGGCTGCTTTTTCTCTCGTTTCTATAGAAAGGAAAAGAAGGAGCATGCACACACTCGCGAACATCAGTTAATACAAGGACAATCCCACCCACACATTACTTTTCACCTCTCTAAAATTCGACACTTGAATCTGAGTCCAGTTTTCCTTGTTATTGTGACACTACTTCACACTTATCAGACATAAATGAGTGATTATTTGAACCCTCACCTGATGTTTCGGTTGTTCCGACTGCAAACCTTTGACTTTAGACTTTTCTTGTTCAAGTGCAGCGTGTAACGATGCTACCTACATTTAAAAAATACAGCATTTGAATGCACATAAATGTATTGCACACACCTGCATTCCTCTCTCATAATCTTTATGTGACCACAACACACCTGTAATGACAGTTCTTCTTTTATATGTAGTAGCTCTTCTACCTGTAGAAGCAGTTCTGCTTTATCTTTCACTGAAGGAGAGAAACATCATAAAACAGAAAGATCAGCGCGAATCCTCATTTGGGAAAGAAAAGGACAGAAGGAAAAGGAAGCAGGGTTATCAGGTGTAATTTTGCCGATGTTAGACTCACTCTCTCCCTGTTGGAGCATCTTAAGCAGCTGAGAATTTCTTGTTTTCACCTCTCTGTATTTTCCCTGCAGAGTTGAGAAGCAAAAAGAAAAAAAAACATTTTGTTGTTGTTTTAAAAGAGTTCATGGCTGATAAAATCTGTTCAGGTAGATTACTACCTGAATTCTTAATTTTCCAAAACAGTGTCAGCTTAAAACAAAGCTCAAGCCATTTATCAGTCAAAATGACTAAAATCATCAGCAGAAAATGTATATATTAAATGGAAACAAATGCCCTTATCCTATTTAGATACTATATACTTGGATTTAATATATATAAAAATAGATATCTCAGCATTTTTCTGGCAGATCAGGGTGAAATTACAGAATAATGGGGAAACTGCTTGTGACTGCTGACCTCCCACTGTAAGATGTTTTTCTTTAGCTTATCGATTTCCTGGTCTTTCTTCTCCAGGTCGTACTTCAGCTGCTCTGCTCGGGGATCCTAACAGGAAGAACAGGCAGAAAAGAGCAACTCAGGACAAATTTGCTTTCCTTAATAGTTCAGCTCAGCAAATAAACAGATTTCACCTGGTGGTGAAATGGCAGAAGAAAAGCTGAGCTGGGCATCGTAAAGAATAATGCTACAAAATGTGATAGAGTCAAAGTATTTATCTTTACCCAAATTTACAGTACAGTACAGTACATTTCCTGCATAGATAAATGACTAATGACAACATTGGGAATGTGAAGTCTGACCAAGAAATCACACCTTCTGAGGTGAAAAGTTAATTTATCATTGAGACTGTAAAGTTTTAAAATGTTCTGTATAAATAAAGGAAATACAAATATTGTACAAATGAAATTCAACAGTGCATGCAAGATTTGTTCGTGTACCATAGATACTTGAGGCATAATAAACAGCTGTACTAATATTTGTACATGTACTGTGTGTGTTTCTGCCTGTCCACTCACCATACAGAGTAAACATATAATCAACAGGTGGGACATTTTTATTTATCAACACAAGAAGAATGAATCTGTATTTTATTTGATATTTTTTGCTCTGTGCAATCTTAAATTTGTGCACCCTTGTGTTGCTTTGACCAGTATGTGCATTTCTTACACTGTGCACTGTACGTATAGAATATACAAGCATAACCAGTCCATGAGTTCATTCATTTTTAATGAATGTTTAAGTGTATGAGCTTGTAAGTACATGGTTATGCATATGATACATACATACATATACTTTTTTTCACTTTCTGTGTTTTTTTCAGGAGGGTAACAAAAATTTGGGATTTTATATCATCGAAGCCAATCATTATTTGTTTTATCTATTAATTTCTTCTTTCCCTTGTGTACTGTTTTGTTTGTCACTGTCTTTTATGTTGTTAGTTGTTTAAAATATATTTTTAAAAAATAATAATAATAATAATAATAAATATAATTATATTAATCTTCAACATCATCATGCAAAAAAGCTGAAGCAATAGTTTGTTTATATATCGGATCTTTCTGCCCGTCAACTCACTGGTTCATGTTCTGTGGACGTGTTGACTTCTTGTCCCTGGCTGTTGGCGTACTGCTCACGTCTCTTCTCCTGCTGGATAATCCGAGTGACATCATCCTCGAGCTTGTTGAAAAAACGCTCCTCCTGCCCGATTCCCAATGCGAGGTTGGCCACTCTGGTGTCCTGGAAGGGAGTGAGGTCAGTGTTTCGAACAGGGACTCACCACATCATGCACGATGTTTAACCTCTAATAAGCCCCGTACAACTGACAGGAAAATATATTTATATACAATAAAAGGGAAAATGTGTTCCACTCATTTGACAACATCACAGATTTACAGCTGGGGTCAAGAAAGGAAAAGATGCTCAGGGACTTTGCTCACCTCTTTCTCTTGTTTCTTACTCAAATGTTCTGCAAAGTACATTGAAGTAAATATTATTTTTGGAGCGTCTCGAGCCACAAACTGCAGCACAAATGTTCATAGTGTGATGGCTTTTGAGACCAATCAGTTAGTCTCTCACCTGCGCTGCCCTCAGCCTGGAAGTCCTGCAGTGAAACTGTCTTTTTGTCCTTTGCTTGCTGATTCTTCTTTTTGTCCTTCTTCCCTCCGCCCTCTTTTCCTCCTCGTGACTTTGGTGAGGAAGAATTTGTGTTGTTCTGCTGAGTGAAAGCAGATAGTTTGACTTTAAGTTACATGGTATTGGATTGGTGCACAGACTAGTGTACTCGCTGATAGCCGATCAATTATTTTGGGCAGTATCAAAGGCATTTCTGTACTGGAATTAACATCAGAAAAACTCTAATAAATACAGGCAGGGTTATCAGAGCCTCCATCGTCTAAGACTGAACACAGACGAGTCTAAAGAGTTCAACATTTGAGGATAGACTGACAAAAACAGATGTACCCCCTCCCCAAACAGTTTTGTCCTTTCAAAAGAGGTATATTAATGTGTGTGGGCACTGTACCTGTTTATTTTGTTCAAACTCCAGTTTACTTAGAATCAAAGCCTTTTCCAAGTCGGCCTCATAAAGCTCAGTGGTTATCTACAGAGGGAGGAGGACAACAGACGAGAAAGAACAATCACTCAAAACAAATTGTTTGTACCATCTGTAAATTTAGTCATAAACAGTTTTAAATACAGGTATATCAGAGCATGACAATTTATTATATTTCATGCATTGTCTCTTCTCTAATGGCTGCAAAAAACAAGATTATGTGAACCCTTATTTCCTCCAACAAGTTTTCAAAAACAGTCAGTTAATTACTTCTGATAATACCTTCTTTCTGGCTTATACTGCTGCAAAAAAAACCTAAAACCAGTCCTCTACTGTTGACCTCTGAACTCCACTAACACAACTGGAAGTGATGTGGTTTCCTGAGGGGCACGTCAGTTATTCAGAGAACTTCATCTACAGTGTGGCTCACCAGCTCTCACATTTGTCGTTCTCTCATTTTACCTGCTCGTCCCTCTGCTTCCACTGCTGCCACCCCTCTGAAGGTATACTGTGGTCCCCTGGTGCAGGACTGAGAAGTTCACTGGCTATTCCTGACAGTGTCATACAGGGAGGCGGGAGACACGACTTCTGAGGAATCTTCTTGAAGGCCAGATTACGTAACTGATAAAGAGATGTGAGATTAATGCAAAAACTGACACTTATTATGATAATTACTGCTACAATCATGAACATCACCGTGCTCTGTTGTGAGCTTTAGAAATCATCACCGTGTGTGCAGGAACAGAGGACGCTGTCTTTCATTTTTAAAATAATCAGAGGCCTTCTACTTATCGACAACCATCCAGTCAGACCTCTCGCGTCATCAGGTGGGGCTTTGCGAACTGTGCCAATAATAAGATCTACATCTGGTAAGGGCATTTTTTATTATGGTCCTGTTCTTTCAAACTAACTGACTGATCTGAGATCAATGACAACTACGACCACTTTCAAAAACACACTGAAAACTGCTTGTTTCTCTGGCTTAAATTTAGTCACTATATATACCTATTTATTTTGTCTAGATGGATCATTGAGAGCAAGCTCTTATTTACAATGACGTCAAGAAAATGTCTGTGGAGTAAATGTGGACCCCTTACTGTCTTTGGGGGGGTTCTGGGTTCTTTGCACGTGCCTTTTAAAAAGTGCTAAAACTTAAAAGTATTTTCATTGTCAGTTCATCTGACAAATACTTTCTTAACTAATTAATGAATAATCTAGTCTAAGACCTAAAGTGTTAAAAAAAAGTGTGCAACTATTTCCATGACATTTTTCCATACCAAGGTGACCTCTTCAAGTATTTTGTTTTTTCTGACCAGCAGCCCAAAACTTTAGGATATTCAGTTTGCAATTATATTAAAGAAAGAAAGGCAGGAAATCCTCAAATTAGAGACGCTGAATGAATATCTGACATTTCTGCTTAAAAGAGACTTCTAAGATTAGTTATCACAACAGATGCATGTTTCTTTTTTGTTCTGAAGTGCTTAACTATCAACTCTACATTTTAATGTAAAGGACAGAGTATTGTTGTGATGAAATGTGATATATAAAATTGCCTTACTGATGGCCAATTTGATCATCTGACTGCAAAAAGACGTAACATTACATATCTTCTCATTTTTACAAACGCAAATAGTTGCTTTCTTTTCTCCATTTAAAGGGGAATACAACCCAAATTGAGAATTCCAATACTATTTCCATGGCCAGAGTACAATAAATATTTGTGAACCTGAGCTATTCTCCCTCAAAGCTAGAAATCAGACAAGGCTTAAACTAGAGACCCGCAGCAATGAGTCCTAAAACCCAAAAATCTGTTAGGATTTCAGCACCTCCAGTTTACTGGTGTCAAAGTCAATGGACCAAAGGTATAACATGTAAGATTTTTGGAAATGGGCAAAGTTTCCTTTTATCAGCACAGATTAAATGGTGTGGGGACTTGAGGTGTTGCTCTTGCTAAGTAAGCATTTAGTGATGTGTGATGTGATGTGTCTTATCAAGCACTGAAATGCTGGTTAGCTACATGTTCAATCTGAATGGATGCCAATGCTTGTACTGAAACAACTGAAAGCAACACAAAGACCGGAGTCTGTTTTCTGTACCTGTCGCCACCATCTGCAGTTTCACTTCTGCTGAAGTGAAACAACAGATGAGCACAATCTCTCACTAAATGAAGCCATGACGGCGCCGTGAAATCACAGGTACATATGACGCAGAGGGTCGTGCTGTCACCTCATTTGCCTCACTCTGCTGCTGTTCCCTCTTCTTCTTTTTCTTGTCTTTCTTCTTGTCGTTACACTGACCCGCTTTCCCCCCGGCTGCTCCTGCCTTTCCCTGCCGGGGCTTCCCGGAGGAGTCCCGTCCGGACTTGGCGGTGGTCTTCCCTGCATCGGAGGCGTCCGAGTCCGAGTCCGAGTCTATCTGGAGCAGGGCGAAGCGGGAGGCGGTGGTGGGGACGGTGATCATAGCAGACGATGCCATTGCTAGAAGGAAAACTAACTAATGACAAAAAGAGACGAGGAACTATACAGTTAGGACAACTTGAAGCCGGTCATAAAACAACCAGCTAGCCACTGATTGCGACATCTTTTTGGATAAAATGTTATCTCTGTCGCCCTTTATCCAGAGCCACACATTTTACGGTTAGTGTGTTTATCATAAAAGACAGTCGTGATGATAGATGTAACGTGATTTAACCATTGCTAACGGTCGGGGGACAGCTAGCAGTACATAGCATCAAGTTAAGCTAGCTAACTGTAACAAGGCTTAGCCGGTTTCTTTAGCTTCTAAACAAGTGCAAAAGTAGCGCAACATGACGGCCAAAACCACATTAATGAAATCACAACGATCTTTTGTGTTTAATACATTTGCTGACTTGTTTTGAAGAGACAGCGCTAACAAGAAAACTTGCTAAAGAGTACTTTCACCTGTTCGCGGAGGTGCTGTCGGCTGTTGTCGGTCTGCTACCAGCGGTTGGCTGAGTACAGCTGCCCGGTGGTGCCAAAAAGGATAAAGGCGAATGGTAAATGGTCTCTCGCTTTAAAGTGCCTGCTATTCACAAGAAAAACTGTTGTTCTTTGTTTTTAGTTTTTATCTTGTCTGCGTTGTGTAAATTGTTTTTGGACAGAATCAGTCATTTTAAGGCAAATAACCAGAGACTTCTTTCATGACTTATTATTATTCAGGGGCTTGTTAATATTGAGTAGAAACAGATCTATCAACTGCTATCATTAAAAATATATTGACTATATATCGGCTAGAATTGCAAAATGAGTTAGTATGTATGTGTAAATAGTGGTAAGCAGTACATTAGTACAGCAGTACATTTCTTCAAGTAACGCTATATATATATATATAGCCACATATTTAGATTCAAGGCTATTTATAAAACAATCAGGGCTGAAGCCCAGGCATAATGTCACTTAATATAATACTTCATATATATAGTAGATAAGTACAACTGTCACACACCATAAATTAGCAAGCAGTCAATGCATTGACCTAAAATGTAACAGACACAAAAAGTTAAAACCATGTACAATCTTCTAAATGATTTGATAGTTTGAACATCAATCACACTGACCATGAGCAGGGTTTTTTCCCTTTAAAATTGAATTAAAATCCCCTATGGTAATCAGCTTGGACAATTACAGATCCTTCTGGAAATTATTTCAATAAGAACGGGCAGCATATTTTAAAACTCTCTGGACAAGTTATGTGGGAACTTCAGGGACCAACAACAGTAAAATATTGGGAACAGAGTGGGAACGCAGGCAATATTGGTTTTGTTTTTTACACATATATGAAGATAAGAAGGAACTAGACACATTTACATCATGTTAAAAAGTAGGATTGCATGGGTTAGCGGTAAGGGGATGGAAGGAGCCCACACAATAAAGGAAGTACAGAGAGATATGCATCTTAGTAATTTTATTGCATTTGACCGTCATAAGAGTCGCTCATATAAAAATACTTAATTACACAACATATAACTAATAGTAAATAGTGCACACAGTTAGAAAAAAATTGTATGAAAACTCGAATGCATAAAAAAAACACAACAAAGCTTTATATTACTGTTGCAGTGCAGAAAAATGTATCTAGTGGCCATTTTAAGTGCTAAACAGTGCTGAAAATTAAAGGTGTAGGACAAAGCTCCTCTCCTCACAAGGCACTATATAATTACATTCAACAACAAGTTGATGAACATGTTTTTGTGTCTTTCAAACTAATAGTGTTTCTAAAAAGTGAAGAGTCAATTTGGTAATAACTGTGACGTGAGCTATTATGAAAACGGAAATAAGATCAGGTAAGTGCTGCTCTTTGCATAAATATCACATTTTCACAAAATGCACATAATATTTCAAAACTTGTTTTATGTCTTTATCTAGAATGAGAGCTTGAAACTTCAGATTCATCAAAAAATGAAATGCGCAGCGTTGTCTTTGGTTGTAATCCAAAAATGAGGAGTTTCACTCTATTTCCATGTGTAAAAATGCTGTCAAGTTATTGGAAATTTCTCTCAGTATGTGTCATTTATCAGGGTCACTCTGTTGTCATGACAACACATACTTTTCTTTATGTTTGTTCTCTTAGTGAATGGCACAACACCACAACATTCAGCAAAGCCCGGATATGGAAAATCTGTGACCACCAAGGAAGACTGATAAATAGGACGACAGTGCTATGACAATGACATAAGATGGGACTGGTTCACTCTAAATACATTTCAATATTACCCATATTTCGGTCACTTTCTTCTCCTCCAGTTATAAACTGTCAATTTTCTGTTTTTGAGGGTTTGCCAATTTTTGATATTACACCGACAGCAATATTGGCATATTTAACAAAGAACAAAGTTTTTGTGAATTTTTGTCATTGATTATTTATGACACGCTTTTTCCTTTATTTACAAGCACCCAACTGGAGTCTGCTGTACACGCTGCTGCTGCCGAGTGACTCACAGGTACCAAGCTAACATCATCTGTCAGTGTTTCTGGGCACCTCTATGGAGTCCTCTAGTATTGACTCTGTGCTGGTATCTACTACAGACTGTCGCCTCCTTGTGGCAGAACTACAGAGCTGCAGGTCAGATGCAGAGATCTGCCTCAGCTCTCTGCGACACATACGGACCGGTGTCACCTCTAAACTGTCCCCAGAGTAAACAGCCCCCCTTTCACTCCTCCCCTGGGACTGTATGTGGTTGCCTTCGTGCATTTTTGACGTTTTGCGTGCTTGGGGGTCAGAGGATGAGGAGGGACAGGCAGTTGGATGTCTCTTTATATGAGAATTGTTGTGCGTCTTTTTGTCTGTTTGCTCAGTGTGTATCTTTGTGTATGTTGTTGCAATATGTGTCCTAATCTGCACCTGTTCAGTGTGCGTGTGGGGTTCGTCTGCAGGTGCGTGTGTCTGCACACTGTGTGTTTGTCTGTGCTCCTGTGTGGTCTGATCAGCCGGGTGTAGGGTGTCACTGAGAAGCTCTTTGACTTTCTTTTTAAGCTGTCTGCTGGAGCTTTTGTAGAAAAACAGATCTTTCTCAAGATGCTGCAGCCTGTCTTCGATAGCCTGCTGTGCCTCCCCTGAACCCCCCTCTAAAACACACACACAAAAGTAAATAAAACAGTAATATTCATTCAATTTATGCGCAAATATTAAGAGGAAGAGGACAAAGAAAGTCACATTGAAACGGTTTTACCCAGGCAGAACTAATTTCCTCACCTTTAAGTTCATGCAGCAGTAGCTGGATGTTGTTTTGGTGCTCTCGGTGCTGCTGGGTGAGCCTGCGGTCTGCATCCAGGGCCAGGCGCTGCACAGCCATCTCCATCTCTCTCAGCACCACCTCTTGCTCTCCAGCTTGAAGCTCCAGCTCTTCACAACGCAAACGCAAACGGCGCTCCGCCTCACGGAGACAAACAACCTGAAGAGGTCGATAAGGGTGGGAGGGAGCCAGAGGAATACACATTATTACATCATTACAAAGAAATTGGCTGTATCTTTGTTTACTCTCACACCTGCAGAGAAAAATCAAGGACAGAGCAAAACAGTTGGGAGGGAGTTCATTATGGTGCAAACAAAACCTCATGGAGAGTTGATATAGTTCATGATGGTATTAACATGCATCAGCTGGAAAGATGGAGGGCACAGCAGGGAGTATTAGGGGAACAGCGAGAGGGAGAAGGTGTAATTTAATTAGCATTACAGAAACAGTGTTGCTGCATTCATGAGTCACAGAGGCACATCACATGGAGTGAGAAGCAAGTGAAGGTTAAGGAGAAGGAGAAACACACATCTCCAGTCTAAGCAACAAGAGTCAGCATCCAGTTTCCATCCGACCGTGGAATAGACTACATCTTTTTTTTTTCTCAAATTATTAAACATGTTTTAAGCAAACGAGACACCAGCTACGTTTGGAATTAAGCTTAAAATGTAAAAATCTAAAATTATAGGAGAAGGAAAGGGAAAGCAGAGAAAAGGAAGTGAAAACAGACAGACATTTACTAGCAAAGAGACAAGGAAGGAGAGCAAGTTAAAGGGTTCCCAGACATTGTCAAGCTTTCCATGATTTTTCAAGGACCCGTACAATTTTTTTCCCTACTTGTCTGCCGTTTTTCAACATATGAGATTCAAAGTCCATTTAAACATAATTTCACCTAGCTGGCATACATGATGGGGGAGACGGAATCCGGGAAAAATGGAAGAAACGTACGTGATGGTAAAACAACCCAGCACATATCGACATTAGTCGACAGCTACAGGAAATATATTTGTCGTTATGTTTCATGACATGGAGTGTTATTAACAGAAGATTACTGTAACAGTTTCATTAAACACAACCAATGACTTCTCCAAAATGTTCAATGATTTTTACTAATTCTGTGACTTTTCCAGGCCTGGAAAATATGATTGTAAAATTCCATGACTTTTCCACGTTTTCCATGACCACGTAAACCTTGATGTTTGCTTTACAAGCAGAGATGAGGTGAATGTTGCTTGTATCCATATGTGTGCATACATTTGATCTCACCTTATTGAAATATTTGACAAGCAGCTCTGAAGCCTCAGGTGGTGAGAGCTGCTTCAGCCTCCTGATGACGTCACAGAGTTGAGCGGGTTCAGTGCTTTCTGACGTTTGTGAAGAGGAGTCTGTGACTAACAGCTTCTTTTGTTTGTCCTGGATGGAGTGGTTTTTAAACTCCAGAGCTGCATCCAGAGCTTCAATAGCTTCTTCCAGCTGCAGCAGGTAATGCTCCTCCTTGATGAAGAATGCACAAATGAAAAGTGCACAAAACAAAAAGAATGCACACTGACAAACAATACAATGCATCATACAGTGTTGCTTTTTTCTGACCTCCACAGAGAGTACTCTGTTGTCATTCAGCTGGGCATCCAGAGTGTCTCTCCTCTTTTTAAGCATGTCTCTCTCTTTCTCCAGCTGCTCCGTGGTGACTCTTCCAGTCTGCCTCACACTGCTGCAGTTCTGCAGCTGCTCCTCAAGAGACTCCAACCGCACAGACACACGCAGCAGGTCCTGACTCAGAGCCTTAAAAGTTATTGAGAAAAAAACTTCCAGATTCTACTATGTGTTGCCCTATCACATAAGTGTTATTGATTAAAAGCTAAATTATAATAAAAACTTGACACAAAATCACACGGGCACCATCACATATACAGGCTGACCTGACTGGAACGAAGCATTTTGGTCTCTAGTTTGTTTTTCTGTTGCAGACAGGCCTCCCGGTGCAGGAGCACATCTTCTCTCCTCCTCAGCTCCTCCTCCAGCTCCTGGAGCTCTGCTCTCTTCTGTAGCACCCGCTCCTCCTCCTCCTCCAGCCAAACACAGTCACGCAGCTACAGTGACAACAATGAGGAGTGAAGAGTGTGAGGGGGGAAATGGGGTGTGTCGAGGAAAAAAAGAAAATGAAAAAAAGAAAATTTGTCATAATGACTGGAAGGAATAAACAAAAACATAAACTTTTGAAGAATTTATGCTTACATATTTAATAATGTTTACCTTTCCCTTTGAGTCTTCCTGTTGACCGCTTTTGCACACAGTCAAATCTCCTGTCCTTTGCTCCTATAAATAAAAACCAAAAAACACATTCACTCAAAGGAGTCAATGATTTACAAATACTCTTACAATATTTTGTTAGTTTGCATTTCCCAGTAATTTAACTCAACTCAACTGAGCTGTTCTATGGATGATATGTACACCTTCACCATTTTTTTGTGTGGATCAAGATCAGGGTTGGGAAGAGTTTAGTCAAACTGGTATTAAAATGGCCTGATTGATGTCAAAATTTATATTCAAACTCTGGTTAAATATCAAATTAATCCAAAAAGGTAGGTGCAAAAAAAAAAGTAGCACCCTGAGCTGTTGGCAAAAGTTATTTTTTAACTAACTGTTACACTATTGCTTCAAATTCACTAGCTTATAAGTGGTCATAAATACAATTGTTAACCCCCTTTCTTGTAAGCTTGTGAGTACCCGGTGTTTGCCCTGTCTGTTATGCAAGTGTCCTCTGTCAGTGTTTCTCTTGGTTAATGTTGTAAACTAACATTGATGCTCTCTCTGTTATGCTGCAAAAAAATCTATCCACGGGTACAAATAAAGTCACCTCACCTCACCTCTTTCCTTGGGAATTTGCTAATTTTGCATAAGTTTAATATGTTCATCTCTTTTCTTATTTCACTGTATCGTTACTGGGGTTATTTTTAAAAATCAGAGCACTTACCTCATTTTGGTTGAGGTCTTTGGTGGTCTCTTTCTGCTGTCTCAGGCTGTTCTGAAGCTTCGCTCTCTGCAGTCTCATGTGCTGTAAGCTGCGGTACATCTCTGCTCGGACCTGCTGGCTTTGCATGGACAGTCTTGCCAACACGTCGGCTTCTCTGCCATCACCACTGTGCCTGCCATGTCTGTCCACTGCTTGGGTCTCCTTTTCTGTCAGACAAATACACACATTTATATTTAAAAACTGTCAATTGAAAACATTTAAAATCTACATTTTGTCCCTTTTTTTTTTTTACAAGACTTTGGTAAAGAGGGCCTCTAGCTGCAACGGCTTTGTTATTTCCAAACCTGAACATTTTTTTCATATTGTTTTCTGGAAACATTACCCACAATGTTCACCTTCTGCCAATCAAGGCCAACATTTCATATTAACTTGATGTTGCATACCAGCTATGCACATGCCTCGGCTTCAGACATGTTGACAACTTTAATATTTGGTACAGCAGCTGAGGTGTGAATTACTGTCTACTTCAGAGCACCTCTTTGAACATTCCTTTACAAATTTCACATCTTCATACAAAAAAGATTTGACCAGACTAAACTTTCTTAATAATAATGTGATTATCAGATATTTATGATGGGCTGGTCACACTTATGCAACGCTTTGTATTTCTCTCTGCTACTGTTGTTGTCCTTGAAATTCTAAATTCATTCATCTCTGGAAGCTTCAGCAAGTTCATATCAGTCCTGCAGGAATGTTGTTCACAAACACAAACAATCAGCCCAAGATTTTCTTCGTTACTGACTCAGTATACCAGGTTGAGTAACTACAAACCTACAGGCACAGGAGTGCAGGAATATGCAGTATGTATTTATATGAACACACCAGTTTTGTCGAGCTCTTTGATGAGCTCCTCTTTCATGCGCATGTTGACTGACAGATCTTGGATTCTTCTCTGAGTAACGCTGGCTTGTAGTCTCGCCTTCCTCATGTGGCTCTGCTTGGTATGGTTTTCCTCGGTCCCTGAGAAGAAATAGCAACTGGTGATATGAAAAGGAAACAACTTCTTGGATAAAATATAACTCAGACAAGTCACAGAGGATACAAAAAGAAAAAACTGCAAAATAAAGTCAAATACATCTAAAGTATACCTGTGGCTCGCTGAGGCTCTGGAGCTATTGGGTTTCCATTAGATGACTGGTCTGGTACAGAGGTCTTCTCTTTCAGGGCTGATTTCTTCAGCCGGGTGGTCCAAGTTCTGTTTAAAGAACGTCTGGAGTAACATCACAATATTTGATTAGGCAGATAAATTCACTCACTTCCACTCTATAAATACATTCTAAATAAAAGGTAACTGATATATGTGAATCTTCAAGTATTTTTTTCTAACTCTCTTTTGTTGCACGGCACACCTGCAGTACGCTTGAATAAAGGGTTGTATTTGAGGAGAAAATTGTTATGTTGAATCTTGACATCATTAATGGCCCAACACGTCTGCACCTCTAATCTTTAAATGTCCTGCTCTGCTTGCCACATCTCCAAATGTGTCCCCTGGCATGTCACATCTCCTTTATACCCAAGAATTTGCATTGCACAAATTAAGAGGCTGTGAGAAACACCAGGACCAATTTTTAATCAGTTTGATCCGCACAAGGGCACAGATATTGGTGTGGTTATTAAGCAACAGCATTTTGCAATAACGTGGTACTGGTTGCACATATTTTAATTTACCAGCTATATTGTATATGTCACTGAGGCTGGGACCATTATCACTGTAGTAGCTTAGTCCATGGGGAACTGGTTTTGTAACCAGAGGGTCAGTGGTCCAAGTCCCTGCCCAGACCAAAGATGGACTGCTTGCTAGAGAGGCGCCAGTTTGCCTCTGGGGCACTGGTGAGGTGCCCATGAGTAAGGCACCCCAGGGGCACTGTAGCAGAGGGAAAGGTCGGACTGTTTAAAGAGCCTGACACTGGAGTTACTAGTGTCGTAACTGAAGTGAAATTGTCTGAATATATCAACATAAAGACTAATTATAAGAAATAGTGGAAGCTCTCTGAGGCACCTCTCCCCCCTTACAGTAACAGAATGGTTTAGTCCGCCGCTGTGCTCAGATTCGTCTCAAACACAGCTAGGACCCAGTGCTGGACTGCCTGTGCTGCTAGAGCACTGAAGCACACAAACAAATAGAAAAGAAAAGAAAAAAGGAAAAAAGAAAAGAAAAGAAAAGAAAAGAAAAGAAAAGAAAAGAAAAGAAAAGAAAAGAAAAGAAAAGAAAAGAAAAGAAAAGAATCTGAGTTTGTAAAACAAAACAAATCAAAAGGTGTGTGAGAGAGGCATTGATCAAGAGAGGAAGGGAAGGGGGGCCGACAGAGACTGCTTATGCATTAGCCCCAAAATTTGTAGCTGTGTCCCTCTCCAATCACGTGCTGCTCTGGACACCTGTTCATGGGCAGCCCCCTCGCTCTAACATCTCCCCATTGATGCAGGTGTATAGATCTTATTTGTGCATGTGTATGTATTTTGGCACATGTGTGTGGAATGTGTAAACATTAACACGGTGAAAAATAATTTCCTCTACGGATCAACAATAAATAAAGTATGTCTTATTGTTATCAAAATCACCCCAATAAAAACAGCGTATGTGCTTACGTTTAAATGTTTCTTCTCGTAAAAACATATTTTTAAAAATGTAAGAGCGAAAAGCATAACATGCCAGGTCTGTGTGATTTGCGAGAGGCTGACATGGGTGCAACCAAGTGCTTTGTCCAAGTGCATGTCTGATCAGGTGGGTGGCTGTCATCTTGACACCAAAATTGTATTGTTTCCCTGCAGTGACAATGAAACACCCTCTACTGTGGCACACTTCACGCGTTGGTGCATGGAAGATCACTGCTATACAAAGCTGGAGCAGGTGAGGAATAAATGTTACCTCACCTACCAGCTACAAAAGTCTTTGTGAATCCCTAGTGGTTTGTATTTAACATGTTCTCACCTAAATCCCATTCTGCCCACAAAGATATCTTCCTCATCCTTGTCTTGATTCCCATCTTTGCTCTCTGCCTGCTGTTTTATGAATGGAGAGTACACTTCATCCTTCTCCTCAATCTCAGCCAGCAGGAGATGACCGCGCATCTTAAAGGCTGCCATCACTCTCTCCAGTGAATAGGCCGGGGGACTGGAGTGAATCTAAAAACACACATGCATTGGGACAAATATATGCACCACGAACACAAGGTGTGGATGCACATATGAATGAATGTAGCAACATCGTTTAGTATGTACGACAGTAAGTGCGCAGATACGGTACAAAAGATAAACACACAAACTCACACACACAGATAACAACACAGTGCAGCTACTTACCCTCCTGGGTGTTCCGCATCCACAGCTGTGTCTTATCAAAGGGACACTGTGAGGTCTCTTGTCTGAGTTCCCAGAAGCCCCTGTCCCCACTGTTGCCCCTACGGTTGCACCCCTAAAGGTCAAAAGGTCACTGCGAAGACGACTGATGAGGATCTGCTGGTCCACGAGTTGTTCAGTCTGAAAAAAATTCACACACACATGTGAGCACAGATGTTTTATTTGCAGACAACCTTCAATGCTGAAGGTGTCAGTGTCCTTTCGTGCTGAACGACAGAGCTGCAATCTTCCTCTCCTCACCTGTATACGAGCACGCTCCTTTTCTTCCTCCAAGGCCTGAAGGTGGACTTTGCTCTCTTGAAGAAGTTTCTCTACTTCTTTTTGGACCTGTCTCAGCTCTGCATCTTTCTGCTCCAGTAGCTGTTCCTCTACAGTAAGAGCTTCCTAGGACACACACACACACACACAAAAACACATACAGATATACAGATATTTTACATTGAAGCTTCGATGTCCAAAAACTGCATTTGAGACGTGCCTAAATGGAATTTGGTTATTATTAATTCTACATGACCATAAATGGAGATATGAATTTTTTTTCCACTTATCATCACCTTGCATTTGCCGAGTTCTTCTCTGAGCTTTAATATGGTGACATGGTGGGGCTGATCTGCACCCTCCTCTGAACAGTCCTTCTCATCGGCCTGATGGGAATGATTGGCAGCCGTCAGTCTCTCCTGCCAATCCTGCAGCTGCTGCCTGAAAGCATGACTTGGAGCGGGGCCAGAGATATCTGCAAGCAGATCTGCAGCTTCCTGTGCCAGGAGGCGGTACTGTGATGGTTCTTCTTGGTTAACCTTATCTGAATCACACATCATCATCTGACTGGACTGTCTGAAGCTGTCCCCCTCTGCAGCTCTCCCAACTGCCCTCTCCCTCTCCATCTCTCTCTCCTTCTCTTTCAGGAGCTCTCTCAGCGTCCGCACTTCATACTCAAGTTCGCCCAGTCGAGCCTCACTAGGGTTCCAGGGTGTAGGACATGATTTGACCTCTGTATGAGCAGATACAGCTCCGGGACGGTTATGTATGTGACGAGCCTTGGACGCAAACTGTAGGACACTCAGAGTTTCAGCCACACTGAGGTGAGAGGGGCTCACACACGCCACCATCAGCGTATGGGCGGTGCCTCCCAACGAGTCACGGAGGAGACGGGTGATCTTGGCATCACGGTACGGTATGTGGGCACTATTGCAGTTGTTACCACGGCGATTTCGACCAGGGTCGGAGAGGGCACGGATGACATTGCCCAAAGCAAGCAGGCCAGTGTTGATGTGAACAGACTCTTTGAGCCGTGTCCCAGTGTTTCCAGTTTTTCCAGCACGCTCTGACCCAGCTAGGTCAACTAGACAGAGTTTGGAAGAGCGGACAGATTTCAGGGAGGAGTTGTTGTTGTGATAATACTGGATGAGCTGAAGGGTGAGTATGGCGTGAGAGCGACTGGAGTGCTCGTTCATCCTTGTGGTGCCAGTGTGGCGCAGGGCATTGCCCATCTCTACAACATTTAGGAGCTCCTCTGCCGAGGTGACGACCATCTCTTTGGCTCCCACCACCACTGACAACAACAAAAACACACAGTGATTTCATTTGATGGCCAGCAGAGCCTTTGTGAGTCCAGAGCGGGCCTGAAGAGTTTCCAATATCTTAAAATCAATTCTGAAATGTACTGGGCGACAATGATGGGGAGCTAAAATAGGGGTAAGGTGCTCTGTTTGTTTTGTTTTGGTGAGTATGCCTGGCTGCAGAATCTTTGAAAATGTGTAATTTGTGTAAACACTGTTGACTCAGACATGTGTACAGTAGTATAAATGAGCTTAAATAAAAGCATGTATGACCATGTCTCCACTTCTACGGGATAAAATTGAATAGATCTTGGAGAGTCTCCTGAGCAGCAGAAAACAAGACTGGACAACTGTGTTAACATGTTTGTTAAATCTAAGGTTATTATCAAAAATGACAGTCTTTTTTTGTTAAGGTTTTGGGCTTTATTTTTGAACATTGAGCCCGGATTTTTTAAATTATAAACATTAACTGTGCCAGGGCCAATATTTATTACCTCAGTCTTATCAATGTTTGGCTGCAGGAAGTTCCAGGCCATTCAGCATTTTTAGGTCAAGGATGCAGTTGTTATTTTGATGAAAAATCATTGTGGTTAAAAGAAAGATACAATTTAAGTATTTGCCTCATACCTTTTTAAAGTAAATCCTATGAGCTCATTACCTCATTAAATTTATACAAAACATTTGTTAAAATTCCTACTTGCTTGCTAGTAAAAAAAACACCTTTTTAATTACCCGTGTTTCCCCTCTCATCCTCTCTGATGTGAAGCTCTTTGTGAGTGGTGTGCAGCTCCAGCAGGTCTTGCAGTTCCTCTCTGTACAGCTCCATGTATGAGACCCGCACTGCGGCTTCCACACCATCACCGTTCTTCCTCTTCTCCCCCAGCAACAGGAACACATCCTGGGCCACGCGGTCAATAATTCCTCCCTCTTCATCTGAGAGAGGTTTGGAAGGAAGAAACACATATTTAAGATACGATAACATATAGTATATGTTGCAAAGACCAGAGAACTTAACAATAGAGGAGATGTTTTTGGGCAAATCTGTAAGATTAAAAACGGGGCAACAGCACATTACTGGTAAGGAAAGCTCGCTTCGCCCTGCAGATGACCACTTCTATGACTTTAACAGACAAGACCTAAAGTCTAAACAACTGCAAACAAAACTTTCAAAAGCATGCCATCTGGAGACTCTGCTTCGTTCTCCAACTAAAATCCTTGAGTACAAGTGTGATAAACTCGTAGAAATGTGTAACAGTATATATCTAATTCCCCAAAAGAACACCAAGAACACCTCTGAATCAACTTGATCATGACAAAGAAGATTTGCCAATGATAAAGTTAGGAGATCTGTTTTAGCATGCTTAACAATATACAAAAATGACTATTTTGCAACCGGCAGAACACAGATATATACTACAGTGTACTTGCTTCATTGAAGTTTCTAAAACATAGAAAGACTGATTTAATTCAACTTGTCATTTTTAAGTTGCAGCCACCTCACTAAATTAAGTGAATATGACTACATTTTCCATAAACTTTTAACAATTAAATATACTGTTAACATAAATGAAGGCTATAGTTACATTCACTTACTTTTTCACAGCAATTGGTTTCATAAAATGTTGTAATCCAAAAAATACTAGTTTCATCTGACATTAACCCAAACAGTCTGTTCTCTACCTCACTTGGGGATAAAAACTGCTCCCTGTGCTCTGTAAAACTCACCCAGGTGCCCCCCTCCGAGTGTGTAAGTCTTCCCTGACCCTGTTTGTCCATAACAGAAGACGGTGGCATTGTAGCCGTCCACCAGGGCCTCCACCAGGGGCTGGACGCAGGACTCGTACACCTCATCCTGGCTGGCTGTCGGTCCAAACGCGTGGTCAAAGGAGAAGAGTCGGTCTGAGCCCAGCATCACCTGTTCAGAGCCCGGCACCACCCGCACACACACCTGCTGGTTGTGGAGGACTTCCTTAGGAAGCAGGGGACGGACACGGAGCGCCACCCGGACACAGACCTCGCTCATGACGGCAAAGTGTACTGAGAGTTATCGCAAAAGTAACGTTACTTAATGGAGTTTCATCACATCCCGGCGTCTCACAGCTGAGTTACGTAAAACTTTTTTTACCTGAGCTTTTAAAACTTGCTGGATATGAAATAAACATGAGCCAAAGATCTACATTTCACCGAAACAAACCGTCTGATGTTGTGTTTAACTAACGTCTTCTTCATTTGGCGTGTTGCTAACTTGGTCCCATCTCCCGTTTGTTGTCGCTGCTCGGTTGCCCGGGAAACCGCCGCCGCGGTGCAGCAACAGTCGAGGAGAGCACGAGACACGTTCAAGAGTGATCATGGAGGGCGGACCGAGAGGCGCGTGAGGGCAACAGCGCCGCTCCCTGACATTCTGACACGCGCACAACATGCAGGCCTACAAACAAAACTATATATATATAGTTTCTGCAACTTTTTGTAGTTGTCTTCCTCTTCCCCTCCTCTACCTTCACCCAAACACCAGATGCCTCCATAAAATTTGAGCTATGGTAAATATGTTTATAAATTTAACATTACATTTTTTGTAAATTTCTCTAAAGTAGGCACAGTCCAACTGTTTTTAGCTCACCCAGACGTTTTTTTCTCACTTAACATTGAACTTATCCATTTGTGATCACAAAAAAACATTACACAATGTCTTCAAAAGTTAGAAAGCTTTTCTTCAGGACATTCCTTGCAGGCATTCTGCTTTAAGTTAAGTAATGGATGATATTACATATGAACCCCACAAATTAATGTATTGTGATATTTCCTTAAAAGAAGTAACTTACAAGATCTAATCAAAATATTTAATTTTCATTCAATTAACAAGTTTAACCTGCTGCAGCTACGCCAAAGTGTCCATCATTGAATGTTCTCGTACAGTATATGATCACTTGCTCTTTGTTACAGTGAGATGTTTGTTCGAAAATGTCCCACATAAACAACTTTCTTTTTTTTTAATTGACTGCAAATGGAGTGCTTTTCCTCACATAGACCAACAAACTAAATTAAAGCTTTACACCTGTTTCCATTCCATTTGTATATATACACCTGGCACTGAGACATGGCTGGCTCCATCCCAAAGAGAGGCAATGAAGCCCAGACAGCGCACTGAGAAGTGCAGCCTCCTGTATGTAATGCTGCCAGGCAGCTCGTCAGTAGTAAACACAGCGTGTGTGGTGTATGGGAATGTGGGCCATCTCTTTGTGGTGCTGCTTGGCATAAGGCCACAGGTAGAAGTCGATGATTGCCGAGTTGACATTGCAGGTCTTTCCATCTCTCTCCTGCACCATCTTGCAAAGACGGTCTTTGATCAGCTCCACAGACCAGATCGAACAACCTCGGATCTCTACCTCCCTCCTGTCCCCTGAACTCAGCAGCTCGCCTGAGAGACAAAGAATAAATGCATAACACACAGAGAGATTATTCCTTACTATCTGAGAAACACATGCACTCCAGTCTCACCATTTTTCAGCGACTCCATCAGTGCGTCAGAGTATCGTAGGGCTCCAAGGTGAACGAGAGCCTGAGGGACCCTGTAGTCTGCAAACATGGTGAGCCAGTCCATGTTGATGATGTCTCCCTCTCCTCTGGCCTCCATGACCCCCCAGAAATCTGCCACCAGGATCTGGGCTCGCTTGTAAAATGAGATTCTCTTCCCCTGAAACAAACAGTGAGGCAGCTCGACACTCTGCTCAGACAACATGTGCTGTTTGATCCACTGCTTTTTATTATGAGAGATTTTTTTTATATATATAAAGACAACATTATGGCAACAATGCATGTGTAAAGAGCATATTTTCTCCATTTACTGACTATATAATATGAGGAGAGCATTATTGTCACACTGTGTCTGGCCAGGAGGTGGAACTCTCACATCACTATTTATCTTAAGTTCTCCAAATGCATACATTTATCTCAGATCACATACACTTCCCATATGCTTCCAAGATGTTTTGTACATTTTGTATATTTTCAACATGAGTTCAAAGTGTCTACACAGTTGTGCAGCACATTCATTGTAGATGCAGTGTAGTCTGGAGAAAACTGCAGGCTTCAGCTTGGTAAAATTAAAAAGGTAAAAACCTAAAAGCTATTTTTTCCAAATGTTGTGAAAATTACAAAATAATATAGTTGTAAATGGACACCTATCCAACCAGAAACCTAGATTATTTTGGTGCATGATTAATGTTTTAATCACTGCCATGTTTTGTCTTGGGCGTGTATTCAAATCCTAAAATTTAAAGGAGACTTTTTGGAGCAAACATGAAATATTCCACAACTTTAATCTCAGCCATCTTTAACTCTGACCTCATATGTAGCTTCGTCCCTGTAGGACGGGATCCTCTCCACAACAAGTTCAACCATCTTCTGGGCGTTGCTCCCGGCTTGGCTGATGAAACTCCGGAAGCTTCCACCGTGTTCCTGCAGTACACGGCCGCCTTCAGTCAGCACCTTGTAAAAAAGATTCAATTTGTTACGTGTCTAAATGTAACTATTACGATGAGTAGGAGGTTAAGAGCTGCATACATTTAATTTTCACTTGTTATAAATGTTACACAGTTCACACCTGTCGACATAATATTTAAATGAGCTTTAAAATCATTAATCAATTAATTGTCAACCAATAAATTAATTGCAAACCAATTTGACAGTTGATCATTCAATCTGAGTCATTTTTAAGAAACAAAAAAATTACAAATTTTCTGATTCCTCCTTTGAGAAGATCATCTTGGGCTTCGAGAAAACACTGATAGATATTTTTCACCATTTTCTGACACTTCATATACAAAATAACTAATCAAGAACATTTTCAAAAAATGTAGTATTCTGATGTTTTTTGTTTTTTTTTTAAATTAGGCGTACCTTCTTTGTTCGGAGTCTATTTGGTAAGAGAGATGAGATGATACATCCTGTTTGTCTTTGAATTGGAAGACACTGCTTTTGTTTTTTGTAACACAAGCACTAAGAAGGCTTTAAATAAAGTTTTAAATGTAAAGTAAAAACACAAAGCATATATCCATCTGTCGTGATCACAGACAATATATAAAGATATCGTTATATACAGTCTATAGTCGTGGTACAAATGTTTAATTAATGAAGCATCTTATGGATTTTCATGATTGTTACATCCCTGGTAACACTGTACATTAATATGAAAATATTGGAACCTGGTGGCGCTCCTGAAGCATGGGCATGGGTGTTTCATTGTCTGATCGAAGGACGTGTCCCAACTCCTCCATACTCATCTGAGAGAAGTACTTTGGATCAGTGATGGGGATACCTGTAAGACAGAGTGGACGAGGTATTTCAAAGGTCCTGTGTGTGGAACTCAGGTGCATCTGTTGGCAGGAATGGAATATAATATTAACAACTATGTTTATATTGGTTTACAATTACCTGAAATTCAGTTTTTGTCATTCACTAATATATATATAAGAGCATTTTAATGTTGTAGTGTGTCAATGTGGAGCCAAATTTGGATATTTTATACACTAGTTGGTAGATTATAGTACTGCATCATAGTTTCAATACAAACTGATGATAAGAACTGAGAATGACATAAATTGTATAATCATATATTTAAATTTTAAAAAATGGATCAATGAATACTAAATAAAATAACAATAAACCGCAATCGTAATAAACAATAAAACAAAAGAGAACATACATAACGTCTCACTTGCTGCAGACACACAACCAAATACATCACACAATCAGGTAATCACAGACGATCCAATATCTGAGACGGATAAAGCTTTTGGGAGGACGAGAGGCCCTATTAACCACTATTCACAAAGTCTATTTTCCCCATTTCTGAGCATAATTTGTAATGAGAAAGAGAGTGCGTCATGATTTTTTTGTAATGTAAAATCTTAAGCAGCAACGTGATTTGTACCTACAGATGTCAGATAAATGTAGTGATGTAAAAAGTACAATATTCCCCTCTGAAATGTGGTAGAGTGGAAGTATAAAGCAGCAAAAAATTGAAATACTCAAGAAAAATATAATATCAAATTTGTACCTATACAAATGCACTGAGTTACTTCCTAACACGACCTGTGGAGAGAAGAAGAAGCTAAATGGATTTATCTTTAGAAAGGAACTTATGGAGAGAACAAGAAAGGGGACAATCAGGCTACTAAGTTACAAAGTTATGTCGAGCTATAGTAACAGGACTATAACTCCACAGCAGCCAATTCTCACAAGTGAATCAAAAGACATAATTTGTTCTGATCTCATGCTGTTAACCCTCGAGATCCACACTCTGGAGCAGAGCTATCTGAGCTTTTCTGAGAGAATCTCTCATAATTATAAAGGCCACAGTGACCACACATTGAGAGCACTATTTCATATGAGACATAATTGATTCATATCCGGAGTCATTCACGCTAATTATGAATGATGCACAGGCGCATGCAGAGCTACAAGCAATTTCCCAGCAGTCCAAGTTCAAGTAAAGGGCACATACACAATAATTGGTAATAGCAGTGCACAACAAAAGCACACAGAAAAGAGGAACAAAAAGAGACGTCAAGAAGAGGTTTGATTATACATCTTTCGCTCCAGAGATGAAGCTGCTAACAAAAAAGATAAATCCATAAATATAAAAAAAAAGAGTCAAACATTGTAAAACTGTTCGAGCATGGCCTTACCTCTTCTTTATTTGTCTTACATTATATCACCCATGACTGTTTTTTTGTACATTCTGGTGTGTTTTCTGTGCAAGTATGATTAATGGTGCAAAATGTTACCAACCAAATGCTACTAACAGCTCTGATCCATCACCTCCTTTGTGTTCAAGCTAAATCAGTGTATACTGAACAAAACTATAACCACTTTTGTTTTTGTCTCCATTTATAATGAGTTCAAATTAAAGCTCCAATACTTTTTCTGTGCACACTAGGGTTGCAACTGTATGAGATTTTCAAGGTATGATAATGGTCTCAGAAAACGTCACAGTTTCACGGTATCACCGTATTACACAAATATTATCATCAGTAATAATGACCCTTAAAGGAATGAAAAGAGAGGATTATTTGGTTAAACAAATGTTGTATAATAAGTATAACTGGAAACTGGTTTTAATAGAAGAATGTGTAACTGCTGACAAGGAAAGGAGATGCACAGAGCAGGTGAGATTCTCCATCTGGTTGCATTTTTTTGTCAGTACAAGAGATCAGAAAATATACTCGTATGATAAACATCAACCATGGTATACCGCCGCAACCCTAATGCACTGAAAGTCTCTATTCTCTCAAATTTTGGTCACACATTTGTTTTAATACATGTTAGTGAGCAGTTTGCCAATATAATCCATAATCCATCCACCTGACAGGTATGACAAATCATGATGCTAACAAAATGGCATCATTACAACACAGGTGTGCTGTAGGAGGGACACAGTGAGTCCACAGTGAGTCCACGCTAAGATTTGCAGTTTTATCTCACAACACGATGCACTTGACATGCTGACTGCAGGTACGTTCACCAGAGCTGTTAGCTGTGACGTGAATGCTCATTTCTCTACCATAAGCCGTCTCCAATATTGTTTCTGAGAATTTGGCAGTACATCCAAACAGGTCTAGTGAGCCAGCCCAGGACCTCCACATCCGGCTTCTTCACCTGCAACATCGTCTGAGACCAGCTGGTGAGATGAGCTTCCATTAGACATTTTCAGAGAGTTTGTGCAGAAATTGTTAAGTTGCAAAGTAGCTGTGTGCTGAATGTGGACGTCCCTGCTGGTGTGGTTACATGCGGTCACTGGTTGTGAGGTGGGCTGGATGTACTGCCAAATTCCTGGAAATGACACTGGAGGCAACTTATGGTAGTGAAATGAGCATTCAGTGCATGACTCATACAGTCAGCATGCCAATGAAAAGCTCCCCCAAAATTTGTGACATCTGTGTCATTGTGTGATGTAATAAAACTGAATATTTTGGAGTCACCTTTTATTGTGATCAGCCCAAGCTACACCTTGGGAAGTGTGTAATAATGATGCTGTTTAATCAGTATCTTGATATGCCAAATCACTGAAGAGTGTGGATTATTGATTATGTTGGCAAAGTTTTCACTAATTTAATTGAGAAAAATAAATCTTTTGTGTGCACAGAAAAATAATTAGATCTTTTATTTGAACTCAAAAAAGGGAGCAAATCAAGATATTTAATATTTTTTTACTATTAAACAAAGCATGTTATTTTTTTATCTCAAAAAATGCTGTTTTCCACTTAATAAAAAAACAAACAAACAAAAAACAAAACAGATTCATCATTTAAAAGTGCTCTCACCTTCCTCCATGGCCCTGGTGATGGCAGCACACAGGGTCATGTAGCCTGTGTACGTGGTCCCTTTATAGGTCACCTCACACTGTTGAGTTTCTTTTTCGGGCCAAAAGGAGAAGTTCATGGTGTCGACCACAAACACCCAGTTCAAGGCCTGCAATGTTGAAAAATACAAATTATCAAGAGTGCATAAAAGAAGGTTTAACCTGAAACCTCAAGCAAAATGCTTTAACAGTGCTGTGAGCAAGCAGGCAGTTACCTTACTAAAGTCACAGTGGATTAGAGAATGAGGAGAAGGATCTTTTTTAAAAGCTTCCTCTGTTTTGAACACTTCATTTAGTGGAGATGCACTTCTCAGTCTTCCACCATGGGATGTACGTATGTGTAAACACAGGTGATGCTCAAGGCGAAAAAACATTTCATTCACCAGCTGCTGCTGTCTGAATAAATATCAGAAATATTTAACTTCTAAGCTTTGATGACATCATTTTCTATAACGGTACTTTTCATTCAGTCATGGCCACTTTTATCTTGAAAAGTATTTAGAGTAGCCTGGTGCCAGAGGGCTGAATCACCATCCACATCTCTGATTTGTTCAATGATTTGAATAGTGTGACTGAAGTGAAATGTAATGCAGCGGTTGCAAAGTATTCAGATCTTTTACTTAAGTGACAGTGGAAATATCATAGTTTAAAAATACTCCCTTATAAGAAAAAAAAATTAATTCCAAATTTCTCTAAAGTAAATATGCAGAAGTAATATCAACATAATGTACAAAGTAATAAAAGTACTCATTATGCAGAATGGCCTCTTTCAGAGTATTACATCTTTTAAAGTATATTGTATTATTTAGTTCTTACCAGTAAGAACCTAGTAAAGGTCCAGTGTGTAGAGCTTCTCAAAATCTATGCAAAAGTTAACTATTTTTAGCATTTTCAACACAGGATGTAATTGTTATGTTAACTATCATAAGCAACAACGTTATTTGAAGCATGTAAGAATTCAGACTACACCATATCTTCAGCCATCAGAGATTTCACCATGCCATCTCGGCTATATTATCAGCCCGGTTAAAGATATGAATTCTGGGCCGTCTTGTAATTATAGACCAAAAAGAAGTATATATAAAAATGATTACTGCCTGTAACCTTCTCAGTGTAGTTTTGCTGCTCCCACGGATCAAAACTGTCTATGCATCGCATTATTCATTACTCATGAATACTTAAAACTAATCTCCCTCCCTGGTGGCCCTGGCTGCTGACAGACTCCCCTGGTCAGAGGTGGGCGCTGGGGCCAATGGATTTGCCTTCTTCCAGCCACTGGCGGTCAGATCGTCACTGTGTCGCAGGTTGTAGAGCATCTCTGCCACCCTCTGCACTCCTTCCTCCTCCACAAACACATCCCGACTCCGCTCTGCTATGAACTGCCCAGACTCACGGGGAAACAGAGGCAACTCCATGAAGAACACTGTACTACTGTATGGAGGGAAAAAAAACACATGTAAGTACATGAGCATATAGAAATACAATCTCCATAATAAAGATGATAACAATGAAAATAATTCTCATAAAGCACGCTCATGTTTGCACTGAAACCTTGAGAAGCCTTGATTTCAATCAGACACATTACAATCTTCCGGAGCAGTTTCTAAGAGCGTGCATGGGTGGGTGCAGGGCCAGATGTGAATGCCAGTGCCCTTTTCAGACTGAAACAGCAATATCCTACATACATCTCTGGGGAAGTGCCATTTTAAAGATTACCTCCCTGCTTTATTAGATCATTAAAAAAATGAAAATACATAATCAAGATGGGAGAGAAGTAACGAGGCAAGGACATCTCTTTCTGAAAAAAGAAAATCAGTGTTTTTAAGGTGGGACTTCACTCTTTTCTCATTTAGGTGCTGTATAAGTAGAGTGCACAAAACATAATAGCCCTGCACACAGGACCATCTCTGACCAACCCCATTATTAAAAAACAGAAAAAAACAAATTATATCCTTCTCCGGTAACCTCTAAAAGCTGCCTGGTCTTTTCCATCTATGTGAAGTGTCCACTGGCTGTGTGTTAATGATGTGTCTCCTATCAGACTGATAATAGGATACTGTGACGCACAAACATAGTGGCCTCGTGAATGAAATTCATTTCCACTGCTCTCTGTGTGGTGAGTCACGTGAGTTAATCTGCACACTGAAAGGTAAAAAAATTAGTTATTGTGGTTTATTTTATGGAGGGGGCAGTATTGCGCGTGGGCCCATGCACAGGGACATCACGTCATTATGTTTCACTGAAAAGTGAACGAGCAAAGGGCAGGTAGTAACTATAGACTGTATAAAGAGTGTTTACGTTGATCACCAACTCTTCTAATACGAGCCGTGAACTGTTTTTCGACACAAACTGTCTGTTTAACGACAATTTACGCGTGTTTTCATCCATTAACAGAAGTTTAACTGAACTTACCGATGAAAGCAGGGAGCGTAAACTGCACGCTGGTGTTGCTTCGTATTTCCACTACCTGGTTCCAGTCGCTGACCAATCAGAGCCTCCGTTGTGAGCGCATCACAGGTTGATTAACCAATCACAGGAGGCCAGGAGAAGAAACCCGGAAAGCAATTTCTTTCCCGTTATGAATGTCCACACATGTAAATAATTGTATATTTTGCATATATATATGAAAAAATGCATGGTTTATGTTCTAGGACGGTTGACTTAAGAGGTAACACGCATCCTGTCACCACCCAGTGAACATGAATTAATGTTTAACACCCATTAGGTAACATACAGTTAAGGGACTGTTCATTATTTATGAGGGGAAGGGGTGGTGCAAATCAGGGGAGTCTCTTGAGATATTTTTTTAAGCACTGGTGAGGGAGTTGTATTTTGATTTAGCTTAGAGGAGGGACGTTCAACTTTAAATGGTTGTCTTTTGTATTTACTTGAAATTCACTGGGTTTGAAACCTTTGAAACTCATATTATATTTAAAAATATCTAAATCACACAATTTCTCTTGGCCAGAAAATGTAAAATATGGTCATTTATAGTGGAGGGAGGGTTATGCATTATCCCCATCAATCAGTGAAGCTCAAGAAAAAAAAAATACTTGTAGCTCCAGGGAGAATCATGATTTGTGGAAAAATAAAAAACTAACTTGCATATATATATATATGTGTGTGTTTATGTACTGGGCTGGTTCATGCCGTTAAAAGTTTAGAGGTTAAATGGATCCAGTAACAACCGAATTAAGAAAAATTGAACACCCAAAAGGTAGGAAAACAAGACTGTCAGGTTTCCATCATTTAAAAAGAAAACAGCAAGTTGACTGACAGAAACTGAATCAGCAACAATCTTGAGAATAGATTACTTTTTCTTAGCAAAACTGCCAAACACTTAAAGATTAGTTGTGAATTAGTAATGCATTTAATATTTTCATAGGGCTGTACAATCGAACTATTATTGAAATCACAAGTGTAATATCCAATTTGCAGGAGCGGCAAGATTTGAATTAAAGGTAAAAAGTTTTACATCATGTCATAAATGAAGCATTGTGGTGCTGCAGAGATCATATCCTATATCAGGGAACATGCTTGTTTGATGCAGACCCCAGAAAAACAAAACAAACAAAAAAAACCACCATAATTTATGTTTTTTGTCATGAAAATTCAAATGCAAAAATTACCATTCCCACTAAAATTGCTACTCATGCTACAATATTGTCAAAAATAATCATAGTTATTTATCTATTTATTTATTTTTGCCTATTGCACAGCCCTGTATCTTTGGGTTTTGGAAAAAACAATCTGCAGATGTCAGCCTAGCCTTTTTTTGTGGACATTTTTCATAATTTTCTGACATTTAAGACAAACCTTTCAATCACTTAGTGCAGAAAATAACCACACTAACAGATAATGAAAGTTCTCGATTGTCATGGCTTTAAAAACATGCATGAAATGGCAGCAGCTGGACTGTCGACTAAACAATCACATCTGCTTTTAGCCCAAATGCCATCTGTGCACAGACAAACTGATCCAGCTGCAATGATTTTGCAAAAAAAAAAAAAAGCTTCAATAAGCAAGCTCATTAAAAATGCACATTGGTTCAGTAAAAAGTGGCACCATCTTTATTCATTTTACAATTTGACAATGTGAAGTCTACAGCATGGAGAGCAAACAAGTGTAGAGCACAGGAAATTGCAGGGACAAATAGATAAGTTCAGTATCATTTGTCAAATCTAATAAAATGTCAAAACAAATTTCTAACTACAAGTTCTCATTTCTGAGGAGTTACGCAAATTATTCAGATTTATTTGATCACACAACTACCATGGATATTGTTACAAATTAGTTAGACTGTCCTGTATCAGGTGTGTACAAGAATCCTAAATTACACATCCCCAAACCCATTCTGAAGGGTAAAATTTCCCACATCTCTAAAAAACAAAAGGTTCAGTATGAAAAGAATCATAGCTTACATTCTGCATGTTGCACAGAGTGGTAATGTGGTACAACTGTGTGTGAAGGGACCGTTATAGACAAGACAAAGCACACCAACCCCACACACTGACATGCGCACACGCGCACACACACACACACGCGCGCGCACACACACACACACGCGCGCGCACACACACACACGCACACACACACACACAGATTTAAACCAGAGACAAACGTACACATACAAGTCATAAAAATCAAAACCATCCAAAAAATAAAGGTTATGTTTATTTTTTTTCGTCTGTCAGGAGACTGAAGAATAATTTGATAGATGTGTGTTAGGAAAAAAAAGCAAACTGTATCTGATAAACTAATGGACTACACTCTTAAAATGCAGTACATCTACATTTTCTTTTATGCACAGGAATGTCGGACATTTGTTTCATTAAAAAATACAAAAATAAAATTCAAAAAAGACACCCACAATCCAGAATAATAGTCTGAAGGGGATGTGTTGGACAGGGGAAGAAAGGTTGAGGGGAGGGGGAAGGGGGGGCAATCTGAGTCTGCTTCAATCTGAGTCTCCTGGGTCTACAGGAATTGACCAGAGAACTGCTTCACACTGAAATAAAAAGAGTGAAAAAATAAATAAAATACACAACAAGAAAATTGCATTTCACAAGTCGATGACGTGTAAATATATAGCTAAGCAACTGTGGGAGGATGAAGTCTTGGGAGGAAACGGATGGGGAGGGGGGGGTGGGGGGGTCAGAGCAGGAAGAGAGACAGGCAGCGAGGAAGAAAGACAGGCAGAGAAGAAGGGGAAGATGTGAAATAAGTGGCGACGGACAGCGAGGAAGAGAAGGAGGAGGAGGAAAAAGAGGGGTGTGGTTAGTCCTTGTGTCCAAGCAGGTGCAGCACACTGAAGAGGGGAGGGGAGGAAGGAAGAGGGAGGCAGGGTTAGTTATCATGGCAACACTACACTACTAATGAGACAGCGGCGGCAGGCCTACAGCTGTATTAGCGGTCGGGCTAAGCTGGGATAGCATCAACAAGGAAGTAGTGTGTATAATACGTGCCTACTGGTTGCCAAGGGAGACAGAAGAGGAGGAGCCCGTGCTATTTGGCAGACTGTGATTTGTTGTCGGTTGATCTAACTAAAAACAACAAAATCACTAGTCTTCCACACAGCAGCAGCCAGGGGAAGAATCAATCCACTCCCTGCTTCACAGTGAAACGGCTCTGATGGCAAACAGACTTTTTTTTTTTCTTTTTTTTTTAAATCAATCATATTCAATGTGACAGTCAAAGAGACTTTTTTTTAAAATGCAATATGTGCTATTGCATTTGCCTACTCCACAGCCATTTCATGCAAGAGGAAGGTTTGAACTAGTTGCAGGTTGCATGGGGAAGAAAGGAAGGGGGTTAGTGGAGAAGAGACAGCAGGCAACAGAAGTGCATAACCCAGCAGAAAGTGGGTTAACTAGGATTAGGATGCAATTTCAGAAAAACACATTTATGTATTTAGAATCTTCACAGAAGCTATGGTTAAGTGTGTTGAAAAAGAGGTAATAAAGAAACTTTATTCTAAATATCTGGTTCGTTTTAGCTTGCATCAGTTTACTAGACTGCTCTCTCTCTAAGACAGGCTGCATCAAACTTTTTATGATGCAACCCATCAGGTGTGAGCTCGGGCCGGGTCAAGAGCCCGCAGGACAATGTCACTGAGGGTTCTACTCTAAGGAGACAAGCTAGTAGGTTTATGAGCAGAATTTGATGAGATAAATGGTTCAACTACAACTTCAGAGCTGAATCAAGAATTTCTACATCTAATAAGACGAAGTTAATGTAATTTAATGAGGGTTTGTCGAAACTTGCCTGTTCTGTAGAAGGTACTGGGCATTCTGGATCTGATCCTGAGTGCCAGTGATGGTGATTATTCGGTCCTCAGAGCCTTCCAGAGGCTCATCGATCTTAATGGAGGCCCCTGACTCATGGCGGATCTGTTTGATCCGCTGGCCTCCCTTACCAATGATAGAGCCGGCCAGCTGTCGTTGGAGTTCAGAGAAGACAATGAGAGGGGTGGGGAGGGAAAGAAAAACAAGCAGAGACATTTTAGGCACTGTGAATAAATGTGTAGAGCTTAAAAAAAATGTGTTGTGTATGTACACGATAATCTAGTTTTAAATATTGCAGGTCTTCTTTTAACACTGTAAATGAAAAATATGAATAATACCTTCTCAAATGATTTCTGTTAATTACACTCAAAGACTACTATGAACTACTATGAGTCAATGTGTGGGAGACAACATGACTTGCTGGTCCCTACAACTGGAATACTGTACCAGTCAGCTGCTACACGAATAATGGACTATGACAAACACAGATGACAAAATGTAATTTATAAGAGGATAAGAGAGACGACATGATCACATATGGCAGTGAAGTGTTTTTACTAAATGTCATCTATGACACGAGGCCTTAGGAGGTGAGGTACACAGTTCTTTCTTTAGTGTGCGAGTTTGTAGTCATGTTGCAGTCGTTTGCTCACCTCTTTAGGGATCGTCACTTGTGTGGTGATGACAGGGCCACCCATGTCATTATAGGAGCCACGTCCACCTGATGGCCGGAGGGAGGGGGTAAGAGGACCAAAGGAGACAAACAGGGAAAAAGAGGAAAAGTAAGTTAAGTACTAAAAATCAATAATTTGCTGCCAACATTATCACACGTGGCTCAGCAATTTTTCTAATCATACTCATCAATGAAAAAGTGTTGAGACTCACCTGACTGGTAGCTATCCCAGGAAGAACTGTTGTCTGAGCAAGAGAGAAAGCACACTTACTCAGCAATAAATGTAACAATAGTTATTTCTGAGATATTTGTAAGCAACTGACACATTCCAATACCAAAGTCAAATATGACTTGTCAGACATTTTCAAAATATCTTATGAAAACATTGTTTAATGATATATAATTAGCTCTGCGTGTCATCTTCAGCATTTGTTGCAAACAGAGATACTGTGAGTAAAATGTCATTCCACTGGAGTTTCAATAAAAAAGCACAATATTGTTGCAACAAACTGCCACGACGTCTCAATTTGAGCTGCAGTGTCCTTCTAGCCACGTTGTCACTGTCCAGATTTTGACATTTTGTCTATGAACTCTACATTCAGACAAAACGCTTGACAATAGAGCATGTTGTAAAGAACACTGACGTCCGAACACTAACAGCATTGAAACCACGTTCACGTAAAGACAGAAAGAACACAAGGCTTAGGACTCACCATATCCTCCTCCGCTCTGTAAAAAACAAACAGACACACAAACAGGTTACATACGGTTCGCTATGGGCGATTCTTTTCATCTTTCTATAGATCCTAGGTGAACGGATGGAGGCACAAAGCAGCACAAAGCACAAATGTATGGATGATGCAGCAGCCTCGTCGATGGAGTAGACTCAACTAAAAGCCACCCAGTTTTCATCCATAAACCAGACTCCTCCTCCTTCTCTCCCTCCATCCCCCCTTCCCGTCTCTCCTTGCATCTTCATCAGCCCCCATTTTCACCTGCTATTCAGCTGCTGCTGTCACCAGGGCAACAGGCAATTCAAAAAGCTGTTGCTGAGCAACGGCAGGCAGTATCCTGCCAGCTCTCGGAGAGGAAGAGAGAGAGCGAGGGAGAGAAAGAGAGAGACCTTCCAGTCTGTCAACAAAGCGTTATTATTGCCTAGCAACCAACCATGGTCACCCCCACCCTCCCCACCCCCAACATCCTCCCTCTCTTTGCAGGAAAAACAGGCTGGCCGTGAAAAGTACACAGTAAGAGGGCAATTATAGCTGATTATTATGGGGTGTCTCCGGCTGTGGTGATTATGGTCATTTGGTGGGATGGCTTACACCATGCAAAAACTAGCTTGGGTGCATGGCCGGGGCTCAGATGAGTGTGTGCACATGTATATGCACATGAGTGACCAGCAATTCTTGTATTGTCAATAAACCACTATTATCATTACAACACAATGAACAATCACAGCATATTGTCCAGTGCTAGGACCAACCAGTGCGCGAGCCTGTGAGGATGCTGGCGCCCAATGAGATGCTAGATCTAGAGCTGCATGCATTTAGCAAAGGGTCACTAACCATGTTATCGTTATAGCGATCCGGTCTGCCTCTTCTGTCACTGGTGACGAGAGAGTGCCATAGAGCGAGGGAGCGAGGGGGGGGGCAGAGAGAGATGGAGAGAAAGAGAGAGAGAGACAGAGAGAGATGGAGGTGGAAAGAAACAGAAAATGCTTAGAAAAAAAAGCTTGACAACATTCCAAAGGAAATTTCTGGTCTAGGTCAAACTGCACACACACGCTGAGCAAGATTACAGTATAAACACATTTCCTCTCAGCCATCTTCCCACACAGTAACAGGAACAGCTCTGACAGTGTTATGGTGAGAGAAGTGACAGGTGGTGGTGATGATGATCAGAGCCAAGGGCTGCTGCTTTTTTCCCCCAAAACTGAGCTCAAATAAAGGAATTAGCCTGAAGAAATGTGTTTGGATTGATTTTATACCCCTGCTGTCCAAAAGCACATACATGCACAGATGTTACCATCACGTCAAACTAAAGCCTCAACATAAGTTAATATTGTTGCTTTTGATTGACAGCGATTCTCTGTAGCCATGTTGTATTACACATTAGTGTTATTGCTATGATGACACAGACATCATAAGACTATATAAAATATATTTTAAAAAATCAAAATATTATTATCAAGAGTCTTATTAGAAGGATGACATGATATTTTTCTATGAACGCCATCAACCATATTTCTTTCAGTCTTATTTCCACTTATCCAGATGTGGACAGAAGAAACTAAACCAAGGCAAGGTCACAATGTTATTACTCAAGATTTGGGCAGTGCAGAGCTTCCCATTTTACCTTAAAATTCAAAATGACTTGTTGTTTTGCAGGAGCCTCAAGTGATAAAAATGTCAGCTTCACATCAGCGCATGACCCTCATACAAACACCACCACTAATACTTTCTCTCAACCTGGGAAAAACTGGGAGTGAATAGCAGATTGGATGGTTATTAACATGGGAGAAAAGAGGTCATACAACATCAATGCAGTTCCCTACAAAGCACTAAAAAAAGTGGAGTGCGACAGGTGGATGGGGATCAGGGTAGGGGACTTGTGCAGGCTGGGGCACAACAGACAAACAGAGAGTAGAGAAATGTTTGTAAGGCAGTAATTAGTATTAAGAATTTGGGATGCAAGGGGAGGGCAGAGGTTTATACAGTACCATTTCTCAAGAAGCTATGAGAAGAAAGGGATTAACAGGCATATCAAAAAAAAATAAAGTAGTAAGGAAGGAAACTACAGGAGATGTAGGAATACCTCAACACTCACAATTTAATTTGAATCCATAATGGCCAATTATTTGTCACATTTGAGAATGAAAATGACGCTGAACACCTGTCAGCATTAGTAAATGACTTAGGCTGAGTGTCCATATATAGCGTTTTTACTAAGTGTCAGTGTCTTTTTTTAATTCTTCCCAATAAGGACAGAGTGTATGTGGCCACAGAAAGGAAAAGCACTGCAGCCAGTGTCTTTTTCTAAAGTGCTCCGGCTTTATTGTGTTCTTGTAGTCAAAAATCTCAGAAGTTTTCAAAGAGGCGCTGGTGTCATCATTCTTGCTCTTTTCCAGCCAATCAATTATAAATTTGCTGGGGCGGGACTCGCCACCCCAGCAACTAGTGATGTCAAAAATACTAATTTATCATTACAGAATATTTAAAACAGTTTCAATCCTTCATTTCCACAGTAAGGATACACTGGTACCAGCTGCACTTTCTCTCTCTCTCTGGTCGATTATGTTTACTATAGTCATTAAACGGTCATGTTGTAGCCTTGTTAACTTCATATTCTAATAAAATCTGTTTAATTGCATGCCCTAAATTTCAATTCCCCTGTAGTACTGCAAAAATAGTATCAAATATAATTTTTTTCCAAGATATCGTATCGAAATTAGCAATTTCAGTATTGTGACAACATTACTGGTAACAGAGGTAAGTTCTTTCTTGCCATGTCTGTCAATCCTGATATAATAAAGAGCAAATAGGGGATGTTCGTCTATCATACAATGACAGTTAGAGATGATATGTTGTCAAGATATTTGATATAAGATTTTTTTGTCAAATCCCATGCGGAGCACGTTTTTGATGAGGTGCTGGGATGAAGCACTTCCCAGTACCCTGCCAGCGCTTTCTGCCAGAGAAAAACACTATATGGACACGCAATCTTAATTTCACAAAGACCAAGGGGTAAAATGCTTCTCTTCAGGCAGCACAACCCAATGGTATTTATGAGAAATCTTTGTGTCAGTGAGTTATCATTACAGAGCACAGGTATACTGTGGCAGGTGCAACTATTAGGAAATAATAGAATATAAGATGTCAAAGTATCCCTGTTAAGGTAAGTTAGGAGGTTATGGTAAAGATTTGGGGACAGAAACTTACTTTGACCTTTCATCTGAGCCACGGTACGAGTCATAGTAACGATCTTCTCTGTGGGCGAGATGGAGATGGGAAAAAGACACACACAAACACAACCAGACATACAGTGATGAGCACATACAATAAATGGAATGATTATCATGAATACAAATGTTTTCCAGGGGGGTGCATAGTGTGATACAGAAGACTGGCCTAAGTTTTTCCTCTGAATTTAAAAATCCAAAGCAAGTTTGGGGAGGCTGAAAGGAAAATAAGCACTTGAAGAGGGATTTGTATATGCAGATGCAGGAGAAAATAAGTGCTCTAGTAGAGGAACCCTGAACAGAGCCTCGAAGTCTAAAATATCAAGCACTTAAAAACTCAACAGGTTAACAGGAGTAAAAGGACTCTCAACTTCAAACTGATGAGTGGGATCATGCAGCCATTTGGCACTCGAGCGTTCATTTAAACAAATGTGTACAAGATTATATCTGTTTTAGGATAGAACACATGTCCATTTGTAATGCAAGACTAACATTTTAGGAAAGCAAGTCTAACACAAACACTAACAAACTGCAGTTCTCAAGGACGCGTGTTTGCGCATGAGTAAAGAAAAGCAAGGCAGAAGAGCAACAGAGAAAAAAACTGTACATAATTTGTGTTGACATCTTACCCTGCTCTGTGTGGGTGTCCCATGGGCATGTTGCGTCCACGGCCACTCCCCCTGCTGACCCTACTCGGGTGGGGTGGAGGGCCTCGGCGAGGGCTCATCTCATCGTAATCCCGATGGGGGCGGGGAGGCATGGGTCCCCGTCCCCCTCTGCTGGAGGGCATTCGGTCGAACCCACGATCACCACCGCTGGACCTGCCGCCCCCACGCATGGAGAAGCCTCCTATGAGCCTGCGGCCGCCTCCCCTCTCTTCAAACATCACGGTGAAACCACCGTATTCATATGTTTCGTCATAGAAGTTAGGGTCGTAGGGCTGTGCGCGGCCCTTTATGGGAGCCTAAAAAAAAGGTTGACAGGGAGATCAGCTGAGCTGCTCTAGTGAATTTGAGACATATTGCTTAAAAGGACACAGGTATGCTGGGAACAATCCATAAAAAAACAATATTCATAACATTAAAACTAAATCTCACTAGAAGAGCATTAAATGTTCTGATGTATATCTAACAATATAAAAAAATCAGCTGGAGCATGGTATGCTGTTGACATGGTTGTTTTCCCATCTGTGTCTTACACTAGTCTACATTTTGAATTTTAACCATAAAGATATCTTTAATCAAACATGGGATTCAATTAATGGCTTCAATATGTTGCAATTTTTCAATGTATAGAACTTGACAAATCATAAAAAAAGCCTCTCAGCCACTGCACAAGATACTTACTTCAGCGATGAGCTCCAGCATAGTCTTGATACACTCCACCACCCTCTCCGTTTTACCGCCAACCAGAACCACCCGGTCTGTCGACTGAGGACAGCACTCCTGAAACAGCTTGATGCTGGTCTTTGTGTTCTGGAGACACATAGACACACACAGACAGGCATACATGAGGACCACAGGAAAAGAGAAAGCCACTATATGATACAGCAGCTGATTATCCGGCAGAGAAAAAAAAGCACTCTTGACTATTTCACACATCACAACTGTGCCTTTTCATGGGAATTTCCACATCTTCGAAGTACATGATGTATTCATGAACATACAAGGTTGAGCCAGAAGCATATAAGGGTTTAGCAGTCACTTCAAGAACAAACACAAACCATATAAAACAAAGATTAAACAAGAGAAAAAAAATCACATCCTCTCTGGGTATCTCCAGCTGGGTTGAATCCACTCATTTCATGGAGTGTATTCTTGTTACAACTGAAAAACTGGCAATGACAGAAGGCTGTGTGAGAAAATGTTGTACATTACTCACACATTTCAGGCTGTAAAGCAACTGATTTAATTGCGAAAAAAACCCTGATCCCTACTTGTTGTATTAACATACCTCTCGGAGCTCCTTGATCTTGGCTCCCTTCACTCCAATGATCGAGCCAGCGAGGCTCTGGTGGATCAGCAGACGCAGCTCACAGTCAAAATCCATGCCATTGTATTGCTGGTACTGAGGGAAACATTTAGCCTGTTAATGCTCTGTTAATCTCTGAAAGACCCAAACCTGCCAGGGACTTGTGTTACATCTAATTCTAGCAAAACCCTCCACTAAACAGGCACACAATGGCAAGTTGATGTTGAAGGTTTGAAGATGACAGTTAGCACATATTACCGTACATCAGATAATAGGTGACATCAACTGTTTTGGTGACAGGAACCTTGTCACTTTTTTTTTTTAAATCCCAGTTTAAAGTTTTGTGGTAACGTTTTTTTCAACAATTAATGGCAGAAACAGACACATGGCAACAGCGCTGGACAGAGTCTCAAAATAGAGTGCAGACAGGCGTATGCACCAGTCAAGTTTAACCTATCTGCATCTTAGCCACGTATTTGCAAGTAAAAACAAAGGTAAAGATAACACTGGAAGAGCAATTTGATTTGAAGCATCTCTTCAGCACCAGAGCTGATTCGATTAATCAATTAGTTGTCAATTATTGAAAAAAAAAAATCAAAATTGTCAAACACTGACATGTTTCACCATTTTACAGACCAATTAATCTATTAATCAGACTAATAATCCAACAGATGACATTACAATAAAAATTTACAAGACAGTTTGGTGACACCGTTAACTTCCACTGTTGTTTTTACTTCAAAATCGTCAACATCGAGACGGATGAAAAAAATAGATACAGCACAGTACACTGACCCTTTGTGTGCCAGTGTTGTATCGATACTTGGATGCCAAGTACTGACTCTTTTTAAAATCATGTTTATTATTAATATTGCAAATAAAAATAAAACCTCTGGTAGCGTACTAGAATAATAAAATCAAGTGCTTTTTTAGTCCACTTGGTAGATTTTGCAGCAATAAAAATGACTGTCAATGACTTGACATGAAAAGGAAAAAAAGTCCTCACCTCTTCCAGTGTTGGGATTATCTTCAGCAGGATTTCTCCAACTGTCTCGATGTCGGCACTGATGCTCAGGATGCTTCATGTTTCACCCATTAATGTCAAGGCAGCACACAGCCACGCAGAGAGGGTGGAGTTGGGGGTGCCACAGCATCCCAAAGGAGGGGGGAAACAACAAGTCAGATCAGAGATCAGAGATCATGAAAGCCCCTTTTTTGCCATAAAAAATAGTCACACCCCATTTAACCAACTTGCTCCTGAGACTAACACAACTAAATGAACTTTGGGGAACCAGTGTTTTCTAAATGGTAGGCTATTGATAATTCAACACTGTAACTGAAAAAAAGCTGGTACCCAAATAATGCAATGAAAAGAAAACAGTTGTTTGTCCAGAGAAAGGAAGAAAGGAGACAAAATAAAAAAGGGACCCAAAGAAAAGTGACTGCATTTGGTGACCACTGAAGGGGCAAGACAGGGGAAGGTGAAGTCTGAGGAAGATCTGGCAGGAATATCACCAAAGGTGCCAGAGACAACTCTAACGTCCTAAAGCATAGTTTGGTGGATGCACACCACAAAGACTTTGACTGCAAAAAAACCCCAAATAATGTGCCCAACACAACTCTGAAAGATGGGGAAATCTTTGAGAAGACATAATCCGCTCTCCGATTGTTTTCATTTTTATAAAACAGCCTGTCTTTAAAAAGTTGGCTTGGACAGCAATTTTGATGCTTCATTTCGCCAACAAATAAACAAAATTTTGTTGTCTGCACCCACCTAGTGATATAATAAAATAAACAATGAATTTACTGATCAAGAGAAATTAAGCAGTTTGTACATGGAAGTAGAATGGTAGACAGCAGAGGGACAGTAACAGAGCAGATTATACCATGGAAAATGAAGTTTGCCACCACTGGAGTCGATGCTTTTTTAGGAGATGGGAAAAGCGATAAACAACATAACACCAAAGAATGCAGGGATGTGCGGGACAGAGAGAGATAATCTGTACGTTCAATAGCTCTAGCAGTCAATAACAAAGTTCAGATGAAGCAGAAGACAGAAAAGGACACACACACAAAACACTTGAATCCTAGCTTGCCTTTTGCGTTTCAGAATGTATGGACAATCTGAGTCTATCAGAATTATGAGGGCATCTCAAGGAAAGAATGGGATGGTGCGAGAAGCAGGTGAGCTTATGAAACTAACGGGGGAAAAAAACAAGAACACCAGTATATCCACTCTGAAGGGGGAGGGAGGTGGAAACGCGGAAGAGAAAGGAGGATAGATAATCATCAATGAAAATTAAAATAAATAAAAAAAACACGGACATATTGCACAGATTATAGCAAAGATTTAAAAAGACAGTGGCAGATTGTGGAAAAACCCTGACAACACCAGCCTAAGTTTCAATGTTGACGTGACTTTAAAAATGGCATATAAAAGGATGTTGACATGGCTTTTACAGGCTCAACAGGCAGATTTGGTCATGAACGCATTTTGACTCAAAAGACTAAGAGAACAGGTAGGTTAAAATACAGTGACTTGACAGAGGCAGGATGACTATTTATTATTCATCTCTTCTTGTTTGTTTGACCTGTAGTCAGGCAGTGAGAGGGAGGAGCTTAGGGACATACCGCTCAGGCCCACTGCTGTCTGGGACTGACACACTGGCATTGTACTGGGCGTGGCATGGGCAGGGGCCAGGGCCATTCGAGCACAGATGTCAATCAAGTAAGGCGCCCATTTAGGGACAGGGCACGATTATGGACAGGGCCAACCAGGGTGTCAGGTGGGCGGGCGCAGGAGGGGCCATCCAGAACATGGGCAACAGAGGAGGAAGTGGGCAAAAGTCAACAGTAAAATAATAAACAAGGGAGAGGGAAGAGGGAAGAGGAATACATTTTTAATATACAGGCTCTACACTGTTCAAACGTGACTTTAATTTGATTCTCTCAGAGATTGGTTTGTCAAAGAGAGAAAAGGAGAAAAGGTGACATTGGAAAATGGGTAATGGCATATTAAGAACATGATAAGTTCAATGTCGGGGAATAGACCAGAGACAGTGAGAGAGAGGGGGAGAACAAATTGTGGAGGGCTAGAGAAAGAGGCAATGACACTGAATGAATTAAGAATTGGTCAGGTTGCCTGAACACTTATTAAAAAATGTATATTAGCTGGCGGTGCAGGTGACCTCACAAACACTGCGCTGTGCCTATAAATTTAAATTAACAAGAGCATAAGCTTTGCCACAACAGCACTGTTACAAAAAATTAGCATTATGGAGAAATGGACATGAAATTGGACTTCTGTGCCAAGGGCCAGTTTAGCTGAAGAAATCACATGATGTTCATATGTAAATAAAAAGGGTTTGTCAGAAGCTTTCATGAGCAGAAGGCTAATACTAAAAGAGGCTAACCACACCCTTTGTTTACACAGTAGAAAACAATATCAAATACCATATTAAGTTTTTAAAGCATTAGGCTATCCAAGCTAAATGTTTGTTTAAAACGAAAAACAAAAAGAACTTGATGTCCTATAGAGGAGGCTGTGTAGTTTTGGGAGATTTTCCAGTGAGGGGAAAAATAAAGACTACAAAATAAAAAATTCTGACCAAAATAAAAATTCAGGGTGTATAAAATGTACTCACGTCTGTACGAAGGGCTTTGATGTTTTTGCCACCTTTTCCAATTACAGCTCCTGCATTCTGAGAATACAAAGAATACAAAGAAAACTGAAAACATCCCAAAACAAGGAAATGTAATCTGCACCAGATGCGAGAGAATATTAAGATTAATATGAGAAAATGAACATTAATTGTACGAATACACCTAATAAAGGGTGGAATTCATTATTCAAAAGGCAGAGATGTGAGCAGGGTAACAAAAAGAAAGCTATAAAAATTTAGTGGGGGTAAAAAATGTAAAAGTCCTACTGAAGGGGTGCACAAAATAAAGACATTAAAACATGAATAATCACATAAGGGTTCAACATGAAACGTGAAATGAAAGGGGAGCTGATTTACTTTGCTCTGCAGGAGGATGCGAAGCTCTACCATCTCGTCAGAGTTCCTGGAGCGCTTGAATGATTTCTGCTCATCTGCATCCTCAGCAGGGCGCTTACCTGCCAAAGGGAGATAAAAATACACAGTGACAACGCTGCATCCACAATCTCCGGCTTGATGAAATGAAATAATTTAAAAGAAAACAGAAAGCAGTGAAGAGTCACGAGACTAATATTTCATTAACTCTGATTTCGTATTCTACGCTAAATCTATACTGACCACTCAACCAGTAAAGACAAAGACTTTTGTAATGCCACAATGAAAGCATAGACGCAACTTTCGGAGGAGATACAGATGGCTCAAGGTTACAGAAATATTTTCAGATCTCCAAGAGAAACATTTTACTCCTAAATGACTTGCACTGCTTTCCAAAATCAGAGCTACACTTAATCAGCCAAAACAACACTGCATTTGTTATAGTTCCATCACATACACGCAGATATACATTATCAAAATTTTAAAGAAAGCTATGGTTTATACCGTTTGTCTCCGTGTTGCTGAATGAAGTATCTTCTTGCTGTTCAATTTCTGTCTCCATGGTCTTCTGACAGGGAAAGAGATATAGCGGGCACCTCGATCCGGGGAACAGGCGGCAGCAACAGGAAGAGAGAAGCAGAAAACTAGCCCCCGTGAGCTGTGGCTGTCTGTCAGCATTTTGAAAAAGAAAAAAAGACAATTCAAGCTGTGTGCTGGGGAGCTGGCTATTCAAGGACCCGGGGTGAATTGGCGACAAAAACGAGAGAGAAAAACTGGCAGAAAACTGGCACTCACCGATATTTATTACAGGAACAAGGGCGTGTTGATAGGCGGAACTAAATAAGCAAGGACCAAACAGCTGCTGCGACCTGTCGGGGAGGGAGAGGCTAGTTGAGAAATGTAATATGAAAAAGGCTCATTGACAGCAAAGATCGAAACGCATCGATTATGATCACATACACACATGTATTTGAATCACTGTTTTGGGCATTTGCCCTCCACTGCACGTCGATTCATTCAGTGAAAATTAAGACACAATTAGCATAAATCTGATTTGTTTAGACGGAAAAAGAAGCGGGCATTTAGTATTGTTTCAGACTGAGTTTATCCTCCAGTGATGAACGAATAATTTTAACGTTAGATTTCAAACTGACGCTAATACTTAGCTATATCAACCGGCAAATAGGACAGTGGGTTAGTAATTTCAAGAAACGTAACACTACAGCTAACGACCAAAGCCACACATTTAAATATTATATAATAAATTGAGCCAGAATAGACCAAACCAAAAGTGAGCTAACCTAGCTCCGGTGAAGCTAAGTTATCGACCGTTAGCTAACGTTAGCTACCTGGGTTGCTACATCGCCTCGGGGAAACGCGCTTGCTATGTTAGCTTCGTAGTGAACATTTGAAATAGATATTTTTTTACTAAATGTCGACCGTGCGCTCTTTTCAAAGACTTTACTACACGCAAACGTGACAAAGGGTCGCGCTGTGTTGTTTATCTAACGCGTGTGGGGTGACAAAACGTTACCAATCGATCAATACAAAGACCAGACCGAGCCGCTCGGGCTAGCTGTTAGCAAGTTTCGCCATGTTGCTATGATTTCGGGTTGAGCACAAGGGGAGCTCGCCAGGCCAGCTAATTAGGCAGCATTGCACCAGATACAAAATAAGAAACACAGTGATTTCTAAAGACATACTTCTCTTAATTTTATACGTGTACTTCAATTATATTAGAGTATGTAGCACAGAAACATTGAAAATATCAAGACACAAACCTGCAGAGCAACACCTCGCTCGTCCCCCTTCCTTCTCTACCGAACCTGGAAATGTACGCGTTCGTCCAGAGCGTGCTGATTGGTTAAACGGAAAGAAGAGTTAAAGAATGAAGAGACACGATTGGCTAGAAGGGACGTCAATCGTATGAGCTGAGGCGTTTCCCACGGCGACAAGTTAAGCCCTATTTCCGGGTGCAGTTAGGTTTGCAATTTTAGTGTGTTGCTCAAGTTACTTCTGTTTTTAAGGTGTGATCCGCATGGCCAATATTAAGCGGTGACTTTTTTTAGTGTTTGTAGAGGTACAGTTGATATGTTACAGTACTGCTGTTGTATGCGGGTGTTTGGTTGCGTTATATGGACACTAAGCCAAGGTGCAGACCGTACCAACTTTGGCGCCATGGCTACTTTCCACAACACTTGGTGGAGGAGGATGTCTCCATAACTCCCAGGTAACCACTGAAGTAACCTATAAGCGATATTCAACTAGCTTTGCTTGGTAGCCACTTTTGCAAAGATTAAAGGAGTCCAGGAGCCAGCCGCAGCAGCCTGGTGCATGTTACTGTGATATTAGGACATCTGTAGGATTATTGAGTGTTTCTTGGATGTTAGGACGTTTCTCTAGGATTTTAGGACATTAGGGGCTTAGCTGGGACCTTTGTCAGTGAGTGCGGGGGATCCCCCCCACTGGCACCCTATGTATACTAAAAGTGCAAAAAATAATTCCCAGTGTGAATCACTTTATTTTTTATTGTGGATTAGAAAATGGTTGGGCACCCAGCACCCTAATAGGGGCGAGATTTGGCCCGCGGGTTGGAAGTTGAGTATCAGTGCTCTACGTCAACAGTTACTTGAACGTATAGAGGAGCTTTTTTATAATTCAGTTGCATGCTATCCCTGCCTCCATTTCTCATCCAGTCTCTGTTTATCTCCCCTCCACAGCACCCAGACGTGACCATCTGCAGAGACACAGGGCTTATCAGAGCTGATGTGACCGCATAAAAACAACAGAAGGCAATTTTCTTCTGTTCTTACATCACAATAAAGTAATCTCTCCTAATCAATAAATTACCACAAGATTTGGTGTCAAGTGGTTTTGGAGATACAGAGAGAAGATGACAACTTCCACACCACACTACTCCCTTATATCCCTCAGGGATTGCAGGGTGCTATGAATTAAATTAAATGTAACATTTGAACCACCACTACTGAAAACGAATGTACAAAATGTTATCACAGGGAAATGTAATTGCAGTGGCAGATGAAGTACCTCTAAAGCCACACGGGAGTTAAAGTACAGGTATCTTACAGAAAAAGATTTTGTTAAAAGTTAAAGTCGCTTATTAAAATATTATATCAGGAAATTTTTGTGTGGCAATATTGTTTCGTTACATGGACACCAAGTATCAATATTTTTTATCATATATTTATATTTCATATACAAATTAAACTTAAGATAGCCTACTAAAATAATAAAATTAATTAAAATGAATTGCATTTTCAGTCCACTAGATGCATATTTGCTGCAATAAAAGTAACGGAAGTGAGATTAACACACTGGAAACTTGGAAACTAGATAAAAGAGATGTTGACTAAGTTTTCATTCTGGAAAATAATTTTTAGTAGGAAAAAGGTAATGAATCACAGAGTATCGCAAGATATCTGATCACAATACTCAGCATATTGCAACATGTTTAAAATTGCAGCAATATTGTATTGTCACTGAAGTATTGTGATAATATTGTATCATGGGGACTATTCATTTGTGATATTAAATGTACTTAAGTATTAAACATACAAGTGAATCCAGGTTAAAAAAAAGCAATAGGTCAGAATTTTGAGAAAGTGTATTTCTTTGTTGCACTTGAAGAAAAACAAGGTCTGTTTTACTTTAGTTCCCTCTCATCCATTCATTTGTCTGTCTGTCCTTTCCTCACTTCCTGATTCCTTTCCTATTTTGTAGTAATTAAGAAAGAAACTTAGCGGAAAAGTATCAAAGTAAAAGCATACATTTTTTATGTTGGAAATGTAGTGGAGTAGAAGTGAAAGTTGACAAATATAAAAACTCAAATCAAGTAAAGATACTCCAAAAAATACTTAAGTACCATAACAAAGTATTATTATTTTGTTACATTACACAACTGTACAACTGAATATGAATAACTGAACTGTTTTCTTATGATAGCAGATAACAGTGTAGAAGACATCAGGAAGTGGCCTTAGTCAAACACACACAAAGGACGAGGATGGCCCCTGAGATCGAGTCTGTGGTACGTGCTACCCAGGCCTGGCTGCAGTCCTCTTGGCATGTCCAGGTGCCCTTTGCCTGGCTGGAAGCCTGCGTGGAGTGGCTGCAGGAAGAGGCAGGAGGAGCAGGTCGGCTGTCACAGCAGCAAATCAACCAACAGGTAGGCAGGATGTCTGAATGTCTCACTGAGCAGACGAATGCAAAATGGTTACAGTCTGGAGTTTGCTCAGTTGTCATGGCGATAGCTCTGTTGTGCCAATGACAGGACTCAAGTATGAGACTTGGGTCACATGATAACAGGTGGTCTTATGCGGGGGGGGGGTTAATCTACCCGAAATAGCAGACTGTGTCGCTTTCTTTTTTGTCATAAAAACTCAGAGCACGATTTAAATAGCTGATTTATTCAACTTTGCATCAAAAGTAACCCTACCCAAATATGCAGTGCACAAAAAGTACAATTCATTAAACCTTGAAGCAGGCAAGCATCAACAGCCAAACACCATGCACAGCTCTACTGCTGGTCGCTGACGCGAGAGGAAGACTATGCTACAGCGGGCAGTGATCATCAAAAGTGGGCAATTGAGGAGTGAAAGAACACCTCCTGGTCTGCCAAATCCTGGTTGCTGTTGCAACATGCTGATAGCAGGGCAACATTTTTGTGTAACTAGTATGAATCCATCCTGCCTGGTGTCAGCTGTAGCAGCTGGTGGTGGCATCATGTGGGGTATGTTTTCGTGCGTTTACACATCATTTGTACGCCACAGTGTACCTAAATATTGTTGCTGAACAGCTGTGTCCGTCCGTGGCCACAATCTCTCTCCTTTTTTAATAGATACTTGGGAGAATAATGCTTAATTTCTCAAGGCATAGATCATATGTTGATGGTTCCAGGAACATGACAGTGATTATCAGTAGATTCAAGTGGCCCACCTGGGAGAACCCTAGAACAATGTAGATTAAGATGTTTAAATCCTAAATAAGAAACCTAAAATCTGCACATACTTGATGACACAACTGAGTCACTGTGCCTCCTGCTATATGTCTTTTAATGTGTCACAATTTGAATGGAAGGCTGTATCACAAAGTATAGAAATCTTCTCAAATAACTAATGATACAGAGTGAACGAAAAATGTCTTAGCTGCGAATGATAAAAAGGCTGGCAGCTTTAACCCTCATGTGCATGATGTGATATTTTAGGCACTGGACCAGTGGCTGTTGACAGACTTGAGGGACCTGGGCCACCCTGTTCTCCCTGAGGGGCTCTCTCAGGCCCAGAAGACTGAACTCAGCGGCACCTTCTGTGTCCAGGTACAGGCTTGTTGATCGTATATTTCATCTCATGCTTATGGTGTGATACTATGTTAGGGACAGTACCAATGGATAAATAGAAAGTTAAAAAATTAAAATAACCACATGTTCCACCTATAAATAAGCTCCAGAAGTTCAACAAATTTCCAAGTCAAGGCAGTACTGTACTGCTGCAAGGATGACATGTATTTGTAGGCCATAACTGAAGTAAACATCACCCTGGTTCTCTCAACAAAAAGCCAGTCTGATTTTTCCAATGGATTTTTGAGTCTTGTAGAAAATAATCTCTGTGGCAAAAGAAAGTTTGAGATACTTAAACTGGAATCAATGGGAATAAATAGCTAAGGAGGGCTTTAAATGAACTACTGTACATTACGGTCCCATGACTTCAGCATTGCAACCACAACAAGGCTGTAAAGCCATGTTCAGCCACTTGTTAGCAACTGCCTTTTTTAAGACACATTAAAGCTTCAAAATTTACAAGTGGGGTATACACTGACAGATTTTATGTCATATAACAAAATGTGAAAGTCTGTCAAGCTTGTGTTAACCACAGAGCTAATGTCAGGCTTCTAAAGAAAAACCCATAAAAAAAAGAAAAAAAACCTCAAAACATTGTCTTTGAGACTAGGGAACTGGGGTTGCTAAAACGCAAACTCATTTCCAGGTTTAGGGACTCATTCCTGCAACACTCTATACCCACGATACTGTTATTAGACTGTAGTGTCAAACATCTCACTAAATATTTAAGAAATTAATATGCAAGGCAAAGGCAACATAATCAAAGGTGTCACTCTGTTTTAGGTTGACTCATTAATAGATATCAGCCAGCCTGCGTACAGTCAGCTGCAGAAGTGGAGGGGCTCAGATTGTGCCAACGACGAGGTGTCTGCTGTCACACAGGCCACGCAGAGGCCCTGGGAAGCCAGAGCGACCCGTATGCTACTATTGCAGGTCAGAGGCATGTATGAAATACAGTAGGTATAATAAAATATAACCCCTGAATATTGATGTTGTGCTTTGTAAATGGTAACAGTTTATTTAGAGAGAACGCCTATGGAGAGGTTTTACAATGTTTTTTGCATTTCAACAGCTTATTAGTATATATGTGAGTATATGTGACATTTCATGAACGTACCTACATTGAGCTGTCCACTCAACCTATGCTGCATAGGTTGAGTGTATAGGTTGAGGTTGATTATCATTTATTATTTTTCAGTTTATAAAAAAAAATGTGATCATAATAGTCTGAAAGCAAAAAGGTTTTGGCATTGTATACAAAATGGTACTGGCTACAGTGTATTTGACATTAAAAATACACTGTTTTTACACTATTTACCAATGTGTAGAAGTATACTCAGAAACTGTCCAGCGATATTCTACGACCACATTTTATCTTTATGTGTTTGGTCGGTTAGAATAATGAAGACTTCTGCTTTCCTTCCTAACCAAATCAGAGTGGACAATCAGTGGGAGCATATGAAAGAGTAAATTGCTGGAATATAAGGCACAGACTGTAATTTTCACCTTAAGTAATACACTTGTCACTGCTCTATGGTTTCTCAAGAATAGTGCTGGTGTTGCTTAGAAACGTTGCATTTTTTTTTCTATGATGTCTGAGTCCTGAATTCTCACAATTCTGGGAGTCATGGCTTAAAAGACACATGGCATTTAAAATACACTGGAATAACTGTCAAAAGGCAGGACAATAAAGCAGATGCGGTTTAGATAAGCTGTGACCAGCTTTGCATTGTGAAAAATTCAGCTCATCCAGCATATATAGTGCAAAAACAGTTATGTAACATTCAGTCAGTCTCGATTTAACTGTTCAGCAAAGTTTTAGGATGTTTGCAGCTAAATGAAAAAAAAGATAATGCCCACTGACTTCATGCCACAATAGTTTGATTAGGAGGTTTTGATCCTATGCAGAATAGCGTTTTCATGATACTGAGATTTCTAACTTCGATACAATATTTATAAAACATAGATATTCAGTACCATTTTTCATGCCATCAGGAAGCAAATGACTTTGATGGCATACAACTTAAAATGTATATTAAAAGATACATACTTTAAAACTTTAATCAAAAGCCAGAGCTATTATTTGCTTAACCCTTAAAACCATGGGACAAGGCTTATATTTGAATTTTATCAGTATAGCGGCTATAAAATTCTTTCTTGGTTATTAGCAGAGAACAGCAGAAATACTGTAGTAAATATAAACAATAGAAGAGAGCAAGTCAGCGCAGCATGTATAGATGTATACTGTGGAAACTGAGAATTGAAAGTGTTTTAGGTATTCAGAATCAATATGTATTGATGAATCAGTATTTGGATTTTTCTCAGGTCAGAAAGTGGAAACCACACCCAAAGTTTACACATCACGCAAACTAATAGGCGAACAAGCTCTATGATGGCTCATGTTGTGTTGTTAATGTTTTGCAGCTTCACAACCTACAGAGTTTCTTACACATACAGTATTACAGTAGCTGCACCTCACTGTTAAAATGCATAGAAATGTTTCTGTCATTTATTTTTCTACGTTTTGAATTTATAAAATTGTTCGAAAAACTAAGCAAGGGCAGCAGTTATGTTTAACTTTCTTTTGAGAAGTATCTACGTATATGAATCTATTACAATTTCACAAACATTTCCCTGTTCAACTGTTGCTGGTAAAATACACCATCTCTGTTGTACAGGTGACAGATGGAGTCCAGAGCTTGGAGGCCATGGAGTATCAGCCTATCCCTGCACTCAGCACAGCTCTCAGGTTAACAATCAATCCACAAAAAAAATAACTGCATTCAACATAACTTTCTATAATCAAATGATCAAAACAATTCTCTCTTTCTTTCTATCTGTCTGTCTTTCTTTTACTTCTTTTCAGCAACTGTCTCCAATTTTTAAGCAAAAAATGTGTTCAATCTTAATAGTAGCCAAGATAAACAGAGGGGCCGCTGTTACTTATTTCTGTGTTATTTTTCGATTTTGGATGGAAATAACATGAAATTGAAAATTAAATCAAAGTTAATAAATGTTTTACTCCTACGCCCCTCCAAGTTTCTCAAGAATTAAAAAAACACTGGCGATTTTCTGAAATTTTCTGGAACCATATATTTAATTGGGATTGTCGGCTCTTACCATCAGGCCTGGTGTGAAGCTGCAGCTGCAGGGGCAGATGGTTTGCAGACTCGGGATGCTTCTGTTGGGGTCAACCAACATCAAGGTCCTGGGTGGTGAGGTGGAGGACCTGGTGGAGAGAAATAAACAGGTACTGTTTGTTTGTCTATTTGGATCTCCATTAACTTCCACATATGCAGCAGCACTGCTTATGTGGTAGCTAACTGTTAATTTCAGTTGTCTGTTAAAAGCAAATTTACAGGAATACTATACAAACAAAATGATCTTCTGTTTATGAAAATGTGGTTTTCTCGCATGTCTCCATGGTGGAAAAATAATCCAAAGCAGAAAAAAAGCGATATAATCCAAGTCTCATTTATACAGTCATGCTCGTTGTTTCCCAAACATGCATTTTTGCTAAAATGTCACTATTTAAAACACTTCTGCACAAACAGTTTCACGCATGGACAAGTCGTGCATCAAGACTTTTTTTTTGTTTTTGGATTCTCTGTTATGGCATGTGAAAAAAAACAAAAAGTGATATAGTTTTTGTCACAATGTATATGTGTTTCGTAACGCAGGGTGAGTATTTGTTATACAAATTATCACTTTGTGGATCAGCTACTCCTTTAAACCAATACATGTTTTTCTTTTCTTTATTTTTTGTTACAAATGTCATATGAATACTATATGGACCTAATCACCCTTTTATTTATTTGTCATCTATTAAAGCATTGAGATTAAATCTAGTTAGTAAAATTGACCAGATACCGTTTTTTTACAGCTCATGAAACAAAGGTAGAAACAAAATCCCAGCTGTTCTGATACAGCAGTTTATAATATACCATAATGTGTACAGATCCAGTGTGTACTTCTATACTGACAGGGCAAGGTGCTGTGTCGGACGCTGGGACTCCCTGAGGAGGAGCAGCAGGAGGGGCAAGAGGCCCCACCTGCACCACAACAAGGTGAAGTATATTCATTTCCTCCTACTTAGATTTTATGTAAAGTACGGCCCGTTTAAGAATGGAAATGGATGTCTTTTTTTCTAAGCTCACATTACCTATTTCAGAATTGAAAATAATTATGCTTCTTTTTGTTTTCTCTTCAGGGAACCAGGACGTGGACGTGCTGGAACTTGATGACGCAGAGTTATTGGCCAATCTGGAGGCCCAGGAGGAGGTTGAAAGGGTTCAGGTTGAGCCTGTTCAAGACAGCGGCTACGGGACGCTCAGCAAGACCTCGACTCAGTCCTCGAGAACCTCCTCTGTCAGAAGCCTCGTCTCCGCAGCCTCATACAGGTGAGTGGTTAACAACATGATGCCTTGACATTTTAAGCTGGAACTCTGCGGTGTTCACTATCGGGCAAATAAACCTTGACATTTTGAATTTTAGCATAATGTCTGTCTTGTCTGAAAAATATCAGCATTTATCTTTCAGCTACTTCAGGAAGCATTTAACACTCACTCTACAGCTCATCAGCAAACTTATATATTCTTTTGTCATTGTTGGCGTTGCTGTCATGTGACCACTAATTTCCTGCACAGTCAGAAATAAATGAGAATAAATTGCTACATTATTTGATTTTTTTTATTTGAATGACAAAGACTTCTCTAATCATGACATAAAATGCAAAGCAAGCTGTCTGACTTCAGGCTGTAATCATGGAGACTTAAGACTTAAAGGGACAGTTCACCCGAAAATCAAAAATATTTCTCTCTCCTCGTGTGTTGGTATCGTCCATAGAGATGTCTCCTTTCTCTCGATTATAATGGAACTACATGGCACGCAGCTTGCAGTTAGGGCTGCACAATTATAGCCAAAATGACAATCATTATTTTGATCAATATTGAGATCATCAAAATTTATCATGATTATTCACTGATTTGGGGGAAAAATTGGGGTGGGGTGGGGTGTTGCACTTTCTCAAAAGACTTAAAATAAGGTTCCTCTTCGCCTGAATTCAGTGCATCTCCTAGAAGCAAAATAAAATTATAAATAAAATTTTGCCCAAAATATAGGCTAACTAACAAGCATGAGCCTGGGTTGGATGATGCATTTCGATAGAAAGAAAATAGTTCTTTCATTAAATTGCTATTAAAGTCTAGAGTGATATCAGACTTTGAACTATCTCTGCCCCTTGTTGCTGGAGCGACACTGGAAAAAATACTCTGACGCCCTCTGTATAATTTATGGGGTGCTAACACTGTTAAAAACATCTAGAAATATTACTCAGTCCAACATTTTTTGGTTGGTCTCTTGCAGAAGTGAAGCCTCTGCCAGTCCGTACAGAAGCAATTTCACCCAAAACAACAGAGGGGCTTCAGTCCAAGGTCATCACCATGGTAACAGTCATGAGGATTCAGACCTCTCGATTCAGATCCCAGATCACAACATGACAGACGAAGACTTTCCCGATCAAGAATTTGATGATTTTCCCCTGGATGAGTTGGACAGTGTGATTTTTCAAGAAAGTACAAATGTTGCTGCGCAGTCTGACTGCAGCCACAGAAACACGCCACAGAACAACAACAACAACAACAGAACGGGAAATCCTAATGGAGCAACAAAAGCCCAAACTGCACAGTTTGAGCAGCCCAGTTTGCATGGCTCTGGGTCACACCATGGTTCTAGCAACTCTAGATCCATCTCACAGAAAAGAGCCTATCAAGACTTCTTTAAAGGAGCTACAGGGCAGTCCTTTAACCCGGCAGCAGCTTTAGAGCCATCAAATGAAGAAGAATTTGTAACTAATAATGAGAGTGATTTCATGGATGAAGATATGGACTGCCTTCTTGCAGAGGTAGAAACTGAGGGGCCAAATCAGGTCTCTGTCCAACAAGGACCAATTAGAGAAAGAGAGAGCGCCAGAAATAAAACAGCCACTTCCAGTTGTAGACTTACCAGCGACTCATTAAGTGTAACAGATAAGTTTTCTATGAAGACAGAGTCTGCATTCGAGAGCTCACACAGCACACGTCAGGGGCAAACCTCTAACACTGCAGTATTTGATAGACTATCTGCTAAAAAAGGACCTCAGAGTGACAGCTCGGTCACTTTGACCTCTCCACCTTTTACATATTTGTGTGTGTTAGAAGAGACAATGTCCAAACCTCACCCACGGACCACAGAGATCCGTGTCAAAGCTTTTATCGTGACTCTTTTAGGGAAACTAAGCAGCAGCAACGGTCTTTGGGGCATCTGCGCTACGGTATCTGATGGAACTGGTTACCTGGATGTGGAGTTGTCTGATGAGGTTTTGACGGGCCTGCTGGGCTTCTCGGTGGCAGAGAAGGGGGCTTTAAAGCGTGACCCAGCCCGGAAAGGCGAGCTGGATGCCGGGATGAGGAGGTGTCAGGAAGGGCTGGTGGACATGTGCTGCGTTATGACCATCATGGTCGAAGCAGACGGCAGGAAAGCCGTGGTGACCAAGGCCGACCCCATCAATGAGAAAGTAGTCCAGGAGCTGGAGCAGAGGGTGAGAGAGAGGAGAAAATAGACACGGAGGAGAAGTTAGGGGGAAGTGGGTGATAATGAGAAAATTACAGGCAGTGGAGAAGTATATTGCCCTTAAGCAGAGATGAGAAATTGAATGAAATAAAGGTGGGTTTTTTTTAGGATTGGTGATCAAGCTGTTGTCACTGCTTCAGATTTGGAGAGCAGTGTGTTGCAATGCGCTCCATCTGCTGTATGCGAATGTGACATTCTGTCATTTGTCTTTAGAGAAATTTTCATTCATCTATTCAGAGAGCTATTTTCTGCTTAACATTCACAGCATCAATTCCAAGGAAAGTAACCACATATAACATCAACACTGATTGATAATCAACATATTAGTTCAAACTAAATAAGTTGCGCATCCCAAATTGTAACATTGAAAACTACGTGAGGAAGGAGAGTGAAGCATGCAAGATGAGAGAGGGGAAATGGGGAGAAAATAATTCATGTTCTGATTGTTGTAATGAATTACCAGCCTTTGCATTCATTCAGTACATCCATTACTTCTGACTAAAAATGATTGAATATCCAAGGGCAGCGTGGGGCTTTAATAAACTCCCTGAGAGGAGAATGAGAGGAAAGGGAGATAAAGGAGAGGCCATGAGCTTCGATTATTTTTACATCATAGAGCCTCAACTATGTTATTGTCTTTAATAAATTCATATACTGCGAATGTATGTGTTAATTCACTGTGTATTAAAATAAGATTGTTCTGAAGGTTTTATAATTCTCTTTTACACACACTGACTAATAAAAACATGCTTGAAGTAAGAGCTCGCTACTGATTTTATCTATCCATTTCTTCTTGTTAAGTGAGTATTGTATTAACAATAGGAGAGAGAGGCAGTGTTCTGTTTGGTTTGTAATAGTCTTATTAAATGCACCTTTGGGATGAGCACTGTTTAAGCTCAGATAATGGTAACTAAAGGTAGCTGTGCAGTTGTCTTTAGAGGTAGAAATGTCTCAACAATTTTTGTATTACTCAAATTAATTTGTGTCTTGTCTGCCGTCATACAATATAATTAGGCGTCACTTTGATGTCCTCAGTGTGAAAATGAGCAAAATACATGCTAATAAATGATGTATGTTATGTGTCTCTGTGCGTTTGTGCAGGAGAGCACATACATGTTACTGTCACTGTGTGCACTTCCATTCAGGTAGTCGCTCTCAATCATTAAGGGCTAATCAGGTTGAATGCCTAAATCAGGACCCTGCTATGCATATCGATAACCTGTTACGTGCTAATGAGGCTGGATACGATGGAGGAGGGGGAGAGTAGCAACCCATTGGGAGACACAAGTGGAATAAATATTGGGAGATGGAATAAATGAAACAAGAGGGGAGTGTTGTCTCAGTGATGCTGCGGTCAAACCTCACTGTATACGTACTGTAACTAACGAATGGTGGCTATATGGTGAACACTCAGTGCAGCTTTGTACACCTTTCACTGAATTATATGTCAAAACACATTCCCTAAATGTGTTTCCTTTTTTTTGACATTCAGCAGGTGTAAACGCAGTCAGGTTATAATGTCAGAAAAAGAAGAATCGCACGACTTTAGTTTACTTTGAACTGTTTTATTTCTTATCACCTCATTTTTGACCTTTTTTGTCTTTTAAATCTGTTTTCTTTTAAAAACCTTTTATTTTTTTGACTTGTTTTGTCTATTTTGCAGCCTTGTGAAGTACTTTGTAATGTAGCTTTTAAAGAGTGCTTTATAAATAAAAATTATTATTATAACAAAATACATGGGAAATAAGAGAAGTCAAGGTGCTTATATGAATGTACTAATTTATTTAAGTGCCATTAAACTTAAAGATGCACTGTGTAGGATTTAGTGCCCCCATCATCAGCCACCATAGTTCTCCTACAGGACAAGAGCATTGGAAAAACCTATCATAATGTTTAAATTTAAATTTGGCCCTCCTGAATGTCTGGATCTTGAGTTATCACAGAAAAAAGGTGAGCACACAGCAGATGCTGGGATAGTAGCTGGTCTGCGATGAGCAAAACACAATAAAAATAAACGTGGATTTTTAATGTGAACCTGCTTTATTCAGTCTTTTTTTTTTCTTACCAGATTTAATCACAAGCAGCATTTGGCATGAAGAGGAAGACACCTCTGCCAAAAATTCTGCTCCTGGTAAAAACCTGAACAATAAATAAGATGCCGCTAAATCCTAATAAATCTTACACACTGGACCTTGAAAGTGGCCATTTTGCCTAATGGCTTGTTTTTTTAAATTTTATTTTAGATTTATTTCGTTGATGACTCTCTTGTACATTTACCAAAGTAAAATGTTCATTGCCAGACTTCTATTCTTTTTGTATGGAAGTGCAGCATCTGAGCATGTCTCTCATCACTGCTGATATATATGAATATGAAAAGGATGTATATGAATATAGCTTTTTAGGAGGTGATTTAGGATGGAAGTTGGCAGGGAACATGCACTGTACACGAACCAAACATTTACGGCAGGAATTCTTCTCTCAGAGATCTGTTATGAAGCTTATGACCTTCATCATTTCCTCCTGAATGTATTACATGTGCACTGTAGTTCTGGGGTTCATTGAAAGGCTGGACTACAGTCTTGTGAGGAAATTACAATTTTTGAGTCTTTAAAAGTTTGTCATGCAGTACCACATGATAAATGACATATTTCAGAAGCAGCATGAGAAAGTGCTCAACCGCCCTAATAGCTTTCCATTTGCAATATTATTTCCTCGATTTTAGTCTTCCACTTCTGTCTCAGTCCGGAGCGGTAACAGGGAGAAAAATATACTTTTTCATTCCCCCGTGAGTTTGGATGTACCTTTCCAAATTGCAAATAGCAGGCGAATGGAGGAGACTGAGACAGGAGGGACAGAGCACTGTGCTAATTTCTCTAATGCTCATATACAGCTGCACTGTACCTCTTTGGTCATTACAAATATCAATGAAAAAAATACATGAGCAATCCTAATACCCCTCCTGCTGCAGCAGATGTAATTTTCTTTGCCCTATTACATTTAGTAATGAAAAATCCACTTAGACAGCTCAACCTCTCTTTTAGGCCTCCATCAAAATGAGCAAATGGTTTCTCCTCAAGGCAAAAACATACCTCTTTTTGTGTGTGTGTGTGTGTGTGTGTGTGTGTGTGTGTGTGTGTGTGTGCGCGCGCACACTGAGGCTTGAGGATGTGAATCATTAAAGGAATAGAAAATTATGAGGAACTCGGACTTTGGTAACAATAAAGTACCTTCCTACTTTGTTTTGGCTCATCTGGATGGATGAAGGGGATGATTAATGTGGTTTGAAAAAAAAAAGAAGACAGGATCCATTTTGTGCTCGGAGCAAAGTTTTCAGGCATTTTAACTGAAAAAAAGTAAATATTGTACAGCCTAATTAAAATGGCAGTGCCACAACATATAGATTCACTGTTAAAGAAGACAACTAATTTTAATTATTAAGATAATTTCAGTGAACATCAATTGTACAGCCGCCCCATAAGCACATACATATAATAATAGGGTTGGCATGACAACCTTTGCTTTGCAAACTTGTGTTTCTAAGTAAATTACAGTTGACTTAATATATCAATTGAGAGACTGAACTTAGTAAATAGTGGAAGCTTTCTAAGACCCCTCTCACCCCTTAAAAAAAGGTGAAAAATGGTTTAGGCTGCCCCGGCACTTCGATTTGTCTTTAAACGCAGCTAAAGCCAAGTGCGACAGAGACTGCATAAGCAAATAGGGCCCAGAATTTGGTGCTATGCCCCTGGATATATACATACACACACACACACACACACACAGCCAAACGCATGATACCTTATACACCTGTTGAATATATTCTAATAGTATAACGTAGAGTGCATCAGCTCTTCTTTGATGGGAAATGCATAAATAAAGCTGTTGGACAAAGTGTACAAGAGTAAGATATGAAAAGACTGTAATGATTTTAAAGATGTAATTTTGCTATTAATGAGAAACAATAATCTGCCTTTTGACCTACTGATAACTCAGGTGAATAATTGTTAACTAGACTTAATGGAAAAGCCTATTAAAGCACGGTGAGGCAACTTCGAAAGAGTGCAGACAGACGATTGACAGGCCTATAACACCGCTGGCCCCTGTCTACATCCGACTCTCATACTACCAAGCCATTACTACCATTTGAATTCGAGCAGGATGTACTTGAGCAGCAGGACTTAAAAGAAAAGAAAGCAAAGGTGCCCTATAAAGAGACGGATGGGAGATTTTGCTGTGACAAGGAAGAGAATAGATCGCCCCCCCCCCACTTGTCCTCTCTGTCTCCACAGAGATGAGGCTGCCTGACAAGCTGGCCATTAGGAAGGTAATTTGACAAGCTGTGCGGAGTGCTTTCTCCGCGCCCTTACAACTCTTGAACATCGTGAAGCCTTGTTCTGTAGCCCTAGTTAATACAAGAGAATATGCAGGCTGGAAAAGACTACAGACAATCTGGCACATGACAGCCAGCGTATCAAAGTGGTCAGGTCAACGCAGCTCTTTGAATTCAGACGAGTGTGTCCGTCAATCAGCCGTCAGCCGGCTGTTCTTGGTCCTCACGCTGTCACTGAATTCCTCTAATGTTTTATTCATGGAGGAGATTACTGCAGATGATCTTTTGGTCATCTGGTCATATTGTTAGGTGAAGGCATTGCGGTCATTTATCCCGTTAGGGTGTTAATTTATGTGGTACGTGCCCCTGTTTGTGTGTATGTGTGAGTTAATACCCTTAATTCAGGAGACAGGATATGAAATGAAAGGTCACCATCAGGAAACCATTGGGACAAGATGGAATTAAGGGGAAATGAGATCCACCAGAAGAGATTAGGAAGTATGTAGGTTAAAGAGTAAATGCTGGCTGTAAATGGGGAGCTTTTTCCATGCAAACAAAAAGTTGAATTCTTTGCCACAGACTGTTGAAAATAGTGAACGGGCAGTGAGGGTTGAATCTGACTCATAAACCGCTGTTGCACTGCATGTTCAAGGTGGGTAAAATGAACTCTTATACCACCTTCTGTATAAAAGGTACGATCACAGAATGGGGGGCTAGAGTTGTCTCGCATTTGAGCCGCCAGTGAAGGTAATAACAGCTCCAGATGTGTTAAAGGGACAGCAGGCAGGACGGGAACACGGGCAGGAAGCATAAGACATTTTAACATGTCATGCATGCAACCCACCACAGGAGATTTAAAAAGCAGCTAACGGTAGTGGCTAACTGAAAGAATAAAAACAGCAGCCAAAATTGTCTGCAAATCTGGAAAACAATAAGCTTCAAATAGCTTCTTACTCTCTGAGCAAAGGGCAATATTAGCTGTCATATAACAGGGATGGTTAATGAAAAAAAAGCCTTATTCCCACTGCATTAAAAAAAATGCAAAGATCCACTAACATTTAGCTTTTAGTTCAATGGGAAAGTGTACAATCGGCATTCACACCCAGGTCAAATGACTCTGCAGAAGTATCGCGTATTTATCACCAGCACTGTCGCTAATATCAGCTCCTTAACGTGCGTCTGTCTACTCCTAAGCAGTGCAAAAACATCACTCCAAATTAGTCTGCATCGAGTTATATAAGAGATATATAAAGAGAGGTAACCATGTAAAGTTCTCACAGACCTCTGTCCAGGACCTAAGACCACAAATGTTTTTTGCTGTAAAAATATTTATTTTTCCTGTAAAGTTGCACATCTATAGGGATTAACTCGCATCTGGAGCCAGCCTCAACTGGCCTTTAGAGGGACTGCGTTTTTTGGCACGTATGCATTGGCTTAATATTTCAGCCTCTGAGATTGCTGCTTGGTTTTGCTCTTGTCTGAGAAGATGTTTAAGTGCAATTTACGCATGTATAGGACAGGCAAGGAAATACAGGTTGAAGTGACAGAGCTGCCATCAGAATTCAAATGACACACTGCCTTAGGACTGTTTTACACGCACGCACGCACGCACGCACGCATGCACGCACACACACACACACACACACACACACACACACACACAAAAACTGAAAGGCTGTTTGGCAACTGCCTGTATTGTTGCCGTAGTGATTGGCATGCGGGAGAAAAGCCGCAGGTTGTCTTGGAAAATGAAAGGCAGTATTCACTGCTGAAGGCTGTAGGCATACACAACCCACCATCCAGCCTTTGCTCCTAATGTTATTGTATGGTTGTTCTGAGCTTTTATCTCCTCTCCACCCTCCAGTGTCTCTTTCCCTCACTCGTCCTTCTTCTGTCTCCTTTTACCGGCTCTTTTCTGGTTCCTTTGCTCTCTCTCAATTTAAAATGGATTTCTTTGTACATTTTCCGCAAATTTCATTGACAGGAAATAATGATAATAACAATGTATTTTCCCCCCTCTACATTGCTCTAATTATAGCAAAAAAAACCAAACCCTTATTTTAAATATTGTTATAGGCAGAACTGCATCATTTTTTTTTTAAAAAAAACCATGTTTTTTGGTATTACAATTACTCTTACTGTATTTGTTATTGTGTTTTCAATACTAAAAGATGCTGCCTGCACCTTAGCAAACTGAGCTTTCTGTCAAGGGCTTAAGTTTCATATCAACATTTGGAGGGTAGACAAATATGAAACTGGGGGGTTAGGGTTCTCTCCAGAGACATTTTCAATGCCAAACACAATTTTCTGCATTCTGGTGATTTATTGTACATCAGTTTTAGTTTTTTTCAGCATCAATTTATGGTGGAAATATGTATCAAAAGTCCTGTCATATTGCTGTCATGTTTTTATTGGGAGGAGGGGGGCACAAATGCACATTTAAAATATTGAAGGGGGACGTGTCCTCTGCATCTCCCCTGAAATCTTCACCTACCATGTAAGCAAAAAATAGAGTCAATTAATATAAAAATAACTGTAAACATACATTCACAAGGGGTTTGTTCTCATGTTACCATCTCCTGACATGTACTTTCTGACTAATAAAATGTATCACTCAGATGAAGCTTGGCTCAGATAAAGCACTTACAAAATGACATTGGTTGAGCTGATATGTGTACTTTAACAAACAGACTAACTGTCTCCTGTTTCATTCTCCTCTGTTAAAGGTATTTCAGTTTTTACCAAACTTAACTCCATTATCACATTTCTGCAGCATTAGTGGCAGATGCAGTGTTGCTTTTATACTAGAAGGTCAACTTGGCAAATACTGTGAACAATCAGGTGGTTTTGAACTCTCCATTTGGTCACTTAAGGCCCTCACTCAAGTCAAAAATATGTTCTAGTTATTGTTACTTCATATTAATGTTTGACCTTCACTGTGCAGAATGAAAAAATCTGTGCTTGTTTTGAGTGACACGGCTATTACATTTCATCATACCATCTGAATTTGTGTGTGTGGACCGTTGCTTGTGTACAATGAATTGGTTAAATAGACGTATCAAATATGTGGGGTCTCAACCAGGACTTCTGCTATAATGACAGTGACAGATTGTTGGTTAGAGATCTCCGGCTCAGCAAGAGCTGTGGGATGTCACGCCAATGTCCTATGACGGCTCTGCTGATAGTATTAGATGTTAACCCATAAGTTTCACATTATCTCATGGATTTCACAGGTAATTCTGAAAATTTCACATTGGTAAATGCAAAGGTTTCACTGGGAATTTACATGGGCTTCACACAAAAACACAATGAAGGTATTCCAAAACCACATGAACTCATGTGTTTTTGTAAGGGCACTAACACAGAGTAAAGACTGTAAGGGCATATCTTTGTTGTTCAAGGGGTCTTGTTGCTATGCCAAAATGTTTCTATGTTATGGTAAGAAATATAAAAAAGTGTGAGTAACTGCAGCCACCAATTTTAAGTGTTTTCCACAGTAGTCTCTATTGCTCTTTGTTACATCTATATATCTATATATATATCTATATATATAGACATAAATATATATAAAGCTAGATCTTTTATTTTACAAGGTATAAATCTTGAAACAGAGGTTACAGGGTACATCATTTACTGTAAGTAGTTATGCTCTCTCTCTCTCTCTCTCTCTCTCTCTCACACACACACACACGCACACACACACAAAGCTAAATAAGCTGTAGCGCTGAGAAGAAAAGCGGGGTTATGTCGCTACGGAGGCAAAATTATATACAAATTATACAAACAATCAAAATTACTCATTCATTTATGCACACTCACACACATGAGAAACAAGTCTTCGTCGTCTACGGGGACATTATCAAGTCTTATTAATGGAGCCGATCAGAAATGGTCCAGCTGGCTGCTAACTGTTGCTTGTCCATTAGAATGCATTATCACACTCTTGCAAATGTCTTGCCCTGTAACCATGTTTGTTTTCCTATTGACGCCAGTGCTGCCTAATTGTGTTTTATTGAGCTCCCCATAATGTTAAGATATTTAAATCTTGTGTCTAGTGGATGATTAATTCAATTTTAACATTAGGAAGAGTGGTTAGGGTTTTTTTTTTCTGTTTCAGTTTCCTTTAAATCAACAGTTAACAAGGAGGATACACATGAATTTCTGTGGTTAATCGTTTCTGCTTTTTGGCTGTTTTTCTTAAGGTTTCAAGCCAGTGTTCAATCCCAGTTTTCACAAGTCTGGACACAAATTAAACATCACGCATCAGCACTGTAGTTAAATACTCTTTTGGGGCTGCAAACCTATGATTAGTTTTTGTAAACAGATGTAACTTTGCAGTCTCTTTGTGGCCCTGTTAATCTTCACTGCCTTCAAAAATCACCTCCCCATCTTCATGTTAAAACCTTCTGCTTTCAAGCTACTCAATTCAATCATGTATTGCTGAAGAAAACTGAGAAGCCTCTCACTCTGAATTTGATGAGCCTAAATACAACAGTGGATGAGGGGAAAAAGAGTGAAGATTAGGCAAAGGAGGAAATTATAAGGCGGTACGACAAGAATGGACAGAGGGGGAGAGGGTGCAGACAAAGCTGAGAGGAGACTGAGGAGGAGGGCGAAGGTGTTTTGTGGTCTTATTTGTACCATGAATATATTTATGTGATCATCTTTTCTCTCTCACTCTGTTTTTGATTGTAAAGCAATTTGAGCTGCAGTTCTTGTACAAAATGTGCAACTATATATAAGTGAAGGTGTTATAATGTGGCAAGAGCACGAAAGCAATGACTGAATACAGGTGCAAACGGCCACCAAAACGCATTTCCAATCTGAACATTCAAACCACTTGCCGAGGCAGTCTAGGACGCATTCGACCACACATATTTTGTAGTATAAACGCTAATGTGTCCTGATACCTCCCCAACAGGAACTACGTCATCAGCGGTTGGTAAGTGCACTTTTTGGTCTTTGAATTTTCTTTTCAGAAATATAAATAAAGTAAATAAATAAATGAACAAATAGGTATAACATTTTTTCTTTCCTGATTCCTGGGGTCATTAAGTAATACTACTACTACTACTACTACTACTACTACTACTACTACTACTACTACTCATAATAATAATAATAATAATAATAATAATAATAATAATAATAATAATAAACCAATTGTCTTTTTCTCCCATCAAAACAATAAAATAAAATACCAAGAAAATTATTTTCTGACACTGGAAGTTGCCCTTGGTAAAAACAAAATAAACAAACAAAAAAGATTTTTTTGTGCTGCTTTCTTTATTATAGACAGCTAACTATTTTGGCACCTTTGCATTGAACAATGTTTTTATTTTTATTTCTTAACCCAGGGCAACTTATGGTTTCAGAAAATATAACAAAAATAAATACATACATAAAAAGACTGTTTTTACATCTTTGATTTCTTGATATCTTATTGTATTTTTGAGACAAAGAAAAGTAAATGGCATTTCTATTCTGTATATTCCATTTCTGACCCCCAAAACTAAAATAGCTTGTTTTTCATTTCTGGATTTTTGAAATGAAAATTATATATATATTTTTTTGTTTTTGTTTTTCCATTCCTGCTTCTGGAAGGAAAATTCAAAGACCAAGTACACTGACCCTGGTGGTTGATTAGTGACAGCGTGTTAGTGCTCAGACACTTACCCGTTCCATGTAGAGTTGGATGACGTGTTGCATGACTATCCCTCGTTTTGCCTTATGGGTGGAAAAATGTTGAGCAACTAGCAAAAGTGTGGCTGTAATAACTGTCCACGGGGCAGTAACAAAATCCAAACACAAGTGATCAGCTGGAGATGCATGATAGACACAGGTGTGAACAGCCGTTTGTCTTGGCTGTCCACTTGTGACTGATGAGGGAATGAGATGCAGGTGAAGAATGGGAAGTTAAAGGCCAAGCAGCAGAGCAGCAGAGCAGCAGAGCAAATGAGGAAAGAGGGAACAGGTGTGATGGGTGGGGCAGTTATGTCATTTGGGAAAGTGTGAGGGCATCTGATGGACAGAAAATGGCAATAAAGTTGCCTGTGAAATAGTGAATGTGGCTGGAAAGCTTATGGTTTTCCGATTTTTAACCAAGGAAATCTTGGTTATCTATTGTCATTGGTTATGTTTACATGTTAATATTCCACGATTATTCAGTATATGACAATAGCCTGAATTGTCATACCTTTACCTTTAGATATTATGAAAGACTTGGATATCAACAGATTTTTTTGGATATGTGCAAGTATCATAGCTCCGACCTTTTTAAGAAGATGGTTGAAGGAATGAAAGAGGGAGGCTGTGTTTACACGATCAAACAAGTGCAACATCAGAAGAAAACTTTTTTAAAAAATTATGCAAAAAAAGCAAAAGAAAAGGTGTCTCCAGCAGTTTCACTTTTCTATATTTTGAAGTGTTAAACAACACATTAGTGCTCATAACTCAGAGTATGTATGTCTGCTTGTAAACAGTAATATTTTTGGAATATTCATTTTTATTTACCAAAGCAGTCTTTTTCAGATTAAGTGTAAAAAGCAGATTATTTTGTGCACAGAAATTTACTCATTGTTAGACCACCATCTGGAAGAAATAGATGTTACAGCACAGCTGCTGATTAGTGTGCTCTGCTATGAAACAACAGAACAAGCCACATTTAATGCATCATTTACTGCAATAGAAAATCAATGAATATGTATTCTATTTTCAGAAGGCAGTGCCAACCTCTGTGATTGTTGCTCCGTCAGCTCAAAATTCTTGTTCTTATTCTCATGCAATTTATCATTATAGATCTTCAACTGCTTATTTATGTGTGTATGTACTCTGTATTCTTCATAGTTTTTACAAAAGAAGAAAAACAGCAGGGCAATCGAAGAGCACAGACCCCTACTGAGGCCAACTGGCCTCTCTCGCAAGGTTAATGAAAGTGAAAAATGATGAAGTGTATCCGCCCTGTGATTTAGATCCACTCCAAAATATAATGTATGCTACCTTGGCCCATGTACCCTTCCATCATGGTTTATGAAGTTTTTTTGTAAAGCCGCATACAAACAGAGCAACAAAACAATTAGAAAACATAACCTCATTGGTGGATGTAACAAATAATGTTTCTACAAACATACTCATTACCTGATTGTTCAGGTCGCTCTCAGCGCAGCCCACATTTAGATGTGCAGCAAGCTGAGGACAATTCCTGATCCAATGAACTCTGCGCTGGCCCTTGAGACAGGCCTGATGCACAGTTTAGCTTACAGCTAAGATGCATCCCCTTTTCGCAAGAAGGTCCTAATGCATCCTCAAGGGCCCTCCACCTGCTCTCTGCTGTCTCTGTAACCATGGAGATCTGTCTTATTCAACAAACGATAGGATTAAATAAGTACACATTCAGGAGACCATGAACAACAGTAAAACATGTAAACACTTGTTGGATGCCTGAAACAGAGGGCATGAAATATAGGGACTACATGTGGCGCTTTGATATGCTTTTAAAACTCACATCCTTCCCCTCCTCCACTCTTAAAAAAAAAAAAAAGGGTTGGAGCCATCTTTTAGTAGCTGTTTGTAGAGGGACACTAAATGGGAACTGAATTGATGGAAAGATGGTCAGAAAAGCTGGTGGAGGGACATGAATGTAAAGCCTGAATAGAATCAAAAAATTAAACAGCACTTGATATTCTTCGGGCCCCTGAGACCATTAGGGGAGCGGCATGCTCTCTAAATTAAAGTAATGAGGAGTTTGGTACCCAGCTAGCTACATGAAATAAGGACAGAGGGAAGGAGGGGAGTGAAGGATCAGACAGAATGATTCTCTGAAGGAGAGGGAGAGACAGCAAAATTCACCAGATTTCAAACACAAATATCTAATTGCCTCTATAGGTTCAGGAACGGTCCTCTGATGAGTTTGTGTGCAGAATACATTTGAAACACTCAGGTTTTCAAAGGCGCGGAGGAGTAAGCGGACCAGGGAGAGGTGGGAGTGGGGTGTCAATGAAAAGAGAAAGAAGGAAGCGAGAGATTGAAAGAGAGAGAGAGAGAGGAAAATGTGAATCACACACGGCTGCTCTGATCCCAGCATGTGTTCATCTCTGTCCCAGCCAGACCCCCTGCCTGGCCTCCAGGGAATTCATCTGTGTGTGTGTGTGTGTGTGTGTGTGTGTGTGTGTGTGTGTGACTGACAGAGAAAGAGCGTGCATTGGTCAGCGAGCGTATGCACGTCAGTGCATGTGTAGCCTGTGTGTGCATGGTGTCTGTGTGAGCGCTCCCAGCAGGGGTGAAAGCACATGGGATGAAGGGCACATGTGGCTAAACACACATTTAGTCATAAAACAGTCGCTCAGCAGAGGCTTTTCTCAGAACCTGCCACAAACGGGTGTTGTTGAGGGTATTATTTGTTGGAACAAATAGGAAATAAGGAACATTCTCGACTCCTGAATCTCCAACACTCCTGAATGCTACTTAATATTTACCATTAAAGAGGCAACGTTGGACGAGATGGTCTTTAAAGTAATTCAAAGAGGAGCTATCTGAAAAAAAATAGAAAAATAAAAAATAAGAAAGTGCAGCATCAGATATTTAATGGGGCCACATAATGTTTGTGTGTCACAGATTCTCCTTTCCATCACAATATTTTCTTCGCAAAACATGACATGTGCTTCATGGTCCCACTCTGATGGGCAGCAAAAAGATGGATATTGATCACACAAATACTGGTGCGCACTGCCGTGATCTCAGGGGAGATACATGAACACAGATAGCTTTCTTATTTGCCCTCCATGCCACAAATAATTATTACGTAATTTGTTATTTAATCACATTGCACCAATACCTAGGAATAATGCTGCAGGAAGGAATGATGTTTTTCTGTAGGCCGCAAAAAGTTATCATTGCCCCGATTTGTTCTAAAAAAAAAAAAAAAGATTTGAATTACTGTAGATTTTTTTTCTTCAGCAATATCACCTTCACAAAGGAACACCACTCTTATGATTTTAGAAGCCTATATGCAATCTCCAGAAGTAAAAACAACAACAAAAACACCACATTCAGACTGAAAGCTAACACTGACTATTCTGTGAAAGTTCTGGGTTTGTTGGATGCACCGCCCCTCCCACCTGCCCTATGGGGACCTTCCTGCTCCTCATATTATGTTGTAAACCTCGCCATATCAACACACTGCAAATGGTTTTGTCTAGCCGCGTTCTCAACTTGTGCCGTCCGACGACATATCATACAACCTTGCAAGGTGGCTGCACAGGCTGCGGTAAATGACAACAAGCTGGTATCTATGCTATCACAAAGGACACTTGGAAATATGAGGAATGATGTCTACAACGCTTGAAATGCTTGTATCTATTTTTGTATGTAAAGGGAGCACAAATTAACCATTAGTCTGTACAAAAAAACTAATTTAAAATCAACAATTTGTTGTTCTTTGCCAGAACTAGATGCCAGGCAACCAGCAAATTCACACTGTGCAGGTTAAACAAAAAAAAGAACAAAAGATTCGGCCAATCAAACAAGATGTATTCATTAGTGAGCTTTAAAGGGTGCCGGTAGATGAATTTTGTTTCCTTTGGATGGAGCAAGACTATTTGTTTCCAGCCTTTATGCTAAACTAACCTAACTGGCTGTTGGCTCCATCTTCATTTTAAAGGTACAGACACAAGACTGGTGTCGATCTTCTCATCTAAGACTCAGGGGAAAAAAGATAGGTAAATACATGTATCTTTTCATTTTTTTAAACAATTCCTTTAATTTAAGGGTCGGTGTCGGTGGGAAGCTCTGGGCTTCCACAGGGGAGACAAAGGCGATGAAGCTATAACTGAAAAGTCTCGTGTGTCAGTCTGACCAATAAATAGATAAATGAGTAGATAAGTGAACATGTTATTTCTGGAGTTTGCATTATCTCTCCTAATTTATTAGTTTCTCTAGCTGCTCCACTTTCCTCCCACAGACTGAGGACACTCAGGTTAGGTAAATTATAACTCTAAATTGCCTGTAGGTGTGAACTGAGAGTGTGAGTGTCCAAAAGTGTAAGTCCTGATAGACAGGCGGTATGTCGAGGGTCTAACGTGTGCAGGCACAGATCCCTGGTTGGATGGAAGATGCTGAGCTTTGGCGGTCCGTCTCAGAAGATAATGTAAAATGTATAAAACATATTAAGTGCTGGAATGTAAGACTTTATCAAGTGATATATTTAAGTACAATCTTAAGGTACATGTTGGCTTTTTTTTTTTTTTTTAATGACATAGCTTTTTAACACTTCCCTTGTCGTTTTGAGGTACTTTTACTGAACTTGAGCATTTTATTTTCATACAAGTATATACTTTGACATTACAGAAGGCTAACTGTATTTCACTTTTTACTTGACATAATTTGACAGCTTTAGCTAGCTTCTTTACAAATTAAGGTTTTACCATATAAAACAGATAGGAGTCTTTTTTAAAAATATGATGCTTTGTTATTGATCAAACGAGTAGAGCTCAAATGTGGAAGTGAATTATTGATTAGTTGTCTGGTGGAAAATTAATTGGAAACAATTTTGATTTTAAATGGCTTAATCAGACTTTTTTATTCAATAAATAAACTATTTCATGGTTTCAGCTTCTCAAATGTTAGGTTTTCATTAATGTTTAATAAAAAACAAACGTAAATGTAAAGGTCTCACTTTGGGCTCTGGAAATTGAAATCAGTATTTCTCACTGTTTACCTACTGTGTTCTCAATAATCAGCATACTGTGACCAGTTTTTAAATGTGAAACGAAATATCTTAAAATACTGCAGTATCTGCCAATAGCAATCAGTTCAGGTTTCCAGTGGTCTGTTAACTATACAGAAACTTCAATGACAAGCAGACACATTAAAGACTATATTTCAACAATATATAAGTACTAAAACGTTGTTTTAAAGCAGCATATGTAATAGACACATAGCATCATAATAATATTGCACATATTACAAATATTGTATTTCCATGCCAGATTTCTTTTAAATTGTAATTTTTGATTAGTGTATTTAATAAACTAAACAGCCAATGTTGTCTTAACAGATGACTTCACTTGTAGTTTACTGACTGTAGTTTACTGACTGTAGCTAATGACATTTTAAAACTCAAAGAGACATGAAAAGGACAAATCACAACCCTCCAAGACAACCCAAGGCAAGTTTTGTCTGTTTTAGTAGATTTCAAACAAAAGAAGGTGTCACCTCTGTGTGTAAATTATGCTAATTCAACTAACATGATCACTACTTTTGTGGGTAATTTTCTGATGAGAAACATGCCTCTGCACTGTTCACCACAATTAATGTGGCGGTGCGTCTATCCGTCTGCACACATTTGTCAGGGATTCTCCTGTTTAATCTCTCACTCGGCACCAAGACACGTCCATGTAATTATGAGTCAACGAGCAATTAAAGCATCAATTAAAGTTTGTTAGGCAGAGAGCATATCACGGAGAACAGTGATTAGACACAACAGTCACATAAATGCTTGTGTAGCTTGATAAGATTATCAATAAGCTGATTATCTGTCTATCTATCCGTCCATCCATCCATCCGTTTTCCATGTTTTCACCATCATCATGACACCACCATCGACCCATATTATAAACAACGATGAGAGTTCATATATATATCAGGAGGAAATCAACAATCTTGTGCTCAGAGAACAACCTACTGCTCAACATCAGCAAAACCAAGGAGCTTATTGTTGATTTTAGAAAGAAGGAGGCAAAGACACACATCCCCGTCTACATCAGTGGAGCCGGTGTGGAGCTTTAGGTTCCTTGGAAATAGTATCACTGAGAACCTATCTCGGTCATCACACATCCCCACCCAGGTTAAAAAGGCACAGAAAAGGCTCTACTTTCTGCAGAAAGTTAGGAAGGCTTAATTCCAGAGCAAGATCCGCATTAACTTTTACAGAGAAACAACACAAAGCATGCTGACTGGAAACATCACAAACTGGCATGTTTCGTGCAGCACAGCCCAGGACAGGAAGGCTCTACAGCGGGTGATTAAAACTGCCCAGAACTTCACTGGTTCCCATCGACAGAGTGTCAGTGGCCTCGGTGAAGTGAGGTGTCTCAGAGCCCAAAGGAAAGACCGCAGCCACAGTCTGTTCACCCTGCTGCCATCTGGAAAAAGATACACAAGTATCTGCTGCAGAACCAGCAGACTACAGAGCAGCTTCTTTCTCCAGGCTGTGAGACTCCTCAACTTCAAGACATGTAGCAGGATCAAGGGCAAATTTTTATTTCATTTTTAAAACTATATTTAAAGAAAATCACTAATAAATCTACCTGGTACCTTCTCTCTAAGTGCCTCTGTGAATCCAACCAAACTCCACGTTCAATCAATCTGTTTTCTGCCGTTTCTTGATCCACCTCCATATGCTTCCCTCACTCCAGCGCCCCCCACCCCTTGTTCCTCTCCCTTTGTGCGCTTTTTGGAGTGCTGGTGGATGACAACTTCATCTTCATCATTCAGTTTCTCTCTCCTGCTCTTCATCCCCCTCTCCTTCTGTTGGAGTGGTGCTACATGTCAATCCAATATCCACTAGCCTCAGCCTCCTAATACTCACGCTCTCCTTCTCTTTATCCCCCCACTGCACCTCTGTGCTTCTTGCCATCGCTCCATCTATCCACCTTTATCTTTCCTTTCATTCATCTGTGCTGCTGCAGTAAAAGCATAATTATTATTATTAGAAAAATATAGAGGGATGCTTTCACAATCAGTGTGTACGCTACCCCACAGTAAACCTTTAATATGCTTATATCTGAATTATGATTATTATGTTTATTTTTAAGTGAACCTTTATTTTTATTCAGTTTGCAAATCCCTACAGTGCAATACAATAAACACAAAAGACAAACAATAATACAAAAGGTATTATAAAATCATACTGTGTGTGCAAACAGTATATTTCAAAGAACAGTTACACAGCTTCCACCAGACTTTTTTTTAAATATCAAATCTTTCTCTGTGTTTGTTTGTTTGTTCTTGTTTTCTGTAAATTGACTTTACTATTTCAGATAAATATTCAAATATTGCAAGATTTCCAAATGTAAAATCTGTATATCTCAGGAGATCAATGCATCAGGTGTTTTCATTGATTAAAATATAAGTGTAAAGGTCATAGGTCTATCCTTTTTTTGTTGCTCTTATGGCTCAGCCAAATATGTTTGCTTATTGTGATTACCAGTTAATGTTTTGAATACAAGGGCAATTTCAATGCAATTAGCAATTACTATAATGTTCAGCTAAATTATTTGATGCTTGTTTAAAAAAAAAAACCCAACAACTTTTATACATTGTTATTTTTGATTAGGTTATTTAACCCTTTCAGCTTTTTTTGCACGACTTCGATTTATCTGCCTCCTAAATACTCTTTTTAGCTTGTGAATAAATTGCACCTCAGAACTACTTGAAAATGAAGAAACATTTGATGTTAGTAGTTCTATGTAAGATTTATGATGAATGATATAAACCTAGGATTAAGATTTCCCTGAAAGAAATGAATTTATTTGGCCCCCCACACCACCCTTTTACTGGCATCAAATGTGGATATATTGCACCTATTTTTGTCAGGGTTACCAGGGCTATTTGAAAATAAAGAAACATTTGATGTAAATAGTTCTGTTTAATGGTTTACAATCAATTTCATGCTCGTAGAATTAAGATTCTTTTAAAAGAAAAAGTTGAAATTAAGTGTATGTGCCAATATTAAATTAAAAGAAAGATTAGTAGTGAGGTTTTTGGTGACATTAAAAATAGGCTCACAACAGTGATATAAACAAATAAATAAATATGTGAAATTAGAAAAACAAATTAGCACAAATAAAACTAATATTTATCTACATTAATCACAGTTCAGCTTAATTAGGCAAGATGTGCACCAGTAAAAGCCCATTATCAAAGGCAAATTTTCAAATCATACGCTCACAAGCATTATTTTTTTATTTTGATGTAAAATGTTACTTACTTACTCATACATTAGCCCGTATATAGAATTCAAAGGTCCCTAGTTTGTAATGTAAAACTCTCAGTGTAACATCTTTAATTAAATGGCTCAAACATTTTTTTTGTTGGTCTATTGTGATTTAACTTTCTATACGTTTTAGTTCTTGTCCCTCTGAATGGACGGACACACACACACACACACACACACACACACACACACACACACACACAATCCTGACTCCTCAAAATTCCCAGAAAAAATGATGTTTCCTCCTGGTCTATCTGTTTTAAAGAGACGCTTTGTCTTGAATTTGTTGACAAACGTGATTATAAATGAGCTCACTTTGATTTTTCTTATGGCGGACACATGGTAACACAGAGCCTAAAAATGTCCTGTGTCAAGCATCTGATGGCTGATTTCTAATGTTCACTCTCTGTGGGTGTGTGAAATGTGTGAACACACCTCCTGCCTGTCGAGAAGGGAGCCATCTGACCTTTAGCTTGTGGTGGATTTAATGAAGAGACTGTCATTTGCCGGCTCTGAGACTACGCGCTCAGGCGCTTGTTGAAAAGTGCACAACCTTGATACCTCCCCTTTGTCCGATCTCGTAATTTCTGTCAGTATTAATGAGCCAGTTACTTGGAAAATTAGTCTGCCAGTCAAGCCAGTCCGACTGACTGGTGTATGGTGGCCTGATGGGTCTGATGTTAATGAGTGCTGCCGAATGGGAAAAAGAAGACACCAGTGACATCCAGTGGCCAAGTAACACACTGCTTCTACCTGTTGCCGTAATGGTCTGTATTATAAGTGTAGTTTTTGTCCTGTCTATCAAATACACAGAGAATAATATTTTGCTGGTTTTCTCGCTTTTCATCTTGCAAAGTATCCTGACGCAGGTTTTGTACCATGTGATTTTAATACTTTGCATTGCAGCCTTTGTCGATGACACTGTTTAGAGGGTATGACAGCTGCAGGCAGATGGAAAACGAACAAATGTATATGACATATACATACAAAGACAAATGAGGCAGCACAGATCAGCTGTCCAAATGATTGTTTGGCAGCATATGTTCATGACCAGGAAATTTCTTACTGGTTGATAAATGCCTTCATATAAAAAAGGGACTGATGTAAAAAAAAAAAAAAAAAACATCTTTGACTGAAGAAAAGTGGCAATTGTGTAAAATCACTCTGTTACAAGTGAACGGCATACAAGTTTAAGCACAAAAGTATGAGCATCAAAATATATTCAGAATATAAAATTAAAAGTACTAATTATGCAAAATATTTGAGAATAATGTATATTACAACATGACTATACATAACACATGACTGCTGTTTTTTTGTAAAAAAAAAACAAAAACCCTAATGTTACTTTAATGAAAATGTATTAAATGTATGTATTGTAAGACCAGTAAACATTACAGATGAAAAAAAAAAAAACAACTAACCACAGTGTTTCCTACCAGTGAGGTGTGTGTTTTTGTTCACAGTGATTCAAAGCAGCAGGCTGCAGTTGAAGTGTGTTGGGGGTGTGAGCGTGCAGCAGCGGTGCAAGCTGCTCTGACTGAATCCTTCTCCGACCGTCACGTTCCACGGCTCATACACCGTCACACTGCAAATACAACACACCCACACACTGAATCACAGTATCTCTCTTCTTCTTCATCGTCAGCTGTTTTCATTCTAAAAAAAACTGTTTGTGATGTATTTATAGCTGCACAAAGTTATCACAAAAAAATATCTTTGCTAATATATAGTCACAGTTATTACAGACATACACACACCTGTTATATAGTTGTGTGCAGCAGGTGACCAGTTGTGAGCTGCTGGTCACACTGGCATTGATGAACTCTGTGCTCAGGAAATGTGGACACTGAAGATCAGGGATATACAACATACCTAGGGAAATCCACAGAGCAATGTCATCACAAAAATCATTAAAACCCTTGAAAGTTTATCTATTGTGCACAGCTTAATATATTTATTTATTCTAGGACATATCACGCAATTTTTCATTACTTTTGTCAAGAAACACGCTCTCACAATAATTTTAACATGCATTTAGATGTAACATAGAGCTAACAGACGTCGAAAATTACAACACTGAAGCTGAAATCAGAATTTGTTATTATTTATAAGGGAATTAATTTACTTCACATGTAAACACAGTGGAGTAGCTAACCATTTGCATTATTTACAGTGCAGTATATTGCAATTATTTCCGCCAAGAATATAAAAATATATATTACAGATGTCAAAATAAAGTAACAAAAAATAAATTCAAAAAAGAAAAGGAAAAACAAAAAAAGAAAAGAAAAGTGAGATAGTAAAACATTAAAATTGACTACAACTGATGAAAAACATTTTAAAATCTATACATTTTTATGTACAGCATATATTATTGTAATATTGTAAAAATTGTGAGTCAAAAAAATAATAAGGCTGGAATTAATCTTATATAGCTCTTAAAAATAAAGTCAGTAAAATTTGTGAGTAACAGACCTGTACAGTATATGTTTACCAGCCCAGCGCCTGGTGTGGCTATTGTGTTGGCAAATAATATGATGTGAATATTCTTAAAAAAAAAAAAAATTCTCTGGATGTTGCAATTAAAATCTAAATTGAGAAGTCTACTGTCCCTGAGTTTTGTCATAAAATGAATGATCCACGTCACTTGAAAGTAGCTTTAAATAAGACAAAAACAACATTATAAACTGGCAACAATGTGACAATGACAGACAGGCAAAGAAGAGGAAACATTCACCTGCAATACAAGCTGTCATGAAACAGGAGACGCTGCCTGCAATAAGAGACCTGAGGGCACAATCGGAGATGTCAGTCCGTCTGTCTGGAGCCAAGGATGCTGGAAAAGGAAAAAACAAAAATACAACAAAATGCAAACAAAACTGTAACTGCAACAGGTATACGTATATGAATTAACAAGGCATTTATTCCTCAGTATAAAATAGGCTACCTATGCACAATATATAATCACATTTTATGTCTTAAAAGAAGAAACACAGAAAAATTACACAAATGAAAAACTGATATAAAATGAATAAACTTTCACAGTTGATTTAACCCTGTTTGACTTTTTGTATCAACAAGCAGCTTTTTGTTAGACATTTTCTCATGCTTGCAACTGTATAATCAACAGTATAATCAATAATCCTCTGTTTTTCGGTCCCTTTGAGAATGAAACGTTTATGCACTCTGTCTTTCGCTATAAAGAGATTTCATTTCAAAATACAATAATCAAGGACGACCTTTTCATTTGACATAAATGTTCATGTTGTAACTTCTGGAGAACATAATCTGTAAATAACTCTACTTGATTCACGTGGCCAAACTTGCTTTTTTCTTCTATTATCTTAGTTTTGTAGTTATTTTGCAACTCCTGCATTCAAATCTTGACCCCTCATTTCCCATTTCTCTGGTTTTTAAGTGTTTTTTTTCCACCTTAAGTTATCCAGAGATGCTTTTGTTGTAAAAACAAGGTCTTTTTTAGTGCCATCCTTCTTTTGACACTTGAAGAAGCACACACATTCACATTTGGCATCTGTTATTTCATACTGACAGTTGTTTTGAGTGCTTTTATTACGTTTTGGAAATGTTGCTGATGTTATTCGTGCTTGAGAATTAGTGAGGGGGTATCTGAGTTTCCTTTTGTTTCCCAGCTAAATCAAACATTCTTTACTTTTTATTCATCCCACACACTGTAACTTGCTTAAATGTAACAGATGGATTCATCACCACTTACTCCCACTCGTGCCAGCCCAAAAACTACTTTTATTTTTTCCTGTATGTTTTTACAGTGTGTGTGTGTGTGTGTGTGTGTGGCAGAGACTGTAGAGATCTAGCATTGTGTGCTCTGTTTAAAGACTTTCTTTTTTTTTTTTTACATTTGCGATATTTAGCCTGAGTGCTGAATTGTAATGAGAGATATATATTTTCCAGCAAATGACATCAGCCAAAAACACTTTAATTTTCCTGTGGTCTGTTTAGCAGTAGTGCGCAAGCCTGCGAACAGCAACTCATGAGGTGGCACTCACTCATCGATCCAAGCGCTATTCCCAGCGAAGCAAAGTTGGAAAATCCACACAAAGCGTAGGTCGCAATAGTTTCAGAGTGGACCTGAGGGAAAAAAAAGAATGTTACGTGATAAAAATATCCCAAAAGACTTCAGTATAGTATTAAATTATACTTTTTTGTTGTCATCCTCGGGGCGTCAAATACGACAGCTTGGATAGTGGCCCTTCATGTCTGACCTGACCATCTTACACAACACCCTCTTTTGTTTTTCCTGTAAACACTGAAGTGTATTTTGAAAAGACCCTGTAGCGTGTAATGCATGGACATTGACACACTGCCCAAAAGTGTCCAAAACTGATGATAGATGGTGCCTAGCCCACTGACAAAGCTGCCACACACATCCTATTATCCTGTAACCCTACGTCATATGTGGCTGTTGAAAGCCAAAACAGACGGTATTTGATAGATTCTTTACACCTTAATACACTTTTAACTCAACACTGCTGATCTACTGCTGCTGAGACAAAATAAACTAATGAATAATGTAAAGAAAAAATACTAATCTAATGAAGTCAAAACATTGTAGATAATAATATTGACTTTAAGCCCTTCCACACTTGCCTGTCATCTATGCTAAAACTGTTAAAAAATAATAGTAATAAAGATATGCTGGACAAAAGCAAGAGGAGAAATGACGAGTGAGACTCACTGAAATATACTGCTTTACGTTGCCCACGTATTCTGGCCCTCCTGCTTTCCGTCTCTTAATTAACACCGACAACTTCTGATAGGCAACAAACTCATTGACAAATGTCTTTATGCCAATCAGTTCAGCAACAATGAAACTGTCCTCCCAGGAAACACCCATCATGAAGGAGAGAGGCATGAACACGTAAGAGCAGATGAGCTGAATGAGACAGAAGCAGAGAGTGAATGCATATAGATGTGTGTCGATTTTTTAATTTTTGGCAGTATATAAATATAAACTTATTGGCTACTAAATATATAATAGAAATATTTTGCAAAGTTGGTGTGTCAGTGTTCGAGTGTCAGGTCATGGCCATTACCGAGAAGCTGAGCTGCGGACAGTCGAACATCCCACCCAGCCAGGAGAGAGCAGCATCAAAAAAGGCTAACAGTGCCATGAAGGCAATGAGGTTGGCGACAATGTTGGCCACTAAACCCACAGCAGAAGATGCACCGTGGGATGCTGCCTCAAACACATTCTCACTCTCTCTGAGGAAACAGAGTTAACATTCGAATGGTTAAATAATACTCGATCCTCTTTACAGCAGCTTATCAAAATAGCAAAGTGTCATCAGCGTACTGGTGTTGCCAACATTTAAAATTCTGTGGTTGGTGCTGAAGATCATCAAAGTCCAGCTAAAGTTAATTTGGATAACAAAGCAAAAATGAATTTAAACAGGCAAAATCTGGTTCATTATGAGATCTTTGTCAGGTCGAAATGTTTACACCCAACCCAATGACTGAAATGTTGTCTATTTAAATAAATGTGTGGTTTGGAGTCAGTATGCAGGCATTAACCTTTTTCATCAACTGACCTGAATTAAACAGAATATACTTCATTTTGAACAAAAAAAAAAATCCTATCTATATTATGTGTATAAATAACGATAAACAACTACAACAGATTTTTTAATAAGTAACATAAATTAACATACAGCAACCTGCCAGTCTAGTGCAACCCTATTCTGTTCTAATTCATCAATACACAATCAATCGCAACTCTCCACCCAGCATCCATCCCGACAACTAATGGTGTTTTCCACCGTACATGTGATGTGTGTAAATTAACACTCCTTCTATCCAAATTCTGTTCTCCCGTACTTTCTGAGAGTAACTTTAAGTGCATCTCGAAGTCATGCACAGCGTAATTCTGACACCAGCACACTGTGTGGCATAGGCAGGAGTAGGTTAATGAAAGATATTCATGAAACAATTAAATCAATTCTTGTGTCTCACAGTATTGGACATTTATGACGTAACATTTGAAATGAAGGTTAGTTTGCTTTACTACTGGGTCATTTTGATTTAGGATTTTGATGTTTTTAAATCAAACCTAAATTATTCTTGTTAAGCTTTTAATCAATCTAAACAAGAGGAGTGATAATCTTTATCAATTCAAAGGTCAGAGGCATACAAGACAGATTTGTATTGTACTGTATCATTACAGTTGTAGTGTCCTTTCCTACCCTTGGTCGATTTGGAGATCTTGACTGGTTGATACACTGGGGGTCTCCGTTTCAGGCCAGAACGTCTTGGCAATGGCCAGGGAGGCTGGCGCAGACATCAGTGTTGCTGTCAACAAGTGTGTTGCCTCAATCTTAAAGAGAGGCACATAAAACACACAAAAAATACACACATTTAGTGGTCAATCATTCACCTCCTAACAGAGGTCTTATGTGCACTCTCAGGGAAGTGTCAAGGTCAGTAAACAGTCCTTTGATTACGAGTTAAAATGGTTCTTATATGACCCTAGTTCTCACCCCTATGACTTTGGAAAGTTAAAAGAATCACCCCAAATTGACCATTTTTACACAAATTACTCGGCCCGTGTTACAATGAATCCTTGCATGCCTCCATGGCGGGAGGGGTTAGGGTTTAACAAGAGCTCTCATTTGTCTCATTTGTCCAGTTGAATGCTCAGTTCTGAACACATGCAATTTCACTAAAACCTTAGTATTTAAAAATGAACTTTAAAGTTAATTTTTCTCTTCAAAGCGAGACTTTGACACAGTGTGAGTAACTGATTTACACATGCTCATATGGGTGGTAAAGTAATCGTTTAATTTTTTTATTCCTGTAATTATTGGTTGGTTTGAGAAGTCCTACTTTACAGGTAAATTCCTGACATCCCCAAATTACTGGCACTGAAAAAAATAATAACCTTGATAACCATAAAAGACTCATTCATGATTCATTTGATCATTCTTGTTCTTTTTTTTGCTTACTAAAAACCATCACTTTTTCAAATAACTGATTTTTTTATGAGATCAAGCAACAGATTGGACTTTCATCTTTTCTATTTAGCCTTTCTTTTTCATTCTTAAAATATAGCCTTAATTGTGATAACCTCCTCCCTCCCCTGCTTCCGCCGCCTCACCCCAAAGGAGATATAGGCTCCCAAAATGGTACCAGAGACACCAGCAAAACCTCCTGTCATCACAGCATGGATCTCAGAGCGAGTTAGCCCACTGATGTATGGACGAATCAAGAGAGGGGAGTCTGTCTGAAAGAGGGACAAGGGCTTTGTTGATTTGGGACTGGTGGATTTACAGATAATTATGACGTTTTTGTTTATTCTTTAAACGGTTTTTTACCTGTCCCAAGAATATATTTCCAGCTGCGGCCATCGATTCTGGTGGTGATGTGGCCATGGTAACCTGCATCATGAACCCAATCTGTGAAAAAACAAAACATACCAAAAAACAGAAAATCAAAGAAAAATAAGTGGAAAAATTATAATAAAAAACAATAAATTAGAAACTATAAATTACTGTTCTCGTTTGTTTCCACTTACTCTAGGCAGTCACTATTCTTTTTCATGCCTTAAACTGTATTTCTTACATGAAAGGTGCTTCAGAGTTAAAAGGTTTGAAATAATTGATTTGCCGTCACGTATTTCTCTCTGTCCACGGTCGCTATCCTTCCACTTCCTCACCTTGCAAATGAGCCAGGGCATGAAGCCAATGTAGTAGAGGATGGAGATGACAGAGCTTAAAAAAATCAATATGGGCATCACCTGGAGAGAGTCCACAAATCATCATCATCATCCTTTTTATTATTGAGTATATTTACATTCAACTGTAGCGTTGAGTCTTATCATGATTATATTCAGAATATGACATTTACATGGAAATTAAGACAGTTTTATTCATATCCCTATCAACAGTACACGAGTCAAACAGTATTCATATTTATTTTGTTTTACTTAATAAATACTACTTTTTCTTGAGATAATGAAGCCCCTGCAAACATGGCAGGCAGTGATCAGAGGCCTGTCCACATTTCTGAAACCAGGATAAGATGTTTACATGTCCAAACAAATAAACTGGAAATTCCAAAACCCGACCATAACTTGATACTAAGGTCCATGCTGACACACTGTTTCATTCATGTGTGTGTGTGTGTGTGTGTGTGTGTGTGTGTGTGTCATACCTGGAAGACAAAGAGGTGGTCTCTGTAACTGGGGCCAAACACAAACTTAGACCCAACATCTGTGAACGACATAAAAGTCTACGTGGAGGAGAGTTTTAATCGTTAGCAACAGAAACAAAAAAACAGAAATAAAATGTTTGTGAATGTGTCAAAGCTACAGTAATTGGAAAATTCCCAAATTTACCATAAACCAAAGTAACCTTTAATGCTGGCAAAATAAGAAAAAAAAAAATAAGAAAACCGGGAACAAAACAAGGAAATGTGAAAAAACAAAAAATGGAAACAAAGAAAAAAAAAGAGCAATCATCTGACAAAATACGTTTGTGTTTGTGTGTGTGCGCATGTGCGTACCTCTACTTGTTTTCCAAGCCACTCCAGTCCATTTAAGCCAAATGCAGTCCTGAGAATCAGCAGACCAAAGAAAAACTGTAGCCCAATCCCGCAGACCAAAGTCTGCCAACACCACTGCAACACACATGTGCAATACATATAACTGCATTATGCACATATGATACATACATGATCAACAGATGTCTGTGTGTGTGTGTGTGTGTGTGTGTGTGTGTGTGTGTGTGTGTGTGTTCATTCCTTACCCTTAACAGAATATCCAAATGGAATATGCAGTTTACATGACTCGCATCCATTTCAGACCGTTGTCATATATATGTCATATATATAAATAATAGTGGAATATTAGTGTGTATGTAAACGTAACCAATGACGTAACAGATAACTGATACTGCCCCGGTCAAAATTTGGAATGCTTTAAATGTGTTTTAGGCAAATGTGTACTTTCTCTGCATCCTGCTAATTAATAATAAACGGGAGAAACAGATAAATGTGTGAGAGAAATAAAGAAACCTTGAGTACTTTAGAAAACGGCTGCATGGCAACAGAAACCAAATAACAAATCTCAACTGAAGAAAAAGAAAACCTTGCGACACTGAAGCGGCCTTGATGCCGATGACGATATCAGCAAATTAGAGCACATTGAGTTCGAGGGAATGTGTATAAAGGCAGACAATAATGAATACACATCACATTAGTGTATATGTGTGTGTGTGTGTGTGTCTGTATGTGTGTGCATGTTCATCCCTTACCCTGAAAGGGTGTTTGGAGAACAGCAGCATGAGGAAGATGAGGAGCAGCAAGCCAAAGAAAGACACAAGCTGTCTGGTCCCTCGCCGCGCGGTGTCCAGTGCCAGCCAACACACCACGGCCAGCAGCAGTAACACATACACGACCCTGAAGAGACAGAGAGAGTGAATGACAAAAGAGGGGAGTGGAGGAAGCCAGAGAGATAAACAGAAACATTTACTCTGTACTGATGTAAAGAAGTTACAGGACGACAAAACGAGGACTCCTCTTTCATAAGAAAACTTTGGCTCGACAGACACTCAGCTAATTTAGCATGGTGCCAGCTAGCAAACGACTTGTTGCACCTTGCTTAGTGTTTTGTGCAGTTAAAAAACAGCAGCAGATTAAGCCAAATATAAAATGTGGAAAAGACATCGCGCCAAATAAACTGCAAATCCAGGTAAACTCAGATTCAGCATTTAGTGGCTATAGATAGTGTTGTAGTACTCCAGATCAGTCTCATGACCACTTTCGGAGGGTCTTGGTCTCATCTTGAAATCAAACACATTTTGACTCCGTCTTTTCTCAGCCTTGGCAAAAGCGGACTCCGGATTTTTAATTAAGACCAGTCGAGACCACGACGGATTTATTTGTTAACATAATTACTGTGGTTTGATGTAAAACTTCCTTATTCAAATCCAGCTAATCGAATAAGTCGTTGTAATTAGCTTTTTTTGTCCCTGATAACAACTGCCACCCTTCACTCACGCGGGAACAGATCCAGAAGAGACACGAAGGGAAGCAGTGTGGTTGTTTGGGAGCAGAGATGCCAATTCATCCATAATCAAGTTTGGCTACCTTAACCACGGACAATTCATATGCAAAACAAAACACAACACAACACACTCTAGAAAGGAGATCTAATTCTTTGAGGTGGGTGTCAAGAAACCTTAACGCCATCAGTTAAATGAGTCTTTAACCCGGTGTGTTGTATTCCTGTTATTTTTGTTTTGTTCTAGTCTTGTGCCTCTGCTCCACCTTTCCACTGAGGTAAGAGTCCTACAGCTGAAGAGCAATTACCTGACTTCCTGTTCACTGCAGCTCGCAGCAGTTCTCACACTTTGCCACCAACTGCTTGTTTCCTTTATCCTGCCCTGTCTGAATTCAGTGCTCATGCTGATCTCACGAACAATGAACTTCCTCGGTCTGAGGACACTGTCGTTGCCAGGAGACAAATTGTCTGAACTGTCTTGCACATTACATATTTTAGGTACAGCAACTGAGAGAGATGTCTTGTATACTGACTCTGCAATTTTTTCCAGTGTCATTATGGTGACCAGACCAGTAAGCTTCTGTCTTTTAATAAAAAAGGTGCACGCTGTGGCTGCTGAAACAAAACGTTTCTCACCATCTGATCCAGAACCAGTTTCTGCTGAGGACATCTCTGACAGGAGAAAGCCCCTCCCACATCCGGTCACCATAGCGTTTCATCATCCAATCCCAGCATAGGAAGAATATGGTTACCAAGGCGATGACCAGCAGCACAACAGCCCGGTTGAAGTTCAGGACACATGCGGCTATCACCATGGCAACGAGGCCTGAAACAAATTTAGTTTTAATATGAGTTATATCCAACAGAGCTGACATCATTTTCTTTTATCAGAACAATTTATGTATTTTCCTTTAGTTCCTGCTCTCCGTCCTCCAGTCAAAATAACGGCAGGAACTCTAAAGTGTGTGACACAGAGATCAACTGCACAGCCGAAAACTCAGTACATGAAAGACCAACCTGATTTATTGTGACTCTGATGAGGATGGCACTTTAAAAACGCAACATGGGTATCAAATATGAGATTTATCCATAAAAACTCCTCATTACAGTTGTGTTTGATTGCTTTCTTGTCTTCAAATGATATTTTTGATCTGTAAATGTTGCAAAAGGACTCCCGCACACTGTCTAACTTGCAATATCACTTTATTTGCAACGTTTCAGTACTAGACCTTCATCGGGCAAACATTTGTGTCAAATGAGAAGTCTGGGAGAGGTTCTGAGTCAACAACCAATCAAATTCCTCGCATGCTAGAAAACATGTATCTATTCTGACGTACATGTATGTGTGCATCTGTGCTGCATGATTTTTTGAAGTCATGTTAAATACTGTATAGGGTTGTATATTTAAAATGTATATTTAAAATTCAAAATGTATTATTGACATTGTTTTTTTTTTATATGCTAGTTTTCTATAAATGCCAGGTACCCCCACCAATGTTGAAACTTCATAAAAATGCTTCATAAATAAATTGTGCATTTAGGATTTATTTATAAGGACCTATTTGTTTGCAGTCTGAATAAATGGAGTTAAATTTGATGGTCATTTAATATATGTACATATTGCTGAATTACTTGCCTGGCTGTATGTAGAATTTGGGGTTCTATTAATTCATTGATATTGTTCTTAACTTAAAATGTAAATGCATCCCTATTGGCTGATTTATTAATGCAACCTGCACCTTTTAACTTAAGAAAACATTTTTATTATATTTAATTTCTGCGTATATATCCCACTAAATCCTGTACACTGGACCTTAAAGTCAAATTCAGAGAGATCTCTGGGGATGCTGATTGTGTTTAAAAAAATCATATATATGTCTACAATATTTGCAAAAAAGACAAAGGGCTGGTATGGGACAGACTTTAGAGCAACACCACAACTAGTTGTTTAAGTCATAAACAAGCTTTTGCTGTAGTGCCCAAAACTGCAGTTAATCTAACCATCACCTGTAGCTCCAGGAGCGGGTAAACCCCCAGAGACACCTGTGTTAAATAGCCCAACTTTACAGCTGAAATAAACATGTTTACAGACTGATACAAAAAACGGTTTTGGTCGCTATAGATAATTTCAACATCCATGACATTGTGCGGGAGGTGATTTTTAAAAAAATTTTTTTAGAACTCAAACAGTTACAGTTTATTAAGGCCAAAGGTTGCACATATTTAGGTAGGGAGGGACAGGCTGTGAGGTGTCGCGTCAGTCTGTGAGTCAGACTCCTCCACAACCAAGATGGCAACGGCTAAAATGCCAAACATGATGCTTCAAGACAGCAGTCAGCAAACCAATGGGTGCCGTCACAGTAGCTACATCCATTATTTTGTACAGTCTATGTTATAGCCCGCAGTATTTTTTTTGTTAATACCTTTGGATCAATACAGTAACACAGTACCAGTGATTGCTCTCTTAAAATTGCTGTGGGAGCTAACAAAGCCAGCATTGACATTCTGTGCGTTTGTGTGTGTTTGTGTGCGCACTCTTGTGTCTGTGAGGTCTGGACAGCACCACGACAAACACAGATACTCCACGTGTTCTGATATGCTATGGCTTGATTATTCTGTTAACAATCATAGCAATTGGAAAAAAAAATCTTTTCATTTTTCTCTGCCTGTTAAACAAACACACACACACACACACACACACACACACACACACACACACACACACACACACACACACACACACACACACACACACACACACACACGTCAATTTGCTCTGAGGCAAAGAGCATGCAAGTCTTACCAGTGCAGCTACTTTTCAAAGATAAATTAAACAGCCCTTTACAGGCCTTCATGCAGACTGAAAATCCTAAAACAAGACTAGAAATTGATTTTTCAGTATACTCAGGTTTAATCCTTTGTGGCTGCAAAATCAAACACACCAAACAAAGAAAATCAGTTGTGCAGAACAGTGGACACACTTTGTCTGCGATAAAATCTCAACATAAATGTGTGTTTCCATCATGCTGAAAATTTAAGAAAAAAATCTCTTGTGTAAAAACACACGTTGAGCATGTGGAGATCCCCAGACAGAGACCTGCAACCCATTTAGTGTCCTGTGTTACACTTTAACGGATGCTTACAAAGATACTCACCTGCTCCTACAACCAGACGTATAATAAGGCAGATCTGGCCTTTGTGCTCTGCCAAACAACCCTGGAATGCTTCCATTTTCTTTTCAAGCAAGCTGGGCACACAAAAAATGAGACTGATAAGAAGGAAGATAAGGACAGAGGACATAAAATGTTACTTTAAAAGGACAAGAGAGAGGCTGGTGATTTAGAGGAAAATTAGAAAATCTGACGTGAAAAATGGGCATCACACCGGCAATATACAAACAAATTTTCGCTTATTTTTGTCTGTATCCACAATTTGGTCCTTTTTTTGTTAATACCCACTGATTTCTGGGATGCACCAATGTTTTCTCATTTTCACTCTTCTCTTTTGTAAAGTGGTTGACAGCACTCTTAACAAGATAAGAGAAAAAAATCTTGTTTTCACTATCCACAAATTGCTTGTCCAATACAAGGAAACACAAGTTTTTCATTTGAGGAACATAAAAAAATGCATGAATATTATAAAATGAAATTGTATGATTGAAATGTATTGGTTTGAGGCCTTAAAAAAAATTGGTCCATGGATCCAAATTAAATCATAAAAATGTGTTTCCTCTATTTTCATGTCGAACCATTTTCTTTTAATTTCAGTTACTTTGCATTCGTCTTTTGACACAATATCTACAGCATCACAAACATTTTGCGATTGCTGCCTTTTTTTATTTTTTATTTTTCACGATAATACTGACATTCCGGAAAATCACGTTTATTTTAAGTTTATTTAACAATACTTAAATTTCAAAACTGCAGAAGTTCTTCTTTTTGTTACAGCAGGAGTGTTCGGCCTTTTTCAGGCCAAGAGCTCCTTAACAGAAAAAGAAATGCAGCAGAGACCTCATGTACTGTAGAAAAGTGAGTTGCACACATAACATTTATGGTGCATACAACGCTAAGATATATAATAATAATTATTGTGAGATTCATATGTTTATACATCATGTTTGTTTCTGAGGTGAATGGTATTTCAGAGTCTCTTGCTCAAAAAGTCACAAAATGATCCATTATGGCTCATACGAATATCAGTAGTCCTGCATGAAAGAATAATACAGATAACTGGCAGTAATATGTAACCGTTGCACAATGATTTAGCATTAGCTAGCTCACATTATTGCTTAAGGATTAATGGGTCATAGTTAGCTTATCATTACTGTAATTTTTGTCATTTCTTTTACAAATAGGCAAATTCATCTTTGCTAATAATATGTTAGTTGTTGGTAATTTGTATTTGCAGTAACTCTGAGGACCCCACATGAGTCGCGGGTCACCTGTTGAAGACCCAGGTTTTACAGCCTTATTTTGGTGGCATATCTCTGCCCTTATATAGTGTTTAGGGTGTTGCCTATGCTAATAGGTGAGTTATAATCAGGTGAGATTCATCATTCAGCACACCTGGGTGTGAGCAAGTTTGCATGGTTAAGAACATTTGGTGCATCTGGTTTTGACTTCTCTTATTTTTTTCTCTGACCACGAAAATCAAGAGGAAATATAGAAGCAAATCCAGGGAATCCTGCTGCATGAGGCCCAATGAGTGTTTGACAAAAACAAAATTGTTACCTTTTATTGTGTCGGTCTGTCTTTTTGTGTTCATCATCTGCAACTTCAGGAGAACTGTCTGCTGCAATGTATATTTGATGCTGCTCCTGCCACACACACACACACACACATGGTTTAAGAATAAATCATTTTACAGATATATTTACACAAGGTTCTTGTACAATATTTACTTAGAACCTAAAGGCAAACTGGTTAAATAACTTCTCTTGTGCACACTGGAAGTATGTCTGTCTGCACAAACAGGTGTGTTTCTAGTTCAAATCCTGAAACCATCTATTTATACTACTAAGGCTAAAACCACAGCACCTTGCCATTCTTGTTTGGCAGGCACCTTGTGCCGGTAAAAGATGCAGCTCTTTAAGCGTTTGAAGTATTGTAAGTTGATTCCCAAAACAATTTGTCATTTGAGTCTCTTGGTATAAAGTTAGCAGCCTGGAATTTACTCAGTTAGCTAAGCTTATGGGAGGAAAATGATGTTTTAAGCAAGAGATACAAAAAAAATGAAGGCGGTTTTAATGAAATTACCTATATTGTCAACAATCCACAGTCCATCTCCAGTGACATACAGCAAATGTAAACTTTTATTCAAGAATAGCTCCTGAAAGAAGTCTAACTTACCTCTGATTCAAAAGCTGTGTTGTCTTCCCCCCTTTTTCGTCTCTTATTCTGTATTCCATTCAGCTCCATTCTCTTCCTCACGTATTTTCAAACACTGGACAGCTTTTAAGCACACCTGTTTTGTCTTTTTCCCCTCCCATCCTCCCTCCTCCTGCGACTCTCTCCCTGCCTCTCTTCTCCTCCCCTTTTCCCCCTCATGTTACTTAGTTTGTTTTTAGGATTCTGTAAATGTTTTTGTCAAACATGATATGACAAGGTTTCTTTCTTTCTTTCTTTCTTCAGACCGATATCTTGTCTATCTGTCATCAGGTTGAAGGCCATTAAGGGATTAGCTCTCTCTCTCTCTCTCTCACACACACACACACACACACACTCATGTCAATTTGCTCTGAGGCCAAAATTTTACCAAATACCAGTCAGCATGACTTTACCTCACTCTTCTCTTTTACTCAGTTTTTTCTTCCAGCTCTGAAAGGACAGTCTGTACATGCACTATGTCCCAGCGTTTGCAATAGTAGATGTCGTCAATAGTTTGGATTGTCTCTCTCCTGAATTAAATTACTGTCACAGAAAACTTGCCTGTTCTTTGGTAATATTGTTTCTATATGGACGTAGCTTGTGCAATGCCACACTGTGGTCTCATATTTCTTATGGTAGGTACCCTAGCAACCACCAGAGAGCACTAGTGTATAATTCCTCAGAGCCATAATACACACATGGTTGTTATGTGGAGGTTATAGGTTCATTTCAGTCCACATGACAATGTTTATTTGTGCTGAGAGCTCTTATTAAAAGCTAAACATTTAGTAAAAAAATAAATGAGGAAGAAAGGCTACATATTACATTCAATAACCCAAAGAACACTCCATAAAGATTACTGTAATTGTTTGTATATAAAAGCTTAAGATAATAAGAAAATAGCTCAGAATAATAAGACTTTACTGCCTTTCAAATGCAGAAAGACAGCCATCTGTCTTGCATTTGGTCTGCTGGTCTTTCCAAAGCTATTTTTCTCATGGGAGTGTGGTAACAGTGCAGTTCAGAAAGGTGAGTGTCATTCAGTCATTTTTGAATGGGAAAAAACATTTCTTTTCACCATGGACACATGGGCCTCTCATATCACTTTGATGTAGCCAATCACAACCGATAATCAAGACAAAGCAAAATAGTTTAAAAAAAAGACTGAGGTTTGTTTATCCATACATCCTCACAGTTGTGTGGGGTTTTCTGCACATACTTGTATCTGCTTAGTGTGTTGGGTGTCTCATGACTTGGGGAAAGGGTGGGTTTGAATAAGTTTTCACTTCTTCTCACTCCTTTTCGAATATATGAAGCAAGTCATTTTGTATTTGGACATTTGTTTTGCTTCATTTTTTTCAGTGTTTGTAATCATTACTTTGTTCTTTGTCGGCCTGTTTTTGTGCATTATTTTCTTTATTTCCGTTTTACAAGTTCAAAATAAATAAAAATCAAATCAAATAATAGGTGAATGCGATGCAATAACAGTTAATTTTGATTCAACAATAGGTTATTGTGATTCAACACTAGGTGACTGTGAGTAACAACAAGTTATGTGATATGAAGATGGTTGACTGCAAAGCAATAATGGGTGAGCTTTGTGCAGCAATAGATAATTGTGATCCAAAAAAATTATTTTTGATGCTAAAAAAGGGTATTTTGATGCAACAAAAGGTGATTTTGATTCAACAACAGGTGACTGAAATGCAGCAACACGTAACAGTGATGCAACAATAGCTGATTTTAACGCAAAAAAATGTTGACTGTGATGCACTCACAGGTGATAGTGATGAAGCCACAAGTGATTGTGATGCAACAAGGAATGATTGTGACGAAAAACTGTTAATTTTGATGCAACAAATGTTTTTTGCGATGCCACATCATGCATTTGTGATGCGATTTATCTTTTAAAAATATGAATAAAACGAAGTTTTGCATATTCTTGTAACTTCATCTAAAATCTTATAATTGGCAGTCGCAGGCCTAATGTGATGACACAACAAATGACTGTGAACGTTCATTAGACAGTTGTGGTAAATATGTATGAGTATGAAAAAAATGTCTGATTGTGATCAAACATAAAGGAACAGTGATCACATTGCTGGAATCAAAGATCCTCAATGTGACATTGGTCGGGAGCTAAGTGATGTCATCAGAAAAACATACAGAGGCCAGCTGACGGCACCCATAGTCATTTTGCATATGGTTACATTTGTACTGAGCCAGAGCTCATTTAATTGACCACATATATTTAATATACCAAATCAAACTAGCACTTAAATTATGTGTTAATGAACTCCAGGAAAGGGTCTCCTGCTGTAATTTTTGAGGAGCTACTTGTTTATGTTTGCAGATGCTGGCTGTTGTACAAACTCATCCAGATGACACTCATTACAACCCTACTTTCTCCAAATATACATGGCTTTTAACACGGGATTTTGGTGCTAAGTCAGTGAACAAAAAAAACAAAACCATAAAACTTTGTACACTTTTTCAGTAGGAACACCGTTAACATATTTGAATCTCATCAGTGGAAGTGCCCATTGTATGTATGTACAGAATAAACAGTGGGAAAGTGGTGATTTGTGAACTGCAGTAAACACATCAAACATGCACCACAATTTGCACAATAAGCTAAATATGCATGGCATCCTATAATACGCTCAGAGTGCTGGACAAAACACATCCTGACTGATGCTTTGTCTGTGGATGACAGATGGTTCAAGGGGCTGACTGCATGTTTAAAATGTCAAAGACCTTTAGCACGGCGTACAACCTCTGTCAAAATGAAAAAGGAACAGAGAGTAATTGGAATATTCTGTTTCTGAGACAATGTTTTAATTGGTACGCCCACACTGCTCTGTGCAGAATGCGTACACCCTGATTTCTGAGGCAGGCATCCACCAGATTGGTTCAGACACAGGCATGGCTCCATAATTACACTCCTCTATTCAGCAGCACTGCCTGTGCGTCAGCACAAACGTCATATAGAGCTAGGGACAGGACACTGGAGAGAGAGGAGAGGACTCCTCGCAGCTGTGGTGCGTTGGGACTGTTGCTGTTCAAAGGCAGATGTGCTATCATTCACTGCCTCTCACATACAAGGTGAAAGACTGAAGAGGAGAGGCTCTGTTTGTCAGAGGCTGTACAGCATAAAAAGACAGATCAGCTCTTGTGTTATGCATCCAGCAGCAGGAGATCTATAGCAGCAGAGTGACTGGCATGCAGCCGTACAGCATCCACTCTGAGATGACGGATTATTGATTCAGGCCTGGTTTGGCTGGAAGCCCTATATGATTATGAAAAATGGTCTAATGATTTAATAAGGTGACGCTTGGTCTAGTACACGCCAGCTAAAGACTTGATGATTGGTGATTGCTCCCTCTTTCTCTCTTCGTCTCTCACTCTCTCTTGTGTGATGTTTGAGACATTACATCCACCTCTTGTCCTGGTATTGACAGTGGAAGCAGCCGTCGCCTCGGCTGGCATTAAAGGGATAGTTCAGATTTTTTGAAGTGAGGCTGTATGGGATACTTATTCATAATTTGTGTATTATATACAGCAGCTGTTAGTCAGCACGCCCCCAGTTTGGAGAAGCACCCTAGAGTTGGACACAGAAGCTAAGCAACTTACTGTTGAGGATGGAGATCAGCAACAAAACATTTTTTAGACACACAAAAATATCATTCTCAGTTCAGGTGGACACTGTATTGAAAGTATTTCCACTGCTTTTCCTCACTGTCAGACAGCTTCAGTTTCCAATCCATGCTTTCAACAAAGCCACCAGACTCCACTGACAAAAACAGTCATTTTAGCTCGCTGAACACGGGAGCTGCTGGTCTACCGCTGCGTCGGTCTGTTAGTTAGTTAGTGTTATTATGTGTCTTTTAATGAATCCAAAAGAACCTTCTTAAAACGCTTAAGTCCCACAATAACACAAAGAAACTACCTGATCAAGGCAGCGGTAGACCAGCAGCTCCCATGTTCAGCAACGTTAAATCATTGGTTTTCTCAGTGGATTTTGGTTCTGATGTAACAGTTTCATTCTCCAGTTGAAAATAACTGCCTGACAGAGAGGTAAAATACATAAATATTCAGACTCTAGCATGCACTTTGACTGATATTGATATTTTGAGGTGGGACCGTTTTTTAGGTGGCCTAAATATGTGTAGTTGCTGACGTCTCCACAGCAGATACATAATGTTAGAAGTACACTTTATTTAGCCGTACTGTGAAGGGAAAAAAATGTCAGCAAAAAAGTCCAATTTTCTTCAGTGTAATGAGCATAAAGTTTGTAAGAAAAGGTCCATACAAAGATAAAGTAGTAATTTTAGGAGATAGAATTCACAATAATTAAAAAAGTAATTATACAGAACATTTTTAAGATTTAGTTAAAGTTAGTCATAATTTTACAAAAAACCTCATATACTGAGGCTATTGATTCCAAAAATGGGGACGTTGTGTAAAATATAAACACAGAAGAATGCAACTATATGCAAATCCCCTTTGCCCTATATTTATCTAAATACAATTTAAAGACAAGATATTACCCAAACTGGGTAATATACCACCCACTGATAAGTAGTTAAAAAAAGTCTTTAGGAAAATTAAATCTGTAACATGTTGTTTAATGACAAATATCAGGCTTTTTTTTTTCTTACTTCAAGGTATATGCGTATATGTGGAGCACTACTTAAATATAAAATAAGACCTCCTTCTGACAGCTTTGTGTTTCACTGATTAAATGTATACAGGTCTACTTTTCAAACCCCCAGCATAACAACCACATGATAATGATGATGATTATAAGAACGACACCGGTGATGGTGAGAATGATTATGACAATTAGTGCCTGCAAATTAATAGCTCCTTATAACTCATTTACGCACATAATCTGAAAACATCTAGTAGATAAATTAAATAACCTCTTCAGCAGAAACCTCTTTCACCTCTCTCTCTCTCTCTCTCTCTGTCAGACAAGGACACTCACACCTCGTTCACAACTCAAGGCAAGGCCAGTGAAGCCTGTCACAAACCGAGAGGAAACTTTAACTCCTGATGGCCCAAAAATGAGATGCATAAAGGTTGGTGATTAACCACTAAATTCAGCATCCTATTGTCCGAGATGCCCTTGAGCAAGAAATTCCTCCTGCTGTGCACCTGACCCTTCCCCCAGAGCAAGCGGAGCGAGGAGCATTTCCCTGAAGGGGATCAATGAGGTATCACATTGTACATGATCTGCTTTGATGCTGATACCTGTCCTCTCCCTCTTCTCTCCTCCCAGCGATTTTCATTCCTAGCAGCTCCCATCCTGACTGACATTTGCTCAGTAGCCTATCCACACACCCGTCCACCAAGCCACCGACACCGGGCTCTCTGACGAGAACCAGCCACACAGAAAACATTGTGTGGAGCAAGCTCCGGTCAGTGCCTGTCAGCTGAGAGAGAGAGAGACTGTGTCAGCTCTGTCCACAGAAAGAGGTGGAGACAGAGAAATGTTTCCACCCACAATGTAACACACATAAAGATATGAGAACAAAGTTCTTTACTAAAATTACATGTAAACTCCATGATTTTGATGCTCTCTCTGACTAGATTAAAATGCAGCATCTACATGGAGAAAACAGTGTCAGTACCAGAGAAGCAGCAAGATATGTCAGTGCACGTCACAGCCTGAGACAACCAGCACAACCAACCAACCAACACATAACAGCTGGAGTTCATCTTCTCACAGCTCACACCGCCTATTCATTTATCACTCTACTTTATTACTTTACTACTTACTTTATTATTGATTTTGAATTAATATATTGTTGTTCGCTGGTTCACACACACACACACACACACACACACACACACACACACACACACACACACACACACACACACACAAACTTTAGGGTTGCACTGATACCAGTTTTAAGGTACACTGTCATATGCAAGTTGACGATTATTGTACCATTTACATTTGCTTACCTACAATATTGAAAAAAAAAGCATCTCACCTCTTATTTTAATTAATTTCGGGGGGGGGGTCTTTACATATACTTGCTACAAAATGGTTTTAAGTTTTAATTACAGTAATAAAACATTTATTCAAAAAACTAACCCTTTTGATTGATAATAATTCTGTAATACTGTGATAATATAAAAAAACGTGATATTTTCTTAGTTATAGATAGATCTCCAAATTTAATATTCATGAATGAATGTATGTGATATGTGTAGGCTTAATTTTTTTTGTTGGTTTTATAAAATGCTTTGGCAGTAACAATTTTTGGTGATGCTAATAGAGCTATTTAAATTTGCGAGAGAGAGAGAGAGAGACGAGAGGGAGAGGTTGAGTGGGAGAGAGAGATAGAAAGAGAGAGAGAGAGAGAGAGAGAGAGAGAGAGGGAGAGAGAGAGGGAGATCTCCTCCTTGGCTCACACCCGTCAGTGTGGCAGTGTGATTTTGACTGACTGGCTGACTGACGGGGGACTCTGGAGGAAACACACAGGGAGAAGGGACGACACGCACACTCCGGGTTTCTTTTTTTTCTGTCATCGTTGTCACGGCTGATGGTTTTCTAGCTGCGCCGCCTGTATCCACCTCAGCATCGGATTTTGCTTCATTTCTCCCCTCCTTGATTGGCTGAACCGGAGCTGAACCCAGCCAACCTGGGCCGGGCTGTGGGGCTGTTCAGCGAGCCTTATAGCTGAAGTTGGCACCCGAGATGAGCGCCTGGAGACCCGGGAGCGGGGCTCTCTCTTCGCCGGGGAGAGGGTCTGGGTCGTGGCGGTGCTGGTGGTGGTGGGTTATGTTAATCGGGGTGGCCGTGGGCTCCGGGGATCCGTGGATGTCCGCGGAGGCATGTCTGTCGTCTTGTTCTTGCAGCGGCACCAGGATCTCCTGTGTGGACCCGGAGCGGGGTATCAGTGCTTTCCCCGTCCTGCAGAGCGAGGCGGAGATGGAGAACATCACCGACATGTGAGTGTCTCCCATAAGCATCACATTTACAGAGATAATGATGTCGGATTCATCAACGCTCCTCTTATTTATCCCGCTTTTATTCATGTGGTTGTATTTTCCAACACTCTCCAAACAAATGAATGTCATCCTTTCCTCCTCCTCTGCCAGCTGTGTCTGGAGCTGACGGTCCGCAAAGAAAGAGCCACACCAAATCTTGTTTTTTTTTTGCTTTTTTTTTTGCAATGGTTCTTGATCTCATACATGAATGTAAAGCGAATTCACACATTTAAGAGCTAGGCTATATATTAAAACCCCATTAATTTACTAGGCACAGGTTCCGCTTAGACGCGCATCATGTGTAACCTACATTGCATAACAGACTCATTGCCATCATGGGGCACATCAGTCTTTCAACAACAGCGTGCAAACAGCATATTTCCAAAAAAGAAAGCAGCTAAAGCTGATAGACTTGATTCTGACTATAAGACAAAGCCCTGTCTGTGTGCGAGCGCGTGCATGTGCATGTGCCTGTATGTATGTGTGTGTGTGGACCCAGACACGCACACCAGACACCACTGTCCAAATATTAGTACAGACACTTCCCAAGATGGCTTATATGAGGGTATACAAATGAACTGCAGAAGCTCAGAAAAATCGATGTTCAAGAGAAAAAAAAGTCTAATCAGAGTAAACGTTTTAAGATCTGCTCTTCGGGGATGACAAAATCTCAGTGTGCTTATTTGAAATGCACTGTACCCCCTTTTTCTTGACACGTCATGTGGCCTAGAAATAAACCGTGACACGTCTGAGCGTTTATATCTGCGAGCAATTAAAAGAGGAGATTAAAATATCGAATTGCTGCAATATCTTTCCTGGCAGAGATAAACGGCCTTGTTGATAATGACTTGTCAGAGATGAACTTGGGAGAAGCCTTGGACGCTGTTTAAATGAGCCAGCAGTCTGCTGAAAAGCATTCACTGAGTGCTTGGCTAATGTAAACAGACAAATTACTACTGATGACCGTGCGACGGCTAATTCCAAAACGACCTTGCCAAAAAAAAAAAAAAAAAAAACACAAAAAACCAACAACCAGTGAGAGACAGGTTATCGTGTCCCCTGTCTGTGTTAATTGGTTAGACATCATGTTTTTATGACATCTGCACACAGTCTGACAGAACAGAATGGGCTTTCAGCGTCAGTGTGAATTTCAAAATGGGTGTTCAAACTAAAACACAGCAGCTTGTGTTTCTGTGTCATCTCTGCCTTATGTATGGATGTCTTTAGGATAAAGTCTGTGTCAAACAAATTCTATTTAGTTCTCATCTGCTAAGAAAATATCCTCACAGTTGAGCTGGGTGTGCTAAATGACTGACAGATAACCTCATATTGGTAAAGTGGGAGATTTTGGGGGGTGCTGACTTTTCTAAAAATATTAACTCAAGAGAGACGACAGAAAAGTTATTTTACAGGTCATACAGTCTTTAATTAAGATAAAAAAAAACAAATTTTAACCCGCAACATAAATATCTTGTGTCATAATGCTGACATTATTGCCCAAAGGCGGTCATCAAGACAGAGCCCAGGTGGGGCTTAAGCACTTGCCCTTTTGGCTTCTGACTAGATAAGTGTCCTTTTTGCAAGACAGTTTTTTTCTGTTTAATGTTTCTTTTTCTTTTTTTTTAACCCATGGCATCAAATCTCAATTAAAAGCCACTTTTGATGCATTTGGGTTCTATTTCTGCGAGACCGCCCGAGCCCGTTCCCTTGTGAGAGCCACCACAGTTAACGTACACAAATCAAGCGCCCTCCCTGACCTGCCCTCAGTCAGCCAGTTATCGATGGCGTTTGCCCTAAGACTAGTTTTTTTTTTTTTGTCGCTGTTGTGAAATAAAACCCTGTATTGAAATAAAGACATTTGTAAGTAAGTAAAAGATGGGGTTCTTTATGTAACTTTATTATACTGTTATTTTATAAATAATTATGAGACAGGTAACCCTTTTTTGTGCTTGAGTACCTGCCCCAAATCAAATTTCTACACTAAAAACATTTATTCAGAATTGAATTTTAGTTGTGTATCATCATTGTCAAGCAATTTGAAGCTTTATAAAACTAAATTTTATGAAACAGTGTGTCTATGATACTGCTTTCAAAGAGTGAGTTTAATTTATCAGTGTGCAGACCCATGGCATTGTGGGTCAGCTTCTTTTATTATCGAAAGGCACATATCAAATGTTTTCACAGTTTTTTTTCAACAGTATTCTTTTCAGGCTTTATTTGGTCTTTATTTGATCATGATGACGGAGAGCTGACAGGAAATTAGGGGAGAGAGGAGAGGTGATATGCAACAAAAGTCCCCTGTTTGCCAGACTTGTAGTGGGCTTGCTGTAATAACATGGTGTGTGTGGTAAAGCGTCTTAGACCACCACTCCCATAGGCCAACAGTTTTAGGGTTAGGTGTTGCCTTTTTAATCCTCACTGATCATCTTTTAACTTGTATTGACTTTTGAGACTGGAGAGATTTAAAATCGAGATGCAAATTTCAGGGGGGGATACAGGGGACACGTCCCCCTCAATATGTAGTGCATGTGCATTTGTCCCCGCCCCAACAGAAACGCATAAGTAGCAGAGGACTTTTATTTTGACAAATTATCTAATGTACACGATAAATGGATGCAGAAAAGGCACAAATTGAAGCCTAAAATCTCTCCAAAACACTGGGAATTAATTGTTAGATGCTCAAAATTTCCTGGCTTTTTTGACATAATCTACACCCTGGGTAAAATACAATGTATCATATTGTTTTGGTCTAATCATCAACAAATGTAAATCTTATATTGAAGGCCCCTCACTGCTACAGCCATGTAATGATCTCAGAAGTCAATGAGTCTAATTAAGAATGCGTTTTTGTTCCCAGTCGGATGCTGTGTGTCTACATGAAAAGCATTATTTAATGACCTTATGATTTAGCCAAACATATGTGCAACAGTGAGACCGAAGGTTTCTTCCTGCTCTGCCTGTTACACCATGTTCCCTTCGTAGGTGAGATGTTCTGGTTTTGTTTATCTCTCAACGTCCCCAGACATCTGATCCCAAAGCTGTGATATCTGGAAAGTAGACATACTGTTTTTCAGAACCTGTTCACAAAGTTTTACTCATTCACACGAGGGAGTTGCCCACAATCATCTCCCGTTAACGGGTCAAGTGCCCTGCTCCAGTGCAGCTGAGGAAAAGAGGAGAGCCTGGTGCTGTTTCTCTACTTTAAAAACAACCAGCTCCTTCGTGTGCCATCTATCAGCTGCATTCCTTTAGGAGTTCATTTTTTAATTTTGAGCTCTAATTATATGTGCTTATTATGTCCCTTTGTCTTGTTGAAATGCTTCTGTTTATGCGTCCCTCCGTTAACAAATGAGCCTTCTGACACACACTTATATCCCCTGACAGCTACATCGCCAACCAGAGCAGCTTCTCCTCCATCAACGACAAAGACCTGCACTACTACAAGAATCTCAGGAACCTGTGAGTTTCTTATGCCGTATATTACCAAGACAAACACTTTGTCCCAGGACAAATATTCAGGGGTAGAGTCAAGACATAAAATTGCTGATAAATGATCAAACACAGTGTTTTTATGTCATATATTTTTATATTTAGTGGTTGTTAACTACATCACATATTGCGTTAAAGGGAGAGTTCATCCAAAAATCGAAAATGCATGTCTTTTCTCTTACCTGTAGTACTATATATTGATCTAAATTGTTTTGGTGTGAGTTGTGGAGTGTTGGAGATAACAGCCATAAAGATGTCCGTCTTCTCTCGGATGTAAAGGAACAAGACGGCACTCGACTTGTGGTGCTCAAAAATTCAACAGCTCTCTGTTGTTCCAGTATTCCTGATCAGCTTACTGAAGATAATCCACAGACCTTATTGTGAGCAGTTTCATGTAGGAACTATTTTCTTTCTATCAAACTACACCCGAAAACTGTATCACTGCGCAGAGGGAAGCATGCATCAACACATCGACGAGAGGCTCGTAAAAGGCGAGATGTAAACATTGACTCCTCATTATGTTTATATACAGCTAATTTGATATAAAAACAGGCAAATTTGCAATACACTATGCAGTCATAGTGACTACAGTGTTATTTTTTAAATTACTTTTTTTATTAACATTTAATCAAAATCATGTTTTTTCCCTAAATCTAACCAAACTGCATTTGTTACCTAAACCTACGACAAAAGTCTGTATTATGTTTATTATCAAAATGTAACTGAAATCCTGATCTCTCCCTAACTTTAACCAAAATGCTATTGTTGCCTAAACCTTAGACAGGAGTGTGGACACAAAGCAGAAGTTCTGGTGTAAAGGTCCTGCAACAGCGTAATTAAAGAGCAGTTTAGTTACACAGACACGTAATTTCTGGGAGACAGAGTTGCAGTAGATGCACACTTCCTTCTGCACAGTGGTAAGGTTGACAGGTGCAGTTTGGTAGAAAGAAAATAGTTCCTACATGAAACTACTGCCAACAAGGTCTGTGGATTGTGCTTTAAGCACCACAAGCTGAGTGCTATCCAATTCCATATAAACATCTTTACAGCCGATATCTCCAAAACTCAGCAACTCACACCAAAACAATCTACATTGATAAATAGCACTATAAGTGAGAGGAAAAATGTGTATCTTTTATTATGGGGTGAACTGTCCCTTTAAAATGCTCCTACTGTACACAAACATAGAGCCAAAATATAAGCAGCATTTTAAGGCAGAATGTATAACAGTTTCACTACATTTTAATGGCATTTCAACAGTAATTCTATACTTATTTAGCTTGTTAAAATCCACCAAATGAGAAATATTGATTTACTTTTCCTTTATTGATTATTCTCCTTCTTGGCTTCAGGCAATATGCAACAGTATTTGTGTCTGTTGCTTTAAAAATCCTGCTGAGTTGATCTTAGGGTGTTTTATAGATACTGTATTTTGCTATGCATCTGTGTCTCATTTTATTTCTTATAACAGTTGTCCTGAGTAGCACTTTCTTGCAATGTAATAATCTGTTAAGTGGACACTACCTAATTTCCAAGCCAATATCACATTTGGTAAATAGATACTACAAAGCATGGTACACACCGCAAGAGTATATGCTTTTAATTGTGGTTGGACCCAGTGGGAACAAAACAAGTGCTGCTTTTGAGCCACAGTCATATAGATAACTGTTCCACATGTCTGAGAAATATTTTATGTACAATTTCATTCTGTCTTGATACTAATATGATAATGCCGTTTCACAGTTATGATATTTTTACAGTAATCATTTGTTAAGTGTCATGTTTTATAAATAGTGAAGTGAAAATCTGTGCTCGGTCGCGTCAGATGAGGTGAATCAGTCATAGAACATCTGTTAGACCAACTTTTCATATCAGATAATGATGTCTTACAGCCTCACCTCAGCTGATGACGGGCACACACTCTCTGCACCTGGTTTTAATAGTGCTGAGTAATGCACAGTGTGCAGGAATATTAAAGGCACCTGACTCTTTAAAGTGTTTTTTTGTACATAAAGAGGCTTTTCATTGAGACATCTGTTAAATTCACAAATGTGCATGTGCTGACATTGTATTCGAGCATACTTGTGAATATCCCTGAACAATGGCTCACTGGAAAGATCTTTCAGTGGGAAATTTGTATGGAGCCCCCTTTATTAGAGAGGCGAAATCGTTATTGAGTATAATTGATTAATCTCTTTTTTTCCAGGACAGATTATAGTGTAGTATTCATGATACTCAGTGCAAATTGTTCCCGATGCATAAAGAAAGGTGATCTGTTGATGTTTGTGCAAACCTAAATTTAGCATGACAGTAACGTTTGGGGTACACGGGGGGGACTGGCCATCTGGCATACCAGGCACTTTCCTGGTGGGCTGACGTGCCTTTTGTTGTTGTTGTTGTTGTTGTTGTTGCTGTTTGACCGCCCAGTAAAACAGGTAGATAGGTAGATTGGCCCATTTCTTAAACACTAGGCTGTCCCAATCCCATCTTTAAACTGCTCTGTTTTCTGGTTCAGTGCTTTTAATAAACAGTGCACTTGCACAAACAGAGTGCCATAATAGATAAGACAAAAAGCAAGGGAGACGCAGAGAAACTGCAGGCCGAAAAAAGACTTTTGACCCCGACTCTCTCGACCCTTGAGAGACTTACTGGTCAGAGTGAACTCAAGTCAGCGGCTGTTGTGGCAGCAGCACAGTGACTGCATCTCTCCTTCTTTACTCTTGCCGTGCAAAACCTGTTCTCATTCCCAGGTCATCAAATGACGACAATATGTCACGCCCCTCTGTGTCTCTTAGCCACGCACAGGGCACCCTTTATCGTATCTATGTGACGCACAGCTGAAGCACACTGTAACACCTGGTTGATGTTGTAAAATGGTTGAGGTTAGGTTCAGGCAACAGAACTACTTGGTTAGGTTTATAAAGACGATCAGGTTTTGGTTTTAAATAAGAATGTTTACGATGTAAATTGATTCAAATACATCACTTGGGTAACGTCGATGTCGGTTCGTAAATTCTGTAACGTTATGTTAAAACAAAACTGGTTTCACACGTGACAAAAGTCAGTTTTTTTTTAACCATCCATCTGTCCTCCCTGCCATTCTACATGGACATTTTCACATTTTATAGGACCTCAGTTAATCACAGCATCAATTACTGCTGTGGTTGCATCCCACAAAGACGCTAAAGTGCGCCCTTGGCATGAATATAACAAAACAAAGGGCATGACAAAGCGTCAGTATCTGACGCCCTGTGAAGTATAACGGGCTGACGCAAACAGGATTGAGGAACCATAATTATGGGAATCTGCATCAGAAAGTGATTTAATTTTAAGGCTGTCATGATGTAAGGCTATGTAAAGCTCAACCCTAAAAAAAAATCGAACTAGTATGTATGAATGTGCAATAGGCTGTGCTGCACGACAGCCTGTCAAAATAAATACGGGGGGGGGCTGATGTCAGTGCTGTGTGACACAGTTTTCACCATTAATTGATTGCACAAATGGGTACATGATAATGTACCCAAAATTTCTAAGAGTACAATTCCCAGGCCCCCACTTAAAATGCTGACAAAACCTGCACACTTGTATAATACTGCATGTGTATGACATTAATGCATTTGTATTAACATGCATTTATCCGATCGATTGTGGCGGCCAGGCAGGGCCAAAATGCTGTGACCACCCCTGGGGGTACATTACCGTTGTCTAAAGAGACAGGCACATTAATTGATCTCTCGTAAGAGAAAATACTTTATGATGCCAGTCACGTTTATGTCTGATACGTTTTATCACTGCAACAGTATTTGTTTGGTGTCTCATTAACCACAAATGTTTCCAGAGGATGTATATTGTTTTCACATTAATACAGTTTTTGTTTGCATAATTTGTTTAAACATCACCTTAATGGGAAAAGCAGACAATCTAATATTTGTCTTTCTTTCAGTCTAAACGCTTTTTGTGTCCCTTTCACAGTTATAACCTCACACCATCGACCTAAACTCATATAACAATGCTAATTTTTCACAACGTGGTTAATCAGATGCGATGTGTAGGATTAGTGATAATGCAATATTAAGAGCAGACTTTGTGTTGCCAGGTGGTGATTTTTCTGGTCTATGTATCCTCCTCTAGCAGGGTCGATTAGAAACTGCTACAAAATGTATTTTCTCAGACTTCATCAGGAACCTGACTTTATGTTTTTGGTGTTGCTAATGTTGCATTTGTGGTTAATTGTTTGAATATATGCTGACGACTACGACAATGACGTATTTTTTTCCTTTTTTCTTTTGCCAGAACGGTGACCAACAGCAGGCTCACATATGTATCAAAGCTGGCCTTTCAAAACAACCTCAAGCTACAGTACCTGTAAGTTCATGCATCTATTGACACTGCGCAGATTTATCTATGACCTTTAGTGAGTCATTTGTTTGACAAAACTGTTATTCATTTAGCTGTGTTTCAATTTAATTAATTTACTGTTTTATTTATTATTGAAGCTGATGAACAGAAAATGTATGCCATAATATACAGAAGATTTATTTGTTACATTATCAAGAGAAATAACCATAAAAAAACATCCTGTGACTTCAGATTCAGACTGTCCAGTCAAATAGTGCACTGACTTTTAATAATTCAGGCCTTTTGCTGCATGTAAAAATGTGCCATTCGATTCTGTATCACCAAACTAATATTTTGTCATGGTTTACAAATGCAATCTCACTCAGATGTTCCACTTAATTTCCAGGAATCTGAAAGATAACAACCTGTCATCGCTGTCCTGGAGGATATTCAAACACCTCAACATCTCTTATCTGTGAGTTCAGTGCCGCCTTCTCTATCAGTCTGTCCATCTCCGTGTCTGTCTGTCCGTCTGTCTGTTCCTGGCTCTCTCTCTGATTTTCCTTCCAGTCATCATCACCTTCTGTAGATAAATATATTCCTATAGCAGCCGTGATGTCACCTATAGATTTCTGATGTGATGTTTTGAAGCTTGGCGACAGATTTACTGCTGCCTGCAATCTTGATTTTCTGGGGCCAGAACATAATTAATATTTTTATTTAGGTGTAGGTAACAGGGTGGAGACTGAGATAAGCTGAAGTGGGCCAGCAGCAGTTAACCACCAGGGTACAGTAAATGTGTGTCGATGAATGCAAATATATTCCCCCATACATACCCTTTACTCAGTTACACATCCCTAATTAATATTACTTGTATCAAGGCAGTAATTCTCACATTGCATTGAGTGATATTTAAAAACTAAAATTGTGTAAAAGAAATGAATGCTCTTTGCAGTTTTGCAGAAATGCAGTTTAAAGGAACAGTTCAACATTATATGCTTATGAACTTACATAAGGTTAGATGAATTTCAAATTCTGATGGCAAAAATAGCAACACGTTTTCACAGACATATAGATGCTACACCGTTGCAGCTCGTCTCTGCACGCTTTGCATTTGTCCATCGCCCAAAATACATTACGTTTTGTTGCTCTGAAATCCTGAGGCATTTTGGTCAACAGACATTAATAACACCACTTGGAAATCATAAAACAAACAAATGACTCCAAATGTTGTAGTTATTACATTTGCAGGAAATTTCGTATAGTTTGCAGAAGGCAGCTACAACTGCTTTATTACGTTTGTGGGATTATTATATTAAAAGCAGCAGATTTGTATTACATTTGTGGTTTATTACATTTGTGAGTTGTTAGTACATTTGTTACAAGCCACGCCGGCTTTTTTTCCCGGTTTTCAGTTTTTATGCAAAGCTTAGCTGACTGGCTGTTGGTGGTAGCTTCAGACTAGAATTGTACCTAAATCCACTAACTCTCTGCAAGAAATCAATTAAGCTCCTTCACCAAAATGCTGAATAACTTCTTTAAGGCATGTTGAAACTCGCAGAGTTCAATTCAGTTATTGCTTTGTCTTTTAAAATGTTCAGTCTGCTCACTGACTGTTCTTGTGTGTGTGTGTAGGATCCTGACAGGGAACCCTCTGCACTGCTCCTGTGAGAACATGTGGATCAAGCTGTTGTTAGGAGAGGAAGCAGACACTCAGGAGCTGCGCTGCATCGAGGATGGAGGAGGACGCAAGCTGCTGTCCAAACTGACACTACCTAACTGTGGTGAGGACACGGACACACACACACACACACACACACACACACACACACACACACACACACACACACACACACAGAGTAACGAGCTGGAAAAGACGTTGCGGCACAGTGCAAAGTGTTGAAGCACCTGGAGGAAAACTGTAGTTGTAATGTTTTCACCTCTACAAAGATTCGGAAGAATCTTTGTTTTGATTGTGCTCTCTCTCATGTTCTGCGTGTGTCTGACACATCTGTTTGTGTGCAAGTGTTTGTGTGTGTGTTTGCATAAATGTGAAGTGCAAGACATAACTTGTTATTGCAAGACAAGTGTGTTAAGGGTTGTGTCTGTTCTCACGGGAGGTGAGGGGGATAAACAACTGGAGAAAGTGAAGTTTGTTGTTAAAACCTATGAAAATAACTTTACAGGAATACAACTCATGCACACTAAAGCCACAGCAGTAAGGCTGTACATGTGACAGGCTGGTTTATGTGCACACGCTGTATTTCACTTATGCAGGCCTCTGCTTGTCTGTATATTGTAATTTCTTCAGACACTTTGCAAAGCTGCAATGTCTTACACATGAACGAGAAAACAAATGACCAAATGAATGCATGTATGAACACTCAGCTTTTATAGAGGGCTTAAAAATATTCCTGCAGGGTGTCACTGAAAGGCCACCGACACCGCCGTTATCTCTGCGCTTTCTTGTATGATGCATAGATTAACTGCCAGATGGAGGACAGTGAAATGCGTGACCTACAGAGCAGTGTTTGTGTGCGCTGTGTGTGAGAGAGTATTTCATGTTACAGACCTGTTACAGTCATCAGAGACATTTGCTCATAGGTGTAGAATGGTCTCTGTACAGGACATTATAGAAGCAGAAAAACAGAGAGAGCATTTGTGTGTCTCAACACATAGATGACATCATTGAGTTTCAAAGATGCTGAGTGGGGAAAATTCACTGCATGCATCACAATAAAATGAAGTGTTATAAATACCATCTGCACTATGTCCTATGGCACCGGTGACCTGCTGTCACGCAGCAGATTTCATTTCCTTTTTCTCTGAATCATCATGTTTCGGTCATCTAGGAAGGAATTCTTTTAGGAGTTATGGAAAGCTGCACTCAGTCACAACAGCAATAATCACAGCTTTATGAGCAATAAAAGACATTTTCCTCAGATTTAATTGTGAAAACTTAATGAGACAATTTTACATCTTTGTTTAAGTTGCAAAGAAACAACATTTAGTATCTCCATGAAAAATAATGTGTCTACAAATCGAAATATTCTACTCTCTGCACCAATGCCGCAGTGCATCACAACTAGGGATGTCAAATGGTAAACTGTTAATCGCTTAACCACTCAGATTATTTTTGACTAGTTACACATCTCAGTCTGCAGGTTACTCTTCTATTTTTTCCCACTGGCCACATGTGGTATTGCAATGAAAAAATTCCCTGCAGCCCAAAAAGCATTTTCCCCAAAGGCCAACATTATAAAAGCCACATCTATGAAACTGTTGACAGGAAACCTCAAACTGTCATTTTTGACTCTTCCTATTCTGAATCTTTGAGCCATAGTGGTTTTTATATCTGTAAAACTTTCCTGGAGCAGAGAAAAGTGACTCAAAAATCTGTGACATCACCATAATGCAAAGTCTATAAGCAGAGCGGAAACATTCAGGCAGGCCAGCGGGAGAAACACTACAGCGTATATTCAGTGGGCTGCATATTGTGGAAGTCAACCCGGAAACTAAAAACCTTTCTCTGCGTATGCGCCATGCGAGTAACTCCAGTGAAATAAATAGTCACCATCTTTAGTCTGTCGTCTAGGTATTATCAAAGTCTATGTGCCTTTGCAAAGTGGACTAGGAACTAGTGGAGAGTGCGGGTTGGGCGGTGGGCATGTTTCCACATGTTAACGCGGCTGGCCGGCTGTCTGACAGCACAGCCAAAAGAAAATAAAATTAAAGGCAAGACATTAACATCACAAAACATAAAAATGTCACCACTAAAAAGAGAGGGCTTTGAAATGTGGCGCTAAAGTTCACTTAGGCAGTGAAGCACCAGACTAAAAGGAAAGCCCTCTTCTACCACTTTTTTTCTTAAAAATGAACCAGTTAGTTAAAAGTTAATGGATGTTGACCTACTGAAAGCAAAATTAAAACTGACATCCCTATGTCAAGCTAACCAGCAAGCTTGCTTTCACTACCAGACAGACCAAAAACCTTTTATATGCTTGCTTAAGGGAGTGTTTATCAAGCTTGAATGTATAAATGTCAGCAGTTAATTGATGCTTTGTTCCCCCTTCTGCTTCGGTCGTCATGGATCTTTTTATTTTGGACTCTGTTCTTTTCAGGGTCAGAGTACAGCTTGACCTGTCTGTCCACACTCAGCCTGGATGTGTAGGATTTTATTATCTCAAATCTGCCTAAAAGTGACAGTTGGTAATAATTTAGAGCTTGATCCAAACAAATGATACACAGACAGTCCCAGCCTTTGGGGCAATGAGTCCAGTCAGATCCAGTTTGTTTTTGTAAAGTGAGAACTTAGAGGGATGTTAATGTCTGATTTATAAAACACACAATAACAGCAGTCACAAAAGCTTTATAGGCCTCAATTGAAACGTAATGAAATTTTCTCTCCAATAAGCCAGAACATGAATCCTAAAGTATTTTTGCCATCTGGTCCAAAATAGCTTCAGGCAGTCAGGACGCAAACAATAAGTTAGCATGCAGGAAGCTAACAATGTCATTGATAACTCCTATTGATCCGTCCCCTCTGCCTCCCTTCCATTAGCAGAGGTTATTTTTGGCATTAGCACAGAAACAGCAGGGCCCCTGGAGATGTGGGCAGGGGACCCCCTGGCAGTGTGACATATGAGGAGGAGGACATGGTGGAGCAGGGGTGCCAAATAATGCCCCAGGGCAAACAATGATACACCAAAAGTCCGAACTGCCGGCCTTTCACTCTCTCTCGCTCTTTCTGTCTTTTCTCTATCTTTTGCCTTCCCTCTCTCAGGCCGTCTCTGCTCCTTTTTATTACTCATTTTCCATTTCTGTGTCTGCACGCATGCATGACTCCCCGTCCTTCTGTCCGTCTGAGCGTTTCTGAGTGACATATGAGCAAGGCACAAAGCAGAGGAAGTGCCCAACAATGCCCTCGGGCTGACACTGATCTCTCAGGCCACCCGCATATGTCTCTCAGTCTGTGTCTCTCAGTGGACTGTTTACTGCTGGAGCACCACTCGAAAACGCTGGCAGACACACACTGTTCCCACTGCTGACCTACACTAAACTTCACTGAATGAAGGCTGCTCGAATGTTACTGCAGTCCTATGCGAGTACTGTGTCACTAAGCGAAAATCGGGGTTCCCACACAAGTTTCAAAACTTTTCCATGACTTTTCAAGGTCCCATAATAAAAACAGACTTTCTCGCCCTACTTGCCTGGCATGTGTCAAAAATATCAGATTCAAATTCTATGCAAACAAAATTCAAACCAGCTAGCATACAAAATGAAAGAGACATTTGATGGTAAACAAAACATTGTCACACATCGATGCATATTAGAGCATTGTTACATCGACAGCCACAGAAAATAAATTTGCTGTCATGTTACATTACGAAGATAGTTATCTACTATCTATCCACTGTAACAATATTCTTACACACAACAACTTTTCATTACTTTTCAAAAACTTTCAATAACTTTAACTAATTCTTTAACATTTCCAGGCCTGGAAAATGTCATAGAAAAAATGTGATTGTGATTTGATGATTTTTTTTCAATTTTTTCCATGACCATGAGAACCCTGAAAAATGTTCAAACAGCTGCACGTATTAAAACACTCAGTTGATTGTTAATATTATGATTAAAACAACAAAGCTCCATATAAACTCCGCACTCCCTTTAATAACTCATTTTTAAGTTGTGAGATTACTTGATATAAAACATTAAAACTTTTTCTAACATTAATCTTGTGGCTAAAATCTGCTTTTTACCAAATGATCCAAATGTTAATAATCAAAACCAGCTGTCCCGAGCAAAGGTGCCCTTTTCCCCGCGTGCTGTGGAGCTGACAGCAGATGGATAACCGGACCTCTGCTGGTCACATCCCAGCGCTGATGCCCTCCGTCTTCGTCCATCTGTCCATCAGTCCGTCAGTCAGTCCGTCAGTCCGTCCGTCCGTCCGTCAGTCAGTCTGTCCATTTGTTTGGCTAGGATGACTGTCCTAACAGGTTTTATTTCCCTGTGTCCTCCCCTTTTCTGTCTTTCTATTGATTATTGTTCAAGAATGATTTCCTCTGCTCTCTTTTTTCATCTCTACTGTCTCCTCTGCTTACTGTACGTGTGAATATAATGTACTGCAGTAATACTCATCTTAAATGGCAACCATTTTCCAATTTACAAAAAAAAAGAATCACATTGGGAATTTTTTGGTACTGTGAATGTAAAAAAATGTGCCAAAGTGCATCAAAAAGTAGGAATCCAAAGGTTTATTTACCAAACCTTGGGGCTTGATGATATTTGCCTTCGGCCAATTGTCAAATAAGATGATATTCACCAGTGGCAGTACTGATGTTTTTTTTGTAGTGTAATTCATTCGCATAATACCAGGGACAATAGAAAAAGTGTTTGGGACTAACACCTTCCCTGGGACGCCGTCAGGACAAAAGGACGCAGTAAACTCCCCATAGATGTGCCAGGGGACATACCCTACTATCTCCTCTGATAATATCACATTAAAAGGGAACAAACTAGGAACTAATTGTTGACGAAGGTTGTATGAGTTAAAATGCGATGCATTCAAGCTTCAGTAAAAATAGAAATTAGGTGAAGGTAAATTAGAATTTTTTCATAATTTATTCAAATGTTATCTTGAAAAATTTCATTTTTGGCAAGAAAACTGAATAAATACAGCTGTCTGAGGGAGAAATTTGTTGGTGTTTCCACAAAAATTAAAAATAGATATAAAGACAGGAAATTATGGCTCAATATAGTATATGGTAAAACGGCTTTTGAAGCAGTTATTTAAAAATGTTCTTCATGCTGTTTTTTCAAGGGTTGTTTTCTAATTTTGTATGATTAAATCTGTGCTCATTCAAATATACTGTGAAGGACCGAATGACTAAAACTGTTCAGTTACTTTATAATGAAGGTTTAAATGTTTCAAAAGCACAAAAGAGGGAACAAATCACCAAAAGAAGAGAAAAAACTGTATCTGCTGCAGCCAAGTTGCTATTTTAAGCATTGCTATTGGCCTAGAATTTCAAAATCAGAAACAAAATCAAATCGAAACCCCATGACAAAGCACCAAAGTAGAGTTTGTTTAGCAAAACTTAAGTGCCACAAAAGGATCCTCAGACCCCTGTAAGGGAGTTTGGCCTAAGCCCTTAATGTCCTCAAATGTTTGTTTACTAACCGGCCCCTGGCTTTCTGTCGTTTAGCAAAAGTGGCCCCCGGGCAAAGCCAGCTCGGTATTCCTGCAGTATAGCGTCACTACTCTACATACTTACATATCTGTCTGTGTGTCAAACTCTGTATCTCTCTGCTCCTTTGTTTTTGTGTGGTGTGCTCTTACAATGGTATATGTGAGACAAAAATGCAGCATGTGGGCACAGACTCGAGCAGTAAATGGCAGCACAGGCCGACCAAAAAGGCCAGATGGCTCTAGTGTCTGTGGGCAGAAAACGCTATTCACATGTACGAATTTCCTATAGGGAGACCACTCACTTACTTGTTAGGTAACAAGGACTTTTAACAAACAAAAACTAAAGTTGCAAAACTAAACTTAAAAAACAACACAGAAGTTGGAAAGCACAGAGAAAATCAGTGACGTACAGATTGACAGAAACAGAGGATCACGTCTGGCAGCGCTGATGTTTTATTAGGTCTTTTAAAGGTAATGAACATGATGTTTAGTGCTACGTTTGGCCTCTCTGCAGCCCTTTTTAGGCCATGCTGCTTTCATTTCAACAGTTGGACAACAGAGGGATTCAAGAGGGTTTGACATGGACAACAGCTTCAAAAACAGAAGAGCACAAAACAATTCACTAAATCACCGTCATGGGAAAGGAAACGCTAAGAATTTAAAATACGGAGGAAAAGTCGTGTAAAGATGGCATTCAGTGCCGTTTTCTTATTTTTAAATTTATTGGTGGTCCTTCATGTGACAAGAATGATGCATAGCTGAACCAGCTCAGTATCATGAGGAATTATGTCGACGTTAGATGGCTCCTCGCCTCACGATTTACGTCCAATGCAAATGCAGGGAGCAGAGTGTCCTTTTTGTAGAGGAGGAGAGCACTGTACCGGTGTGGAGGTCGAGGTGATGGATGAGGTGAGGTGATGCCTGCCTTTAATGCAGAAGACCAAAGTTTTACCTTTAGTGATGTTTCCCTAACTTTGTCATAAACACATGAATAAATAAATACAATATATATGTATAAAAGAGCGACGCACAAGAAAGATATTGATGGATTTGAGGAAAATTAAAACCTACAAATGATCTTATGTCAAAGTCAGTCAACCAATCAACTCGACTGACAACAGTTTTTAGGAAGAAAGTTAATAATCTATAACAAATTCTGGGTTTCAAAGTTGCTCGTCCAGCCGTGTCTCCCAGTCTCCTTCCTGTTTCTCTGCCTTCTTTGAGCAGTAATCACTTTGTGAATCCCTCTCATTATGCACTGACAGTCTTCAGTGTGCACAAACAACAACAGAAATATACTAAGGCAAACTCAGGGACGGACTTTGTGTTGTCACTTTTCAGCACATTTCCCTCTCTTGTTGTGTATCTCTCGCTCTCTCTTTCCTGCTTCTGCCTCTCATCACAAATCACCACATCTTTGTGGTGGAAAGGCTGGAGCCTTACATACTAAATGCGAACTCTCTAAACACCGATGTGGACGTGCCGATTGTGGGCCATAACAAGAGCTGACAACAATGACACCTCCAACAATGATGCTGAAGTATGCTGTGGTGTATTGTGCAAAGGTTTTAATCCAGAGCGGATGTTTTGCTTTTAAATATGAGCTGTGAGCAGCTATTCAGCTCCACATCACCGGGGCATATCCCCGATGCTGCGCTTGTAATTCACAGCCCATGCTCCTGGTGAATGAAGGTAATCTGAATTCAAGGAGTGTCAAGGACTCAAGTCCACAGTGCTAATGTGATGTATTCTTCACACATTTATTCTTCTGTTTGACAGGATGAAGTGCTCATTGTTACAATCTTGCCCAATTATATGCCTGTAAAAGTGATTGTTTATAGAATAAAGGTCCTTTGGTGACATTGACATCTCAGGAATTACATCTTTGCAATATAAAGTAAGAGTAAAAATCAGAGAAAATGCAAATAAGCTGCGGCTTGTGCATCAAAGTCCCACAATATATTACAAATAAAAAAACACCCGTACATTCATTTCCCATTTTCTTAATAAAAATCACAAGTAATCAGGTCTAGGTATTTGGTAAAATTATCTTGAATGACTAAATTACAGAAGCTGGGATCCAGTTTTAGGAAATAATTTACACGCAAGACCAAAAAAGCACCTATTTCCAATAATTTTTCCTGGCAATGTGATTTGTGTAAAACAAGAACACGTCATAGACTGGCTCAGTGTGTCACTTACAGACATTTCCGTGCCTCCCAAAAACCACCAGGAGGCAGATAAGCCTGCCAACTTTGACTGCTTGAATGAATGAAAATGTGAGTGAGATGGTTCTTAGTTTCATGAGTTGTTTCCCAGCTGAAACATCTCCATCTTAGCATGATGGACAGATCAGCATGGGACCTGGAAAAAAAAGTCCAGGTTTTGCCTGTCAGTGCAAATCTGGAGTGATGTTGTAATCCATGTTGTCACTGTAACTATGTTTACTTTAAGTTGGTGACAAATTGGTGAAAAATAAATTTGCTGACAAACATTAATAAATACAGATGCTCTCATACTGGCCACAACAAGTCACTTGATGGTGTTAATTCCTCCAGCAGAGTGTAGAGATTTGAATAATCCACAGTAATTCAAAAAGCACTGAAGCTGTTCTGGAGGCTGGTGCTTCACTTAGACAGTTTATATGGGATTTCCTTTAATTTGTCATCCATCTGTATTTCTGCTGGTTATGCGGAGGTGCATGAAGAGAGCAAGTACATAAAAATGCAGAGAATATGTTGACATGTGCACTCAGTAGCTGATGAAATTTTAGCCATTGTTTGTGTTGGCTCAGACTTAAAGTAATAACCTTGAAGATTTAGAAAAAATATATATATATCTGTTAACTGTTAAGACTATCTTTCACCAAATGAGAAAACACAGCAGTGACTGGGTGTATGGCCCACTGATGAAAACCAGTGTGTTAAGTATTACAAAGTAGGTGTTTGTGGCGACATTCAAGGAAACAATTACAAGTGGCGCTCAGTTAGTGACACAGTTTCCATCACCCAGCAGTGGTTCGTCTCAGGCCCGTTAGCAGAGGACAAAACTGGAAGTCGCCGCTCTGGCTAGTGGAAGATAGTCACTTGGCCAGTGTAAGTCTTGAGTTCTCTTGCACTGCAAGCCCAATGTTGTTGAATATCCTGGTCATTTTACAAGTGTAAGTTATATTATTTTGGCTTGATACTCCACTGAACAACTGTTACAGGAGAGCACGGGGCCCTGCCTCTAATGCTGTATCTAATTCTTATCCATGGACGATCTGCCAGAGAGGGTACACATGGCTAATCCAACAAACTTTCTCTTCACCTCCCTTGCATTTGAAGCAACAAACTGTTTCCGACCCTGAAACAGAACATAGCTGCAATTACTGCCGTAGGCACGACCAAAGAGAACGAAACAAAAATCTTCAAAATTTCTCAGCACAAAAGTTCATTCTTTACTTTTAGTCTGGCAAGAACAATTCCAAACTCAAGGTTCACTTTCTAATAATAGTAGCTACTGAACAAAGCTGTCTTCATCTCCATCCAGAGACGAAGACAGCTGAGCGCGAGGGAAGCTTTGAATTGACAAAATGTAAATGCATTTAACCAAACGCACTAAAAAAATAAATAAATAAAATGCATATATATATATATATATATATATATATATATATATATATATATATAGTGAATTGCTTGGCTTGCTAGTTGCAGACACTTGACTGCCAGTATTTTACATATGTTAGCAAGTGGTTGCAGGTGGGCTGTGTTGCATGCCAAATGCTCAAGCACATGCATAATTGTAAAATCTTTCCACGTAATGACTCATGTGTTGACATAGACACAGGCTGGTCCGCACGTGCTAATTACGGTAAATTCCTCTTCAATTCCACTTGTTGATTCTGAACACATCCGAGGTGCTAAAGGATTACAATCACACAGGATGTCATGGGTGGTTTGACTAGCAAAGCTGCGCCCGTTAATAACTGAACATGGAAATAATCCTGCACGTACTGGCACGTCGTGACAACTGCACTCACATCAGAACCAAATAGGTTTCTATAAGTTTTATTCTGATTTCTAGGCACTGTGGGGTCTCACTTTGTGTGTGTGTGTGTGTGTGTGTGCGCGCGCGCGCGTGTGTGTGTGCGTGCGTGTGACCTGCAGATGGCTGTAGTGTCAGTAGAAAGCTGATTTACCAAGAGCCTGTTAAGATATGTGGTTTGATATGGCAGCTGGCCTGCCACCACTGAAATGACTGGTTTTTAGTGTGTCTCACAGTGATTGAGTGGGTTGCCGTAGTGATAAGTGGGTTGCCCTGGTGATAAGCATTCTGCCGACGGACAGAAGAGGTTGAAGAGAAGGAGGGGGAAGAACGGGAGAGGAGAGGGTTCGATAAGGAATCTGTCCAGTTTTATCTGCAGTAGCTGTCGACACCCATTTCTTCTCGTCTTGTTTCCACTTCCCCTTTTATTCTCTTCATTTTGTTCTCTCCTTCTTTACTTTTTGTTCTTGTCCTCACTTTTTTTCTCGTCTGTTCTTCTCTTAGTTCTCATCTCGTATCCCCTCTCATCTTTTTCCTTAGTTTGCTTCTCTCTCCTTCCTCCTCTTCACCTCTCTCAGAGTGCTTCTCATTATACCAACGTGCCACCGTGTTTCCCTCACCCGCATGCCTTCCTCGCTTCTTAGCTCCTCCAAGACTCGCATTGTGAGAGAGAGATGCAAAGAAGAAGAAAAAGCATAAGCTGCCAAATGAGAAATTCCATGGTTCTGTAGCATCAGTTTTTAAGGGAAACTTTGACGATTTTCAACCAGGTCTGTGTCACCACGGTATGGGAGGTGTGCAGATGAATGGAGTTTGGCCTCCCCGTGTGCTGCCTGCTGTAAGAACTCCCCGCCCATGTCGTTAGCAAAAATCTGCATGCCCTTTGGCGAATTTGGCTGCCGGATGGACGGTAAGCTCAGGGAGCTGGCAGCACAGTGGGCACCTTAACACCGTTCATCTACATCCATACTACGGTGACACAGACCTGGCTGAACGGAGGCAAAGTATTTATTTAAGAGACATTAGTTGTAGTGCCACATTTGAAGGCGCGGCATTAATACGTCATGCCACTTCATAAAAAACTTTGCGTAGGATACTGTGCTCCCTCGCCATAAATAAGTGGACTGCAAACCTGGAATTATCCAGACTTTACCCAGAGGAACTGCATGTGAGAACGCAAATGTCTGAATCACTGGAGCTGACATCACAGGCTTTATCCTGCCAGCTCCTTTGTTAAAAGTTCGTGCAATGTCCGATTGAGCTGAAGACAACAAACTCCCCCAGGTGAAGAAGGGGGTCATTTTCACAAAAACAGCTATGAAAATGTCTGACTGGAGAGATGACAAAACTGGGAACTTAAGTCGGTAAGGGCCGAAGCCGAAAGCGTCAGACAAATTCTAGGACTCGCCAACGGACTCAAATTATGACCCAACTATGTGACCATGATGTAATTTGCATCATATCCTGCCTCGTGCCCGCTCAGGTGCCATCCCTAACGTAAATCTGACCTGATCTGATTCTCTGGAAATTGTTCGGACTCCATATGAGAAAACGTCTCACCCTCTTTAAGGTGCATTTAAGGAATTTGAAGATCCTCTAGGACAGTGGAGGGACAACGACTTACGGGTCACAGGCGGAGAGAGGACACGAGGAGGCGTAATGAAAAGCAAGCTTGCTTCTCGTCTTGTCTCGGCTTGTTTTCTTTTCGTCCTCTTCTTTTGGTTTTCTTCTCATCTTCGTTTTTTTTGTTCTTCTTCAGGTTGTCGTCTTGTCTCCTCGTCTTGTCTTTTTCCTCTTCTCATCTTTTTGTTCTCTTCTTTCTTCATCAGCGATGTTATTGGACAGGGGATAAGGGTGGCAAGACTCTGATTGAGTCTGATTGGTCATACTCAGGTCACCTCCTGGTCAGCACTATAACACACACACACACACGTGCACACACACACACACACACACACACACACACACACACACACACACACACACACACACACACACACACACACACACACACACTCACCAGTGTCTTAGCTTTGACTGAGGCTTCAGACTGTGTCCAATCAATTTAGTACTTGGACTGCTGAAGACATGCACTAGTAATCAGTGTAACCATCACTGTGTTTGAACTCTGTCTCTTTGTCTGACTGTTTGATTGGGGTGAGTGTGCTTAAATGAAAGAGAGAGAGAGAGGGAGAGAGGGAGGGAGAGAGAGAGAGAGAGAGAGAGAGAAGGAGATTGAATTCGAGGTCTTTTCTTTGTGTCTTTCTTTTCACCCTGTGGTAGTGGGTGTGTGTTTGCCTGCTCTTCCACTCTTATTGTCGAGGTTGTTACGTGCCTTGTGTTTCAACTGAAAAGACAAGAGTTGGCCTTGAATCCTAAGTTTGCTTCCTCCCTTTTCTCCCCCCTCCTCTCCACTTCTACACCCTCCTCCTCCCCTGCTTCCCCTCCGCCCCACTCCCTGGTTGTATGTAGAGGTTCCCATGGCAACGTTAAGCCCATCCAAAGTGACATTAATGGAGGGGAAGCACGTGGACCTGTCCTGTACAACCTCTGGCGTACCCTCACCTGAGCTGATATGGAACATGGCGTTGGTCTCCAACTATGAGGTCAGGTCACACACACACGCAAACACAACCTCTTATGTTTGGATTGCGCATGTCATTTCACATTACTCAAGTATTCATGGTTTTTGGGCTGAAACAATTAGTCAAACAATTAATTTGTTTTTGTAAACAATTTTTTTATGTGCATTTTGAAGTGTCATATAAGAAAACCTTCATGGAAACTGCAAAATTTGAAACTTGTCAGTTGCGCAGAAGAAGCTTCAGTGCTTGCTTGAGGTGGTTTTTGCCTTATGCTATAAAAGTATATAAAAGTATAGGCATATGGAAATGTCTTTGCAGAATTAACATTTTACTCCTATGACCAATCAGCTGGTCCTGCCATAAGTGTCTTGCCATGCGTTAAATTCTTGCATTTAATGGTCCATTTTTTTGACAGAAAAACATGACACATACTAGCTTACAAAAAAGAACAATTAAATCTTGCCCATTTGAGAAAAAATCCTCAAGACCTGTCTTAGTTTCTGTCTCATGGATGGGTTAGGAAGCCAAGAAACCTGTTTTGTCTTTGGTTTGCAACCTTTACTTCCTCAACTGTTTTTACTGGCAGATTAGAGTCAGAGTCAGTTTTTTCACTCCAAACAATTTTTTGCGACATTTCAGAAGTTAGATTAAAATTTGCCTGATTTGACTAATTTAATACAAACAGATTGTTAGATTGCCAGAGAAAAAACATTTTAATGATTAATTGTTACATGCTGTTAAATGTATACTCTTCAGGCAAAAAACAAGAAAATTAATTATTACATCTGCAGTCCTAAAAGCTTGGAGGTCAGGTATATGTTGTTAGTACACATAGAAAATTTTGTGAAAACTTTTTTATCTTGTAATCAAAGTAGTAAAAATTATCCTAAAGTGAATGATTCCTGCAGGATGTTTGAATTTTTTAATTTGTAATTAAGTTATTACGACCATATTAAAAATGTATACTAGGGCTGCAACTAATTTTTTTTTTTTAATTTTCTTGTTTTGTCCACATCCCAGAGATATTCAGTGTTTCTATAATTTAGACCTGAACAACAGATCATGTCACTAACTTATTAACTATTATATTGCCTTTTGCATAAAGTGCCATGAATGTAATGATTTCGCTTATCAGCTGAATCCAGTGCTGCCATGATTTGTTACTAAATTATTCAACAGGTGCATTATAGAAAATAGCCAAATGTTAATGATGTTATATGGATGTGTTTACTCATGCAGATCTTGACATCAGGCCAGATTTCAGTGCTGCGACTGTTCAACCTGTCGTCATTGGACCACAACAGCAAGATCAGCTGCACGGCTGAGAACATTGTTGGAGAGAAAGAGTCATCACTGCTGCTAGACATACTTTGTACGTTTGCCCTCTGGCAGGTGGCCCTAATTCAGCCTAGATTATTGTGTCAAAGTGTTCATCAGTGCAGAGAATTAAATGCTGCAGAAGACAACTGTTATTTTGTGCATGCTTCAGTAGTTTTACACCTGAATTGCTCTTCGGTCTTATCTTACTTTGTGTCTTTTCTGTTTAGATCTCACAATGTTGCTCTGATACTTTCTGTTCTCTCTGCTACACTCAGTTCCTCCCAAAATCACTAAGCTGAGTGATGCAATCCCTGACCATCACTGGTGCATCCCCTTCAGTGTGGCAGGTACCACAGACATCTACATCATGCCCTTATGTGATTAAAAAAAAATACCAAAACCAATGAAAATCACAGAATCTTTTGTATTGTCTTCGTAACCTTTCCAGGAAACCCAGAGCCGCAGCTACAGTGGTATCTGGATGGTGAAGCGGTGACGGAGGGGATCTACATCATGACCATAATCCATGACATCACAGAGAGAGAGTACCACGGCTGCCTGCAGCTGGACAGCCCCACACACCTCAACAACGGCCGCTACACACTCATGGCTAAAAACCAATATGGGACAGACCAAAAGGAGGTGGAGGCTCACTTCATGCGAAAACCCTGGGACGGTGAGAAGTAACACTAAACAAAGTTGTTTTGGTTTTTTTTAAACTAACTATTAATTTCATCAAAGAGTGTTAAATTGATAAGTGGTCTATAATAGAAAATTAATCAGAAACTATGTTTCTGGTGAATTAATACGTGTAATTATATGTTAAATAACAGCTAAAGATTTTTGTAAATTTTCAGGCGAACATCTCATTTTGGCTGCTGAAATGCAGCAATGTGCTGCTTCATGTCTTGTTTTTCTGCTTATTTGATATAAATATTAAAAGTCAATATTCTTGGTTGTTGGACTGTTGAAAAATAAATTTAGTATATTGTGGTAGGAATTCTTTTACATTTTCTTAAATTGTTTAATAAAATAATTAATTGTTTAATCAATTATTTGAAACTAAATACACTTTGTCATAATGTTTTGTTTTACTTTACTAAACTTGTATAATGATGTAAATTGCAAGTGTTAGGCAGGACTATATGGAAAAAAAATCTAATATATATATATATATATATATATATATATATATATATATATATATATATATATATATATATATATATATATATATATATATATTAACCAAATACCTCAATGATATTACAGTGACATTGTAAAGTTTACTAATGATGCTTTCACAAAATATGCACAATCATATTTTTTATGAATAATCAGCAGTAATATGGATAAAATGACTTAGTGGGTCAAGACAAATACCAGAAAAGCCAGAACAGTCTGTTAAATTCAGAAACGTGCATCATTCAGCCTTTAAAACCAGGAAAGAACAACATTTAATGGTATTAGGATATCCAAAATCTAAGACGATATCTGACGATATCTGATCTCATATCACCATATCGATATATTATTCATTTACTGCCGAGCCCTTGCCTGGATACATACTCTTTTTTTGCTTATAACTGATGAAGAAATCGCAGGGGAAAAACATCACTGCAGTTACAGTTAAATGATCGAGATTGTTGTTTTCAGTTTCTCTCTTTGTTTTTCAGTCTTTATCGTAAACTTGCTACAGAGTCACACATTTACGATTGTCTGAAGATTTTTGAAGCACCATCGTCTCATTGATGCTGTCTCACAGCTTGACTATGACAGCAGACTGCTTTTTTTGCCAGTACAGGGATGCCATATTGGCAAGATACAGTTTTCTACCAGCAGTTATCAGTAGTCACCAAATGTGAAGAAAGAGGCGTTATTATTATTATTTGACTGAACACAGAATGTGGCAGATTTTTGCATATTAAATTATAGTGAGGACACAGATGACATGACAGCTGTACATGGGCATGAAGTATTTTGCGAGGATGTAAAAAGATGGTTGTGTGCAGGATACCTACTGAGGGGTAAAAAGGTAAAAATACTGTCAGCTGCAAAATTATAATGTTTGCTCCAGCTGCTGGGCGGTGCTTCGTTTTGATGGGACTGTTTTTAACATGGCAACAAATGTTCTCATTTTAAAGCTAAACAGTGCATTAAATTATGTTTCTGAAAACATTTGAGGCAAGAAACAATTCATGACATGAATGACGGCTGCTCTCTCTGAAAGAAGCCTTTGATTGGCCAAAGTCTCCAGTCATGGCCTAGATTTGCTAAAACCTAAAACAGTTACTTACTTTTGCTTTGCTTGTTTTTTTGGGCAGTGATGCAAAAAAGAAAAAAGAAAAAAAATTGCCTACACCAGCTTTAATCCAGTGAGCCAAGAAATATTTGATCAAAGTGGATATTTAACCAAATGTAATCTGTTTGTCCTAATGCGCAGGAACGGAGAAGGAGCCTTACTATTATGGTGAGTGAAATTAATAATCATTACTACAAATGTTTTTTGTCAAATCTAAAAGTGTATATCTAACACATCCAGTTAAGAATCATGTTCAGTGTTCATAGTCAGTGTTTTTAGATCTGTGTTTCTTCTGTTTAACATCTCATCACTTTCATCCCCATCAATTAACACAAATTACATTTTAGAAATCTTTCTCTTTCTCTTTTTCCTCTGAAGTTGCTGAGGGTGCGTTACATACCTACACATCCTTGCAGCTAGGGATTAGAGTTGTTGTTTTGTCTTTTCCCACACTGTGGCCCTGATGCTGTATTTTTTTTTTTTTTTTGATGTTGTGCATGTTAAATATATGTTGTATGTTGGTTTGTGTATTGTGTTTGTGTAATGTTTATTTCAACAAGCTCAGAGAGCAGGCATGACTGGCAACATTATTTGTGAAATGCATGTCATATAATTTACAGCTGAAGTATGTTAATATGTGGGACCTAATTTGTCTCTGTTATCTCTTTTTCTCTCTTGCTGTTTCTCTAACACCCCCGCCCTCCTGCAGATCTAACCACAGGTACCGTCACGCCTCTTATCTGCTCACTCACATTCACAAACATTGCTAAGGCCAGACCTGCTAGTTATTGTTGCAAAGTCTTTCAAGCTTGCCTTTCCCACTCAGCACAAATGCAGTTTATAATAACAACTGTGGCACATTTAGCATCTAAAAATTCTCTTAACTTTTGTAGACAAAAGCAGGCTTGTCATTTGTAGCCAGCGATTATCAATTTTGTCGACAGAAATCACAATTTATGTGCTGAGCTTACTAATTAAATGAACAATAGCTCCTTAAGTTGGTTGAAGACACTGTTTTGAGCTGATGATTTAATGTTTCCAGTTGACTGGTTTTAAAATGAGAACACACATATTGTGCTATAACAGTGAGGCTGAAGCTGCATGTATATCCGGGGCCAAAGGTCAGCATCCTCATCAGCTGTTGATGTAGAAAATATGAACATAAAAAACAGAATTATTTTTGTATTGCAGTCTAGAGATAGTCCAAAAATGAAAAATGAAGGTAACGCGAAGGTGCCAAAAACTGCAGTTAATTGAACGGCCACTTGAGGATGGCTCCGAAACAAAGTAAATCCCCGCACACCCCCATTTTCAAATGCTGAACTTTACAGCAAATATACATATTTACAGGCTGGTCTCTATAGCTTATTTCAACATTCATTACAACTGCATAGGGGTGATTTTTTTTTAATGTATCACACGTTTACATTTTATTTCGGCCCAAAGATGTGCTTATTAAGGGTTGGGCTGCTTGAGTGACAGGCGGTCTGTGAGGCATCCTCACAGTTTGTGAGTCATATCCACCCCTTGCTCCTCCACAGCTGCAACCTCTTGTTCAAATTTGGTCACTTCTGGCTCCAAAACACTACTATAGCAACGGCCAAATGCAGAACTCAAGGCTTCAAAACTGCAGTCCACAAACCAGAGGCTTCATCCATTATTTATGCAGTTTATGGGTTAGATGCTCAACTTTTTCAAGTTTCAAACTGCTGTATCAAACTTGCTTTACTTTTAACATTACAAGAGAAAGCTGCAGGAGAGTGAATGCTAATAGAGCTGCAGAAAGGCTAACATTAGCCCTGCCTCAAATAGGCCGATAACAGCAACAGGAAGACACAACAGACCAACTGCTGTGCAGATCAGAGGACAATTCACAAAGTGCAAAATACTAACCAACAATATTCACCTACTGAACAAGCGTTTCCGTGTTAATGAAAGCAGATGGCCAATAAATCATGTTCTAAAAAAGTTTATGATAGTATTACATACAGCACTGTCCTTCACTCTGCCACCAATCACCTCTTGAGTGTCTCTTCTCTATTTATTCCTTTCTTTTTGTCTCCAACAGAGGGCCCCTCGGCAGACCCTCCTGAAGACAGAGTCGCTGTAAGTCACGTATTACTGTTGTCTGTCTCTGTTCCTTTGCCAATTGCTTCAGTCACTTCTTGATGGTTTGTGCCTGTTATTTTCTTTGTATTTGTGTTACCTGTCTAGAAACACCTGAAGTGGATCCATTTTTCTATTCTATCTATTTGTTATAAGTAATTGAAAGAAACCACAATGATACAAGGATACAGCAAAAGAAAGTCTGCCTGTGGTTTATACCTTCTGGTGTGTGTGTTTGTGTGTGTGTATGTGTCTTCAGTATAGTAGTTTTGTGACTCTGTTTTCTTATTGTGCAGGTGTATGTGGTGGTGGGGATCGCTGCTGTCGCCTTCACCGGTTTCCTTCTAATGTTGGTTATTCTCAAATTTGGAGGAAACTCCAAGTTTGGCATCAAAGGTAAGACTCTGTACTGGCAATTTCCATCTTGTGGCGGAGGAAAAACAATACAGAATTAATGTTGTTTGTTGATGTCTAGATCAAAGATTTGGGCTTTTAAAGTAACATGGATGGCTTCATGGATGCATCAAGAAACACATGCCAAGAGTTTTTCCCCAAAACAACAAAATCAAAAACTAAGTCGAATCTGATATCAGTTCCAAATGGACTTGTCTTTTACTGAGGTTAGCAGAAGACAACTGACTCTAACTAGTTAATCTTAAGTAGCATGTGGAGTTATATTTTTGAGGAGGTCTACATCAACTATGCCTGAGCCTTGGAGTCCGTAGCCTATAAATCCAGCTCCAGGTCTTAAATGTGGGAGACTAGGGGCCAGATGTTTAAATGATATGTCGGACAATAACAATGCACACACCTTTTCCCCTACACATAAATAGGTATTTATAAAGAAAGGAATGCTCACTGATTGAATTATTTTTGAAGCCCATATAGCAATCTACAAAATTTTAACTTCGCATTCATAACATTAATTTTAAACTATTTATGATTGATGAATTTCATCACTATTTTTATTAAAATTAAAGCCATCATCTCCCTGTTACTCGTCATTTAATGTTATCCCAAATTGTGAAGTAAGTTTCAATTTAAGCACTATCAGTCACTGGTCATCCTTCTCCTAGTTACTGATAATGATAATTGAGATTTTACTACGATAAAAGTTTGTAGAAACCCGATGAATTATTGGTACGGACACTGCAAATAGCTACAGCAGTGCGTAATGACAGCAGCTCTGTCACCTCGCCGATGCGACACAGCTGGTGAAACTGGCTTTACTGCATTTCTCATTGACAGGTCTAATGAGTTGTGGATCGGGCACAACTACTGATATGCAAACAAATGTTTAAGGGCATTTTTAATCTATTTGTGGCAAACTCTGGGAGTGAACATAAGGCTTGTTGATGTGCACCCAGCCCCACAATGACTGAGATTTGTAAAAGCAAATCAGCTGTATGTGGGTCTTAAATTGGACAGAAATATTGGGTTTACACGATCAATTTCATTTTTTCACACAGTTTTAGTCATGAAACTACACAGACTTTTATGCATCTGGCCTCTGGTCACACTTGTACAATGGTACAATGGTGCGATGGTTATTTCTGCTCAAAAAGTGAAAATCTGGAGCTTAAGTCAAAGATGAAATAGCTACATGTATGGTGTCACGGTTATGAGAATAATTTTATGGGCTTGAGACTCTAAAATTCTTGTTCATGGTTGCACGCTAGATCTCATCTGATATGCAGACCACCATGTGTCCATGAATTCATCTGGTTCAGGTGGAAACAGCTGCTGTTTTAAAGAGACCGGGTCTTGGTGCTACTGGTGAATAACATGCATGTCGACTAAACTGAGCTCCTGTTGTCTCTTTGTCATGTTGATGTTAAACCACTGTGGTAGCCATTGTTGAAGCCCCCTCACAAACACATTGTCTATTTATGTTTGTTTGCCACACAGTTTTCAAAAATAATTTTGAGACAGTTGTGTGACATCAGCAATGGCTACAAGTGTAACTAATCTATTTGCTTTTATTTATCTGACTGACTTACTAGAACTGATTTGTTTTGGTTTTTCTTAACGCTTGTCTGATATTTTCTCATTCTTTGTGAACTAACCGCTGAAAAACAACACTGTTAGTCTTTACTTTTCGACATACATAACAATGGCAATGTTGTTGTCTAAAATGTGGACGTGTTTAATTTGCAGCTAAGAAACTGTAAGCAGATGGACGCTCATATTTTATTTTCTCTGGCTCGTTTTTTTGTCGCAAAAGTAGTTCAAGTTGAGTAGATTTAGCTTTGTGAAAATCCCAAAACACATAAGCTTGGTGTAGGAACTGTTTTCTGAGCCCTTCGTTCAGTTTACTTTAGTTTAGTTCAGTTTGGTTAAAAAAGCACAATGCATTTATGATAAGCAACCCAAGAATTCTACATTCTGAGGAAGTCATTTGGTGCTGTTTACAGATACAGTTGTTTTTGGAATAAATAACTTTTTGGCGGCGCATGAACCATTAGCATTCGATGCAGCGAAGGTCTGCATTTGACATTCAAATTACCAAACCAAAAAGTGAATGCAAACAGCTGTAATGTATGTGTGTTACCCAGTGTATGTGTCTGTACCTGTGTGACTCTGGGTTGCACTGTTGAAGCGCAGTATTTTGGCAGTGATTGATTTATGCCCCCCCAGAGAGGAAGGATGCAAGACGGATGGAGCAGTTAGTATACTATACCGGTCTGTGTGTGTTTATATTTATGCTCTTGTGTGCAGTTTCTTCTTTATTCAGGAGAGGTGAATAAGGTTGTTCTAAACGAAATGGTGTCTCTAATGCCTCTTAGCACCCCCTATGTATTTATATATGCGTGTATGTGTGTTTTCCTGTGCATCTAAGCATTGTTGCATGTGTGCGCGCCTCCGTTCGTGTGTAGGACGTTGGGTCACATTACAGTTTTGCCCTTCTGATTGCTCCCCTTGAGTCCTCATCCTTCTCTCTTTCCACTGTTGACTTCCTCTCCCCATGCGGTCCCCTCTTTATGCTCCACATGCATCCAGATGTATGTGCCCTGCAGCATGTTGACACTGAGTGTGTGGAGATAAAGAGAGACAGAGCGGTGTCGGTATGGACAGCAAAATCAGACGCTCAATTGGAGATCTATGAGTAATCCACAGCAACACAACAGTTGAGCCCACATAACCGCTGTTTGATTGAAACCTCCGCATGTTCCCTGTACCGGACCGCTGACCAAAGTTCACCTCAAAACAGAACTCTTACCACAGATGGCAGCAAACTACCAGTGCTAATAAAAAACAAACAGCACTCCGTCATGGCAATGCAGCTTTCCAAATCATAAACAGGTGCTCCAAGATGCACATGCATGCACACCCCCACACGAGCACAGGCAGTGATGATGATGATGATGATGAACTTGTGATCATAAAGTGTGAAGAGAGCGTGTCAGGCCTTGTACCATATTGAACAGGTGTGCATGAGACTCGGGAGGAATCGCTGCTCGTCTCTTTCTGGCAGATGAGTAAAAAGCTGTGGCTGGTTTACATTATTTATATTGACTGCATTATTCTGCTCCTCTCATCAATAACACATGGGCAACATTTGGTACAGGTTGCTTCTCACAAGCTCTTGACACTCAAAGGATGGATATTTTATATACTGTATATGGTTGCGTGTGTTTTTGTGGTGGCAGAATGTGAGATTAACTATGTGCATACTGACAGTATAGTTAGAGTGACTGCAGACATAACATGGCTGGAATACTGGGAGTCTTGTTTGTCGTTGCTTTTAGACATCTTAAAGAGCTGTATGCAACATTAAGGACATTATTAATGAAGCAGCAAACAACTATTTGCTATGTAGAGATATCGTGGCATAATGGCATCCTGAGAAGGGATGAGGTCCTGCTACCGCTGTGAGTGTTGTTATCCAAGTCTGTTCTTTGTTTTGGTAGCTATAATCCGACCGTGACGGGACCATGGACGGCACAGGTGTAATAATTTGATGACGCGTTGTGTATGTGACCCACCACCAGGAGATTTAAAGGCAGCTAGAAGCACTTAGTAGCTAATTCAAATAAGAACACAAGCCGAAAATGTTCACGCATTGGAAAGACAATGAGGTGCTGGAGCTCCTTACCCTGCAAGCAGAGGACATAATCAACTGCCATATAACAGGGAGAGTAAATGATTGTTATGAAGATGTTAATGTCATTGCTGATGTGTATGTAAGGCTGAGCTGTTGTGTTGAACGTCACGCCTCACTGGGGCGGCATGATGCCGGCATTGTTTTGGTTTTGTATAAAAAAGCAAAGATGGTGGAACTTTGTAGTGGCCGCATTGCGTGATCTCTGTGTAAAAAGGGCTTCTGTTAGGTCTATCACTGTTGCAAATTGCACTGTTGGATTTTCTGCCGGATCAGCCGCCTCCATGTGGAGAGCTGTGTGCTGACAATCCCATTTTAGACTCATTGATATAATCTGAATGTTGCATACAGCTCCTCTAAACCTGAATTATTTGATTTTTTTTTTGGCTCCTTGCGAGCAGTGCAACAAACCGTGAACACAACACTGACATAAAGTCACAGAACGTATGAGCAAACAGATGCCCACATATAAATGCAACAGACAACAACTAACAGTAGCATTCATTTTGAGCCATGTCTGTGGAAACCTGATGTATGCAAGTCCACACACCCTCCTTTTAGCTTGGTTTTGGTCTCCACCAAGTGTTAAAGGAGTCAGTTTCATTTGTGGTACCGACAGTATTGAAAAATCACACATTTTCAAAAACCAGAAACTATTGCGTATCACAGACAAGCCAAGATCCTGCTGTGAAATATTTGTTGGTACTTGTGAACAAAAAACTTTACAGAGAACAGTGAGGTGTGTGTTATCTGGAGTAATCCTTGTGAATCGTTTCTGGATAGGTATGTTGCTTGAATACATGTTCACAGCACAGCCAATCCCAGAGACTCCCAACAGAAACTTCTCTTATACTTTATAGCGGGCGGGACAGTATCGTTTCAAACTAAAACTATCTGATCAATACAACCTTCCATTCAGCAGGAGGAAGCAACTACACCGCTTGACTCTTGGCCCAAAGTAGCACACTAAGGCTGAATTTAAACTAACAAAGTCTGGAGACTTATCCTGGATGAGACCCTTTGCCACAAATTGGCTCACAAGGAGGGTAATCTTGTGAGGATGAAGTGCTCGCAGCTGTTATTTACACTGAAGTGCATGAATGGGTGAAAGATGTTAGTTTTATTTATTCAGGAAGTTTTCGGAATTAAGATTTGAATCAACTTTTTTTTTTTTTGCTAAAGGAAGGGGAAAATTAAATTTCAAAACTCAGAGTGTTCATACCACCAGAAAAAAAGTTTTTGTACATCAGTCTGTGGAGTAAAGCTAAGAAATAGTTTTAATGTGGAGAAAAAACGGGCCAAACATAAACCAGTTTAAAATAGCGTTTAAAAACATGATTTTCACAAGATACGGGGATAAAGTGGGGGTTTGACAATCACCAAGTGTTTACAGGGGTAACTGCTTATTTATTTGGTTTCTTAATATTTATTTTTTCCTAGTTTATCTTCCTCTTTTTTTCTGTGAATAATAATGAAAATTTGTAGATTTCTGATTTTGGGTATGTGGGCCTATGCATATTTGCCATTTCTTCTGCTTTATGTTTTTCACTGTCTATAAAAATTACTTTTTTGTCTGTCTGCTTGTTTGTATAATCATTTCTCTATTTTCTTTTTTACATGTTAAAATCAAATCAAGAGAGATAAAGAAAGAGATAAAGAATAAAGAAATTCAAGCTGTGTGTGAATGTTGAAGACTGCAAAAATGAAAACCGAGAGAAACAGAAAGCACTATAACAGCCTGGCTTAAATAGGCCTGTTGGAGGCCTGACAGTCTCCACAAAATTACACATAAGGACCCTCCAAAACTGACTGCAGACTCCTAGAAGAGAAAGCAGATCAGACAGTGCAGACAAAGAGGGAAGGACACACACTTGAGCTGCATCTATATGTGCCCATGCCCTCGAAGCACCTGCAGGGTGGGAACCATCAACATAAACCTGAGTTCTGATGCAGGAACATGACAGAAATGTCAAAACGGGGAAAAAAGGAGTGATTGAAAGTGAAGTAGTAAATGTGAAGAGGAGAAAGTAAGAAACAGACAGAGAGGAAGATAGAGCGAATGCTAAAATTGACATTTGACAAGAGAGGGAGAAAAGCAGACAGAAAGTCAGCAAAGAAGTGGAGGAAAATAAGACGGAGAGAGGACAGAAATCAGATGTTAAAAATTGAGCGTACGGCAAAGAGGAAAAGAGAAACGGAGAGGAAGAGAAGGAAGTAGAAAGTCCTCCCATGTCCACTTATCAATGATTCATCATCAGCGCAGGTTTCAGTTTTCTCCTTGTTTGGTGGAGCTACACGCTTCCATCTCTCCCTCTCTCTCACATGCACACAGAGCTCCTCACTGCTGATCGATCGATATGACACCCTCAAGGTCAGCAGAGCTTCATTCTGGGCCCGAGGCACTACCGGGCATGCTCAGCGTACCCACCTCCTCCTCCTCCTCCACCTCCTCCTTTTCTTCCTCTCCCTGCAGAAAGGCAGCTTTTGCCTATAGCTCTTGAGTTTTTTTTTGACAAATGCAGCTCCCCCACAAAACTTTTGCAAAGGAAGCAAAAAACTGAATGAGTTGAGACACAAAGTGAAGAGGCTGTTAAAAAAAAGCAATCTATGATTCTGTATTTAGACCGCAGCTGAGTATCTAACACGAATACTTTTAGTGAGCTGACCAAAACATGTCGACACCACTGTAGTATCACTACCACATTCTTTCACTCGTTCTTGGATCATTTCCTGATCATAAATAAAAATATTGGTTATTTCAGAATGTATTTTATTCAGGCAAACTTCTTGTATGGCTGATTTGCATTGATAAAATTAGACATTGAAACATCTGATTACCTTTTTGTGCAGAGAGAGTTTTATAGGTCTAGCCTTTTTTTTTTTACAGAAATATTGTGCAATAGTCCAGTTCATACCTTCTCTTCCTGTCACCTCTCTGTCCCTCTCACAAAACAAGCAGCTTTCTCAACAGGCTTTTTACTCAGCTTTTGACTACGAAGGTCTGACATATTTATATCTTTGCGGTCAAAATAATTCCTCTGCAAATATGTTGGCCTCATGCCGTGCTCTCACAGCAAGCAAGAGTCTCTCTGTCCACAGTGATTCTGTTAAATATGCACTTCTGTAATGTCATTTAAACAAACCACTGTACCTGTTAGCTGTGCGCTTATGTAAACAAACTGCGTAGGTTATCAGCTGTGCACTTGAGATCATAGACTTAAAATCGAAACACATAAAAGATGGGTGATTGCCTGTTTGTCATTTCTACTTCTTAAAGCAGAAAACACACACTTAATATTGTGATATTTACTAGAAATGGCATGCAATATAGCCAACAAAAAGTAGGTAATTACCAGAAACTTTAAGCTCCGGTTTGCGGGTTTGTGGTTCGGGTTTGAGTCATTGATTAATGCACATATGTATGGCTCAGGTGTGGCGTGCCAGCTTTAATAGTGGGCCAGGCGGGTCAGGGTTTTAAAAAACCCTGACCCGCACATAACTTCAGCCCATCATTCTGATGACTCATACGTCCTCAAACCAAAAGGTAATATTTAAGAATAATTGAACCTGCAGGTGGTGCTTGAGGAAAAAACAGTTGATCACCAAACTCAGTAGTATTCATAGTTGTGGCATCATTGATGTTTGCACAAAATTTCATGGCAAGCCATGTGATAGTTGTCAATGTATTTTTGATATTTGATTTTGGCACCCATATTGGAAATTTCTAACACTACCTTGCTGTAAATATCTGTTCTGGCAAACAAACAACTTATTCCTATTGTATTTTGTGTGTATGTGTGTGTGTGTGTGTGTGTGTGTGTGTGCGCGCGCGTGTGTGTGTGTGTGTTACAAAAGCAGACAACAACATCCCTCATGTCCTTTCAGCCAATCATAATCAAGAAGGACACCTTTAAAGGTCAGCTGGTGAGGAAGTTTGAATGATGTCTGCCAGGGTAAAACTGTCTATTTTTACAGGGATGTTTCCTTGGCAACCCTAACAACTTGTTTGAATGTCGGTGGGTTATTTGAGGTGAACGGCCTGAAGCTGTTAGCACAGAGTCACTGAAGCTCTACATTGTAACTAAAGATACTTGAACTGTCATGAAATCTAATCCACTGTCATTATGGGGCTAAAAGTTTGTGCAAAAGAAAACTTTAAATGTTGTACAGCAGTTTTTCTTCAGAGTACTTGAAAACAAAGACATAATAATAAGCTTCAACTCATTTAGCAAAATCCTTCCCTTCAAAAATAAAGTGGAATGATAAATTTAGCTGCACCTGGACAAGAGAACAGACTTGATGTGTTTAACTGAATTGTACCACCTGCATCCTTATAGGAAACTACGGTTTTATGTTTTTATTTTGGTAGCTCTATGAATGTCAATTGCCCATGTTTGTTGCCCCATTTCACCTACTTTTAGCAATGGTTGCCCGGATTCCAGCAATTAACTTGGTTACTACAACTAGCTGTACCAAATGGTTTAAAGCTCAATTGACAACATCGACACTCAAATTCTATATCATCATTTTAATGCTGCGCTTTTTATTTTTGAATGTCTGTTTATTCTGTTTAAACTCCAGATTTCTGCACAGTTGCAGATAAATATTGGACTACCCTGGTATTATTAATATTTAAAGAATTAGATTCCAGTGGTGACTGCGTAGGGTTAGGGTTTTCTCCAACTTGTGTGTTTCAAACATTTTCAAAATCTCCAGAGCATTATAAAGTCCAAAATTCAAAATTTATGCAAAAAAAGATAAATGAACTCATTCGAACTATTCGAACTCATCGAACAAAATATTCTGTTTTAATCCATATCAGCTGGAGTTATGTTTTTTAAAAACAGAAATGTCCCTGCAGTCAAAAACAGTTTGCTCTCTCGCTCTCGGCACACAAAGGGAGACGGGCACCTGTATTTACAAGGCGGTCCCAAAGTACCATAAATTACATACATTCATTTAAGATTACAAAAAGAAGGATCAATTCATTTAATCAAATGAGTCGCTTTATTAAAATTGAGGAGTTTGTTCAAGGACATTTTATCTTTTAGGGTGATGACATTATGAAAAATGACATTCGAAGCTTCATTAAAAAACCTCAAGAGAAGCTCTGAATGTGAAAAAGATGTTCAGCACAGCCCTGACTAACACATTAGTATAACCGATAAGGTTAATAGCTGAGGCTAATAAAAACCCAAGTTGTTATGAACCATAGTTGATTTATACTAGTAAATGCAATGATAGTCACTGTAGCAATCAATACAACTTTAATTTTTAAATTCAAAAACAAGGAAAACTAGACCTTTCGAGCCCCTGCGTCACGCCTCCAGCTCACGACATGCTGGAATATGAGGCACTCGCCCCATGTGATCTCTGGGTGTGGATGGATTGACAAAAAAAGGCCCTGGCTGTGGTGGTGTTTATTATTTCACTTTGTGTCCTGGATCATGTTTTTCAACGAGCAGTTTTGTTTGTTCGCAGATTTTGGTGTTGAGAGCAGGGGGGAGGAAAGACTAAATGCCTATGGCGGATCCTGAGGGCAGTGATTGTTTGAAGTGCTCTGAAAACGAGGAGTGCTCTTTGCCAAAGTGAAACATTGCCTGAAGACCTTGTCTGTGCGCTTGCCTGACTGCAGCTTTTGTTTTTGTAGCTACACATTGCACTTTACATGTGGTTTTTTAAAATAGATTTCTTTTATTTTATTTTTATTGATTTATGGTCTTTAGGTTTTGTTTTGACAATTTTAGTTAGAAAAACACAAAATATCAGTGGTAATATTATTATATTATAGGACCTGGGGACCTTGTTACTCAGAATTTGTTCATTACAAACTTAGTGTCTTTACTGATGTCAGACACATTGTCTTGCTGTGTTTGGGGATAGTTGGATATTTATCTGATGCTGCAGCAATATTAAAAAAAAAAGTTTTAAATTTTCTGCCATCTATGTTTCTTCAAAGTGTCTCGATTGTGCAAAACTTGCAAAATCTGTTTCACTGGCACTATAGAAATGTTTCAGGCCCTGAAAATAGGTTTAAAAATGTACAAAACATAAAATATTGACATTTTTTTGAAGTGTGAAAAAGTCACTTCTCTACTTACTGTTTTAGGCTAAACACTGCTCACTGCGCTGACATAGGTCTTTGCTTCAAGGAATAAAACTTGGCAGCTGTTTTTGAAATGTCACATTTCTGCAGAAAGTGGTTTCTGAATGAATGGAATCTAGCTGAAATAGTCCTTTCCTAGCCTTTAAAACTGATTTTCATTTATTTTTTTGAGACCCGCTTGTGAGAGAGAGGGAACAATCAAAAGCATCTATGGTTTATTGTGAAAAGGGAAAGTGGTGGTGCACAGAGATCATGAACATAGTGACCATTGGTTTGTCTCTCTCTCCTACCATCAGGGAGTCCATTTTGCAGCTGTTCATCACTTCCTGTCTCGCACTGGTCAGCCTGACCTTTACAAATGGAGTGGTGAGAAATTAGATAGTTGAAACTGGGAGTGCAGTGTGGGAAAAGGACATTTTGTGTATGCACAATTTGTGCAGGGCACAGATGAAAATTACAGAGCGGCTTAGTAGTTAGAATTTGTTTCCATTTTGAAATACGAGGGCTTTTTAAATTTGATTACTCTCCACTTCAAAAAGGAAGCACTTTGAAATGTGCAGTGTGACCTCGTTTGATTTTTCCATCGATGACCCCCATGCATATCAGAGAACATAAATGGACTTTTAATGGTCATACGAGAAAACCATAGGGTCATGAAGCTTACACGGCACATGCACCATCTACATATTTATCTACATATTAAGGACATTTCAGATACCAAAGTCTGGGATGTGAGGTTTTATGGCGGCAGCTTTAACTTATTAATGGAAATCATTGCCTTAATGTTATTTTCAGATGGCTGAGCTTAGACTAAACTAGAAAAAAAGGTTTGAGTGCCATGTAATTGCTACATAAACATGACATAATTTGCCACAAAATGAGGGCTCATATTAATTTGTTGGAAAGTGTTTCGTTAAAGAAACTGTTCTGCTGTTGCTCAAGTGTGTCTTGATATTGTCTTAGCAGCACAATTATTATCATTGGTGCCACTGTTTCCTCCAAACACCACTTAACTCTGTGATGCACCAAACCAAGAAAACCATTTTTATCAGCAGATCATTGTAATTCAAAACAAACATGTTGTTTACATGGAGGTCATCGCTTTTATAATATCATACATTGCTGCTAACAAAAGCGAGAACAAGACTTTCATTTACCACATGCATAAATATATGAGACAGGCAGAGACTTGAACTGTTCATGACACTATCAGCTGCTATTCCATCCATATTCCACCACACAACAGAAACAAAACTCTGCAAATCCCTCACAATAAAATGAAATGGTCTGGCACACACTCTGTGTGCAAAGCATTTTTGTTGTGTTTGTCAGAGGTGGATTCATTGTTACAAGTGTCATGTCTTAGTCAAGATGTCCGAAGTCAAGTCTGAGTCCTAAACTTTGTGTTTCAAGTCATTTTGGGCCATCTACAACTGTAATGCCATTTTGAATTTATATAACTTTAAAATACATTTAAAAAATCATCATGTTTACTTTGGAGTTTGACAGAATGTTATCAAATGTTAATCTACATTAAGCAAAACTTTAAATGCAACACTTCTGTTTCCACTCCCAATTTTCAAAGGTTGAATTTAAAGATCTAATGCTTTCGTTTATGCACACAAATGACTTTTCTCTTGTTAAAATCGGTGTTAGTGAACACTTCACTTCTGTTTTCCTGAAATAACCCATCCACCTGACAGGTGTGGCATATCAAGAAGCTGATTAAACAGCACTGATATTACACAGGTGTGCCTTTGGATGGTGACAAAAAAAGACCACTGTTGTGACCAAACTTAATCGGCCACAATATAATGGAGACACACCCTGGCAATTAAATGTGCAGTTCGATCTTGAAAAAGATATTCATCAGAACTTCACATGACTAGCACTATGCATTTTTTAGTTACCGATATGCCAAAGCACTAGTGGTTGAGTAAATGTACCAAGTTCACTGGTATTAAGCAAGACCATAATGCTCAATTCAGTTTCATACTTTTTGGGGGGGTTCTACTGGAACATGCTTTAATGTTTAAAAAACACTTTTCCTCACTCTGTGCTGGAACGCCTCAATTCATCCTCTGTCAGAAACACTCTCCATATTAGTGCTCGTCTCTTGAAGCCCTGCTCCTAAAAAAGTCCATTTGGCATCCATATCTGCACAGTCATTGCAGCATGGCAGTACTTTCTACTTTTTTTGTGTCAAAAATCACCAATAAAAGCTTTTACACTAAAGGTTTCACAACCAGATATGTTTAAGCAGGGATATGATCCAAAATTGGGGGGAAGTTAACAAAATCAGCAACCAAGATGTTTCACCTGACTTAAGCGCACAAGTACATGTAGCAGTGCAGGCTTCATTAGATGAATATTTGCAGTAGCTTGCCTGCAGATGAGCAAATAAAGACCTGACATCAGAAACACAGGCAACAGAGTATTCAGAGTGGTCTGGAGACAAAAGTTTGTGCTCGCAGGGAATACGTATATACATATTTACCTCATTATTTGACCCCCCCACCACCACCACCACTCCAAGCATTTAATTGCCAGTCAGACGAGAAAGAGAAACAGGTGAGAGCAACTGCGGATGGCAATCCTAACTTATAATAGTCCTCCTTCTACCCTCTCTGTCCTCTCTCGATCACTCTCACACACACTCAGCGGCACTAAGTCTTACTAAGTCATTTCAGGTGTCGTGGTTGATTAGCATATATGAAAATGATTATAATAACCTCCCCACTAGGTCCCGTCTGCTCCCAACAAAGCTTTGAATATTTGCGGATAATTACCACTGAAGCCTTACAGCCCCTAAAATGGTATTTTGGACATCCCTAAATGTGAAAATACAACACTGTAACATTATGCATATGAAAGAAAAAAGTAAAACATAATAGGTCCTCTCTAAAGGGTCCTCTTCCACGTTTTCTTAAGTGCTCAGATTCAAGATTCAAGTCATCAGACCAAGTCATGCGAGTCCACACTGCAAATTGTGTATGCAGACATTTATGCTTTGTGTACGTGTACATTATGTCAGTGTTATTTTCTTTCCCCCCATAGACAGTATGACGGTGTGTTGTTGTTCAAGGTCCTGCTGGTCGCTCAGTAAATGTCACTGCTGCCAACGAGTGTGTACATGCTGCATCAATGTGGGTTTTTTTCTGGCAGTACAGTGAATGTCTGTATGATCGGGTCTATGTTAATGAGGCTTTAGATATCGATCAACACCTAGTCCTGCTGCACTCAGGCAGATACTCAAGCGACCAGGCGACACACACACACACACACACACACACACACACACACACACACACACACACACACACACACACACACACACACACACACACACACACACACACACACAAGGCCCCAGTTTTCTCTGAATATGTATGAGAGTTGGCAAAGATGCATGCCAATATCATTTACTGTGTCTGGCTGCTTTTGTGTTGTATATTTGTAGAGCATTTTCTGCACAGCAGGGAAGGAGATAAAAGAGGAGGGGGCGAGAAAGAGAGTGCAGCAGCACTACTGAGTGATTGTGAGCAGCACTATAACAGATAGAGGTTTATTGATTGATCAATTGATCGTTTGCCTGTCCAGACTGAGCCAGGATGCCTCAGTCCTCTCGGCCCTGCCTTCCCATCATTGCCAAATGCTAAGTTCAGCAGCTCTGGTCTGCAGTGTGTGTGTGTGTGTGTGTGTGTGTGGAGGGGAGATGGGTGATGGGTTCAGATGGGCAGTGGGTCGGTAGATGTGTGAAGGATGATGAAACAATAACATCATTTTTTTGTTTTTATTCTCTCTCCATCCTACTTGATGCAAGAGAATAAGGGGAAAAAATCTTGGGAAAATGAGAAATAGAAAGAAGGACTTCTGTGAATAAATGAGTTCTTTGTGGTTTTCCTCATACATAAGTACACATTCATACCTGCATAATGTCTCACAAAGTCTTCTAAAATCGCCTTTATACTACAGCACATGTGCTGAAAGGTCAAGACACATCAAACCAGTTAGATTTATCACTGGTTCTTAAATCCCATTCCATACACACAACCAAACCAGAAGCAGTACCAAGCTGACCTGCCCAGAAAACTAATACAACATATTTCCTGAGATTATTATTTCCATGTTGATCAAGCAGACGGATGTTGCACAGAATTTAAAAAAAGAAAGACAAAAAGCATCTTTTTTGCACATTAAGCAGGTGTATCATCCAAATTGATTTTTAAATTAACTAAAAAAAAAAAAACAGTTTATTTAATCATGAACTAGTATATTGGTGATATACTGTATAATGCTCATTTCATGGCACAGCTGATTAATGTCATGAGTTTTTAAGAGAATTACAGGATACATTTCAGCGAAAAGGCTTCAAATCCACCACACTCAGTGGACAGTGGGGTATGATAGTGTGTGAATGAGAGGGTGAAATGTGATGTGTGAAGAATGTAGAAAAAGAGCAACGAATGAATGTGCCAGCCAGTGAAAAAACACATGAAAAGCACAAAGAAAGCCTTTAGTTTGTACGTGTTTGTGTCTGAGAGAACAACCAAACCATCCTGATACTACGGCTGAACATACTGTGTGTTCGCAGCCTCTTGGAGCAGCCAGTTGGATTTATTACTGTGTTTCTTAAAGTCCAGTCCATGGCCCAGTGCCAAGACCTACCATTTTGCTGAGCTGTCCATGGGTTTCTTAGCTGACATAAGACAATTGATGAAAAATACTCGCAACTGAGAAAGAGGCGGTCGGAAGCTGCATCGAAAAGCAAAAGTATGTCCTGAGAAAAAGCTGATTAAACAGACAGATGGTACTCAGAATACAGTCAAAATAATGAGGAGAAATATGTGATCGTGTATGCGCGTAATAGTACTATTTATCTCTCAATACAGATGAAAAAAAAGCACCTTTCAGTAGTTGTCATCGCACAGATGGATTTTGTTAAATCTATATTGAAATCAACTGTATAAAGTATAGATATCTGCAAAATAGAGCTGCAACTAATTGTTTTAATTATCACCTAATCTTTCATGCTTTTTCTTGATTCACTGATTCATCATTTGGTTTATGAAGTGTCTGAAAATAGTCGCAGAACCCAAGGTAGTATTTGTTCTAATTGCTTGTTTTGAAAGATAATTAGGAAAATGGGAAATGTTCACAGTTGAGAAGCTGGAAGATAATATTTGCCATTTTTACTCAAATAGATAACTTTTAAAAACTGATGAACAATTTAAAAAAATACTATAGATAGATTATATAATATTGAAAATGGTTGCCTATTAATTTTCTGTCAGTCCACATATTGTTTCAGCTCTAATGCATATGAATATTATAGCGCTGTCCCCTGATAGTTAGAGATTCAAATGATCAGTTTGAGACAGATTAAGCGACTTCACGTTGAGCAGTCTGGGTTTTTTTTTTTTGGTCAGTGAGTGTGCAGTGTGCTTCTGGGGACGTTTCACACCGCTCTTCAGTACAGGCAGCTGCAGAGCCAGACCCAAAGTGAGTCTGAGTCTTTCCCCGCTCAGGCTCCGGCATTACATTACCTGCCTTCTGCTTAGAAGTGGTGAATTTACAGCTCATTGCAGCTTAATGTGATTCAGTCTCTGGCTTCTGTTTGCTCTCTGGTGTCATCTCTGATCTGTCGGTAGTGTGGTTAGCACACATGAGCTCAGAGTGCTGACTCACTGTCGCCCTAAAGGTTCCACTAAACCCCGTTCAAACTCTTACGCCCTGTTCAGACCAATGATTCACTTCGAGATGGAACCATTTTAGAAATTTGCAGGGAAAAGTTGCAGCTGCTTGTGTTAGTCGGCCTCAGCTCGACTCAGGCCAGCTGATGGTATCACCTGCAACTCAGCTGGTCAAACCATCAGCAGCTGGATTTAAAACGTAAAACACATCACCTGTTTCAACAGCCAACCAGCCTGCAGCAGAGTCAGAAAACTTTCTGCAGATGACACGTGTTTGCGATATGCTGCATCCTCCGACAACAGCCCCCTGTCCCCGCCGAGCCCGTCTTATTTACAACCTTTTGGCTGTTGGCAGGTTTGCTGGTCCCCGTCCTTATGGTGTGACAGTGTTGAACGGTGGGTCGTTGCTGCTGCTTGCTGTGTGCATATGTCACACGCACACATTTGTTTGTTTTTGCCCTTTTTAACAATAAAATGCATCTGTAGCCAGTATCTCACTATACTCATTAAAATTTAAAGACGCTACAAATTATATTCACACAAAATAAGCTAGAAAACCTGGAAATCAAAACGATCAGAGAGATGTTGCTACGGAGATAATACAACATCTTGTTTAGTTGCATTCACATAAACCAGCAAGTTTTAATGTTGCACGAGGGCTGGGCAATGTGGTTAAAAATGTTATCACGATATCATTTTTTATATTGGAAGATATTGCTAATTATCTGCCAGAAAAAGGCCAAATCATTATTTCTTTTAATTGTAAAGCTGAAGAAACTGTACAGTTATCTTTAGTTTAAACTGATACAGAACATGACATTTGCCAAACAGCAGAACATTTCACAAATCTGAGGTAGTTTCAAAATAATGTTATTAAACAAAATAATAAACCTTAATTCTGGTCAGCAGCATGTCAAACAGACAGCATGTCAGATAGTTTAAAAATGTTTTACTGTTTGTGTTTAAGCTGTCAATGAAAAAAGAGTAAATAAACAAGACGAAAACCTGTGGTCATCACTTTCTGTACAAGTATTACCACCCACAGTCTGTAATTTACGCAGTTTCTTAAACAAAACAATAACAAAAGACGGACTTTGAAGACATTTTTTAGGTGACTGAGGCAGAAATCATATTTACAGACAAGGAAGAGTATGAAAGCTATATTCATGTTACCTTTAGTCACATCAAGTCATTAGAGCTGGTTAGTCGGACACGTTAACTTGCTAACATACTGTCAGCATTAGATGAGAGAACTATACTGCAACTGTAGCGACGTTTTGAACTGGGCTTTAGGCTCTGTATGGAAAAAGAGAAGCAAAGTGTCAAATATTTGCATTTAAGAGCCAAATCTATTTTGACTGACATAATTTTGAGTTTGGTACAGCCCTAAAATATTACATAAAGCATTGACTTTAACAAGAAATGAATGTCCTCTTAAGCCAGTCAGTTATTTCAAAAAGCCCGGCTTTACCTCTGTAAGACAAGATGAGTAAAGAAAAAGTGAAAGAGGATGAAAACTAGGACAACAAGGTGCTGAAAGCAGGCTTGTTGAGTGCAGAGTACATTTTTGGAAATGGTAAAATGGTACATTGTTCAGTGTTGCATGCTGACACTTTCCTGTGTGAGGACAAAATATAGCTTTGACTAATTGTGTGTGAATGTGTGTGTGTGTGTGTGTGTGTGAGAGTGTGTGAGTGTGTGTCTGTGTGAGTGTGTGTGCGCGTATTAAAAGAAAAAAGTGAGAGACAAAAAGTGAATCTCTGAGAGATTCAGATGGAAAATGCGTACAGTATGTGTGTGTGTGTGTGTGTGTGTGTGTGTGTGTAGTTGTCAGAAGGTCTGTAGTGTGACATGGATGACTTCCGTTGCCCATTGCATGCTGTTGCCATAGAAACCTGCGTCATTGCCAACCTGCGCTGCTCCAAAACTAAATCATTATCACTAGCTGAGTCTGGGAGAGGAGTGAATCACTACCTTCAGACACGCACGCGCGCACACACAAACAGACACACACACACACACACACACACACGTGGGGACATGATGCTACACCTGGGAGCAACTAAAGTCAGCAGTCAAGACTGAGATAGGAGCAGACAAAAGACATGTCAAATCGTAAAGCCTGAGTTCATTACCACACCGTGCTGCCTCAAGCTGAGAGATCTTGCGCCCCATTTACTGGCTTTGTTTACGAAGTGAGTCACAGGATGAAAAACATTTTCACTCCACCTACAACCGCTGACAGTGATTGGCAGCCAAACATGACATTGATACGGATTTTTGAGGTTGAAATTGTGAGTTTGGGCGGTGAGCTGCTTTGAGATAGTGAGCATGAAAAACATGACACAAGACGTGCCAAGATGTATTTCTTTTGAAATATTTAAGAGCAGCTGCTGGTATAAACGATATAACAGGTGCTGGTCTATAAATAGAATTATGAAGGGAAAAAAGTGCATACTGTGACAAATGCTTCTGTACATTCGATTTTATGGTGTGACACCATTACATTTCAAACACACCGCATAACGACACCAGTCTTTCATATATTTGAATTTAAAGTATGAGGGCAGGAACATATTTTTGTGCTGCTTTGTCGTCCTGAGCTGAAACTATAAGACTTTGACCATGAAGTTAAACTGCTGAATGTAAGGTTTAATTTGAGGTTGTTTATATCTATATCAGGTCAGCTGTGTAGGAACTATAGCTCCTTTTAATATATAAACCCCAGAATTTAAGGGAAAGAGAGGAATGTAATGGCTCTGAGATGATGTTTTTCTGTAGGCCCACCCAGAAGCTAAAGTCGCCCTGGTTCCCTCGTCAAAAAGCCTGTGAGGTTTTTCCCTTGGATTTTGTATCATTGCAGAAAATAAGCTCTGTGGTAAACAAATATTCATGATACTTGTAACAAATTACACTACAATCATGTCACCATCACTATGAGACTGTAAAGCTACGCAGTTTGGCCTGATGACAGTATGTAGTCTCATTTAGCTTCTTGTTAGGAACTGGTTTTTTTTAAGACGCATGAAAGCCAAAAAGAGTGCAAGTGGGGTATTTAGTGATGTTTTTTTTGTGTCGTAGAACAAAACATGAAAGTCTCTTCAGCTTGTGTTAACTACAGACCTTATTTAAGACTTCTGACCAAAAACCCATTCAAAAAACCCTTTGACTTTGAGACGAGGAAACCTGAGGTGCTGAAATGCCAGAGTGTATTTCTGGGTTTTAGGATTCATTACTGTTGTTCTCTATTAGACAAGACAAAGTTCTGTATGTGGCATTCAGAGCATTCATATAGCAGCAAACCGCTATTTATTATGTAAAGATATAGTGGAGTCATGGCATCCCAATTAGAGAATGAAGTCAAGATCAGTCTGTGTATGATGTAATCAGAGCTTCTTCTTTGTAGTGATAAACCGGGTCAGCCATGTGTGCAAGTCAGTGCATGTGTGCATCCCACTGGCTTGCTCACTGCAGCTGTTTTGCACTGTGCTCATACAATGGTTATAGCTGATTTCAGGACAACATACTCATGGAACTGCTGCATTTACCCTCTGCTTCCCTCCGGTTAACACTGTTAGCTCTGTCAGCACCACTGCTGTTGTTCAGCAGTGTTTATGGAATCAGTACCTTTAGCTGCTAGCTGTCGGCTCAGCCACCTCCATGTTAAGAACCGTGTCCAGACAACTGATATGCTGAACCTTACATACAGCTCCTTTATGAAACAAATAAAGTCGTCATATTCAGTATTTGTCAAATGATTTCTGATCTGTGACAGGCACTTTTTATCCTCAAGTCATGTCAGTACTAATGACATTATCACTACTTGCTCATTCGGGGACTTGATTACTTCAGTTTGGTCGTCAGAAAGTTGGATTGCTATTCACTGTTACTTAGTGGCATCTTCCTGTATGTTCTAGTCTGTAGCTGATGTGTTTCTGTACTAGAAAAGGTATTTTTGCAGTTGGGAAGTTGGGCCCTGACCCAGTTCTGGCTTTGCTGAATGCATAAACCATCACATGGAAACCTTCTGTGATACCAATAAACCCGTTTGATGTAACATTCCTCTGCTGTGTCCTGGGATTGTTAATCCACTACTTCCACTGTGCACCTCCACAAGTATCCAGCTGAATCGTTGTATCACAGAGTTGAGCTACAAATTAGAGCCCTAAGTGTCTGTGGTGGATCGTTACTTGGTCACTGTGTCAATCTCAAGCAACTTTCTCAAAGGTGAACACAGTGTTTTTGTCTTTATAATCACAACTTAGTGGTAGAAAAGTGAGTGTAAGTTTTTTCTTGGCCACTTTACAAATCTTCACATTTCTCTCTCAATTTTCCACAAAACAGAAACGACAAACGCAGCTTAAGGGGGAAAGCAGGTTGTTGTTTTTGGCTCGCCTCACCCTGTCCTTTATCATAAAGTGTCAGCTGCCTGGGATGGTTTTCTCCTTTACATTCCCGTCCTGACAGACGTCTCTGCCATTACGTGCCTGGTCTGACTTTATTTCCACAACACAAGCTACCTAATTGCACATCCTTCTTCCTCAAACCCGCAGCAGTGGGGGAGATATTGTTTTGGGACCGGATATAACAAGCGGCTACCGTACAATTACACACAATCTGGATGTATCCCTCAGTAGCGTATATTTATTCATTAGTGCAGTTTTATAAGCAAACAGAGATGCTAGTAGAAGATGAGTTTCACCTCTATCCCAGACTCCCCTAACCCCCGGCCCTCATTAGTTTCTGGAGCTACAGGAGTTACACTGTAGCTCCTACACTCATTATGTGAGTCCAGTGAGCCCATATTACATCCACACCTCAAGACTGACTTGTAATCCAAACGTTTACTACCAATGGAGGAAGCAGGAAAGTGTGGTCTTTATGTGGCGAGGTAAGGGAGTGAAAGCTGTGGTGGTGGTTTGAATTTCATGCAGGAGACAAGAGTCTGCGTCCTGTCACAGGTCTGCAGTTTACGTTCACTTTTTTTTTTAAATAACCATGATTTTATTCCTAACCTTAATTAGAAAGAAGCTGTTGAGCAAAAGTATTGTTAAAAGCAAGAATTGTTAAAATGTTGGCATTAAATGTATAAGCAAACATTATAAATTGGGATGCAACCTATGTTCGTTTTTTTATTAATGATTAATCTGCTTAGTATTTCTTGATTAAAAGAAAACAGGGTTTTGGTCACCCCTGCAACTTGCTCGAAAATTAAATTTTAGTTGTTACTGAGAAAATAAAGTATTGACAAAGGCAGTGTTAAGTAGCAGAAATGGTTCAAATAATCATTATAGTTCAATAATGGTGAACGCTACCCAAGCCTGATATTCATAATGCTCTAAATTTTTTATTTCTGTCATGATTTGCTCTCTCAAATTTTCACATCGAGATTCACAAAAAGAAAAAAATTCTGCCGAACAGCAGCATTTTCTCCGATCGGAACAACACAAGTTGCTTTCTTTCTTTCTGAAGTGCATGTAGTTTAAAAGCCTTTCTCCTGAGTGATGTCTCTGTTTAACAGGCATTAAATGCAACAGGATTTTAAAACTATTACAGAAAGTGCAGTGAATCTTTGGACTGCTTACTTTGACAACACTGTCTCCTCTCCTGGAAGAGTCATGCTTTGAGTACAAGAAAATTACCTCCACTGTTCAACTAAATGTTAAAATCTCAACCACATGGGTTGGCATACATGCCCTCTAAAGCACAGTGGGAGATACAAGACAACAAGTGTAGTCCCAACGATTAGAGGCGACGTTCAAGCCGGGCATTTGTAGAAATGACTAAAATAAAAGAATTCATTCATTCATTCATTTGTAGCAGTGCAGCCGGAAATCAAAAGAAATATAACTGAGACCCCAAGGACACAAAGCTGCTGAATGAAATTAAATCGAAACCACATCTGGAATTTAACCTTTCTCTTTTTAACTCAACTCTATCTCTCTCTTCTTATCTGTTTGATGTTTCGCGATACATGACTCACTTACACCTGCAACCGTTTCCTCACACACAAGCTCTAGCTTCAGATTTTTCTGTGACATTTCTCATTTTCAGTCAGATATTTGGGATGCATTTAAACCTTAATGCTACATCCAGCAGAGAGGTTTTATTTTTTTTGGCTGGCTCAGCCTCTGTCGTAAACTGACAGGTTGGTAATGTACACATAATCCTCCAGCACAGATAAGGCTGTTATGTTTGGCTGGCACAGACTCCCCCCAGTGACAGGCCAGGTGTTGGTATCAGCCTGTAATTTTTACAAAGAAACATGCAGCTGATTATCTTTTATTTATGTGTGTGTCTCTGCATCCACATATGTTACACAAAGTTGTAACAGTTGGATATGTTAAACAGCCTATTGTGCTTTCCTGTACAAGGTGGGTGGTATAAGCAGAAGTGACTGTGTCTATTGATTTGGGCGCAGTAGGAAGGTTGAGGGCTGTAAGGTGAAGTTCAGATGACTGTTGGATCGATACATTTATTGTTCAGGTTTTGGTAAAAGGTCACTTTATCCCTACTGAGAATATTTTTTTTAAAAAACAAATAAACACTTTACTCGGAAGCTGCTCCTCTGTGGATCTGTATAAAATATCAGAGTGGCTGTGACCTTTTCTGCATGATTGATAAATAAATATACTCAACATTATCACACACACAAATGATGGCGTGTGTGCACCAGTTAAACTACAGCTACGACTTTGTGCAGTAAAATATGTTAACTTGATCTGTCTTTGGACATGAGGTTAATTTAGGATGCTAGTTGAGGACACATTATGGTATTTTTCATCTCCAAGACGAAATTTGGTAAAGACATTCAGTAGATGAATCTGGCTAACTCTGATGATCCCCTGACTTTTTATCTAGCATAACCAGCAGGCAGGGATGGGAACTGATAGATTTCATTGATACCAATGCCATCATTGATAACTGCTTATTGGTCTGATTCTTTCTTGATTCCCTCATTTATTCCTGAACAATCTTCATTGTGGGGAAAAAACAGGTTTCTGAGTTCACAGTGTAGAAACTCGGGCTGTGCCCGACTCAGAACTATGCTAGTCAAGTCAGATTCGGCCATTACTCCTTACTCTTTTTTTTTTGGTTGTGCTGAAGTTTGAATGGGTCTCAGCGAAACATTCAGTGTGACAGTAGGCACATGGATTGCAAATGTGCAACATTTTCTTGCCCCGACACTAAACAAAAGCCAAGGACTGTATCATTGTAAGTTGCTGTGAGCTGGAAGTTCACCACTCCTAAGCTTGCAATGCAGAGCGTCTCTTCCTCTGTGCAGCTGTAAGCAGCTCCGTGTCTCAAAGATCGTGAAAGTCAAGTTCACTCTGCAGAAAAAAAAATTCGGGGACCAAAATACCCCCAGACATTCACTGCAAAGCACATGAACTAGCACAAAAACCCCAACACAACTGCTCGACTTGAAGTACTCTCAGTCTCACTCAAAAATTGTGTCAACAGTGCAGTTTAGGCTAGATGTTGTGAATCATTGTCTCTAGGTCTTAGATCTTTATCTCTTTATTGTCTCACCATGTATACTGACAATAAGAATCCTGGTGCCACTCTGTTGTGAATAACATTTGGCTAATTACTAAACCTCTCTGCTCTAATACTAGATTTTTTAACCTAGAAGATTCTTTACTCACAATACATGTACATACATATGAAGGCTGGAAAAACAACACAAGGATATTAACACATAACTCAATTTGAAACATTGGCATGAAACCTTAAAGAGCTGTGCTTTCTTGCATTAAATGAATGAATAATGGTTAAGTCACGTTGCCAAAGCCTTGTGTTCTTTCTCCATCCTACAACATTACACAAACATCTTTATAACGAATACTAAGCAAAAAAAGGATTTGTGGTACTGACACTACCGGCAACTAGGCCTCTTTTGGAAATGCTTTATCATTATTATTATCATTATTATGATTTATTATCGTTTTACAGTTGTGTTGTTTTTTGTTTTGTCATCATTGTTTTGTTTTTTGTTGTTGTTTATGTTTTTTGTGTTTCCCTTTAGGCTGTGCATTGTTTAAGAACATCCCAGCGGAGTTGGTCTCACGCTAATGGAGATGGACACACAAGAGACTAAAAGAAAGAGAGACAGATTGCTTGTGTTTGTGTGTATTTGTGTGAGTGAGAGTGTGACTGCAGGAGAGAAAATGGAAAATGGGGGAAGATAAAGGAGAGGGGCATCCACATATCCAACCAGCAAAACAAAAAAAGAAGCAATGTATAAAAGATGAAGGGAGTGGATCCTGTAGGGGGTCACAGGGTTGTGCAAACACACACACACACAGGTCAGGTGGATGGTGTCCATTATCAACTTCTAAAGGTAGAAAAACCAGGTAGCGGGGATGTTGCAGCCTGATCAACCAATCAGAAAGAGCCTTCAGAGACACATAAAAGCATCCCATCAGATGAATTATTAAGATCAGAGGGACAGAGACGGCCATTAACCTACATCTTCCCCAAAAACACACATGCCTCCCACCTCTCTACACACCCGACCCCTCTGAACACACACACTTCTGCAGATTTAGGCACCTTGGCTACTAATTTTGTATGTAAAAAATCAGCACCTCAGTGCTGACGAAGAACAGCTCACACAAATTTTCTTAGGAGCCATGTATGCCATGTTTTTTTGCACCCTCACATCCATTATTTTCAATGTGCCAATGTTTTTTAGGAGGGGACGGTTGTGCCCTGAGATAAACAAATTTAAACTTTTGGAGCACAGCAACACACACCACATGTCATGTGTCAAAAAACAATCAACCCCAGCTGGTGTTGTTTCGGTGTGAACATTTTAAAACTGGTTATCTCCCTCCAGCCAGCTGACACTGTAGTGTTTTTTTGTGAGGAAATAAGGAGGTTTGGTTTAAATAATTCCTCATTTCAACTTTATTAATCAGTTGTTACTCTTTCACTGCGACGCCTTTAAAGCGAGCAAAAAATATAAATAAAAACAGTGTCTGACGAAAGTTCAGCTCACAACAGCACTTACAGCCAGTAAGGAATGCTCTTTTCTTTTAGCTTCAAATCCAAAATGTTGTTTCTTCACCCTAGAAAACACAAATCAGGTTCAAGCAATGTTGTCAACACCAGCCTGTTGGACACTAGTGGCTTCTTCAGTCTCTTTTTAAATATATCATTATTCATGCTGTTGTATTGCTTATTACAAATAAAATTTGAGTTGGATTTAGTGTTGTGACAAAGGCTACTTTAAAATGGCCAAAATGTATTACAATGACAAATGTTGATTGCTTTAGTGCAGGGCTACGCCGAGCATTACAACCCGTCTCACAGAAACAATGACAATATACACTTAAATAAAACACCTCCAAACTCAAGATTTCTGGCAAGAAGGCTGTGATACCGTGCTGATTCTGGTTGCTTGGCAACGTCAGGTGCAACCTGCCTTGATGCCCTTAAAAGTTGGCACAAAGTAGTCACAAGAGTTTCACTTGCTGCCCGACCTTACCTTTTGTAGGTGGTAAAAGACGTGGCACGTCTTGTCCCTGACACAAATACAATTCCAACTTTGTAAACAACGCTGCACTCTGTTTAAATCCTGTATTACTCCATATCATGACACCCGATCCAAACACTCAGATATCCAGCCACTCCACTGGCTCTTGGTGATCCTGCCGAGCTGAAACAATAGAGCAGAACAGTCTGAAGAGCAGTTGGAGACTCATTGAATTGAGTAACCAAAACCACTTTGCATACTGGGGAAGACAAAAGTAGCTTTGAAGAACGAAAAAAAAAAGTGATTTTGTTTGAATTTGACACCAACTTCCTGTTAGTGCAGCCGCCGCTGCTGTAAGTAACAGTTTAAACAAGTATTAAAAGTGATCACAGATACAGGAACACATTTGAGAGAAAATGGCTTCACTTCCAATTGCCTCACTCTCGTGTGCAATAAATGCTAGAAAAAGGATAACTATGTGATGAGCTAGGCGGGTTTCTGAAAGTCTTATTACAGACTGTTAGCACCAGGAGTGGCACTGGCAGAGCACACTACCTGACTGTTTGGGAGGCACAGTGCTCTCAAACTGCCGCATAACCGTCAAATTAGTTTTGCAGGTATTCACCACACCTGTCAAAACATCCAGCACGTCCGCCAGAAAACAGATTTCTCTTCCACCCCCTCCTCCTGCCAACAGCTCTGTTATAGCGGAAAATCAGTGGCTATATAAATCAAACCATATGGGTAGTGGTTTTGGGGGAAAACATTTGTACAGTGCAGGATGTTTAAGATGTTACATGCCTTGTCTGTACCTCACTAGGGAAGACACACCTTGTCAGTTTCCAATACTGACACACACTAGATCATAAATTGAGGTCTCCCTGTTAAATTAATCATCGGTTGCTTTCCACCCACCTTTCCTCTCTGTGAGACAGATGCAGTCATGCATGCACAGCTGTCTATAATAGTATACATGTTCATAAATAAAGACCCAGGAACATTTAAACCACAGTAAGAAACCCCTTTAAGTTTGGGCTGCATTGGACTTTTATAAATATGGATCTTGATGCACTGTTTTCAGTGTGTTCATGTTGCTCACACGTGTTTATTTTAGACGTATGAACACGTACAATGCTGCACATCTCAGTTACATTGCAGAGACAGATAAATGCTTATATTCACAATTGCACACATGAATTAATAATTGCACACACATGTCAAGTGCTTAAGTGCATTGCACATCCACATATAGGTAGTATTTTACTGCAGAGTCCACCATCTGTGCACATGTCAAGTCAGTATGTGAGGTGACTCTTTCTCTCTCTCTCTCTCTCTCACACACACACACACGCATACACACACACACACACACACACACACACACACACACACACACATAGCAAGAGAGAGCGATGCCAGCTGAGATTGAGGTCAGGGCAGATGCATGGGGAATATTTGATTTAGAGGGCTACAGGGTTAAAAAACACTTTCTGCTGGTGTTCTTTTGAAGTGAATCACAGTTTAATAGAGTACAACCTTGTTTATCACAAACTCCAAACAACCAAACCGGTTGGCAAATTGAATCTGGAAAAAAAACAAAAAAAAAACCACCATATTATGTTTTCAGACGGCTGATGTTTTTAAATCACATTATCTTAGGAGTGTGCACTTGTGTAGCCTCTGCATCCATTAATGGGACAAAAAGAGGTTGTGCACTCTCACTTGTGTATAAAAATTCACATTTCAAGTGGCTGTTCATTGATCATATTATGGTATGTTAGCTGTTCAAGCTGCACTTAGTGTTCATACTTCACAGTTTAAGGGTACATGTCTTTACTGCTGGAGTGAATTTCTGTAAACTACATCTGTTATGGTGGTGTTTTTCATTTTCATACATAAGACCAACGCTTTGTAAGAACGCTCCCTGATAAACTCCCAAAGCTCTCTGACGCTTTTGCAGTGTGAGATTAATTGAATCAAAAAGTGGTTATTAGGGAACATTTGATTGGTTGAACCTTCACAGTCAGTTTAGTTTGTGGGTTTAGCTCAATTATGCATTCATACTGTACAAAACAGATTAATATGCTCATAATTAGAGGAAAAACCCACAGTACAATCCCTTTGGGGCTGAGAAAATGAGAAAAATAATCAATCTGCCAAAGTACTAATTAGGCGTTGGAAACTAAACTACTTTAAAAAAACAAAACAAAAAAACATCTGAGTAAAGAATGATCAAAAAATGCAACAAACTGAATAAATAAAAAACAAAACGGTAAATAAAATTAATCGAAATAGCCCTGAACCAACTAATGATGAAAGTCAAAATGAATGGAGGAGGAAGAGCAGGAAGTGTGGCTGTGGGGTTTTTTTTGTGTGTTTATGTATGCATCTGTACTGTATGTATGTGTGTTTCTAAGACAGACCGAGAAAGACACTAAGAAAGATTGTATATTCTATCATGGAGGGGAAACTTCAGCCTCTACATTGTCTGTTTGTATCTAAAATATTCAAAATTCGTAGCTTCATCAGCAACTTGAATGTAACGTTTTGTGTCTGTTGCTATAAGTGGGAACTTGCATTTAAACTAAAGCTATGGAGGTTTTTTTTACATGAAAATATAGCACAAACATTACAGCCTGATCATTTACAGTGAGATTTTTTTCTATATTTTCATTACTGTATAGTTCCAAAGGGAAGTTTTATCAGTATTGGACAGCTATATCAGAAGAGAGTTACTTGGATAAAATCACCTGCCAAATATGTAGTCACTGGTATTTAAACTTTACCCATGAAAACAGAGAATGGATTGAACATGAGCCTAAACACCTAAATAGTAAAACAAGACAAATTAAAGCAAAAGTTTGACATTTTGTGAAAAACACAAAGAATAACATGTTAATTAACGAGCTGTACGAGTGCTGATCAGTGCATTTTGCTTCAAATCCCTCATTCAATACAACCACATAGGTCATATGTTTACACCTTTTGAATATGACCCACAGGAGCGTTTCCTGAATTAACACCCCCACAGGTGGATGACAGGATACCTCGTATATATATAAGCTTTTTCAGTTGCAGTTTTAAACACATCCTTGATGTTGTTGTGAAATGGCAGCGGTTACACAAAAACTGGAAGAAGATAATGGTTTGGCTAAAATAAGAACCTTTGTTACCAACATAATGTAATGTGACATATGTCACATACAACTATATGTTGTTAAAATATGTCAAAACTGACTTTTGGTTTCACATGCGACACCAACACCTGTCTCCTGGATAACAGTACTGTGTTTGCTTAACCAATCCACCTCCCCGCCCTCCCACTTTAAGCAGACTTTGACACTCTGAAATTTCACCAGGGTATATGGTATATGACGGTAACAACAGAGAAATACAACTGTACACCTTTTGAATTCAACATTCTCTTGGTCACAGAAGAATGACGAGGCTAAACTGCCTCGTTAACGCATCATAAAAAAGAGTTGGTTCAAACTCAACAAACAAAATAAAACTCACCTAAACCTTCTTGGTTACTCTTTTGAGTACTCTAGTAAGTAGTCCACTGTTCCAACAATCACCAGCTCTGGTTTGGTTGAAATAAATCCTTAATTCACCAAGCTACATGTAAAAAGCTCAGCTGCCTGTTTCACCAGTATAGACTGTAGACTGAGCTCTGGTGGTGCATGCTGTGCACTACATACAATGAGTTTAATGTAAAGAGGAGCATCTATATTTATGATGGTATTGAAAAACACACCTTTAGGATTTCTAAATACTCTGATATAACGTAATACCGTTATACCGCCCAAGCCTATTGTACTTCTTAGGCTTACTTCTTCCTTTATTTCCGTCGTAATAACTACGGCCAATAGAAGCTGCCACCTAAAAATAAATGTGAATATGGGTCATAAGCACTGTATACAAAAGACCTATGTGGTTGTATTTTGGAGGGGGACACTCTTGAATTTCGCTATTGTTGGACAGAGCCATGCTAGAAAATTCTCTCCATTTCCAGTCTTTATGCTAAGATAAGCTAACCAGTGGGTTGCTGTAGGCTGATGTTTAATGGAAAGACAGTAGTAAAAATCTTCTTATCTAACTCCCTTCCAAAAAGGAAATAAGTTTACTTCCCAAAATGTCAAACTGTCTTAAACCAAGTGTGAGACTGAATCTTTTTAAGTCAGGATTTACTTCACTGAGAATATCGTGAAAAATATTTGGTCCATATTTTAAGCTAACTTTGGCCAAATATTTTTTTCCTTTGTATAATAACAAGCTAAACATGTCAGGTAATTTTCATGCTTCAACTTGGGATTTTGATACCCCAAAAAAAATCATGCTATTTCATATAATGTTTTTTTTTTAACAGTGGCAAATTCAGTATGCAAATTGCTGGATGTCATTTAAAAAAATACAATACCAGCACCAATACCAGTACCCTTAAAGTGGCATTATTACAGTTTAGTAGTGAGGAATTTTCAGGCTATGATCCTTTTCCATAAACTGTGTATTGTGGCTTTAAAGCTGCGTTCAAGAGGCCATTCTGTATAATTGCTTAAAAGGCTCATTTGAAAAAGATATTTCCTTCTTCAGAAGAAAGTAAGGGTTTTTTTTCTTTTCAATAAAAGAAATCATTTATTGGTGTCCCTCGTGTGTAAATGTGTCTTTTTCATCTGAAAGTGCAAGAGCTTTTAGGTGTGCCTCTGTGTGTCAGTGCATATTTTATAAGGAGTGTTCCAATATTTATCAGTACAAAGGACTCAGACAGACACAATAAATGAAACTGACCGTCCTGGCTTTGAAATCGATGCCACGTCCAAATTCTCTTTCCTTGTACTTTTCTGTAAATCTTCTCTGTCTCTTAGACTCTGTCCATCTTTCTTCTGCACTGTGGGCAGAAACAATGTTTCATATCTTCAAGGCTTTGACTACATGACTATAAGGATTTTCCACAGTCCCGCTGTCCCAGTCTAATTAAAGTACAAACCTTTATTTTCTTTTGTATTAATGGAGTTTAGGAGTTTTAATGTACTCTGATGGGTTAAGCTTGAACACCAAGTATTGAAGGGCATTGCAGGAGGAGCTATTCAGGTCCTTCACTCATGTAAAAGTAACAAGACTAGGGCTGCACCTTGGAAGTCGCAGGCTATAATCATCAGTTGAAGATTTCGGTGAAGTGTACTTCTGGGCACGTTTTGGTCCCCAGATTTTGCTGCAGAGTGAGTGCTCTTGACTTTCATGCTACTTTTTGCAGTTGCAGACATGCAGGTAGCAGCACAGTTCCCAGGTTTTGCTGCATAGTGAGTGCTCTTCACTTTTGCGCTACTTTTTGTAGATGCGGACATGCTGCCAGTGGCATGTAGGGAGAGAGACCGAGAGACCGTATCTTAAGGTGAAGACAAGCAAGTGAAGAAGATATAGTCTCCTTTAGGCTTTTATTTGAGTGTCGGCAAGAAATAATGTTGCGCATTTGCGATCCGTTGTTAGCTTGCTCACCATATTACATGAACGCTGCTGTTACACTGTACATCCTGCTAAGCCCTGTTCAGACTTAAAAACTTTGTATGGAAAAAAATATTATTTGTATTAAACAGCCAAATCAAATTCTACTGGCATAATTCTTAGTCAGGTACAGCCTTATTTGATTTTGCGGCTACAAACTCAGCTTCCTTGGTAAATATTGAACGCACAGAGGAATTTACTTCTTCATTCAACTACATTAACCATCAACGCTGACTGGACATCCACATAAAAGCTGGTGAATTTGCCGCTAAAGTGATGTACAACTAATTTGTATTTAAATATGTAAATGCACTTTGTGACTTGCTACCACAGTGAATTAGAAATATCCAGAAAATAGAGATCTTAGATATTTCTATATTGATATATCTATATCTACATAGATATTTTTACCATTCATTTAAGTTCTTGGCCATGCCGGGTCAAGGTTTGTTAATGTAGATGAAAAACAAAGGTTGAGTTGTGATTCTGTTTTATAAATATCATCTAATAATTCCAGTACTTGATTATTATATTAAGCATTTTCCCTCATACTGAACAGATGCTTTGTGGAAGTTTTTTGGCGTTGATGGTCTGATATTACAGAACCGGAATCAACAACACACTGTCCTTTTTCTCAGTTTAATTTCTCTCACTGTCACCTCCTTCCTTGCTCCTTCGTTTTCACATCTCTGACCACCTCAGAGTGCTTTCAGTAGGAGGAATTGGTCTTCCAGTGTGTCATATGAGAAGGTGAATGTGGGTTGAATATTAAAAATAGAAAAGATCAGACTGAGCGGGCTACATGAAGAAAGAGAGAGAGGAAGAGAGGAGGATGTGGGAAAAAAAACAAGATGACGACGGAAAGCGGGGTGGTAGACACATGCATGGAGATGAGAAAGCAGATACATGACGCGAGACAGACGCAGGGAGACAGAGAGAGGAGAGGAAATGTCTATTTTTACCAGTGGTTGGTACAGAGAAAAGGGGAATGTGATAGGCCTCTGCATTAGGCCGAAGAGGAGGATGATTTTTGGCTTGTACAGGCAGATTCATACGGACATATACTGAACTGCAGTGTAGAGGAAATTCTATCCATCTACTGCATCCAGCTCACCATTTCTCTGCCCTTTTCTTCTCTGTCAGCTCTCTGTTCATGCCTAATGGTATATCTTCTTTTTATTTCCATTGTTTCTTTTTAAATAGTTTGCTGTTTAATGTATAACTTCTGTACCATTGCTATTGTCTTTCTTTCTTTGATTTCAGGAAAAGAAAGACATTTATAAAGCTATTTGCAATCACAAGCTGCCATTTATTCCTGAAATTAAACAAAAAAGCTCTATACTGTGTCAAGTAAAACATACACCAAACTGTAATAAATTGCACAGGTTAAATTATTGATTAATTAGACTGACAGAAAAACAACCAGCAGCAATTTTGATAATCAATTACTTATTTCAGTAAGTCTATATGCCAAAATTGTGAAGGAAATAGGTTTTTTTGTTGTTTTTTGGGTGGGGGGCATTTAATGTAAAAACTATGATACAGAATACGATAAAAAATTCAAGGCCGATATCAATAACCAACAATCATGTTTGTTGTGACAGATACTAATTTGCTAGCCAATAATATAAGACTTACAAATGTGAAAAAAATGAGAAGAGATCAATAAATCAAAGACCAGAACAATGGTAAATTAATACCAGCAGTAAGTGAGACAATGTATAGCGTTTTCTTGTTTTTCTTTTTTTTGTGCTTGTTGTGCTTTCTTCTGACAGATACTCAGGTATGTAAGACTTTTTCAACTTTTTTAAGGTGAGCAATAATCAAGTTATAGTTTGGTTAAAATATCTTTAGTTGTTATTTATCAACAGGAAAACCCTGAAGCTACTGTGCTTCATTAGTGCTGTATGAGTGTGGTTTGATCAGATTTGATTGACAGTGGTCCAGAAACATACAAGCAAAAAAATGTGTGTGTCACCATCCTTTTCAAAAATAAATACTATGTGTTCATATTGGAAGTTTTTGCTCAGAGAAAGAAAAGATAGCGGTTTTCAAGCTTTTAAATATGCATTTTTCTTCTTTCCCTGCATTTTCTCACCCTATTTATCTCCCTGTATGTCAGCCTGCCACTCAGCAAATCTGCAGCTCTTACGCTCTTCTTTACTCTCCTTTCCTTTCTGCTGTCTGTCCTCCTCTGCCTGTGTCTCTCGCCTGTCTCCCTCCATCCCCCTTCCTCCTGGATCGATAGATTACTTCCTGTGTTCAGCATGGTGACAGCACAGTTTAGAGACCACTGAGTTCAGGTTACCAGTCATCTATGAGTGTGAGTGTATGTGTGTGTGTTTGTACGCATTGTGATGGGCTTAAGGGGTCACCGAGACCTTTGGGGTCAACAGTGGCAGCAGTCCTGTGTTTGCTCTGAAGCCTGAGTGTCTGCTTCACTGACTGCTGGGATAAAACGTCCAACAGAGACGGACAGAGAGGGTTTACATGAAGGAATTTCCTGTCTTTTTGATTTCCTGTCAATTGTTTTCTATCAAGATGTACATTTAGGCTATTATAACTTCTGTATTTGTATCTTTTACATGAAATTCAGTTAGCAACTACAGCCAAAATGGTTTCAGTTAGGGATGTCAGCGTTTCACTATCAAAAATATTTGTAACCAGTGACACATGTTGGTCTGTAGGTTAATTTTGATACTGTTCACTTTACTGCACTGTGCACCATCTGGGTCTGGTGCGAGCTACCTAACAGCGGCGCTCATTTGGCAATTAATGCTAGTAGCACCATCATGACCCAACGGTATTGTTAACAATACTAAAAGGGTTTTGCGGCTCAAAATTAAGCTGCTCAGTCACCATGGCTGCCTGACAGAAGACCATAGGGTGGCCACCATGTGTCCACAGCAACCAGGATAGTGTTACCAGAGGTAATTGCAAATGAGCAGCGCCATTATCTATCCTCCCAGCCAATCTGGGTTGTGCGCGGTGCAGAGAAGCCAAAGCTAACATTAGCTCACCTGTGAAGAACGGAGAATGGGCAGTGTGTTTTGCCATGGATGTATTAAGGTGAGGTATTAAGGTTACACCCAGGCCACACTGCATGTGTGATCGGTGTGTGTTCACATTGTCAGCATTTGTTGTTGCAGCGCTGCTGCAGAGCTGCCTGCTGTTTTAACTACTGTATTTCCACAATTAAAAGCCCATACTCCACTCATTAACGAAGCCATTTATGAAGCCTAAAAAAACAGGTTCCCCAAAACAAGTCTTAGTTTTGGTAAAAGATAAAGACATATATTATATAAACACGTATATTGTGCACTAAGTAGACTGAAAATGGCAACACAGCCTGCAGAATAAAGCAAACTCACTGATCAGCGGTGCCGAGGGACAGGTGGACCAAACAAGAGCTTATCACTTGCCTGTTCAGTTCGTTATGTTACCTGATATCTCAGCCGTCCATCACCACCTCTGAAGCGTATCTGAACCCCATATTTCAACCAATCTTGTGCTCTGACCTCTCTGACTACCACCAATAAAGTAATCTCACGTCAAGAAATCCACTATTATCTGCTAACAACTGCTCCCGCTGTTCCTCTCTGGGCATAAGACAACCAAGCTGTTTTAACAGACTGAGTGACAGGCCCTGATGTCCTTAAATCCCATAATAGCCTCTCTACATCCATCGCCCTGGGCAACATGCGGCAGTAAATGGCTTCAGTTTGTCTGAGGTGTACCCAGAGAGCCTAAAAGAGATCAATACAGTCACTCTCAGTCATCGTTTTAACTCAGCTCCGGTGTAGGCTCCTGCCATAAAACTCCTGCTCCACTCCAGATCCCCAAACCCTCAGGCTCCCACAGCAACACCGGTGTCACAGCAGCAACTTAAAGAGCTAACGGATGGACTGTCCACATGGACGCATTCATAGCTTAATCTGTAGCTCTACTGCTGATTTTCCTTCAGCGCTGCATTTTGGCTGCACACAGTTGATTTAATTCCCAGCACCCATTTCTCTCCTATAAGTCAGAAACACTGAACCAAAAATTTCGACACCTGTTTTTCACACTAAAGCACTGTAGTTTCTATTATCCCCGTGACATTTAAAGTGGAGGGATTTTCCTACTTTCTTGACAAGGTTGTATAACTACTGTATGTCGACAAAACACATCTGCTCAGTTTCACTGAGCTTTTTATTTTCAGCACTCGACATAAACCTCTAATGAAGCAGGCCGGGTGGACTAGAGGTCATTAATTTAATGGTGTCACTATTCATGAGCTGTACTCTGATTGGATAGCAGTATTGTCCATCCTCCCTTGACAGAAACAGCTGTTCAGCCAGACACTGGGCCATTTATTTTTTCAGTAGTCCTTGAATGGCACTTTCAAATGATGCTATGTGATGATTAGTTTAATGCTTTAATGATGTTGGAGCGACTGTGGCTCAGAAAGAGAAAGAGAAAGTGATCAAAAGTTCGGCTGCTTGATCCCCGGCTCCTCCAGTCCATGTGCTAAAATATCCTTGGGTAACTGTAGCAGCAGGTGGCCCCTTGTAAGGATGCCTCGGCCACCAACGCATGAATGTGTCTGAACGGCTGAATGTGATATGTAATGTAAAAGCTCTTTTAATGGTTAGAAGAATAGTAATGGAAGTCCATTTACCCTATTTGAAGGACATATTCAAAATTTGATGTGTAATTAGTTCTAGATACTGGACCCCTACTCAGTCCAAAGAGCATATGCCTGTTTCTCGCCTCATGCATATGCCAAAAAAGTTTCTAGCGTATGGGCTTGTTTTTGTGGTATGCTGCCTACTGAATGTGCGCAGTAGTGTTTTTCCTACTGGCTCCCTACGAGTTTCTGCTTTGCACATAGACACGATAACAAAGATTTTAAGTCACTTTTCTCAGCTTGATGAGGGCTACCACCCTCATCAGTCAGAGACCTCTTAGCCATCTGAGGTTCTTCAAGTTGCGAAGTCTTTTGTTATCTCGGTGTACAGCGTACTTCTGGTAAAGTGATATCACACGTGATTATGGCTGGGCAGTTGATCAACAAGTAATTGAAACCAACATTCAGAACCTTTAACCGACGTAATCTTGTCGTTTTTTTTTGTTTGTTTTTTTTTAATTCTGTTAATCCTTGCCTCACTGGGGTTGCCAACTCCCACATATCTGGTGTGAGTGTCACACTCTGTTGGGCTCTGTCTAACGCTCTAGCAACACCAAGAAAAATCTCACGCCAAAACACTGTGACAGCAGAGGTGTTGAACAATCATGTAATGCAGTGAACAACTTTGACTCTAGAATACAGCTGAGACAACTAAGTCGTATTGTGCTTCCATGGCGTTTCATTATCGCGGATCCCACAGCTGATGGTCCGACTGCGTGGCACAGCAAAACAGACAAACAGAGCTGAGCTTCTCCTCACAGCACCAAAGTGTCTGAATGAACAAACGGACAAATATTCAGGAGTGGAAAGTGACTTCTTTGGACTTCTACAGACCTCTTTCTTTTAGTGACAGGTTTAGTCAGACTTTGGATGGAATTATTAACACCAGGATGCATCGTCCCGTGCCTCATCCAGCCGCTCGTCCTGAGCTCTCATTATTATTACCAGGGACAGATGTAGTAATTTGGGGGCCAGGGGCCACAGTCACATTGCCTTAGTTTCAACCTTTCTCTCACTTGAAATGTTGGCAGGCTGTAGGCAGCCATAGACAAAACCTTTTCCCCCCAGTAATATGATTAATAGCACACAGCAGAAGTTCAAGTCAGAGTCCTGCAGTCAGGAGAGGCCGGCCTATTATCAGCACAATGTACTAAAATTTACCTGAAGTTTGTTTAAGATGGAGCTTTTAATTCTGATATAATGTTTGGATAGTTACATAAATTATAATGCATCATATGTTTATTACACTTGAACACACCATGGTCAAATAAAACCCTGTCAGTGAACTAAGAGGGCAAAAAACTAACCAAAAAGCAAAATACAACATAATCCTTCATTAATCACAATCGAAAATGTTGTTCAATTAAACGTGATACTGATTTGAGGTAAAATCACCTGGCCCTACGTGTGATTGCAAATACGTACTGGGTTGCACAAATATGAGCTGCAGAGAGGCAACACATATTAAACACGTTTCAACTTTCCCACAAGATCCATAATTTAAAGTAACCCACTTTCAAATGATCACATTCATTTCACAAACACATAATGATCAAAATACTGTGCCATTACCTGTTATTTGTAAGACTAAAAGACTTGCAAAATAATGACATAATAAGCACTTCAAATGCTCATCCTCCTGCCATCCACCTTTCAGTCACGACCTGAACTTTGAAAGCAGGCAATGTATTTTATTGACTGTTAACCTGCACTTCATCCCACCAGACTGCGAGGAGCTCCAGTCTCCACCAGTTTAAACATCGGTTCCATGTCTATTAACAGTGTCGGGTCATGACCTGACCCCACTTATACCTTCACCTCTCCTGTCCATCTCTCTCTTCCCCCTTCCACCTCCCAGCTCTATATCTTTTCATCCCCCTTTTACTAAGTCATTCCCCACAGACCCTCTGCCACCTCTCTTTCTTACACACACACACACACACACATATACATGCACTCTGGCTCTTGTTGCCCCTTGGCTTAACGGCATTTATAACGATCTGACCCTGAGACCTCTCTGTGTTAATGATCTTCAGCCACGCCCGACACAAACACACACACACACATACTGACAAACAATAACCATTGTGCTCTCATTGTGCAGCATGTTTTTCTTCTTCCCTTTGTTCAACTCAGAGCAGTAGATACTGCGGGCAATAACACAACTTCAACAGCCCAAAACAGCTTAATTCCTTGAACGCAAAATTTTTCCGGTAGAGACATTTGGAAATGGTTCCTTTTTGAACAGCCTGTTTTTTAGGACCGTCAGCTGTAACAATGCAAAATAGCTGCCTCCCATTTAGTGATGCTAATATACTGTGCACTCCAATATCTATACCATCATACTATATAGTATGGCAAAAAAAAATCCACAATGTATGCAGTCATATAGTCACGGGGGTCAATCTCCGTCTCTGGCGAGTTTGGCCAATGGTGTTTTGTTCTGTCTCCATGGTGATATGTGAGCAAGAGGATTAAAGCTCAGGGCGAAGTGTTATGAAGAAGTAGTATGTACCCATTGTCTGCCTAATGCATGCAACAACACATGCTATAAGACCAGCTGCAGTACGCACTAAAAGAAGAAAGGAAAAAGTATGCCATTCACAATGCACCCATAGTTTTTACTTTAATTTAAGGAGAAACGAAAACCTTCCCTCATTTAAGAAAATTAACAAAATGTTCTACATGTTTACGATTAGTTGCAGTTATCAACTAGCATAAAACTAGACAATAATTTAACTGTGCGGCATCCTTGGAATCAAACCACTTATTACCATACGGGACATCAGCTGATCCACTAAACTATCACTTGCTGCCTGCTAACTAGAGTTGCGCCTTATACCTACTTATAAAGGTAATAAATTAATATTCTGAACCAAGACAGCAAACTCTTTATTGCCTCCCAAATTGTTAGTGGCAGCACATTACAGCTTCACTGCTTCTATTTTACCTTTCTCAATTAAAGCCCTAAATATATACAATGAATCACTGCTTAACAGAGAGGGCCTATTCACACGCTAAAGCTGTGGTGATGAGCTGTTTGCTTTGGCCTCTTCATTAAGTTTGCATTCAACATAAACATAAAAATAACATAAACACATTAATTCAAACAATTGTATATGTGACACAAAAAGGCAATTAATCAATCTTTGCGGTTAAAAACTGCTAGCCTGGTTGTTTTTTTTACATCTACAGGTCCTCGTGGCTGGTGAGTCAAATTGTTTGGACACTGTCTACAAGATCATCCATAACATTAGGAAAAACTGCATTACCCAACAAAAATAAATGACATAAATAAATACAGTAATACAATACATAACAAAAACCCTCATATACTACTAGTAGAGGAGAGGGATTTAAATTGTTTTTATAAAGCAGCAATCTGTAATATGTAAAAAAGCGCATAGTTGCATATTTTGGTACATCAGAGAATTCAAAAAACATTTGGTCGACAGCAAACTGTTTGTGTCGTTGTTGGGTTTTTTTTAAAACAAATTCTTCCAAATGTGTTTGGTATTCATCTCTTTCGTTCCCCTTCATCATTCTTTAGGGCCCATTCATTCAAAGTGACACATTAGCATGTAGGTCTGATCCTGGACACAGACAGATGCTGCTGGAAGACATCACAGCCCAACACACAAACACACAAATAGTCACACTGCATATAAGCGTGCATATTCTCACACACAAAAAACAAACTATTGTACTCTCACTCTCATTCTTTTTCTCTCTCAAGGCCTTTTCAATCCTCACATGAGTCACCGGCACACACACAAGCTGGTTAAGACTCACACACACACACACACTCTCTCTCACACACACACACACACACACACACACACACACACAAACAAACTCTCTCAGTTTCTCCCTCTCAATCAAGCCCTGTCAGCAGCACTAGAGCCTGATATGAGGCCAGGGACGGAGGAAATGAGCGATGTCAACCAGTGTTATAATTCAGCAGAACCAACCACATGAGAGGGAATACATCTACTGTATTTTTTGCTCATGGCAAATCAATCTCAACTCATAATACAATGTTTGCAGGCTTATACTGGTGTTTTGAAGAGGTTTGGAGAAGGACAGCGCGCGCGCGTGTGTGTGTGTGTGTGTGTGTGTGTGTGTGTGTGTGTGTGTGTGTGTGTGTGTGTCAGTGTCTGTGTCTGAATAATGCTTCTCTGTGAGGAGGCCCATGCTCCAACTTGTCTCTAGTGTATTTTTTTTAAACTGACACACACAAGACTGGATGTAAGCATCCAGTTACGCTTTTTAAGAGATCCTTATACACACACACACACACCGACAAATATGCACACACACTCACGTTGTCTCTCGTTCACACCCTTAAATCAGTGAAGAATGCATGAATGAGTTAGAAGCCTGAAATAGACAATCACTTGCAAGCTTTCATTACAGTACTTAGGACAATGTACTGCCACACAGTCATCTGCTAACCCTCCATGCACCTGAGGGATTCAGATCATTTACAAGCGTTGCTGGTTATCATGAAGTTATTTTGTTCATTCACATTGGAAGACTGTTTTCTTGTGATTTTATCATCTGCTGAGAGGGAAGTCTAAATTGTAATTTGATTACAGACCCACAAAATACAGACCTGTGTGCTGTTAATAAGTATTAAAAAACGATTAAGAAAGAGCAGGGGGGGAGAAAGTCGTCACCTTGCATCCATTCAAACTTTGGCCCATTGGGACTTTGAAAATGTCACCACTTTGGCGAGTTTCTCTTACCTTTGTAACCTTGTGAGCGTGTTTGGTAGGACAGGACAAAGAGCACAAACTCTTTGAGACAGAACCTTTTTAGAACGTTCCCCTGTCGAAATGCTGTCACGTGTTTGATTAGAGGTGACACCAACTCCTCTAAACCAGCTTATCCAACTGGTCCAGCCACGGGGCCTACTGTATATTTCTCCTTAGACATTATAATTCAAGGTCCACACATCTAATAAATTACCACATATTCAATTTTATTTATTCACAAGTGAAATGCAGTCGATTCAGAATGGCCCACGACCCACAAGTTGGGAACCACTGCTCTAAACAACTAGAGCGCTGTAGGAATAGATGAGAAGAATTAACAAAAGAGGGGAGATCTCCTGTCAAGTTCACAGCATAAATTTGAATAAGTCCCTGGGTACTCCATTGAAGCACCAAAGGACACTTGTTTTTTCATGTTTTTGCTTTTTTATCACAACAAGAAATGCAACTGTAGCAAGTATCTCACTATTACTATCCTCGTTCATATTTTAAGATATTATAAATTATATCCGGCTACAACAAAAAGAAGTTACAGTGGTAGTACAGAGGGTAGTTGCTATGAACTGGCAGGTTTCAGAACATTACAAACCTGCACATTTTAAGTCCTTGAAAGCTTCAAATCTCTCGTGAGTCTGTTCTGAACTGGGCTTTACATATACAAACACATAAATAATTTTTAGGATGACATAATTTGTGTCTTTCAAAATTTTCATGTTCACTTTGGAAAGATGAGTCAGCTTTATGGACTGTTTCAGTTTGTTTTCTTTTCTTTAAATTTTGGCAATGGATCATGGTACTGAGTACAGGTTAATGGAGCTTCGTCACAACAATTCCAATAACAAGTAATGGTAATAATAAGGGTATGGAACGAGCATAGTCATGCTTTAATAAAGATACTATTGATTCACATAAACAGGAACAAATGGCAGTCTACTGTGTTAAAGCCCAATGTTTTTTCATCCATCTATCCCAACCTTCTTAATATGTACTTAAACATGAGGTATAAATACATCAGTAATGCTTTTAAAATACCTACAGACATGTGTTTCAGACACTTTTTAAAAAATGTGAACCTATCTTTAAAGCTGAGAAGCCCACACAGTTCTGTTGTAAAACATTTTGTAGCTTTCTTTCTGTGTTTGTGTTAATCCATAAGTGGGAGAGAGTGAGCGTGGATGTCTGCCAGTACGCACTTGCATGTAGCTGCTATTTAGTGCAAATATTGTTTGCCTTGGCACTCAACCTAAAGATACAGAAAATTAGCAGCAATGTCATGAAGGTGTAGGACTGCAACTGACAAACTTGTGAAGACGGAATCAGCTTCACAGACTATTTTCACTGTCTTAATTAGAAACTAATAACACCTCTGTTCTGTTGCCAAAACAAACCATTTTTCTGTAAAAGGGTTGGGCTCTGTGTCTGACTCATGCCATCCCACCTCAGAGCCATGCCTCATGCTGTTACTGTCTGTTGTATGAAACATGAATTTTAATAACCGGTGTTTTCTTACTTGAATTAAAAGAGGTGAGTGAGAGAATTAAGAGTTTTGGTATAAAAAAATCGATGAGATGTAAAGAGATGTTTTCACCAGATAATAGCAGTATGAAAACTGGGAACCCTGAATCTGGATTTCCAACTTCTTGGTTTTTACTCCACCGGGTTCCTCGATTACTGGCATTCATATTTTTGAGGGCATACATTAATTCCCCCGTTTACCCTCCAGCTTTGTGGAAATACACTTTCATCACTTTCTCTCTCTTTGACTTCATCACTAAATGCTGCAGAGCCTGACCTAAAAAAAAATAACCCAGCACTCAAACATGAAAACAACCACTGTTGACAAAGCACCTAGTGCTATTCTACAGGCTTGGCCCTCTAATGGGACTCTTACAGGCTTAGTCACTCATTTTGCAGAAATGTGCAAATTTGTTCTCATCCAAACAAGATGTCAGTACTATGAGAGCTTTTTATCCACATATCTTACAAACAGTAACATAATCTGTCTAACTCTGTCAGACGCTATTGTCGGTCCTCCCACTTCTTCCAGTGCTGCTGAAGATGTGTGAGTGTTGGCCGGTGCAGTGGGACTCGTGTGGTCAACCCAAGGATAAAACTCCCCCATAGCGAGAAGGTTATGTGGGGTGAAAGCCTGTCTGAAATACAATCAGTGCTTGTTCAGACTGAAAACAGCCCTGCTTTAGTTGAGTTGGAGTAACAGATCCATGAGTTTGATGGTTTGTGAGCACTAAAAAGAAAAAAGATACCTGAAAGAAATCTGGAAAGACTGAAAAAAGCTATCTTATCTTTCATCACAACGGTCACCAGGTAAACAGCAGAAATACAACGCAACAAAGTCATCTACTAGGAAGGTACATTAGCTTGTACAACGTCTCGCCGAATCATGTTTCAAAACTGAGCCAGGTTTGACTTTTTGCCAGACAACCCTGCTTTTTTTGCACTCACACGCTGGCATCCTTTAAAGATGTTGGTTCCAGAAAGTAACAGAAATCCCCAATTCTGACGGAAAGGAGCGAGAGGAGTGCTTTAATCATACTGACGCGTTAACTCTTTAGAGTCCTATTTAAAGGTGAAGCCTGTGTGAAATACTACGGCTGTGCCTAACTTAGAATTATGTCTGCTGAATCAGATTTGGCTGTTAAATATGAATATTCGACGGTTCAAGTTTTTTTTTCCCATGTAAAGTTTTAAAGTTTGAACGGGGCACAGCGGGATATTCAATGGGATGGCTAACGACACACCGGCAATGTACAACATTTTTAGCTAAAACTGGATATCAAACAAAAGCGAGAGACTGTGTCATATTGAGTTGCTTATCTTTGTGCCTTACAGTGGAGAGTCTCTTCCTGCTCTGTGCCACTGAAGCCGTTAGCAAAGAGTAGCATGACAGTCAAGAGCACTCACTCAGCAGCAAAGTCTGGGGACCAAAATGTCCCCAGAAGAAAACTGCACAGGACACTGACGAGCAAAAGAACAAAAAAAAAAACAACCCAAAAACAACTACTTAACTTGAGGCAATCTCAGTTGACTGAGGGATCTCCGACTGATCATTCCAGTCTCCGACTCTCAGGGGGCAGCCCTATTAAATACGTTGATAGTTATAAACTGTAACTCTAGGTCTGTGATCACAGTTAGAGCAATGAGTCTCTTTGCCATCTCACAAGTTACTGCAAACTTAGGTCATAGTGTTGCTAAAAACACATGAACACAGATGTCACTATCCATTTTGTAGCTTATATGCCAGTGTTTTGGTCAAGACCACCTTAACAGAGACTAAGGCAAGACCAAGACCAGACCCAGAACTTCCAACACATTTATTTGTGGCAGCCTGCTACGATTAAAACGTTAGTCACTGCATACTTGTTTTATGTATTTGGAGCTATACCATTCGTTAGGAGCACTAGTATATATATACACGAAATGGTATATATTTTTGTTTACTGTTTGGTTATTCGTTTCACCAGAAGCGCAGAGTGTACTCTGGGCAAAGATAGAGCAGTAAAACGCCAGGCGCAGTGAAAGTGAAACTTAACCATTCATTGTGTTGGGTGTTAAAGTGTGCTTTCACTCAGCCCTGCAGCAGCTGTCCCCTCATCCATCTATCTGATCAGCTCACAAAGAATCAACAGATCAATAATCCACCTCATGACTGAAACTTCAGAAACTGTTGCTGAGGAAAAATAAAACTGATTCAGGGTTCTCTCTGTGCTGTGTTAACAGACCAGCAAAACTACAAAATTTAGAGGGGACACACACACGCAAGATAAAAAATGTAAAGTTTGCTATCTTTTCTCAACAATCCTTTTTTTCCACAGCTAATTTAGTGACTTCCCTGTAGTTGTGGTCTTGCTTGGTCTTGAAATAAAATCCTGAGCCCTCTGTGTCTGAGACCAAGACAGCATTGAGTAAAAATGTGGTTGAGACATGACTAGATTGAGACCTCCGAAAAAGCGGTTTTGACAGCAAGACAGATCTTGAGTACAACACTGTTACATGCTCAAAATAATGTTATGAAATACAACTGACATTTCTCCTCCTTTTAAATGACTATTGTGATCAATAATAACAGCTTAACCTACCCACTTTATGATCTCATCTCCTCAATCTCTGCTAATAACAGCTTAACAACTTAATTCATTCTCTTGTGTCCTTATTCTATTAACATGTCTGCCATGTGCACTGAAATGTTGTTCTGACTGTCTCACATTCAGGACCTCATCATGAAGACAAACAAACTGAAACCCACTCTCTCTGTCTGTGTCTCTGCTCTCTCAGGACCATCGTCGGTCATCAGTAATGACGATGACTCGGCCTCTCCTCTGCACCACGTCTCCAACGGCAGCAACACTCCCTCTTCCTCAGAAATGGGCCCTGACGCTGTAATCATCGGCATGACAAAGATCCCGGTGATAGAAAACCCTCAGTACTTCAGGAGCACAAACAGCCTGCTCAAAACTGACACGTGTAAGTAAAAAACAAAACAAATTTATCTTTAATGTGCACCCAAATAAACTATGGTAAACATGATAATCAATCAGTTATGAGCTATACGCTCCTAAGTAGCCAAGCTAACTGTCTTTGTGTGATACATGGGGGTTACCATGGCAACATCATTCCTGCTGTCATGGCAATGACCTTGGTGCTGCAGATGATAAGCTGTCAATTCTGAGGGAGATGTGGGAAATAGAAAGTCTATTTATATGCGACTGTGTGTCTTTGCATGTGTGTGTGTGTGTGCGCGCGCCATCAGTATATGATGGGAACAAATTCATTCATATATTCAGAACATCCATGTATGACTTATACACAGACATTACCAGAGCCGAAGGTTGGTAGCTTTTTTATTTTTTAAGGATGACCAGCTGCCAATTTATCTAACCGCACAACACTTATTAGGGCTGGACGACTAAGCAGTCATGATAATTATCTCCATATAATTTTCCTCAATGGTGGTTTAATAATGTTCAGTTAACCCTCCACATGGCTCTGTGATATCGCTTTAAAATACTATCGCAATATTTCAAGGCTATATTGTGATACACGATATATATCACAATATTTTTAAATGTCCTTTAAAGTTTAAACTAATGTTAACTACTAAAACGAAAACATGATTTAAGGAGCTGCAGTTACGATAAATTTAAAGTAAAATACAGTTAAAAGAAGTAGCTTCTGTCAAATAATAAAGTTGACTGCACTACTGTTATGATAACAAGAAGAAGGCCAAATCGGCCAATATTCTCCAGCCTCTAATGCATAGAGTAAGGTTATAACATCACAACAACATTCAACAAGCGCATTTAGTTATTTTTAGTGTGATTATTTTGACCATGGATAATGTTGCACTGTGAATTTGCCACATAACTTCAGCAGCTCTAAAATCAACTCATCTGATACTAATGATCAGTTGGCAAGTTAACGTGACTGATAAACACGTTATTTCATATAATGACATTACAAAACATGACTAGAGGTAAATAAATGACCCTGCATTATTTCATGATGTTATCAAAGTCTGCCTTTCATTATTTTTTTGATTGAGAAAGGGTTGAATTACAAACTGTGGGTGTAAAACTTGGGGAAAAAAAACCTGACCATAGTTAAGATTTTTCTTTTGTTCTTTTGTTTTGAATCTACCTCAGATTTGTAAAATTTTTTGCTCTTTGGCAAATTATGTCACTTTCTAATGAAAAAATTATATTATATATATTATATTTTACAATTTTCCCTATGATTTTTTTCAACTTTCAATCAAGAGCAAAATCAGCCTTTAAATTAAAAAAAATGATTGATGTTTTTGGTGGATAATTATCGATATCGACCAATTTGAAAATTTTTATCATGGTAACATTTTCAGCCATATTGCCAAGCCCCAAAACATACCCAGAAAAAAAGTCTACATGAGATCTATTTTGTCAATTGAGCTCAATTGAACATCAATATGAGATTTTGACCATTTTCTCATACTTCTTATATTCAGCTCCTAAGAAATAGCCTTTCTCTTGTCTCAGTGTGATCCTAATTGAAAATCATGAAAAGCTCTTTTTCCTCTCACTGCAGTTATCTTTATTTGTCTGAAATAATCAGCTCTTGAGATAACAGTAAGATCCATGAGAAATTTGAACATGTCTCAATTCTGTGTATTTTATCTGTTCTCAGTGTTGAGAAACCTCTGAGAAGCCTATGGGCACAGAAAAAAACTCCTGCTTGATTTATTCCTTTGCTCCTTATTTCTCCTGAGGTGGGCTTTCAGAGAAACAGATCAGAATTGATTTGTCTCCACATAAAAAGCCAATTTATTACTTAAAGACAAAGAAAAGACTATTGCAAGCAGGATAACTTTCCTCTGGGTACACACAAATTCTGCAAAGCAAAAGACAAAAGGGCAAAAAGACAGTGGTAAGGTGAAAGAGACAAACAGAAATAGCAGAGAAGAGAAACACAAGGAGAACAGAGGGAGACAGACAGAGCAGCAGTCAAACAGACACACTGAGAGCACACAAGGATATTGACCTGGTCCATCAACATGACATTAGGATTATTGGCAAGTAATAAAAGTGTCTCCAGGCTTTGGCCTTGTGTTGCAGTAAATTATGGAACCGCGTGTGTGTGGGGGTGGGCTCTTCTTTTGCGGGCACGGTTGAAGGAGATATAATAATGGGGAGGATTGGGGGTTGACCTCTTCAGTGGTGCGGTATAACTAAAAGATAGACTGGGATTTACAGCCTAAAGACAATGATGAAAGCGCTGCGGATCAATGAAAGTCAATAACGTACTGCTGCGTATGTGTATGTGCCTGAGTGTGAGTTTCTAATATATGACAGCCATTACAACTATTACTCTGCATGCTTCTTTGACTCGCAGACAGGCGGCATAAATACTGAGAGGATCTGACCGATTATTTGGCACTCTGCCTCCCCCGACCCAAGCAATAGCCTTTGATGGAGACAGTTTGGCAAAGTGGCACTAGCTTGCCTGCCAGGAACTGAACTCCTTTTTAAACACTGGCCTTAACCAGCTTGCGGCCTGTAATATTGAATACACGTTTCTGCTTAAAAGATGGCACGGGCCTCTTCCTGGCAGCAATAAAGCAGCAATTACTCTGCAGAGATGATGGATCCGTGTGTAATTACAGCAACTGTTAGCTGTGTTGCAAAGCCTCAGTTGTGCAGCTTACCTGAACACCTCATTAACAATAATAACATCACAGGAGCAAGCCTGGTTGGAGAGCGTGTCGCATACATTAGCAAAGGCTTAAGTTAAAAAAACCCCGGGACTTGCAAAGGTTATTAATATTGTGTTTATGTTTCTCTAACCCCTTTATCAGTACAAAGTATGCACAAAGGCTGTTGGTGGTGTGCATGTCAAAAAATTCGAGTCTGAATTTCAAATTTGAGTTTGAATTTTAAAAATACTAAGATCATGAAATCAATTCTCAACTAAGAAAAAAATATCTCTATTTTTTTCTCTAATTATTTTGATTTTTCATGTTTTCTTTATTGAGTTAGCCGTTAAAGCTTTATTTAAAGCAGCTTTTCATTGCAAGAAAGACAGTCTTTTCATAAAACTCAGCTGTCTATGCAGTGAAAAGATGCACATACTTTTGCAACTGGTGCTACATGACCAGAGAAAACAGGCTGTGGCATTCGCTTTTGCTCAAGAGATAGAAAACCTACAACTTCCAGAATGCACTGCATCAGACCAATAAACACTCAAGCTGGTGGGTGACAGGATGCTAGTTTGGCTGTTTTCCACTGGAAACAATATGATGGCCAGCTGGTAACAAATGATCTCTAACTGCAGTTAAATAATAAGTAATCTCAAATATGTTTTTGAAAACATTTTGGGCAACTTTAGGTAACTTACAGGAGGCAAGCTGTTTCCTCCCATTTCCAGTCTTTGTGCTAAACTAACTGACTTCTGGCTCCAGCTAAATATTAACCGTACAGTCACGAGTGATATTAATCATTTCATCTAACTATGATATGAAAGTGAATACTAACATTTATCATAATAAAAGACAAAGCATTCCCTACTGAATGAGATTTAAACATACTGAGTCTCAAAATAGTGTGAAAAGCTTTTAAAATAATTAGCATGTGTACGCTTTTAATTGTAGAAGTCATTCTACATTTCAAATAAAGGTGCTAAAACTCTGAAAATATAAAGGAATTGACCTCAGGTTTTGCAGTCAAAGCTACAGCTCTGAACTAACGGAGGGACTTTTCTTTCTCCATACACCTTCCTCTTGGCTGTGTGTGCAGTACCTCTCAATTTTTCCACCGTTTCCATCCCAGCAGATCTTCTGGGGTTTGTATTTTGTTGTATCTAGGGAATGAGGATTAAGATTGTTCTGGAAAATGTTAATCACACATAAGCACATGCGTACAGTACTTGAAAACACCCATTTGCACACACGCATTCACACACTAAGCTTTTGAAAATTTAGGTCACAATTAGCTACACCTCCTGATAGGAGGGCATATAGTTGGGAGCGGTGCAACGAGGTGCAAAGGGAAAGAAAAGGATAAATTAGAGTCATGACAGTGTCTGCATGAGGAATTTGATGGAGAAAATTTCCGTTGGTCCTGTTTTTAAAGCATCTGTCAAACACAACTGCATCTTTGACCTATCTCTGTGCCTGATTCAACGCAAAGTTTCCATACTGTTTTATGTCAGCATCCAGGGTCATGGAAAGATTTTGGGCAGATGAGACAAGAAGGGGAGGAAGAAGAGGCAGATGGGAAAACGGGGAATAATTATGTCCCGAGACATTAATTTCTTCGGTTGTTTATAAGATGCTGATTAAGGAGGATAGGTGTGCAAGGCGGCTCTATAGGGAGGTGTGGAGAGGACAGATGGGAAAATATGGGAGAGGAGGTGGTTGATGGGAAATATCACTCCTTTTGATGTTAATGTTGTAAACGCCGTCACAAACAAGTGATGGGAAAAGAGTGATGGCGCAACAGAATGGAGGAAGAGCATGTGCTTGCCTGGCAGTTTAGAGGAGGTTGATTAAAAAGTGATAGGTTTAGCAGATGAGGGGAACGGCAATAGGGAGGAATAAATGATGGAGCAGCGGGATGCTAAAAAAAGGAAAGTGAGAGTAAGATAATGAGGCTGGATGGAGGGATGCTAAATGAGAGAAAATGAGCGAATACGATAAGCATGGAAAACGGGTACTAATTAAGAAAAACATCAGAGAGTGAGAGTGTAAAGTTTGGCAAATAGGGAATAATATTTCTGTAGATCTTAATTAAGGATACTGATTGAGGAGAAGACGGGTGATGTGTTGCACTGCACAAAGAGATGCAGTTTAATAATAAAGGCAGCGTGGAAGAAGGAGTGTAAAATTGGCAAAGGCAGACAGCTGGAAAGCAGAATTCATGAGCGATATGAGGCCATAAAAAATAAAATAACTTCATTTTGAAAGTTCTTGATTGCTATGCGCTGCAATTATGGAAAATTCTTGAATACATGAATGTGAAATTAGTTGCGATGGCACATTATAAATCTAACAATAAAGACAAATTTGGAAAAACAACAGGAAAGGCTGTGAGAACAACACCAAATCTTGCTGCCAAAGAAAAGAAAAGCAGTAGTGGGAAGCACTGGTCTGCACACATCAATTTATTTGCTATTTGAGGGTGTTAATTAAGGAGAAGTGGTGCGAGGCGTTTTCATGGGTGAACGCTCATTACACAACCTCAGTAGGAAATGGTGCGGTGAGGTAATTAGCTGGTTAAATAGTGGGTAGTTGGCTTGTGGGGATGTGGGTTTATTGTGTGCTGCTGCTGCACAGGGAATTGTGGGTGCACTGAGATCTGTGACCTGCTACTGTTGTTTTTGAACTGCAAATAATCATGCCATGATGAATAGAAAAACACAGTTTTTTGTGTATTCATATAAAATAGTGACATTTTCCACAGGGATACATCCTCAAACTTAACCCTGTCTCCTTTAATCATAATGTTTATAAAGTAATAGTACTAATTTGCACATACTGTAACTTTAATTGTTAATTGACAACGTATTTTATTTTTTTCTCTACAATATCTGCTCTTGAGCAGGAATGAAAAATGTAGCCTACTGGAATATTTAACTCAAAGAAAAGTATTCGCGTAGCAATGCACTAAGATAAAACTAAAACAATTATACCAGTTAAAGGTCCAGTGTGTACGATTTAGGTAGTATGTTTTCTTTAGGTTATAACCATGTAAAAATTAGAATCCTTGTGTTTTAATTCACTTAGATGAGCCATTTATATCTACATAGGGAGTAAGTCCACCATGTTGCACCGCCTCGTCTCTACTGTAGTCCAGAGCGGACAAACCAAACTCTGGCTATAGATATGGCCATTTGCATTTTTGCATTAACCACAATAGTCAGCAGCCATTCTGCAATGAGTACGTCTGAAAAACACTACTTTTTTAATGTGTAGCTGCTTTATTCTGTGTTTTTGCCAGTGTAAATCCCCTGGTGCATTTGTTTTGGAGCAGAAGACACCTTTGCAAATATTATATAAAACCTCCTGAACATCTGGATCTAAAGTCTTAAGAAATATCAGAGAAAAATGGTGAACACATAAGCAGGTGCTGGGCTAGCAGCGTTACTGCAACATGCCAAATAATGTTGGAGAACCACTAATTTGTAACATGAAACTGATTTTTTTACTGTTCTTACTGATTTAAATCACAAGGTCCGTTTATTTTTAAAGGAGAAGAGATTTGCAGATAATTCAGCTTGCTGGTGGGACTACATGATAACAAGGTTGAACTTTATAAAAATCACGGCTCAAATAGGCTTCAAAATAAAGTGCATCAACATGTCAGGAGGCATCACATCTGTCCACAGAGGCCATAAGCCCAAACTTTGCAGCCTGTCCTGATATGTGATTATCAACTTATAGCCTAACACAACAGCCTCTCTCAGTGTAAAATAACTTGAAATAACCATAAAAGATGACAAAACTCAGTTTAAGCCAAGGACACAAAAATGACCAACAACAGATTAAAAGAGTTATGGACACCACGGCGGGTGCAACAAACATCATTAAGCCCCATAAATCAAATAACATGACATATAATTAACAGCAGATCAAACTTCAGCAAAGCAGACAGCACTTGTAGAAACATATCTGGCCTAATCTCAACAAACACACATATAAGGCCCTCAGCAAAAACACAGCGTCAGTTTTCACACAAAGTGCACACAAGGCAATGTTGCCTCGCAACGGTGATGCTCTGTGGAGCGCGTGTGTTGTACTCACCTGTCTGACCGCCAGTCTCGTGCACCGCGAAGTCCTCCTTAATCTGCTCCGGGTTCAATGTCTCTGATCCGTCATTCCCGATGCAAAAGTCCGCTCCACAGGGCTTATCTGTCCCAGTATAACCAGTCCACCTGGCCTCTCTGTCCTACTGCCTAGCTGCCACCTGCAGCAAAAAGTCCTCGCGCTCTTGAGTGAAGGTAAAAGTTCCTCGCTGAACTCGGAAGGATCCTCAGTGTGAGCGTGTTAGCATTTAGCATGTTGGCACGCACCTGCTGACAAGCAACACCTGGGTGTGTTTGGTTTCGGTCACTTCCAGTGCTCGCAGACTGATTTATTAATGTAGCTAACATGCAAACTTTTTTTTTTAATTATGCGGAGGTGCACTAGCCCTAACCCTACTTTCTTCGTTGGCAGCCTCACAGCACGGATGTTGGCTGGTTGTTACATATGTTACCCTGAGTCTGTTACACTCACACCTGTCCCCCGCAAAACAATTTAGGTAGGAACCAAAATTAATCTCGGACAAAATTGGCATGACACATACATTTAATTTGCGTGACTGATGAATCAAAGAATAAATTAATAGTTAAAATGCAATAAATAAAATAAGTATTATATGTAATAATAAACCTTAGTTCTGCAAGTCTAATATAACAAAGTGGAATTGTTCTTGGTAAAATAAAGGCCAACTACATACATTTTTACCACCGTATAGCCGACTGTAACAACATGAAATAGGCTGGTGGTGGAGCCATTCTTGAGTAAAAGTACATATAGCTTACCAGAAAATGACTTGGATCAGCCTACAAGTTAAAGTCACCTGTAATGTAATATAATAGTAGGCTTACTTCAGTAAAAGCCTTAAAGTAGCCTATTAAATTTTTACTATACTTAAGTATCAACAGTGATTTGGGCTAGGGCAAGTTTAGGATGGTAATAGAAATTTTTTTTAAAAAAAGCAAATGGTCAGAATTCTGGGGATTATTGAGTTTTTTTTCTTCTCAACATGTACACCACCTTAAAAATAGTGTGCATTACACTTGAGGAACAAGAAGGTCTTTTTCACAACTTAAAGGATTCATTCATCCCATCCTTCTTTCCAGCCCTGTTTTGTTATGAGTAACAAAAATTTTAAGGGGACTTGTATTGGAGTAAAAGTATACACTTTATTTAGGAAATTTAGGGGAGTGAAAGTGAAAGTTGAAAGAAACATAAACACTCAAGTGAAGTACATATACTCCAAAACAATATTTAAGTACAGTAACTAAGTAGCATTACTTTATGACATTATGCCACTCTAAAATAGTATGGTAAACCTCAGTGATTAAAATAACCTGGGTCTGTTGTCATATGTACAACTAATGACACTTGTCTTAGGAGCCAGAGGGTCGCTGGTTTAAGTATGAAGTGTTGACTGCCAGCTGTAAAGGTGCCAGTTTGCCTCCTGACATGCTCTTGAGCAAAGCACCAAACCCCCAAACCAATCCAGGGGGGCATCGCAGTATGACTGACTCTGCACTACTCCCACCCTCATTAAACCCTTTGAAACCTGAGCAAAATGGCTTGATGAAGGCAATTAGATATGAACAAGGAAATGACCCAAAAATGAGCAAGAATTAGTAATAAGTACAAGAAAATTACTGAAAATTAGTGTACAAAGCTTACAGAGGCACACATGCACATATGAGAGTCTCTCTCTCTGTTTTTGTCTCTCTGTCTCTCTCTCTCTCTCTCTCTGTCTGTGTAATATTGGGTTATGGTGGACCTCAGCAGCTCACAGTGTAGATCGATGCAGCTTCTGAGAGTCTAGCTGGGCTTTAATGTGATATTCTGAGTGGACAGCTTTTCTTCAAATGCGCCTCTTAATCACATCACAGATAAATCTCAGCCCTTGGTGTCCTCTATGTGTGTGTGTGTGTGTGTGTGTGTGTGTGTTCAAGGAGTACCCAAGTGCATGTCTTATAGGATAACATGTTTCCTTCCATGCAGATGGTTGTACATCTGGCCTGCAGTCAAAAAGACGGGGCTTAGCCAGGTTATAGTAAGGGCACCATGCTGTTAATCGTTCTGTAGAATAAAATCTTGTATCATCACTGTGGTGAGTTGCCAAATTTTCCACGAAAAAAAAAAAAAAAGAGCTGGCATGGAGTTACGAGTTACTTAGCAACAGAGAGCAGGTTTGTGGTCTCTGATCCAACTGTGGGTGAGCAGAAGGCAGGGAGAGATTACGTACATGAAACAGAGAGAGACACACATTTTTAACATTTACATTACAGTGAAAACTGGATCAAATTAGAGTATGGCAAAACATTTAAGAAAGTATAAAACCCCCAAACATTTCACATCTTTTCCAGTTTAGAAAAAAGAGACGGTAAGTAAGCGCTCATTTTATGTTACAGAAAACACAATAAATCCACAATATATATTTTATGTATTTTATATTTATTCTATTTGTATTGTAGTTTTGTCTTGCTGTGGTAATTTCACACTGAAAGAGAGCCAAATAAACCACACATGACTTGAACTGATTAATTAAAATGACACAGTAAAATCAGAGTTTAATAGATGATGTTTCTTTGACATGTGTCACAACAACAAGCATTTTGTTTTTGTGACTTTATGTGAACTAAGGTACCCAGCTGATGTTTAATTAAGACGGCCACATTATAAGTGGGGTTCCTCTCATAATCCATGTCCTTCCTCTTGTCAACAGTCGTCCAGCATATCAAGAGACACAACATTGTGCTGAAGAGAGAGCTGGGAGAGGGAGCCTTCGGAAAAGTCTTCCTGGCCGAGTGTTACAACCTCTCACCCGACCAGGAGAAGATACTGGTGGCTGTCAAGGTAATCCGAGCTTAATGGTTTTATTTTCACTATTTTACTAAAAACTACTGACAAATTCATAAGTAGGGAAAACATTTACTGCTGTTCTGATATTAAAGTCCAAGCAATAACCCTTTGAAGCCTGGATTGACATCACTTTCCCTTTGCTGCATTCAGACTCTTTTCACGAGTATTTAAACCTTTGGACCTGGAGCAAACTGGTTTGATTCCATCCATGGGGCACCTGGTGGCTCAGTGGATAGAGCAGGCGCCCCATGTACAGAGGCTGTGTCCTCGATGCAGCGGCCGTGGGTTTGACTCCATTCCCTCTCTCTCTCCCCGTTTCACACTTGTGCTGTCCTGTCGATTAAAGGCAGAAACGCCCAAAAAATATATTTAAAAAAAAAATGTCCGGCCAAAAAACTACATTGAAAATCATCATAATTAGATTTTGCAGATTATGTTAGAAAATTATAATTGTTTTTTAAGCACTTTTTATGAATAAAATGTTTTTTTTAAAAAAAAAACAAAAAAAAAAACATTAAAGCACGTAAACATGAAATATGAACCTGAAAATTACCATTATAGTACCCCTTATAAATGTAAGATTATACAGTATAAGTGAAGAGTTACTTATGTCAGTCACTGAATTAAACAAAATACAAACTTCACTTAAGGACCAAAACAAAAAAGAGATGAAACAACATTATGAGGAGTTCGGTTTCAAATATATACCCTGAAACCTGTGCTCACACAGAGTGATCACTTGTACCAAAGTAAAGCCCATAATGTTATATTTTTAGCTGAAGTTACTGTTTTCTTTACCAGATTTTGCAAAAAGATCTGACATATACATTTGAAAAATTTAACAGTTTGCAGCAGATAATCTAATGTTTCTGAAATGACTCCATGTTCGCCATCTGCTCACCTCCATTTCCTCTGTTACTGTTAGAAAGCCATTGCTTTCAAGAGTTTCTCTTTAAAGGAATACTATAGGACTTCCTAAACAATATGTACTCACACAGGAGTAATTTATCACTTATGATCCACTGAAGTGTGCACGACGGTGTTTTTTCTGCCCTCATTTAAGCAAAAGGTGGAATTACACTCAAACCGCTGACTTCCGGGGTCAAATTGAATGGTTTCCCAGGGATCCTCCCATCACGTCTATCTGTCCATGTAGCTCTCCATCAAGGATGCTTTCTCTGCTGGTCTGCGGTGAAACAGGATCTGATTGGTGGAGAACTTCTCATTAAGAATACATGACCTGTGAGAGACCCCCCTCCCTCTCCTTCTGTCCCCACTTCCTCTCCTGCCTCACCTCTAACTCTTACCTGCAGTACTTTTTCTCTCCCCTCTGCAGTCCTTCATCCTGCTGCTTTCCTCTCCTCAAATCCTCAACCTTCTTTTCTCTAAACCACTTGCCGGCCCGCTGATGTTTGCTGCCAGCTTAGCTTCAGCTCACTCTGAGCTCCCTGTAAAATATGCACCTGAAAATCCCAGGAAGCACAATTCTTGGTTGTAGAACAAGATGCCGTGTGTTGCTGTGCTGAATATCAAATCTGGACGGTAGAACATTTTATAATCGACACAGTCGACGTACACTAAAAATAAAGTATGTTTCTCAAACTGCCATAGGTGTGGCTGCATGAAGATGAATCATTTAGTCATTAGAGTCACTTCATTGATTTGACTCTCTCAATTCATTGGATTTTTTTTCAATTAGCTAATGTACCACCTGCTTGTAGCTCTTCCTGCTCTTTTCATCCTTGTCTTTTTGTTAACTGGTATGACTCACCCATTTCTATCCAGTTGTCTTTTTCCTCCTCCTCCTTGTTGCTGCATCAACAAAGAGAAGACGTGATTGAAGCTGGTGACACAGATTTTTCAAATAAATGACGACATTTGCCTTGACTTTTAAAGCGTCAGTTCACCAGAATTACAAAACAAACTGAAAGTATAAACTGAAAAATAAACAAAAACACACTTAATTTGAAAGTACAGTGAATTTCCAGCACAGAACTTTATTTTTAAGTGCTGTTTCTGTTTATTTTACAATATGTTTTATTTCTTCGTGTTCTAAGCCAACATGTTTACATTTTGTGAAATAAAATTGAATATGTGGTAATTTATAAGGTGTGACGAACCTTTCAAAATAATGCTTTCACACTGGACACGGACCAAACCGTGGTTCAGTTTGATTCGGACCGAGACCACTTCCTTAGATCCGGACCATGGTCCAAGGAAGGTTTCTCACCTGTCAAATTGAAAGTCCAGACCAAACTACATAGGTGTGAAAACACCCTGAGGAGAAATCTGGACCTAGTGTAATGGGGTGTGGTAGGACCCAATTGCAGCACAACAGAGCAGGTGAGTAGTTGGTACTGACCTTTATTTAATCTTTTTGTAGGTTGAATGGAGCAAAGGTGAGTATAATCCAGTTGGAGGTAAATAGGGACAGTTGTCAGTTTTGGGGTGGATTCATTCACAGGTAATAATTCAGAGTTCGAGTAGGGAAATTGTGAACATGGAGCAGACTGGCAGGTAATTGTATCAGGTAAGCTGCAGAAACATTTACAGCAGGGAGCTTGTGGAAAAAGCAGGGACTCCAGAGAGGGGCTGGCAGGGCTCATGGTCAAGGACGGAGCAGAGTTGGCATCAGGCAGGCAGGCAGCAGAGCAGACGAATCCTATATGAGCAGGCAGCAGGATCAACAAGGACAGGCGGCGAATCCATGTACCATCAGAACAATAAACACCAGCGGCACTCACACGGAGGAGATGTTTTGCTTGGCATGAGGCTCTGAAAACGAAGATATGGCGATCTCTCTCGACGGAGCCGAAGCAGTAGAACACCACACGGCCAAAGGCAGACGAGAACCAGGAAGTGCACAGGCAAAACTAAGAAGGCTGTTAGGTTTAACAGGGCAGAGACGAGAAGAGGTGGTCAGAGGTGAGCTGAGTTAAAACCAGCAAAACAGTCTGAGAGCGAGGGCTGGAAGGTCATCTGGAGTGAGGCTGCTGCTTAAATACTGGCTTGATTGGAGGTGCAGAGCAGCTGGGAGCACCAGGTGGAGGTGATGAGGCTGATGAAGGGGAGAGGCAGAGCAGACTTGACACCTTATGACTGGACCAGTTGGGAACAACTGGTATTGACATTGTTTCTTAAGACAATCCTGGATAGCATACCTTCAAAATTTGTGCAACATTTCAATCGAAAGATATTAATGATGTAGGCTACACAAAGCAGCTCAAAGTTTTGTCAGTGCATTTAATCATCATTACAGCCTGTTTCTTCCCTGATCATTACATTGTTCCTCATGTGCATATTGTACTCATGTTGCACTCTGTCATGCATGCTACATTACAGAAACATGTACACCACATTACAATAACCTGCGTTCACTAATAGAGCTTAATGGTCCCGGCTTTACAGTCGGCTATCAATCAGCCAGTCAGCCATAATACAGAAGCCAGTTTTACCGTTAGTGTATATCATACAATGAGCTGCCATCGATCACAGCCCCATTTTAACACGTGCAGATACACACAGAAATATGCACACGTCTATACGTACACACTTCCACTCCTCCATGCCATCAATCACTAGCGCGTAGCACTCTCAATAATGTTGCCTTCACACATGTAAATGCATATCACTACATTCCCAGGCTCGAGGTTGTTGATTGGTTTTTATTTGTCCAGGGACCTGAATGTGCACAGACCTGATGACTAACAGTGCAATATTATGGCTTTTAGCCTGGGAATAAACTCAGCATTGAGTTCTAGGACTCAGAGCGCAATAGTGAGAGGTGGATGTTTCTGGCTCACAGGGAAATCTTTGGATTAATATGGTTTGCTCAATATATTTTTTTACAGTGGTCATTTGATATATTGGCCAGTTCAGTAAACTGACTGAGTATGTTTTCCCTGGAAATACAGTTTTTGTTTTTCTTAAATCAAATTTTGTATTACTGATTTCTTTGCTCCAGGATTACACAGTGTGAGCTACATACAATACATGTGCCATGCACATTTTAGTACTAGTCACACTGTGTAGAGGATTATAAATTGTGAATAGCTTTATTAAGAGTTGATACAGCATTTATTAATGCTTTAAAGATAAGTTAAATTTGCAAGCAAAAAGTGTGGGTTACCAGGTTGTAGTTTTTCCTCCTTCCAAGCACTATTTTTTTCTTTTCAGCTTTGTAGTTCATCAAAATCACTCCTCCAATTGATCATTTGACTTCTTGTGGATTAAGAGCTTTGTCAGTTACTTATTAGTAAAACTACTGATTTTTCCAATCATTTCTTGTCAAGATGCACATTACCTTTTCCTCATATTTTCAAAACGAAATTCAACTTTGTTTAGGTATCAAACTTTAGAAGGCTTGTGAAAGGCATGTCAACACTGCACAAGAAAACAAATGTTGCTCTAGGTTTAAAGGGATCAATTACCATTTCTAAACACTTTATTAAGGTGTTATCAATGTTTTTATAATCGAAAGGGTTAGCTTCCTTTTCAAGAAACCAAACAATAAATGTATTAACACAGGCCATCACTCTCAGTGTGTGAGAACTAATCAGATGAAAGTCAACCCAGTCAGCCAACCCGGATTTCCCATACATGTCCAATATCACATTTCAAATTGAGATTGGAGCGCAGGCTCTCATAAAAATCGGCCATATAATCATCTTTTAGAATCACATTACAGCCTGTAATGTACATGACCAAGCCTGTGTTTGATCAAGATACATGACTAGTTGAATTTATGGGTGGGTGGAGTTACAGTCAGCTTCATTTTCTGGTATTTCAGCGTTCCAGCTGAGAGGTCGGTGGTCATTTCCTTCTTCCCAAGCTTTTCTCCTTGTCCTTTAAACCTATAGGCGATATATTTGTAACAGGAGCTTTTATCTGGGATGTTAGTACACAAACGGACAAACACACACACAAGGTGGAACGTATATCCATGTCATATACTGTAGGAAGACAATCAATTATTCATGTAGGACAAGAGGGATTTTCTATATATTTCTTATTTTGATGTGAAATGAATACAGACCCCGTATCAGTTTCATTTCCTGCAAATCTCTCTCTCTCTCTCTCTCTCTCTCTCTCTCTCACACACACACACACACACTGTCTTTTTCTGTCTGTCACATATGCTTACATTACACAACCTCTGACAGATTTCCTGATTCACGGAAGGGAGAAAAAGATTAGTTTCAAAGGGAACTAGGGAATATAATGAATGTAAACAGTGTTGTACTTTGTAATGGCTTACATTAATATAAAATTTGTTCCTGCTCCGCCATTGTATCAGTCCTTGCTCGGTGCCAGTTATTTCACACTGTATGTGCCGACTTGCTGTAACTCACTTTTACAAGGCAAGACACTCACTTTTTTTCTATTCTGCTGGACATCAGCCAAATAAATTGGAGCAGACTGGGTGCACTGTGAAAATGACTAATTGGCAATAGTGTACGTGGCATAATGTGTGAGTTTTTCATTTGCCAGTGTATTAAAATGTCACTTTTGTGTGTGCTTCTGTGTGTGCAGACACTAAAAGAGGCCAGTGAAAATGCCAGGAAGGATTTCCACCGTGAGGCTGAGCTGCTGACCAACCTTCAGCATGAACACATTGTCACTTTCTATGGAGTCTGCGTGGAGAGCGACCCACTCATCATGGTGTTTGAGTACATGAAACATGGAGACCTAAACAAGTTCCTCAGGCATGGCTCTTTTTCTTCATTACATCAAAATGTCATTGAAATGGCAACTATATTTATATTTAAAAATTTGCATTTTTCCAAAAATGTCATCATGAAAACAACAGCATTAATAGACAAAGACTGGACTATAAAAGATGTTTGTTGCATGTTGGATTTTACAACAATGCAAATGAAATGCAAATGACTCCAATAAACAATAACTGGCCTCACGTGAAAACTTTCCACCTGTTCTCTCGCAGGGCTCACGGTCCTGATGCAGTTCTGATGGCAGAGGGTCAGACCACCAGACCTGTGGAGCTGACCCAGTCTCAGATGCTGCACATCGCCCAGCAGATAGCATCTGGCATGGTCTACTTGGCATCACAGCACTTTGTGCACCGCGACCTAGCCACCAGGTTTGTCGCTTTTTCTGTTACCTCACTCTGTGTTTATGGCCCAATGATAAGGCATCAACCAAAGCACTAAGTAAAGCATATAAAACAGGAAAAATAAAACAAGATGCTTAAGGTGTCTGTGGTTAGACTAAATTTGACAAGTTCCATCATTTGGACATAATTTATGAATGCACAAACCAATGCAGTAGCATCGATCGAGTATATGGCAAATATCAGCTTAAAGAGTCCTCCCAAAAAGATAGTAGCCAGTAGAGAAAGCACAGTGGATACCTATAAAACAGCAGATATGTTTGGTCTGTGATTAAGTGATTTATTGATTTCAACATCGACTGAATGATTCTCATGTGATGAAACAACACCATAACAAAAAATGTGTGAAACTCTAAGTATATTAACTGTCACTGTGAAAAAAACATTAACTGTAATGATCAATTCTGATATTTCACATAGAAAAATACATATGTCGAGGTTTAACAACCTACAGTGTAATTCCAGCTATGTATGAAACACCTTTACTTAAACTCACCACAACATCTTCCTCTACTTATTCAGTACTTTTATTTGGTTATGTTTGTTGTCCAACAGGAACTGCCTGGTGGGCGAGAATCTGCTGGTAAAGATCGGAGACTTTGGCATGTCCAGAGATGTCTACAGCACTGACTACTACAGGGTAGGTGTATGTGTCGATATCTTTTCTGGCCCTTCTTTTAGCCTGCCTCTTCCCTGCTGCATGGGTCCCTCTCCGCTCCTCCCCTGCATGGGCATGATTGAAGGACTCTGGCGGCGTTACAGTAAGAAGTTTTGCTGTAGGTAGTGCAGTAAAATTAAATATACATGCAGCTACACAGGGATGCTATACTGTATGTGATTTAATATAAGGTGAGGGATGATATGTAGCATGCTTTATTAAGCCATACTTTGTGTAAAATAAGGGCTTTTCAACTGGATAATCACTGCAGCATTTTCTGCCAGGGAGGGCTGATACACACCAACTCTAAATTTTGTTTTTGTTTTTTATATATAATGTACTCATTATTCTTTTATTTAGCAGTTGTTCATTTTAAATGTAGGATTCTGCTGTTCACCAGACACCTACAAACTAGATAACTGCATGACAAGCGACAAAATATTTGAATGCCAACACATTCTCATCCCAAATACTCAATGTCAAATACTGCTGTTTTGTCAGTGGACCTACACATTGAAATCTGAAACACTAAGTAACCCTCTGCATCAGTTTTGGATGCTCACAAATAGCGTGTCAATTTACGCTTGTTACATGCATTGTGTCTTTCCAAAATACACATACAAAGTAGATAAGGCACTGTGATTTTAGGTTTATTTCCTCAGATTTTGGCAACAAAAGTAGGCTACTTGGTTTGGTTTAGAAAATAATTGTCTCTTTAAAACGATAAAAGTGAGGTGGAAAGGTGAAAGTCTGAAGTTTGTTTACCCATCCCCCTCCCTCCCAACCACCCTGTGCGGACTTCTTTGCTTTTTATACAATGGGTGCCAGCAGTGTTAATACCTGCCGCCTTGCACTGCATATCATATTGTTGCAAAACACGTCTCTCTGCATCTGTGTCTGAAGCAGACTTCCACTGAAAAAGTGACGCTGTTTGCCAAGAGGGGTTGTTGACTTCTGTATCAACAACTGCCGCCACCTGGTGCATATCGTACCTGTGCAAAAAATGTCTCTAAGCGTTTGACATCCAATGAAAAAGCGTTAGTATTTGACAAGCTGGGTGTGAGAACAGGCTGTGTATACATTTCTTTGATGACAGCTATTTATTAGAATTAAAAAGAAAGAAAGAAAATTTCTGAAAATCCCCAAAAGACACTACTGAAGTAAAGTTCTTTGAATGACTAATCAACGTATTGATATTCAAGGTTTTGCAAATAATACTATAAGACCTTCAATCAGATTATGCAGTTTTTAAAAACTGCAATCTGCAAATGAACTCTAACATAAAACATGAGAAAGGGTTACATTTTTACTGAAAATGGTTGGGATGTGGGTATCCCATTTCCTTTAGTGGAGAATTAATGAAATATTACATATGACTCTGAAGGTAGTTTCAAGGCACCACAAATAGAATCTGTTTTTGAAAAAGCTTGAAATGTAATAACATGAAACAAATATGATAATTTTTACAAATTACACAGTCTATTCAGTAACACAAACACACCTATCTCTGCAAAAAGACCCACCTCAGGTGCGGTGTAGAACGGGCTGCTCATAAAAAAGGAAAGGGAGATAAAATGCAATTATTTAAGTTATATGTGTGCACATTTTGTGTATAGGTATGTGTGATTGTGTGTCGCAGGGACATTTAGCATCTCTACTGTGAGTGTCAAGATAACTCAGGGGTACAAGAGACAGCTGGGAAGTGTGTGTTTTTCCCCCCTTCCACACAGCAATCTGTCACCTCTCCAAAAGGCCCAAATCTAATAAATCCTACTGATTGATTGATAGTGACTGCCCATTTTTCCTGCCCTTACCTCCGTCCACTGTGACAAACTGACATGAGTGACAGTGACAGAGAACTCACAGGAGAGAGAAAGAGCGAACGAGTATAACCTTAACAATAACATTGGGCATTAAAGGCATTGGTTGATGCATACTATTTTTTATCTTGGGGCATGACTTAATATGTTGTCATAATTAAATGCCCAGTGTAGTTAAAGAATACAAAATGTGTTTATTTTTTTGTTTGTTAGGAAAGCTGTTTAGTCTGGATAATAGTTCGCTCACATTTAGGTCTCTTTTCATATTTTCCATTTTCTTAAGTTTCAACTTATATGTACATAAAAATGTACAAATAATGTATCCATCTTGTGCAGAAATGTACAATGCTAACATTTATTCTGGTGACTGAGTTTCACAGCTAAGCTACAATGTTGAAAAGGTCAAAAATACAAAACCCTCATGACCACAATCAGTCTGTATTCTAAGCACATGGAAAATTGACTTTTCTTTAGTCTTTCACTGAACACGGTTGAGATTAAATTCCAAATAACTAGTTGTGTATGGCATCAAATTGAAGATGTAAAAAAGATTAAGGTCTCTCCTCCTGTGGCTTTCCTTTGTACTATCTCTGTGTGACGACACACAGCAACCCCCCCTCCGCCTCCTCCTCCTTCCTTTCAACCCTCCTCAATAAAGCTAAGCGCCGAGGCTGTAGTCATGGCAACGTGCAAAGGCAGTGGCGCTGAGCCTCAGAGTTGTATCCAACGTTTCTCAGGAAGAAAAGTAATCAGAGAACTTCTGTTTAGTATGCCGAGGCAGTACTAGAGAAAGAGAGGGGGAGAAGGAGAGAGATGGAAGTGTGGGAGACGGAGGCAGGAGGGAGGGAGGGTGGCAAAGACATGAAAGGAGAGAGAAAGCCGGAAAAGAGAGAGAGAGATGGAGGGAAAGGGTGGGAGGCCAGGGAGGGAGAAAATAAGACACAATAAATATACACAGGCAGAAAAGGTGTAATAGAGCTATAAAGCAACATACACATGCTGAGGGGGGAGAGGAGAGGTCTGTGGGCAAGGCAGTCTGTATTCAGAGTGCAGGATATAGTCAATAACAACACACACTGCAGCTTCAGACATCCACAGAGCAGGATATCACAGACAGGAGAACAACAAGAAATGTCAAAAAAAGGACAGAAAAGTAGACAGACTGAGGAAAAAACGCAAAGCAGGAGAGAGGTACAGCATGGTGGGAGGTTGAATACAGTGATCCAGCCATGTTTCAGCATCCAGGAGAGACAGAGGTGTGTGTATGTGTGTGTGTGTGTGTGTGTGTGTGTGAGTGTGTGAGTGTGTGTGTGTGTGTGCGCGTGTGTGTGTGTGTGTGTGTGTGTGTGTGTGTGTGTGTCATGCTCTCTCCAGTCATGCTCTTGCGTCAGACGAGCAAAGATGAGTCATAGAGGAATTGGAGCCCCCCCTCAGTGCTTGTATGTGTATGTGTGTGTGTGTGTGTGTGTGTGTGTGGTGTAGGAAATAGAAGCAGAGGCGTTGGACTGAAGGAGTTGTGGTGACGTCACTGAATCCCCTGTTACACAATGAACCTGACACACGTTTCACAAGACAGACGGGATGCCTCGATTCAAACCTTGAGCCTTTCCATGCAGCCTGTGCGATTGTGTGTGGCGTGTGTATGTGTGTGTATATTCGCAGCAGGACTTGGGGAGGAATTTATTCCTTTTCTCCCCTAAACTGATTTCATGCCCAAATGTGTAGGATGAAAGAAAATTAAATGTCTGCTTGGGTTTTAACGTTCCAGGCTGACTGTTTACGCTGCTGACACAGGCTGTAGAAAAACACAGGCAACAGAGCTGAGCTAAACAATCTCTGCAGAGTAATTTGGCTGGTGTTTTTTTCTTTTCTTTTACAACCCGTCTCTGAGTCCCGACCAACACAGACAAAGAGCGTCTTAATGGAGCACCTGGAGGAGTCATAGAGGAGCAGTTATCTGTGCAGGAGTGAGCGTGCATGTGCGCAGACAAAACACGACCGTCTCTATGTGTAAGAGACAAACTAGCATAAAGATGATACTCTCAATACATTAAAATCTGTCATATGGAGGATCATTTTTCTTTGCAGTCAACTGGGAAAACTAAATTGAATGCATCTCTATTTTACAGTAATTCAAAACCAAAATCACAGAGACAGACACATAAACCTGCCACACAGTATGCATACAATTGGACAGAAAAACAAGCAAATAAACCAAATCTTTGCAGGAAAGTTCAACACTTGAGAGATTTTCTGGCCTCCCAAGTTGGAAATTTAGTCAAGAAAACTACTTGCTCATTTAAAGCAGCAAGGTTGAGGTAACTATAAGATTCCCTCATCAACCCAACTCATCTTGGGACCGCTACTTGGACAGTATCTTGACCGTTGTCCCGTTCAAGGCTCATATCATCATTTTCATGCTCCAGTTCTTTAAATTATCTGAATCATAAATGGCACGGAAGCAAATTGCTCATCATCAGTGGCCTCAGGTACATCTTTATTACCAGAGCTGCTGTCATCAAAAGCCTCTTATATAACAACATTACTTGCTGTCACTTGCATCCAGCATACCGTGAATAAAAAACATAGTTACACACCACCTTAAGTGAACCTATAAACCTCAGAAAAACCAACTTCAAGTAAGTGAGTCTATAAACCTCAGAAAAACCAACTTAAACTATTTATAATGTTTACAAAATTAAAGGATGACTTCAGTATTGTTCAACTTGGAACCTTTCCCATGTGTTTGTATTTAAGCGACTAATAGGAACAACTTTTTTTAAATGGTCCAATACTGAGTGAAAGGGCTGCAGCTGGCACTGTAAGTGCATGTTTTTGCCACTGACAGGCTCAGGTTGTTTGACAACATTATGGAAAAGATCTCTACAGAGAGAAAGGCCATTTTGTCACAAAACCGACCTAACACCGTTTAAATAAATCGCCATCTTGGTTCTTCTTTCTAATGTTCAATCACCACCTCTGGTTTGGTTTAGATAAACCCTTAATTCATCCAAAATTCATGGATGAATTAAGGGTTTATCATCCAGGTGTGCAGTGTGCTGCAAAGGTCGACACTGGGTCCCCATTTATTTACTATCCTTGTTCATATTATTCATTTTATAACTTTTAAGTATGCTGACAATGCTATCTTGATTTCCACAACTTTTGTTGTACACCAAGCCTTCTTCAAGCTTGTTTAAATTTCTAAAACAGCAAAACTTGTGCATTTCACAATAGCTCCTATACTGACAGCACACATATGCCCTTAGTGGTTATATTTCAGCCTGTTCTGTGGATGTCGGCTGCAGCACTCACTGTCAATGCTGGAATGATTTTAAAAAATGTTGCTCCCACTAGTCACTTAAACACAAAACTTTTTTAAAAATGTGGTCTGAATAGTACCAAATCAGAAGAATCAGAATCAGAATAGACTTTATTGTCATTATACAAAGTAAAATGAAACTTAAAGTGGCATCTCTACAAGGAGCAACAAGAAAACAAACAAATAACTAATTTTAAAGTATGTTTTCATTTGCAGGATCTGCAGAACAGCAGAATAGCAGCATAGTCTTGCAAGTTACCCTTTAAGTCCTAAAAGAAGATTTTTTTTGTGCTGGAATTAATTCATTCATTAATTTGATGGAAGAGGCAGCATTACTAAAATAAACAAAAATGTGTTGTGTAAACCTTTATGTCAACCATTTTCTTGAAACTGGAGCACGCTCTTTTCTCCATAGCAAAAAATTAAACCAACACACACACACACACACACACACACACACACTAGCATTCTTGGAAAGAGTTCTTGTTTCCATAGCAACACAGAGGGCAATTAAGGTAGGGTTCCTGTGTAACAAAGAGTGGGTGGAGTTAGTCACATAAGCCCCTCCCACACCACATCCCATCCCATAATGCTTTCTTTTTTAACTGGTCCCGTTGCCATGGATACCACAGCCTACAGGAGGTCACTACAGAGAGCCCACAGCCCTCCTCTGCTTTATTTATCCGCCTTTTTGAGGCTTTCCTGGAACACTCAGGCAGTGGTCTATAGCTGCAATGATGCATATTTATAAGAGAGGGAGAGAGACAGACAGGCCGGCTTAGAGATGGTGAGGGAAGGTGAGAACGCGGGAGAGAGGAAGAGGGGGCAACAGCAAAGGAGACAAAGACTGACGATGAGGCAACTGACAGCAAAGAGAAAACAAAGAACGAGCTGATGAGAGAGAGAGATGCACCGTCTGTACTTCAGTGAAAATCTATGAAAGCATTTGGTCTTCAGACTGCTCCGCTGCAAACGTGATGTTCTTTATATTTGATGGCAATGACAAGAACATTTAATCTGAGGCTTTTCCTTCCTGCTCTTTCATTTGTTTTCTTTCCTCTGTTTTCTCTTTCAATTCAGCTTCGTTAGGGCCTTTTTGAAAAGACTACCCTTTTCTCTCTCATACACAGTCAGATTTGCGATCACACACACACACACACACACACACACACACACACACAGAGTTAACAAGCATAAAAGAAACGTAGCCCTGCGGTTCAAGAGCCCAATATTAATATTTCAGAGCATCAGTGGAAATGATCAGCCATGCATAAAACAAAAAGACTAATGTATGTGAGAAGGTTCAGATGCATCAGTCTATAAATAATGTTAGAAAACTACGTATAGAATAGAATAAACAATGACTGTGCCCAAAATCTAGTATGAGTCACTGTCTATTGACAATGTGGTGCACTTTGTTCACTGTCGGTCATTCTGTGTTATTTTTCACTGTCAAATTTGTGCACTATAAGACAACCCTAAAAAAGTTTTTAAAGTAAAACAAAAAAATGAGGTGACCTGGCATTCTGTTAACAATCCCACAATGCAACATGGTCTAACATTAAAACTACACTTGTGATGAAACAACATTATGATGATCAGTAAATGCCCAAAAACTGTTTAGACCAGCTTTTGGTAAGTCAATCACTAAGCTTCTGTGTAAAGTCCTTTCTAAGTTTTTTAGTTTTCACCATCTTATAAACTGAATATCAAGTTGCACCATGAAACTTCAGATTTGTCTGAGTGAATGGCCGAAATAATGGCCGCAGAGATTTTTACCTACTGCACAGACATCATGTCCCATGGGACATGATTTGTGATATTGGACTTTATAAATCAAATTGAAATTGCAACTGCATTTAAATGACTATTTGTACAACCCTTAGGGGCATGCCATGTGACTGACCTACAATGAACTTTCACTTGACTAATCTCTAAAGCACTTTGGGTTGCGTTTGGGTATGAAATGTGCTATATAAATACATTTTTATTTCCTTGTCTAAAATATGTACGTTTGTTCTTAACGTGAAGTGACATGTCACCTGACATACTATGTTAAAGTAACTTGACGTTGACTTTTGGTTTCACATGGGACATTAACACTGGTGAAAGTCCTGTGATTTTGATCCACCCAGATATCCCCGTGTCCAGACATGATCGCTTTTTGTATTATGTCACTGGACTTCCTCCTTTGCTACCATCATAATCACTACGTTCACTTGAGGTCACTGTCTAGGTTGCATATGCTTACTTATTGTTGTAATTATCAGGAGGTAGGTATCAAAACATCTGTTGTTCCATCAAACCAAAAGAAATGAAAACTACAGTATGTAAAAAGGCTTTTTACATAACTTTAAAACAATTAAAAACTATCTATAAAACTTAATTGCTATTCATTTGCAAATGTAGACTTACGTATAACTTTTTGTACATAGATGTAGAAATGTGTATTCCAGCATTTGTAGTATTCATACTCTTTTTAGTGGAAAATACCTGATAATGCTAACCTAACCAAAACGTTTGTGTGGTTCAACCCATTTTGATTCGGTTATGTAAAAATCTACACTTGGTAAAAACAAACAAGATCATGCCTGAGCCAAGACCACTGTATATGTATCTAAAAAGTTAAAGTTAAGGGATTGATGGACATAGAAAATGTGTTTAACAGACACTTGCATGTGAGAACAGTATAATTCTGATGAAGCACATCCAGAGATGAAGAAAATGTGCATGTTGTAGTATGACCAGTGTTGGATAATGTATTGTTTATATAGTGTTATGTGTAAACCATTTGTTGTCGGTTTTTATCGTATTTTGTGTCAACATTCTTACATCGTAACCTTTGTACCCTTTGGAAGTACTGTATTTCATTACGGCCTGCCTATAAAGTACATTGACTTTGACGGAGGCAGAGAGAAATGCAAATAAAAAAGGAACAAACCAGCAGTAAGACACAGCATTACAGGAAGAAAAGCGAGGGCCTGGTGATGAAGAGTTAGAGCTGCAGAGATGGAGGCAGATATGTTTCCCCAGACGTACCAGTGAACCTGATGGCTATCTGTGTGACCGTGCACATTTTATTACTCCATTAAATAACCCACTGACTAACAAAGAAACAGGCCAAGTGTGGGTACCAAGCCATTAATAACAGGCATAAACCTTCGAAAATGGATTGTGCTATCTGAGTGGAGCAATGGAGTGCAGATGGGTTGGGTAGATTCATGTTCAGAGAAGAAGTAAAGGGACAGGGAAGGCCGCAATAGATGGAGTCACAGTGTTTGGTTTAATGCACTTTTTCTTCAAGCAGGTTATGGGTTAAAAGTTCAACCACTGGCATATCCAACAGTTTTTAATGCTCCAACCTCAGTCCAGTAGATTAACCTGGTTTAAGCCAAAAGTCACAGCTAGTGAGAGTCGGAAAACTGAAATGAACTGTCATGTTTATGAAACGAAAAAACAGCAAATGAATACAACAATCAAACAGGCTCCAAAGGCTTATTTCAGATTAGAGTTTAATGAAATGACCAAATGTCTCTCGGAGTGCCTGACTATGAGTTCCTATGTCTGATTAGCTGCTGATTTATGCTTTCTGACAGTCGCTGAAACCTACTCTGATATTTGATGCTACAATTTTAGGTCTAATCTTTTTTTCATGCCTCCATGCAGGCAATAGCCACGGCTGGAGGCATTATGATTTCAGGCTGTCCTCTGTACCATTCCCATCAACACAACGTCTTAACAACGCCATGAAGGAATTCCTTCACATTTAGCACAAACGTGCTCTTAGACTCAGTGAAGAACTGATTAGAATTTAGAGATAAAATGTCAAGGTCACTGTGAGCTGGTTTGTTCAGTTCTCATAAATGCGATATCTCAGAAACACCAACACAGAATTTCTTCAGACTGGACACAAATAAACTGATTCAGTTTTGGTGGTAAAAGATCCTGGTCCTTTCATCTGTCTCATTATCATGAATGCGATATTTCAAGGGGGCCTTAAAGGAATTTCATCAAATTTGGCACAAACGTCCACATGGATTAAATGATGAACTGATTAGAGTTTAATGGTCAAAGTTCAAAGGTCAAGGTCACTGTTACCAGGTCCATCTCATTCTTGTGAATGCACCTTGAGCGATGTGCTTTGGCACAAATTTCCACTTGGAAACAAGGAGGAAATATTAGAATTTGGTGGTCAAAGGTCAAGGTGACAGTGACCTTGCGTCAGTTTCATTCTCATGAACACAATATCTCAAGAAGGTCTTGGGAGGGAATTTTCTCAGATTTGGCACAAATGTCCAATTGGACTCAAAGATAAACTTTTGGTGTTCAAAGGTCAAGGTCACTGTGACCTGGGGCACCTCGTAGCTCACCAGGTAGAGCTGGTGCCCCATGTGCAAAGGCTTTGTTCTTGCTGTAGCAGCCATGGATTTGATTCAAACCTGTGGTACTTATCTTGTCATCGCTGCTCTCTCCACTTTCCTTTTTCCGCTGGAGAGAGGGAAGTTTGTTTCATAGCTTGCTGTATTTATAACCTTCACCTTGATGAAGGACACTCCCACTCCTCGACAGAGTGGGAATGGGAAAGGTGCGGTTTGGAAAGGCCCTAGCAGTACACAAACTCCATACTGCAATAGTTTATACTCAGTCAAATATTATTTATATTGGATGACTGCTAACGTTTTGCTGACTCTCACAAACTCATAAACATATTTTATAGCATACGTCTGACTGTTTACCTGATCCAGCAATTTTTCTTATCAGTTGGTTAATCATTGTATAATTTATTTTTCCCAATATCCTCTAATTGCAATTGGTCACAAATTAATTTACTTGTGAGCTCAAATGGGTAAGCGCATAAACCCCCTGCCTGAGAGTTTATAAAGTAATGCTTTCTGACCAGTGTGCTCTTCAGATAAATCAAATTACACACTGATCAGGAGTGAGGTGTGCTACAGTCACGGAGATGATGCAATCTGCTGTGCCATACCATCAAACCTCGCTCACTGCATCGTTCGGATGCCTCAGGCAGCAGTTTTGAGGAGTGAAATGTTTGCAGAGCTACTTTAAAAAGTATTGAAATTTCTTAGTGAGCCTTGTGAAAAATTTGAAAAGCTGCATGACCACGAATCTGCATGATGCCGCAGAATAGAAAAGAATAAAACTGAATAGAGAACTCAATTGTAGGGGATGGGATGATAGTGAAGATGCTTAAATGATTTCTTTCTTACATTTATTGCACACTATACTGACTTTATACTCGCTCTCTCTTGCTGCGTGTGTGTTGTATTCAAAGGTCGGAGGTCACACCATGCTGCCAATCCGCTGGATGCCCCCTGAAAGCATCATGTACAGAAAGTTCACCACAGAGAGTGATGTCTGGAGTCTAGGAGTTGTTCTTTGGGAGATCTTTACCTATGGAAAACAACCATGGTACCAACTCTCCAATAATGAGGTACAGTACAAAGTCACAGTCACTTATCCGTCACGTTTGCGTAATGTGTAGTCTGCACAAAAAGCAGTCAAAGTACAAGGCAGTTTAACTTGATGTAAGTGTTACCACAGAGGCACCTTCATCTTAATAAGTTATGGCAGACAAGATGTTGCAGCCCCGAGACATAAGAAAATAACCCTTCGGTTACAAATAAGGCTCAATATTTGATCACATTTGCGTGCACGCTTCTCAAAGGTATACACTGAATCCTTTATCCCGAGTCATCTCATAAGATAAAGTTAAAGAAAACCATTGTTTCATTGTGTTTTGAATAAATTGTGAGATATGACAGGACTGGGGAGCTCGGAGCACGTTACTGCGCTGAAAGCTTTACTTGGGCTGTTTTGCCGGTTTTGCTGGGCTGACAATTGCAATACAAAAGCTGTTGTTGTCAGACATCACTGTCAGGCTTGTGCAGGGGCAGATGTGTTTTGCAGTTTTGGTGGAGAGGAATTTTTTATGGCCTGTTTTTCCAAAGAACTTGCAAAATGTTGTCACGGATCACACTGTATTTGGTGGTGTGGTGACACTGGTAGAAGAAAATATGCTATTTTTTTGGTTCAGGATTTATACTGACGTTGTCAATAAGTATTTTTTGTAAATAAATGTTTTGATTTTGTTATTTTATTATGTTGGTCTAGTCTGTAAAAACAACATCTATTGCACGTCCATCCAGGGAGAGGGATCCGTCCTCTGTTGCTCTTCCTGTTGGATTTTTTTTGGGAAGTGTTTCCTTATTTGAATTGAGGGTCAAAGGACACAGGGTGTCACATACTGTACAGATTGTAAAGCCCTTTGAGACAAGTTTGTGATTTATGATATTGGGCTACATAAATATAACTGACTCCAGCATTCAGTGACACTGCCACTAAATTTAGGATTTCCACATGAAACACAAATATTGAACCCTATGGCTGCAACCAACCATTGCTTTCATTATAAGTTACTGTTAAGATGTATATTTTTTAAATAAATTGTACAAACACAGTGAGAAATGCCAATTTCTTAAAGGCCAAGGCAACAAACAGGCCTAAACCAAAGATTTTCAGCTATCAGTACTACCTATACTCGATAGCTAACTAAAACAGTGAATTATTTGTCAAGATAGTTGCCATTTAAAGCTCTTAAAGGTGACCTACAATGCTTTCCTTATTTTCTGTCGTACATGTAGTGGGACAGTGTTGGATGTTCATATAAAACAACAAATTTTCCAATAATGAAGTACGTAAAAGTAAAGAAACGTAACAAAAACTTCCAGCTTCTCTCTTCTACTTTGACTGCAAGATTTCTTCATATGGTCATCTGCTCCTGGCACACCACTACAAATATTTACATTACACTGCTTCATGTGGCTGCATGTTAGTGTCCGGAAAACATAATCTGGGTTGCCATTCTTAATTTTCCCCAATTTTGGATCATGTTCCTGCTTAAACATGAATGGTTGTTTTTAGAAGCTTTTATTAAGGATTCCTCATTGTAGAAAGTGCTGCTATGCTTATTCCCCGGCTGCAGCGACATACCAGTGATACCGGTGTACTGAATCTGGAAATGCTGACCAATCAGAGCAGACCGGACTTTTTTCAGAGGGGGGTCTTAAAAGACAGGCCATAAAATAGAGCATTTCAAACAGACAGTGAAAGCAGGTGTTACACCACAGACAGTATGTAGAAAATAACAGTTTTTTTTTTGACCACTGAAGCGTGTAAACATGTTCTAGTAGAAAGCCAAAAATACAAGTATAATCCTGAAAATGAGCATAATGGCCCTCTTTTAGAAGCTGTGACCTGCATATGGATTAATAAAAAAAAAGTGCAGCCAAACTTTGTTAAACCCACAGAAACTTTAAATTGCATTGGAGATTCCGTAGTTGCCAAATATGTCAGTCAACGTTGTGGTGTAAATTGTGCTAAATATATCTAGATTATTTTTATTTAGTGCTGCAGCCATAAAAAACTGAAGATTTCAATCAGCGTAAAAACTGTATATCTTAACGATGAGCTGGAACAAGCTGACAGGGTGGAATAAGGTCATTTTAAAACTACAAAAAGGGGAAACGGGGTTTATCATCTGTTCACTGAATGTAAACTGACTAAGCATTTCAGTTCTGTTAAAGACTCGCTCAAATTACAACTGCCTGTTTCCTGAGTAACTACTAGGTCTTGACCCAGTTTCAGGAAAACAAAGCTGTAGCAGAAACCTCCAACCTTTCACCTTAACCTCAGCCCCCTCAGCCATAAGATGTCCTCAACTCTGGTTACAGCTTTGTTACCATGTTAACTGTCCATTTTCTCCTGATTCACTTTGGTTACATCCAAAATTAACCTTTGACCACAGTTTTCCTTTCCTTTTTCCATCTATTACATCTCACTCAATCCACAGTTCACTCACCTCCTGACCCAAATCTGACTCTCAGATATCATTTACACAGGATATGGAGTTTTGTTCCAAAATAATATCTCCATTTTTTTATCTACTCTCAAAACGTGATAGCAATCACAGGATGAGGAGGAGTAGGAAGCGGCGTGATTAGCAAAATGATGATTACAAACTGGATTTATAATCATTTAAAGATCTTGCATGATAATCTTCAGGTATTACATCTTTAAATGGATATATCACAATTTGGAAGACACAACTGTTTTTTGGAGCTTAGAAGCTATTAATTGGTATTCAATCCACGCACATAGCAGGGTTTATTTAATGGATGAGGGAATTATTAAAAGCTTAATTATTCTACAGGCTAATAACAGCATAGATGTTTTACAAACTGCTGCCAGACAAGGATATATACTTTGTACCAGAGGCCTTGCCTCTGTATATAGTAGTTCATGTTTCAATAAGTCTCCTCTCATTGATCCACAATTCCTCATTGTGATCCTAAAGTAGATTTAAAGCTAAATTATATAATCTATAAGTCTTGCAGTGTGTTAAAACACTACATTTTCTGTCACACTGCTATTGAAAAATTGGATATGATTCTTCTGGTTGACTGCTCCAGTGTCGACTAACTTCATCACCCCAGTAAATAATTTATTCACAGTGACATTTTCACTGTATGCCGCTGCAGTGAGGTGAAACAGCTTTACCAGGCAGATACTCCGTCATCTTCAACTTGCAGAAAGTTGTGACTTTCAGCTCCAGAATTGTTGAGAGTGTTCCTATTTTTGTTTCTAACAAAAAACTGAACTCACTCACACTTAAGTCAAATCCCATTCAGTTTTTCGCTATCATTCGATACCTAATCAAGACAATCTGGTAAGAATTGCTTTACTTTGTCAGTATGGACTTCAAACCTTTATCGAAATGCAAAATAATGGAATTGAAAACATGCAATTAAAAATTGCAATTAATCACGCTTAACTATTAAAAATCTGCAATTAATTGCAATTTTAAAAAAAAGTAATCATTTGACAGCCCTAATACAAATGTAACTTCTAGGAGACAGGGCTGGAAGACTACTGCTGACCTTAGCTGTGTCTTTCTTTCTGCCCCTACAGGTGATAGAGTGTATAACCCAGGGCAGAGTGCTGCAGCGCCCCAGGACCTGTCCTAAAGAAGTGTACGACCTGATGCTGGGCTGCTGGCAGAGAGAGCCGCACATGAGACTCAACATCAAAGAAATCCACGGTCTGCTCCTCAATCTGGCCAAAGCCTCACCTGTATACCTGGATATACTGGGCTGAACACAGGGGGAGGACCGAGGATGTGTGTGTGTGAGTGTGTGTTTAGGTGGGGATGTATCTAAGTGTGTGTGTGTATGTGTGTGTGTGTGTGTGTGTGTGCGCATTTGCATGTATGTATGTATGTATGTATGTGTGTGTGTGTGTGTGTGTGTGTGTGTGTGTGTGTGTGGTAGGGTGGACCCGGTGACACCTGTGAATGAAACGAAGTGTGCGATGCTCGTGCCAGTGCGTGCACGCAAGGTACTGCTGTACAGAATGTGAAGCTATTATCAAATTCTTAAAGGCAATCAAAAAATTCCTCAACTCATCCCCCAACCACGTCTTTCCTCCCTGCCAATTTCCTCTCCTTTGTGCATCTCTACTCCTTCCCCCCCTTCCTTCCCGGAGAGACATTTACCAAGAGTAATTTATCTTTGGGGGGGTGGGAGGGGGGTCCTCACTTCTTTTCAAATGCTTTAAACTAACTGGGGCTAAATTGATGAAACCCTGATTAACAGGACTTAAAATTTAGTGACTCATCCCTTCGCTGCCTGTCGGACTACGGGACTTGTTTGAACATCTGGAAATTTCGAGGAGGCACAGCGTTGGGAGGATTCCTGGAAGCTTCGATTACTTTTTGCCTGTAAATATGAGACTGTATGATGGTGAGACATTTCAGAGGAAATGGCTCTGTGCGATGTCGAGCCATAAAGACACTGTGTTTTCCCCTCTCACCCTATCTGTCTGTCTGTCTTACTGTCTGTCTCTCAGAACTGTATACAAGTGTTAATGTCAGCATTCATCCAACACGGCCAGAAAGTGACGACTAACAAACAAACAGGAGGTTGACTGTGACAGAAAAATGACCAGAAAAAGAAAATTTGGTTTCTGCCTGTCAGATGAAATTAGCTGATTTCACAGAGAAAAAAAAGGAAAAACAATCACTAACAATACAGTGCCTACTGAAGCTGAACTGCTGTGGTGGGAAAGGCTGAGGTATTCTACTATACTGTAATTGTGAACACTAAAAATGTAAAAAAAAGCTGGCACTGATCTATAATACTCTTCATGCATCAGTCTTATTATTCTAAGGATATATGCACTCATATTTGCAAATTGTTTTTTGTCACATTTTTACTTTGCTCAGGCTTGGACTGCACCGTCACACAGCACAGGGTAACATGATGACTACATGATGACTTTTTTTTCTCTTCCCCCGAAGTGACAGATGCTTCACTCAAGCGCTCATGTCGGAGGTCAATTGATTCATTTGTCCGCAGCTGTCCTGACAATCGTGAGGTCTCGGTGTTGAGGAGGGGAGAGGGGTGTAAAGGTTACTTGGGGAGGCTGGGTTTGAGTGGTCAGATCACGGTCAGATGTGCGGGCGGCGGCGCTGTAGAAGGTGTGGTTCATTTGGTCAACCCATATTAAATCATCAAGGCTCTCAGCACTCAGACATCCTTGAAAACCACATCTGTGCTGGAGAGGGGATGCACATGAGAACACACACACACACACACACACACACACACACACACAGTATACCTTATCCCGTCATCCCTCCATCTCCACACACACACACACACACACACACACACACACACACACACACACACACACACACACAGTGAAAGACACTCAAAACGGGACGAGAAGGAAATTGAATTGTGCATGTTTTATTATTTGAGCGGTGCAGTGCTTTAGCCAGGCCCCGTCCACTGTAATGGTGTAATGTATATTTCATTACGGCCTAATGGGCTCCATTAGCGCAGTCTCCTCACAGACATTCAAGACTTATTGTTTTATGGCTGAGAAGGAAGAATGGAGGGATGGAGAGGTGAAGGAGAAGAAAACAGGGAAGGGGGGGGGGGGTGAGGAGCAGTGGAGAGGAGAAACAAGAGTAGAGGTAATAATGCATTTTGGGACAGAAATGGAGGGGAAGGGATGGAGTTCAGAACAGAAGCAATGGAGTAGAAAGGAGAAGACGATGGGACGGAAAAGGTATGAATGGGTCGTGTAGAGAAACGTGGAGAAGAAAGAAGTGGGAAAGGGAGGGAAAGGAGGTGTGAATGTCCTTAGGGAGAAAGTGAAAGTGAGTATCCATCATTACTGCGGCCTGCAGATGTTCATGAAGCCACAACTTCACGCTCCCATCACATTCCTACAGCTGGCCTCAACCACATGCATTTTACTGGCAATCCACCAACAGCTTACACCGAACTCAATAATGCACCACATTATTGAGAGCCACTTCGCTCACTTACAGCTCGCATATCTGGTCAAAATGCTCACAGATACTGTATATATACACAACAGCTCACATTGCATGCAAGGAGACACATTTAATGTTTGTTTTTGCATTGAACTGGGGCATATTTTAACTCTTTACAGATTAAGAAGTCATAATCACTGCGGTTTCACTAACGGCCATTTGAATTTGCTGTAAAACAACAATCTGGAATTACGTCTCATTTATTAACAACAGCACTTGATGGTATTGGTGTTTGTGAAAATGTTGATTTGATTGATTTATAGTATTATTTATAAATTAAGATTTTGTACATTTCTTTCTATATCTATGGTTGCCTTTTGCAACAACAAACTGATCACTGGTTTAATTATGTTTTAGCTAATGTGTAAAATAATCTTGAGTGTATTTTTTATGTCAGGCTCCCTCTTTAACAGCTACCTAGCCTGTCCTCGTGTCCGGCGTGCTCTACAACAGGGATGGATGTTTCACCAGTCTCATGTTCGTAGATTTAGCTTGACACATTGTTGAATTATTGTCACCTGTCAGAGCGTGAGTGCGAGGGGTTAATGGCTGCAGAGTTGACAAGGCGGGCTAACAAGGTCCTCAAAAATCCATCCCTGCTGTACAGTCAAGTAGAGTTTGCACTAAGTGAGCACACTCAACACGATTCAAAAAAACTTGCAACACAATAACTCTGTGCAATAACAGAGGGCAGGGTGTGTGAGAAACAAATATATGAACGCCTCCGATGTCAAAAGATTGGGGTATGTCGAAGCAACATCTCAGCTGGCTGCACTGTGTGTGTGTACCTGCTGTGTTTCTTTTTCTTTTTTTAAAAATAATGAACTGTGTCAAGTCGGACTGCGGTGATGTGTTTGACAGTTATAGGAAGAGACTGTGAGAGGGATGTTTGTTACGATGAAGACTTGTCAGCACAACACAGGAGCGTTCTGTGAAACTTAAACTCCAGCTTAAGATCGCCTGTTTTCGTATCGATGCCTCAGATCACAAGATACTGGTCAAATAAAGAAAAAACATGGAGGAAAAACAACGACTGCTGTATGAATGGACACCTCAGAAAAGGATGGACTGACAATCACAGACTTCTCTCTTTCTCTCTCTTCTTCAAGTGACCTACTGTAACATAGACTACTCAACCAACTTTCCTCTTCTATGCTGCCTATACTGTACGTGATAGTCTTAAACTTTGGTCTCTAGAAGTGCTACTTTTTTCTTTTTCTTTTCTTTTTGTAAAATGAAATAACAGCGAGAGGAATGAACAAAAATACATGTACAAATGTGAATAAGCTGCTGAAAGAAATAAGCGCCGCTAACTGCTGTGTCCGAGACTGTGTCAGTATCTAGATTGTACTCTTTTCTTCTTTTGTGTTAGAAGCAGAGGGCAGAAAGATTGTGGAGCTACGTGGGACTCACAAATACACAAAATGACATACAGCAGCCCCCGGGGCGCAGAGGGTTTGCTCATTCTCCCGATGGTGTGTGTGTGTGTGTGTGTGTGTGTTTAGAAGACTGATTGATGCCGGAGTGAGTCAGGAGGGATCTGTAGGCTGACGTTCAGACTACGGCCAAATCCTAGTTCAAGTGCAATGAGATTCAAGGGAGGAATCAGGAATTGATTTGTTGTCGCTGTTCACCAATTCATGATAAATGACTTTACCCAGTCGTGTAGGACTGAGGTTGGTATTATGGCAGCTAAGATTTATGGAATCACTCAATTGCTTTATTTATGACTCAAAAATCCGCCTTCTGCTCCACACAGCTTACTAAAGCCTGCGTTTCACAGAGGTATATCAGCAATATTAATGGATATTTTCTTTTGCCTCGCCATGACACAAATATCGGGCTGAGTTTGGGCCATGTGACTCAGCAGCGAGCACATTCCTCATACAGATACACATCACAACTTTGACTGTGTTATGATCCGTATCACATTTAATCCCCCCTCTCTCTCACAACCCGCACATCACAGTCTGAGCTAATAGAGCTGAAATATCACAAAGGTCATCTTTAAGATTACCTTTGTGCTCGGATGCTTCTGGAGCCCCAACGCCCCGTGGAATGTAATACCACAAAAACTGCTTAACTGCTGCAAAAAAAGAAAATGAAACTGTGATTTGTTACATGCAGTATCTCTGTTTTTCAGTATTTTAGGTTCTGTGCTATTTGTCTCTGTGTTTAAAGGGTTTTGCTGCTGCCACCATGGTAGAAAAGAAAAAAGATGTTTTTTGAATGTTTTGTGGATGTTTGGATTGAAGAGACTAAAAATAGGACAGAGGACAAAACACTGTAATGTGTCTGTCTGAAAGGGATGTTACAAAGTTATTTCTATGCCTAACAATGGTTCTCGAAAATGTAAGAAACATCTGTATTGCAAAGCACACAAGGTAATTAAAAACTGGAAATGTTCTGATTGATGCAGCTAATGTCTGTCTCTGCACGCAGGTTGTTGTTTGGTAAAGTTTCAATGCCGCCCATTTGTGCTCTACTGGTGAAGACACACACACACACACACACACACACACACACAAACACACACACACACACACACACAAACACACACACCAGAGGGAACTTGTACAGTCATACAGTTGCGTGGTGGAAATGATGATAGAGAAATGATGATGTGATTTCTCTCTGAACGTGGACCAGTCTGTTGTGATACAATGTAATTAATAAAAAGTGTTATGTCACATCAAAGCTCCCGCAAGTGAATATACTGAAAAGTTATTTGTTTGTGTGTGTGTGACTTTGACCCTCTTGCTGTTGTTAATTTGAATGCAGTTTAACCCTTAAGTTATAACTGCATACATTGTGGATTCAGACATTCTTAATTACTAAAATTAGCTTAGATATGCATTTCTCTATCATTGTTTTGATGTTTTTGTTCTTTGTTGGTAATCTCTATAATTATTTCTTCACTTAAATAATTAATATATAATACAACTATATAACTATTCAACTGGTCATCAGCCACTATTGCACTGTCATCTGTTGCGGCTTGTGTCAGCTGTCAATCAGCTATCAGTCAATTGTCATCTGTTTGCAGTTCAGTCAATGTGACGTATCTGCCGTCGCACTGAGGTTTGTGGGACCGAATTGCCAGAAAAAGCATGCAGGCTTGCATACTGCAAAATCCAGTTGGATGTAGTAGAACGCCCTGGTATTTTTGGCATACTGCATCTGACATACTATGTATCGGGACACACTAAATCTTTTTCTGGCATACTATTTAGTGTTGTAGCATGAGTATTGAAAAACAGAGAGAGAGAGAGAGACACCCAGCAAACAGAGGGAATAGAGAAATGAGGGGCTTTGTATAGAAGATATACTCAGGCACGCTCAGGGCACTGTGAGAAAAACAGAAAAATATGCTAAATTGAATTCAGTGATAGAGCTGGAGTGTTTGAGTGATGCCAAATCTCTCCCATTCTATTAATCCCAGTATAAATCCAGTCTCTTTTAAGAGAAAAAGAAAAAAAAACAACACTTGCTTGGTTTGCAGATTAAGAGCAGGCTGAGGGCTTTTGCAGAGAATTGTACAAGCAAATTGGACAGGAGAGCACGTCTAAATCCCTGATGCAATTAAGCAACAGCTGAATTAATATGTTCTTTTTACACAAAGCTGTGTCTACAATTTATCTTTAATAATAAAAACGTCATTCCAAAGGAAATGAGAAATGCACAAGGCGGCACGAAATTCACCTTGGTGTTACAGTGTGTGTGTGTGTGTGTGTGTGTGTGTGTGTGTGTGTGTGTGTGTGTGTGTGTGTGTGTGTGTGTGTGTGTGTGTGTGTGCGCGCGTGTGCGTGTGCCTGCAGGCGAATGTGTGTGTTTCAGGGGGTGAGTGAGGAGGCAGTGAAAGCACCTAGACTCAGCAAACTGTATGTGTGTGTGTTTGTATGAGTGGTAAGAAAGCAGTGGTAGTAGTGCCCCTCTTGGTGTACAGTGGAGAATCCCCGTACTCAGCACTTTAACCTCATAAATAACATGTCTAATCAACGGACACACACCGAGGAGGAAGGATGAGAGAGGCTGTAAAAGCTTATGTCTTGCTAAGACTAACACAAAAGAAGACTGAGAGGTATCTCTGGAAATTGTGCAACATGTATCCAAAATGTCCCGAGTTTTAACCCTTTGAAACCTTGGCAAATCAGGCTGATTTTTCCAAAAACAGGCAACAAACATCATTAAAGGCAACATCAAAGGCATCTTTATGAGAAATTACCCTCCAAATTAGCAAGAAATTAGAAAAATTTTAGAGGAAAATCACCTAAAATTACCAAGAAAAGTAAAGTAACAAAAAACAAGAAAACTACATAGAAAAAACATTCTATTCTGTAATTTTTTTTTCTTCTAACATTTAATTACAATAATAATAAATACAGTTTCTGGACATTTTACCCTATTTTGATCATTTTCTTAAATTCTTTTTTCTCTTGTTTTCTCATTCTCTTCTATTTTTAACATTAATTTTCACGTTGTTTTCTTGTCACCTTTTTACCAGTTCTTTGCAATTTGCTCATTGCCTTTCTCCATGTTTCTGAAAAGAATTAAAGCTTTTTGCTCGGGTTTCAAAGGCGAAATACTTGTGAAAGGTATCTGAATGCAGTACAAGAAAAACTGATGTCGATCCAGGTTCCAAAGGGATAAATTCAGCTAAACATCTCTGTAACAACACCTCCTGTGCTTTCTGCCTGAAGACAGAATTAATACAAACTTGATCTCAATTAATACATGCTTAACCTTAATAAGTGTGGTCTAAATCTGTTCGTGTTCAGGAAAAAGATATTGTAGGTGGCACCGTGGGACAACGCACGTGTATAGAAGTAATTTCCTTAGGCAATTTTAATTAGTTAAAATTGATTTGCTTTAAGTAAGTATTTAAGTTATACCAATTCCCCTACTACTTTTACTAATTTGCTTTTTGGCAGATGGTTTTGCAGCCTGTAAATGCTGAAGTTTGGGATTCAGGGCCCTGAGCTTGACTGTGTATATCTACCACTTGACCCTCAGATCTTTAAAGACTTTAAAGATTAAAATTTATAGTTAAATTAACTTTAGTTTTTCAAGGCATTCATTTTTCAAAATTATTTTAAGTCAGTCGGTCGGTCGGTCGGTTGGTCCATCGTGGTCCCTAATGTTCCATCCGTCCTTTTGCATTACACAACAGAATGGAAACAGCTGTTCAACCTCTCAGAGTGTGAGACACACAACGCAACACATTTAAACACGACAACCCACACAACTGTCCATTTTATGTACAGATGAATGAAGTGTTGCATGGCCGTCCATTTCTTGCCCGGTTAGATTCTGCTGACAGCGATATCTCCAGTTGAACCGACACAACCGCGACAGGTAAGAGTGTGGATGTATCATTTGCACTGAGGGTCTTCTGACCTTCTAGCAGAGGTGATATGGGCAGCAATCTGACCACAAGTGGTCAGCTGGAGATGCATAGTTTGAGAAATATTTACTTATGTTTTACTTAAGTGACTGATTAATCAGAGCTAATAAATAATAAGATAATAGATATAGATAATCGTAGGTAATCATATAATTTCTACTTCTAGATGAGGATAAAGACCTAAACAATGGTGTATGCCTTAGCAGCCTGTACTGAAATTACTGTGTGTTTAAGCAAACCACATTCACATAAGGTCATCATGCCCAGAAGATAACAATGGGTTGATACCTAAAATGGGTTTATACCTAAAGTCTGTGTTGACATCAAGAAATGATGGTGTCAGAATAAGGGAGTAGTGGTCAGCTGGGCCCACAACGTGCGGAGAATGAAACACATTCTCATTTCAAGTTGTCACATATTGCAACTTTGCAGTGGACATCAGCATCTGAATATTACATTTTCTGTATCCTTCTGCGTCTGCTCTTTATGTTCCAGGATGCAGCAACCATGATGTTAACAAATGCACACGGTGGGATGACACCGCATGTGATTATGTTTAGGCAACAACAGCACATGGCAACCAACGCTTGGATGTCAACAAACGCACATGCTGGCACAGACAGTTTGGATTTTGGTTGATGGCTAGGATTAGGGGAAGGAGGCACATGGTAAGGTGTAAATGACATCACATTCAAACAGGAAGAGAACACCGGACCTCCGCATCAAAGTCCGGGTTTGTTCAGTCCATCCACCTCCCCTCCCATCTGCCCTATAGGCACCCTCAGGCTCCTTATATTACATCATTACTGGCAGCATTTGTACCTGACGCCGTCTGCTGCATTTCATGCACATGTGACAGGCTCCGCTTTCTCAAGGGACACTGCTCATGTGCATATAAGGCGGACATGACCAGTTCTGCCTGGCTGCTTTCTCACCTGACGCTGTCCAGCGGCATTTCATGCACCTTTGGCGTTGCATTTTTAACACCAAAAACACTGACAAAGTGGCACAATTTTACGTGTTCTGCATGAGAACAGATGGAGAATGTGAACAGCATAAAAGTAAATGTAATAATAACACTGCTTAGTCTGCTCCCCAAACTAACGTGGCTTTTGAGTTTAACCTTTGAAGTAAACCTGTTTTTCACCTTGAACTCTGATGGACTGCTTTTTCTTAATTGGAAAAGTAATCAGTTTGGGTGTCTACTGCAATTGGCCTGAGAGAAGATTTTTATCCCATAAAAGACACAAGTGTTAACGTGCCTTGGTTGTCCATTTGTGTTCAGATCACCAAAAAGTCATATTAAAACCAATTGTAAGCAAGGTCTTTAAGTTCACAACTGAAACTCAAACCTCACTTATCAATAATTCTGCCACTGCAAGTCATCAACATATATGTATGTGTTATACGTATCATTTAAAATCTCAGCATATCATATTCAAGGCCACCTCCGTCTCTTTCTCACTCCGGTGCCAACACTAATACTAATACAAGCCACACTAGAAAAAAAAAGCCCATTATTGCCCTGCTCCCTCCCCCTGCCTTCCTGACATTTCTTAATTGCATCTATTTGATAGTCAAGTAAAATTAATTTATAAAGCACTTAATCATTTAAGTGTCAAAAGGCTGTGCAACACCAACATGTAAATTATGAGTGTGAATGACAACCCAAACTAATGAGAGGAGTTGATGCGCACCTCATTAACGGGAAAAAGGAGAGACCTTGAAAAGGACTTCCCTGACGGCGATCCCACCTTCAGGATGGTCAGGCATCCTGTCAGCAGGTAAACAAAGAATAAACACTGATAACTAAATGGAACATAAACAACACAGAGAGAATAAACACAATAACAATGCTCAGCTTAGCGTCATCAAAGTCAACATCATCATTATCAACAAGGTCATGACAGGAAGGACAGCTGGCGCAGAGACATTTAATGGTAGCCAGTAGGAAAGCTGACGCTGCCCAGTCTGACATGATGACATGATATTTACAGAAAATCCTGGACGAGCTTCTAGCATTACAGTGTATCGACCACAAATGATATGAAGTCATGAGTGAATGCAACAAGCAAGGAAAACAAAACTAGAAAAGTATTGTTTGTGATTCAGCACAGACAGTTAGATGATGTGGTGTCCCTCGAGCCAATGAGAGCACTGATAAACAACAACAAAGTATCAGAAAAAAGGCGACCAGTAGCAGCCAAAGTAGGCTACTGTCCATAATACACACTGTATGGATAATTAAATGATGAGAAGAAAACACAAACTCCATTTCATGACAGTTTCATATTTTTAAAAAGTGGGGAAAAATTTGGGAGACTTGTTTTTGTACACCACAAAAACAGGTGTAAAAAAATTACAGGTTGTGCAGAATTTATTTAAATTTAATTTAGATGATAACACTAATTACATCACTTATTAATGAATTAATGACTTAAATACATATTAATTTGACACATATAAGATATAAAAAGATGATTAATGTTAGACCGGTGAAAAATAATTGCAGCTACCATAGCTATGTACGGTATCCTGCAAAAATGATATGTCACCCCCAGAAATAATGTTAACATTACTCTGCAATTCCCAGTCCCTAACACTATTCCCTCTCAAAAATATTAGGCACTAAAGTTAGGTGTATCATTTACGTTAAGCCATGGCTGCTTTTTCCCTCCGGCGCGGGAAACTTTTATATAATAGATAGTATAACAGAGAATATTCATATAATAAAGAATAGGCAACAACTTCATGGCGAAATGCATTCTGGACATACTTTAGGACACACCTGTCCAAGTGAGACAACAATAATGAACCAGTCCAACAGCAAGTTTAACATACCCCACTGAGAGACACTGAAAAGGAAGCAAATTACCTTTACTTTCGAAAATTTAAAGAATTATACGGCCTTGATCCGTATGAATAAAAGGATTTGTCAAGCAAATTTAACAAACTACCAAATGTAACCTTTTCCAACTTGTCTTTATACCTTGTTTGTGGATTGAGCGCCTACACTTTTATAAATCTTTCTGTGTCGCCACTTAAGAAAAAGATGCTGTTTTCTTGAGTTTAGTTTCTGTGGTGGTGACTAACATTTGCAATAAACATGGAGGGTATTTTGATTCTTCATTTATATATAATTTATTCAGTACAAGTAACTAACAAAGAAAGATAATGGCAGTGTTGGTGTTGATGTTGTTGAAACTGTTGTTTCTGCACTGTTTTGGGCTGGTTTCCACTGCGACGATTAACATAAGCTGTAAACATGGAGGGTATTTTAATCATCTTTGTTTTTTATCATTAATTTGATACTAGTGACAAACAAAAAAACATAATGGAGGGGGTGATGTAGCAGAGCTAACAGCAACTACATAATAGATAAATTTGTTTTTACGTAACCTACCTGTGTGAAAATGCTGTGAACACACAAACATATGTTGGGAAATATTGCTTAGGTAATGTGTGTTTGACTTACAGCTGCTACTCGTGCAGTGCGATGCCTCTGTGTTAAGTGATCTGAGATCCATTGTTCTGCTTCTAAGTTGGAAAGCTTAAAAAAAAAAAAAAATCACACTCCATTTTCAAAATGTTTCCCAGTTATGGCAGCTGATAACACACCAAACGCGTACCATCCCTGTGTGTCTGCAAACTGGATAAACTCAACCACATTGTCTCCTGGCACCAGTCTCCAGCTTCCGTGTCTTAAAGTCCCACAATATTTTGCACTGCTCACTACCGCTGATGTTATGATCCAATACTCTATTTAGACAGAGGGCATGAACTGCGCTAATCTATCCAGACGGATCTGGACTCATTAACATATTGGTCGCTGGAATCTACACAAAATGTGTAAAAATGCTGTACTGACAAATCTCTTAAAGCAGTGTAAGAGTTGTTTCAACATATCCTATATTCTTACACCAGAAAAACGTCTGTTATCTGAACATTGCACCTGAAAACATTCAAGGTGGAGTTCAAAGCCTGACAAAGCCTTTTTAATGAGTGGTGAAACATCTGAAAAGGTGACGTATCACCTGATCTGAGTTACTGAAACCCCACAAAGACAACATCTCAGCACCTTTCAACCTCCTTCAAGCTAAGAAAATAATGGCCGCCGAGCCGGACTCAGTGTCTCTATGAAGTGTGCTGTACATCAAAGTCTCAGTAATGCTGCCTCTGCCTTAATACTATACTATTAGGAGTAGCCTCGTCCCAGAAGATCTAAAAAGCAGCAGGGAAGAGAAACTGTTGCTTGGAGGAAATGTGTCATTATGATAGAAACATAGGGGGAGTGAGAGAAAACACACAACAGAACAATGGCTCAGCCGAGACAAGGCGAGCCAAACCTGCCTCTTAATGACGTGGACCAATTACAGATTTTTAAGGGAATGACAGGCAGTCATTAGTGGTTAATCCCTCACCGCTGCACCTGCGTGGTGACATCATCGACACCACAGGGAGGAATGTGGATATGTTCCCCTACAAACGTGCGTCTGTATGTGATTTATGGTTGTTTCCTGCTGTAAATACCAACATAAAGCCTAATGAATGTGTTTTACATGAAGCTTTGTACCTTCTGAATGTTGTTTTTTTTTTTTGTTTTGACTGTAATCTACTGAAAATAATGTGACGGTTGTTTCATACTTGTGCTCAAAACAACAGGTCAGGACAGGAAGTGTATTCTGCTATCTCCAGGCATCTATACAATATAAAGCATGTGTGTTGAAAATAAAACATAATGCCACCGACTTCTTTTTCAATTATTATCAATGCCATGTCAAAACATCCGTGATGCACAAATCTGCAAAATGTTAACTGACAACATATAATAATATCTACAAGAAGATATGTTTTTTAGAAGGTGGAAATGTCATATTAACTTTTATAACATTTAATCAGAACCGTGGTGTTTCCCTAAATTTAACCAAGTCCAGAAAGCCTGGTCTCCTGTTCTTTGTACAGCCATCCTCCACATTGAACACCTCCCTACTTTGTCCCCAAAAGTTGCTGAAGATGAACATAATGGTCCAAAAAGGTTAATTTAGTCTCCAATGAAACCTATTAATTCTTTTTTTTTTTTTTTGACAGACTAGTAAGGTGGGGATTTTTGTTTTTACCTTGACATGCTTCAACTGCTGTCTTCCTGCAGTCTTCCTCAGAAGAGTCAGGTGATGTTGCTGTGATGTGTCCTATCAGCTGTCAGCCGAAAGGACATCGCACAAACGCACAAACTTAACAGATGAAGACATGTCACAAGTATTACAATGTGTAGCCAAATCCACTTATTTTCAGCTTAAAGGAAATGCATACAGACAAAAAGAAAGCTTTGTCCTGGGGGATCCAATATCGGCTATCATGAGTGGATTTTTCATGAAAGATCTCGAAACAAAGGCGATAGAAACGGTACCTACACACTGCAGACTCACGCTCTGGAATAGATATGTTGATGACATGCTGGAAAAGGTAAAATCTGAAACAAAACAAAGAAACAAAAAAAGCCATCGCTCCCAAAGAGGACGGCAGCATAAAGATAAAAACAATCTAGAGGAAACCAACACATATGGATCAATACTCACTATGGACATCAGAACAGTCCATAGCACCCAAACTACCAGAAGTCAGAACCTTTAAACTGGAGAAACAGTGGTGTGTATACAGTTGTGTGTAGAATTGCATTTTTTATATCCTCATTCCCCTCTACAAATATTCATCACCCCGATCTCTCTTGCACACACACTCACACACATGCACGTACACACACACATCCATCAGCGCGTTTTTTGCTATAGCTCTGTTTTTTTGTTTTCCTTTGTTTTGTTTAAATCACATTTCCATTATTATGTGTGTCATTGTTTGTCTCTCTTGACTGTTTGTATCTTGTTGTGCTTATTTTTTTACTTGTATTGTTGTCACTGCATTTCACAATAAACAAATAAATAAATAAATAGGAGAAACACGAAGGACCCTCTGAACACAAAAGAAAGAGTATGTAGAATACAAAGAAACATCTGGAAGGCGCGCACGAGCAATAAAAAAAAAAAAAAAAAAGAACAGAAGAGCCTAAAATCACCCAAAATCAGACCACTGCAAAAGCGAAAAGCACATCATGGACTGGGAAAAGACCAAAATCATTCAGTCACAGAGCAAGAGGCACCGCCGTTGGATCGGGGAGGCCCTGAGATTCAGAAATGGGCCCCAACAACAGTAAACCAGGAAGAGGGGGCGTACATGTTGTCTCAAACCTGAACCTCAAAAAACTGTCGAACAATGAGAGACCTGGTTGTCTCCACAGTACATCAATGCACATCACAACACCATCACGTGGCTCTTCTGAGGAGGGAGGACTGCAGGAAGACAGCGGTCAAACATGTCAAGGTATAAAATCCCCCAAAAAAAACAAAAAAAACACCTTACTAGTCTGTCAATAAGAAAATAATTAATAAGCTGAACGTAATGGTGTCAGAAACTACATCTAATGCAAAGCAAATTAGTAATATAGAAATGTAATTTTGAGAGGACAGGTTTGACCTCTGTCCTGCCAGTCTGTTGGGGCCATAGCAACGAGAAATGCTCCTTTTTTCCTGAAAAAAGCATGAGGGGGCTGGAAAACAATTAGAAGTAATGGATCTCTTGAAACAAAAACAGAAAGCATTAGAAACCGACGCAAATATTGGGGTGGTGGCTGAACAAATACAGATATGATTACAAACACCCCTGCAGATCCCTTGAGTGAACTCCAATGAAAAAAGATGCTCTCAACACACAAGCACGCTCTCTCCCAGAGGACACCATCAAAATGGAAAACACAGAAAAACAGGACAACCTCGTGAACGAGAGCCATTCCTCATCTTCTGTCTCCTCCTGCTCCTGCAAGAGTTTCCTGTTCCACTGAAACGGAACAGCCAGTGGCTTTATCAAGATTTATGAGCTAAATCATCATTGGAAATATAAGACACTTGTTGGGGCGCAGGGGGAGACGGGGAGAGAGAGGAAGCAATGGTGCCGGCTGCAGAGGACGAGGGAAAAGGGAGACAGAGAGAGAGAGAAAAACAACAGAAAGAGGTGAAAGGAGGAAGACAAACAGAGGGAGATAGGAGGATTTTGGTGAGAACAGATGTCTAGACTTGATCTAAAAAACCATCTTCATTGCTATCTTTTATGCTCCTGTTGTTTTCCTCTCTAAATGTGCTGACATCCCATTTGAAAGCTGTTATCAAGTGAAACACTGAAAACAAGCAGAAGTGCAGCAGAGATAAAGGGCTGAATGGACTGGAGACAAATGGAAAATGAGGTGAATCTCAAAGTCCATCAGACTCAGCTGTTATATTACCCAACCCCTCCTGATGATGCACTTATTCTTCTCACTTCACTTTTTTTCCCCCCAACAGGAAAACAACAAAAACACACACACATGAAAGACGGTAAGCTGAGGCAAAAACAACAGATATATCACACTGTTACATGGTCACAACAGGCCCAAAGGTTCACAAGCACAAAAATCGATGTCAGGGCAGTTTTTCAAAAGTCATGTACAATACGGAATATTTTTACAATCTTTGAAGTAACACAGTACTTGAGGAGAGAAGACTAATATCAATCTCACGTCTGTGCGTTTCGCAGCACAGAGCTGGGGCTCAGCCCTATGTTCCTTTAACATCAGGGCTCGTCCCTCCATTACTGAGTTTGGGTAACTATGTCAAAGTATGTCTGTAACTTTTTCGTATATCACACTCAGGCCTCGATCATACAGATCATGTTTTAGCAGCCTGGAACCGCTTTTTCTAAAGGTTGAAGCCAGGAGGCAAAAGACAGTTTAGATGATTTTCAGGAGAGTTGCGTGTCAGAGCTGTTTTTCACAATGTATACGTTATAATGTGCCTTCTGGTCCGAACTCATTGTTTTGTTAATTAAAAAAAGAAAATTACAATTTAAGAGGGTTGTGTATGTTTTGAAATATGCAAAGGGAGAACCCATGTAAAATTCAGATGTATTCCAGTTTTGGAAGTCTAATTATGGAAAAGACTCAGTACTGAATTGAAATTTAGTTTATTTTTATTTATGCATTTATTTTAGAAAAAAATGATTGAAAATGATTATCCAAAAGGAATACAGTGTAAAATAAATGAGGATTATGTTTTAGAGTATTACTTTTTTAAAATTTGCTTAATTTGATTTCTTTGGTATTGCTGTTATTCTGGGTTAATAAAGGACAAACAAAATAAGCCTTCTGCTCAGCCTTTTCAGTTAATCTTTGTTTCTCATGATTTATGTAACAAAAATGAAAAATAATTAATTGATTCATTCATTTATTCATAATAAAGAAATAACTCGTGTCAAATCTTACCTCATGCCAGGAAATGCAGGATGCAGGAATCATCAGGCAGTGAAGGCTGTCCTAACAGGCAAAAAAATCCAAAGTAGTAGGCAGGAAACAAAAGTCCAAAATGAAGCTGGTAAATGTTCCAGGGGTCAGTGGTTTGGAGGCAAAGGGCAAAAACAACACAGCAACTGAGACAAACTGGCTGGGACTGAATGCAAAGGCTGATGAGGAGAGTGTGGACAGGTGTGTAGGTGGGTGGGGCAGTCAGGTGATGGGATGAAGGAGGGACGGTCCGAGGACATCTGGTGGATGGATGCAAAGTGGCCATGATCGGGCCTGAGGAGCAGATAATGTGGCTGGAGAAGATGACAAAGTGAAACACATCCAGGCTTCTTTAGTTGCTGATGTTTTTGTCTCATGGTCTTATTATGTTTGCTGAGTTGTTGTGGGATTGCAGATGGTTATTTATGTGGACCTGCACTTGTACAGCACTTTTCTAGTCATTTTTGACCATTCAAAGCACTATGAGTCATATTCTCCCATTCACACATTCATACACTGATACACTGATCACTCATCAGTTTTTTACACATATACATACACTCACACACCAACAGGAGTAATTTTGGGTGAAGCATCTTGCCCAAGGATTCTTCAACATGTTAAGTTGAGGAGTCGGGGATCAAACCCCCAACCTTCTGAACATAGGACGACTCACTGTACCTCTGAGCCACAGCCGCCCTGGTAGTTATGACCGAGCACATATGTTTTATTTTAAAGCACTTTTTATTCATATTAGGTTAAAAGTTGAATCAAGTTTCAGATTTTAGTGTTAATACGTGTTGTTTCATTACATGAAGATTCAGCCCTTTAAATATATAAATTTTTTGAGTTTTTCCGTATGTTTTGCAGCTTGTAGGCCACTTACAGGATGTGCACGTGAAGGAGGAGATAAATATATATGTGCTTTATCAAGCAGTTTGCCTCATCAAACTGATTACTTTATTTTTTGCTTACATTACTTTGGATGAGGGCAGCACAGTGGTCTTGTGGTTAGTACTGTTGCCTCACAGCAAGAGGGCCCCTGATTCAAAACCCGGTTGGAACAGGGTTCGGACCATGGGCGGAGTTTGCATGTTCTCCCCGTGTTTGCGTGGGTTCTCTCCAGGGTATCCGGCTTCCTCCCACAGTCCAAAGACATGTAACTCAGGTTGAGGTTGTCTATATGTGTCGGCCCTGCGATAGTCTGGCGACCTATCCAGGGTGTGCCTCGCCTTCCGCCCGATGACTGCTGGGATTGCCCCCCCCCCCGTGACCCTTACCAGGACAAGCGGTGACTGTGATTGATGTTGTGTTGATGATATTTGTGTATTTTTTATAGTAAATGAACAAAAATCTATCAGCTCATGTGCATTTTATTATGACAGTAACTAGCAGAAATAATGTAGAACTTGACAGTATTCAAATCAAAACAATTATTTACACTAACAGGTACTATAAGCGGTCTCATTATTAACCAAATTCAACATTTTCTTTTTTAAATTGTGGCTGACTGTGGTGTCATGAGGTGCATCTGATATATAAGTTTAAGATATAATCTTAAACTATTTCTTCAATGTCATATGACAAGGATACAAATTATAATTATAATTGCATTAAAACCAGTTAACTAATGGAGCTCAATTTGACTAATTTGTCTACTCTGTCAGGGCAGCATCATCTGTTGTCTGATCTCCTCAGTTTAACCTTAAATTCTAACCCATCTGCTCTGCAGAGATCTGCTGAATATTTAATTGCACTGATTTGAGAAAAAAACAACTTTAATCAAAATTCAAACAGTGGAGTGCTTGATAAATGCCAGCCCTCATTATTTTGCAGCTTGTGCCACCTTTAATGAGCTTAGTGTCTGTCCACTGAACAATACGACACTCTGAAATGACTGCTGAGCCACGTGCTTCTGCAAATTGAATCAAGTGCGTCTACAACTGCCTGATTTTCATATGACTGACTAATGAATTGATGGAGGTGGCGCAAGCTAAAGTAAATGAGCTTATGTTCCTTTTCTGAAAGTTTTATGCTGCTTATATACTGTATTTCCTACTGCATGCAGATATGTCTGAAGGAACCAGAGAAACAAACATAATGTGAGAGATAGAAAAAGCTTAAAATGCAAAATAAAAAGATGGACATAAATGGTGTACTAATAGGTTAGAGTAAGTTAACCCTTTAAACCTGGAGCAACATCACATTTCTTGTGCTGCTTTCAGGTGCCTTTCCCAAGTATTAAAACCTTTGAACCCTGAGAAAACTGGTGTAATTTCTTTACAAAAATAAATCTGGGGAAAAAAAAGTGTGATAAAAAGGCAATGAACCACTTGATAAGAAATGTTCCACAACTTGCAAGAAATAAATAGATTCTGAAAATTATTTTCAAAAAAGCTAGGGAAAAATGTTTGTGGAAATTAGAAAAAAAGCTAAGGAAAAACTATATTTATAATTTTTTTTATCACATATTTGAAAATATGTTACAAAACTATTAAACATTTTAGCTCTTTTTAAGGCTTGTTTGTGTTGTTGGATATTTCCTCTTTCCTTTTCTTTTTTTGTTGTTGTTTTTACTTATTTTCAGGTAAATTTTTTGTAGCCTTCTTCTCATATTTTTGAATGAAAACAAGACAATTTTCTCAGGTTTCAAAGGCTTAAAAAAACCCCAATCAAATAAAGAACAAACAGTAAGAAAGTATTAATAAGCAGAACAAAAAATAAGACACCCGATTCAAAGTGTGTGCAGACAGTATAATAAGCATCAGGAGCCAACAGCAGAAAACACTGGGGAGCCTGATGCAGAGAGAGCAGAGAAGAGAGCCAGTGAACGAGGGATGGGCTTTTGATGGAGTCTCATCTGGAGTGTTTATGACGAGGCAGCGCCAGCAACGTAATGAGTTGACTGATCAATCTTTCCTCCTTGCCCCGCTGGATCAATAGCACTGTTTTGACATCCTACATTAAGCTCTAACTAATAGCCAGATTGCTAAATGCTTTTAAGAAGGAAAAAAAAAACATATCCAGGGCGATCAATAATGCAATCACACCAGTGACTCTCTGTACAGGGAGGAGGGGTGTGCTGGTGTTTTTTGTGAGAGTGGTGAGTGTTAAGGGCCAAAGTGTTACCTGGTTCATGAATTGTAGGACTTATGGACTTATTTGTGTGTGTGAGTGGTGTCGGGGCAGCTGGGAGTTGTGGTCGGGGGTGGAGAGCGGCGGCGTGTTTAGGGTTTGAACCTCGGCGGCCTCAGTGGGACAGTTTGTTGACTTGGCTCACAGCTCCGTGGCTAAACCACCAAGACTTTAAAAACAGTGCTCACTGACAGGGGAAATGAGCCTTAACAGCTTTGTTTAATAATGGCTTTGTATGCATGAATATTAAACAATCCTAAAAACCCACTGTACACCACCTACTCAACACCAAAAAGCAGAGAGGCGCAATTAGAGGCTAGCTGCTGAGCATAGTGGAGAGTTTAGCAGACAGAAAGAGTTGGACTAAAAATACAGCTAAAAGAGAGTGAATATTGGACTTTATGAGGTGGACAGAGACACGACTCCAAATGAATGACAATGTTGCTCTGCGTCTGCCGGATGTGTAAATAAGCCATTGTTGTAACAGGTTCCACATATCGTCTCGCGTCAGTGTTCACAGCTTGTTTCCGCTATCAGTTATTGTCAGGTTTTAAAGTTGATTTCGGTGGATGAATCTTGACTTGAAAATAGCAGCTGACAAAACAAGTACTCCAAATTAAACAACACTATATGTTGTCTGAACGACACATGAGGGTTTCTGGTCTAAAAAATTGTGGTGAAGATAAACTATGCAGGATTTTCCTAAAAACCAAATCCAAATGTATAGACTCACACAAAAGAACAATGACAATTAGTGTTAAATCAAAAAAGCAAAGGTTTAAAAAACAAATAAACAAGAAATTACCCAAAAATGTGCTGAAATGTTTAAATAAATAAATATATATATATATATATATATATATATATATATATATATATATATATATATATATATATATATATATATATATTTGTTTTTTTACTTGTAAAATAATTTAAATATATAATAATAATAATTATCAACCTAGGTTTTCCTAGTCATGTTTTTAAAATTCTGCCCTTATAAAACACAATAATAATAACAACAACAATAATAATAATAATAATAATGATTTTTAGGTCTTTTTCAACTTTTACTAATTTCTTGCAAATTTTGGGACATTTGGGACATTCCAAGTTTTAGAAAGAAATCAAACCAATTTGCTCAGGTTTCTAAGGGTTAACTTGTTGAATACAGTTTTATTATTACCAAAAACTGTTAGTACAAAAATAATGCCCACATGTTAATAACGCAAAAATATCCCACAAGTGTCTTTCTGGCTTTCTTTCTTTGTTTTGAGGATTAGCACATGAAGTGTCGATAACCAAGAGATGATATTGCAGAACAATTTGTGCATAAGCACACAGTTCCTACAGAGTGCATTTTTATATGTCCACATGTGAGCGTACACTCAATGGCCAACAGGTTTTTGTTCAGGACTAACGGGGTCAGGGATGCACCAGGTTGATGGCATTGGACAACAATCGCCTTCTCGTCTCCACCTCCACAAAACAAGAGGGGGATAAAAAACCCTTTTTCATGAATTTTTCAGGCAAGCGGTGCTTCTCGGGCTGAAAAGCCTCTCCTGTACAGTCGGTTCATGCATTTTTAAAAAGAAGAAACACATCGGACAAAATGCCATGGATTTAAAGTGCAGGTGTAAGGGTGGCTGACCTGGTGTCTTACTATTTGCACAATTCACAGAATCCTCTTTACACAGCCCGACTCAGGAGCCGGTGATGAATCATGAGGAGAATTGAAATGGCGGCCTGACAGATGAGCACGGAGGGCAAAGCAGAGAGAGGGAAGATGCACACGCAAAACATCCTCTATACATAATCAAAACAGCAGAGCATACTGGTTTGGCAAAATTACCCTGAAACAAACAGAGTCTGTAATGATTTCTGTGAGCTCCCAGACTTGAACTTTAAGCCATGTTGATTTGAATTTCAGGGTGCTGATTGTCAGAGAGGCTAATTGCGTGCAGATGATATCATGATGACAGTGTGATTAGGCTCTAATTGCTGAGCAACTTTTTAACTTTTAATATCACTAATGATGCAAATCCAAATGTCTTTGCTACAGAGTGTGCACTCTTTCTGATATTTGTGGGAGTATTTTGAGCGGAAATAATTGATTGAACCATTAGCTTACAGATCGACTTAGTTAAAGTCATTTGTCAACTCCAGCTTTTCCAGTGTGATGGTTTGCTGCATTTCTTTGTTTAATAGTAAACTGAATATTTTTAGGTTTAGGGCTTTTGGTCAGACAAAGCAAGAAAACATTTTTAGTGATGAATAACTTATGAATTGCACTTTTCACTCTGTTACACTCTGCATGTGTAGCTAGGGACGTATGTGACGTGTTGTATGTGATGTATGTAACGTGCCATACAACATGTTACAGTAGTAGTAGTAGTAGTGCAAAGTACTTACTTAATGCCAAACCTTTATGTTTTTTCAAAAACCCAACCCCATAGTTTTCGAGGGGAACTGTGACTGAACATTAGAGAGGTATTCACGGCCAGTCACATAAGTCTGAGGAAATCAGTCTAAGCTGACATTTTGGTATGAGAGAACATTGAATATATTATTCATTATTTATTGATGTAAAGCTTCTGTTTAACCACAAACTGTCAGTGAAAAAGGATCCAAACATGCAAACTTATCTCATTTGCACGTGATTTATTATAAGTTTTGATCACAAAGACTTTTCTTCAGTGTTATTTCATTTTATAGACCAAACAGTTTTCCCAATCTATCTTATTGATTTGATTTTATTATTTATTTTTCCTTTCCCTTTCCTTTTTTCCGTCTTTTGTAATGTCTTAAACTGTCAATTTCTGCTGCTACACTCAAGCTCTCGCTGTTCTTTTGATTCAGAAGAAATCACAAATTTCCCTCTCGCTCAGGAAAGGAAGTTATAGATTTAAAAGTGAGTTGCACAAGGGAGCATCAACAGAAGATGCTGAGGGAAAGATGGGAATTTCTCTTTCATATCCTCCATCAGAAGTTTCAGTCTGGGGATTTCTTTCAGCGTACACAGGCTCATTACCATTCAGGTCCTCTTAACCAGCCTTCATCTTTTTACTGCTCTCCTGTTTTTCTTCCTCTCCTTTTATATGATGTCTCCTGCAGTCATCCCTTTTCTCCTCTTCCTCCTCCTCTGGCTCCACCCCCTGTCCCTGACTCTTCATCTTCCCATTTGCTTCCATATCTCTGCTATTAAAACAACTAAATTATTAAACCTATAGTGATAATCAATCAATAACACTCATTCTTAGAGGGATAGACCGCTTAATAATTGACTAATCCTGAGGGGACCTCTGCCCCCAGTGAGTATATGAGAGTGTGTGTGTGTGTGTGTGTGTGTGTGTGTGTGTGTGTGTGTGTGTGTGTGTGTGACTGCACATGCGTACAGCCTCTTGCAGGGGCCCATCCATTCGCATTTGTGTGCACCTGCATGTGCTTATTGTTCCCTCTGATTGAGGCGAGCGTTATTGAGGTAGACTGCCTCTGATGAGGGTCATGGAGGACTAATTAAACCCTTAACTCTCATTTCTAGAGACGCAGGAAAAGAGAGCCATCAATGGATGTAATTAGAATGACTAAGCCACAGGTGCAAAAGGGTAAACAAACACATTGCATGCGTCGTCACATGACTCCAGCAGGATTTTACTCCTTCATGGAGACAGTTTGGTGATACATACCTGTAAATCTTTCAGCCTTTTAAATCTCCTCGCATAGTTCAACCTCTAAACGAAGACTGTCCTCATTTAACCTGTTATTGTGGAAACAGAGAAGTGACCTACTTACAAAACAATGTGCACATGTCCAACTTTATGTATCCTGTTCTATCAAGGATGGAGGTCCCTAAAATCTTTGTAACATGTGGTTTAATGTGCCATATAATTCAAATCATGACATTAACATTGTTTTATTGCCTTGCTTTTACTTTGAAGAGTTTGAGAACATTTGTTATTTTAAAGTAACTGCTAAATTGCATCTCAGTCTGGTCTTACCTCCAGATTGTCAAAATTTGCCAGCTGGGCAGTGTCCCCAGCGTCACTACAATGAATCCATAACCAAGCAGTTTTGTTGCCTAAACTATAAACTGTATCTAAAGACAGACAATGTGGCTCTACTTCCTCCTGATGTAGAAAACATAAGACAGAATATCCTGGATATGGCTGCTGACATCTCAGCATTTCAACCTGACACCATCCAGCAGAGTATTATACAGCGGCAATAGGTGCCTCATAGTGGCATATCATACTGCCGCAAAAGGTGGCTTTTGTGCAGTGAAATCGCTGACAAAGCAGAAGTATTTGAAGACTTCGGGATGAGAATGGGCTGGATACATCTGTCCATACAATTGATCTGGATGTTTTGGCTTTTGGAATATCTGTCATGTCGTCAATCTTCGCAAAGATTAGATAAATAAGGTACGATGTATGAATTAATGAGCTTTACTGGTACAAACGGCGCATTTTTGAACTTTAAAGAGAACCAAGCCAACTGTTTCTCTTTGTTTTCAGTCTAAGCTAAATTAATCACCTCCTAGTTTCAGCTCTATACTTATATACTACATAGGATTTTCATAGAAATTAATGTATAGACTTACACTGAAGTAATCCCACTCGAAGTGTGTGGCAGTGGATTTTTTCTGCAGAGACTCTGCCCTCTGCCTAGGTTTTCTTGTTTTATTTTTATTTTCTGTGTTTGGGACATTTATGAGCATTTACCCCCACAGGGCTCTGATGAGGTTGGGGCTTCATAAATAAATAGCGACCAGGTGTCAGGCCATAAGCAGTAGATAACCAAGAGACACAATGCAGGGAATATGCAAATATAGACTGAACACCAAGCGAGAGTGAATCAGGGATCTCGACTTTTACTTTTACTTTCACTGCAGAGCGTGTTGACAAACAGTAACCGACAATCCTGCACAGTAGTAAACATTTAAACACACAAACATGAGAGTGGTATCAATTTTCTCACTCTTGGAAAAAAAAAAAAAGCAAATACTTTTTAATAATAAACAAAAAAACTTTGGCTCATTTTGCACCATTCCTCATTTTGACAAGTAAGTCCAACAATGGTTATGAATGGACGATGATCCAGCTCAGCTTGTGTTATCGTCAGGTTCATGTATTGTATTATGTGCTCAGTGGAGCTTGTTGGATGGTTCACACACTCTGATGTATTGTAGCGCCTGTGAGTCCTTGCTCTTAACATACCAAAGTGCTTTGAAGCTCTTTCAGTCAGGAATTCACCCCTCATCCCATCTCTGCCTCCTGCATCCATAACAACTCTCCTGTCTATCGCAGCAGTCGAGCACCGGCTGCCTGCCTCAATCCTTAAATTACCTCCTAAATCTTGGAGGAGGGTCACACAACTGCTTTCTTTTTCTCTGATGAGATTGGAAGATACCTCTTACCTCGACAGGCACTCAGTCAACCATCGGGGTCGCACAGGAGGTCACATATTTTAGCCTTTGGTAGATTACAAATATTTTGAGTGACACCTAAGAGGGGAGGACATAGCATTAGCAGAAATGATGTCATGTTTTCCCATTGTTTTCAAAAAAACACGATCGGGTCGTCGGTCAGGTCGGGGATACTCAGGTCATAAACAAACTGTCCATCACCTGTCACACACCTGAATTCCCAGCAGTCTCCTTGTTGCTGTTGGATGATTGTCTGTTTAAGATTCCTCCATCATCCGTCTTTCGTTTGGCAATTAGCCCTGTCAATTAAAGAGGAAGATAAAAGCACATGCAGATAAAGGATGTTGTAAAAACTGGCTTTAAATTATTTATACTGTTTGCACTTCTACATTAACAGTTTAGATGTAACATACAGTAAATGATGGTGACAGCCCTGTAACACATCACACTGCAACTGTGCACATCAGCAAAAGCACCAAAAAGAAGAAAATATGCTGACCAATTTGACAAACATGCTACAAAGAATAAAACCAACGAATGGTTTGAAAATGAGCAAATAGTTTTTTTCTTGCAAAACTAAAAAAAATCTGGAAGCAAAAATCTCTTCTTAGTACCCTATTGCTTGTCAACATTACGTTATTGAAGGGGCTTAATCATGTTTTAATCACGCTTTATCATGTCAAAATATTGAGAAGTCAAACACCTGGAAACGCTTGTGCTGTTTTGCTTCTTTGAGTCGAAATCTGATTTTTTTTTTCAAAGTTTTGTGCCAATGATGGACTTATTTGGCCATTTTGAAAAGGTCACTGTATATATAGTATATATAGTATAATATCTCCTCCTATCCAAAAACCCTGTAGACATCTAAGCCTTTGTAATGTTTGACAGTAGGTGTGTTGCTCCTAATGACAAGAAATGTGGGGTTTCTGTTGGGCATGCACCTCTAACATAGCCTTGAAAACTGTTTGCTAGTTGGGTTGTGTACAACATCCATTACAACTGAGCTGACCGTAAACAGAGCAGAAAAAGGCCACGTGTCGCAAACTCTGATAAAAACCCCAAATCAGACACATATTTAGAATGCATGCCCCAAAAAGGCCTACAAGTTAAATAATAATCACTACAAAAGTAAAAAAAAAAAAAAGAAAAGAAAAAAGAAAAAAGAAAAACAGAAGTTAGATTTATGCTTTATCTTAAGTATTTTTCTTTATCATATTTTTTAATTTTACAAAAATACTTGAGATTAATTGGTAGTTTTGTCAAATCTATGTTTGGTAAACCCACCTCCTACACAGGTCAGCATAAAGCCGCCTCACTGAGCTTTTCTACAGGACTTTCCAAAACCAACATGGCCTGCATCATACAATGACTGACAGCAGAAAAATGAACTCCATGAACCAGAACAACAACATCAGATTTTATTGTCCTGTGTTTTGCAACCTAATCTGTTCAAAGTTTAAAAGAGGACTTAATTGCAGAACACCAGGCAGGTTTGAAACAACAAAAAGTGAGCTTCAATGACATAAAGCTATTTCCAATAGAAGAAAACAAGAAGGCAACACAACCACAGGAGCAGGCTGAAGTTAAACAAAGCACAAATGAAAAACACAAAAACTAAATAGGCACAAACCGGTAATTGAGAAACACAGAGAGGGAATCCAGCAAGGAAGACCAGTGCAGATAAACTGATCAAAAATAGAAGGGACTCAAAGGAAGGAGGGCTATAACGAGGGACAGGTGAAACAAATCAGGGCATGGCAGACAATCAATATGGTGGGAAAAACGCAAAGACAATAAAATCAGACAGGACACAGGAGGAGTAAACCTATAAAAGAAACAAAAAACAGACTAAGGGCTCATTTATGGTCAAAATTACATACAGAGACAGTCCTCTGCGTTTATTTTGTCTGTGTTTGTGCATGTTTTCTGAAAGCGTACGGACGCAGACGTAACGTAGCAGTATGGTCGGAGATCATGGGGATAGTGTAGCCTAGCTCAAGTGAGATATGAATGTAAGAGAAAATTTTTTAAAAATTCACAAAGGCAGAACATAATGAAGCAGTACTAGAGTGAATATAATTTTCCACCCAAATGTCCAACACCTTCTTACTCTGAACTCGTCACGTGGTGCTGCTCTGTCAGGACCTTCTACTTATGACGTTTTAGGTAGGCTTCTGCATCAGCTCCGCGATGCTGTTTAGTGAAGTCAACAAACACACATGGTGGCACAGATGGTTAGGTTTAGGCAACAGAGGCACATGGTAAGGTGTAGAAAAAAACATCACATCACAGGAAGCAAACCACAGACTCCCACATGAAAGTTAAAAAGTTTTCTTCAATCCATCCACCGGCCCTGCCTCTCGCCCTACAGGGCATTATGGGGGCAAATGACGTCATTACCAGCAGCATTTCAACCTGACACAGACTGTCCTCTTGTCATGCTGCTGCTGCAGGTGCTGTCTGGCCATCCGCCAGCATATAATAACACCGGGAATGATTTTGTGCAGCCGTGTTTTTTGTTGACGCCGTCCAGTGGCATATTATGCGGATGCAAAAGGTGGCATCTAGCAGTCTTACACTGAAAGCACTGCAGAAGCAACAGTATTTGGTGACTTTGTTATAAGAACAGGCTGAATGTTTACAGCATTTGAGATGGAGGTATCTTTTTTGGTACACAAAGGGAGTGTAACTGAGCCCTAAACATGAATGAATTACATTAAACTGGTGGAAACACAAGAAAACAAAGTCCTCTAAATATAACAAATAATCCGCAACAGTAAAGTCTCAAACAAAAAATTGGAGGAAAATAAAACACTGTCACTTAATTCTGTTTTTTTCCATGCAACTTGAAACATTTTGTATTTGCTTGAGCTGTCTGAATGTGCAGCATGTTTCTGTATCTGGTTGTTTTCTATAGTTACAGTAAATCTTGTGATGTTTTATTTTGTCAAATTGGCAGACATGTTTTCATCATTTGCACGTTTTCTTTAGTTGCAGTGCATTGAGCTCTCAGGGCCACTGTAGTAAAAAAAAAATGTGTGTACAGAGAGCAGGATGCATAGAGATCGCTGCACTCCTATAGCAGACGTACTTTAACTTACATATTAATTACACTCCTGAGACAGTGTGTGTGCCAGTCTGTCTGTGTCTGTCTCTCTCTCGATCTATCTTCACCACTCACTCTCTGTTTCACCACGTTCATTAGCACCATGTTTGGTGTTCTGTCTCTTCCCTGGCGTCCCGTGAACGTCCGTGCTTTATGCTTTATGTTAAGTGTGTCTGTATGTTTTATGCATTCATGTGCACAGTGTGTTTGGAGCACACTAAGTTTCCGTGTTTACGCAAAAGCAATGGCTGTTGACCTTACTGGCGTCCATCCATTGACGTCCCCAAGTCGCCTTGGCCTGGGATCTGACTGGACGCTGACACAGGACTATCAGAGCCTCCTGTCTCTCTGTCTGCCTTCCCTTTCACCGTCTCTCTCTCTGACAGAAAGCTGACACAGGAGAACAGAGCTGTCCCCTTCTTTCTTCTCAGATCCTCAGCATCTTTTTCATTTCCTGTTATTTTCCTTAATCCAAACATCTGGATTCTCTGTTATTTCTCCCCATTGTTTTCCACATTTTCCTCTTACTTTGCATTTGAATTTCTTTCTTAATCTTAATTTGTAGACACAGTTTTGCTGTTTTACTTCTGCGCAACAATTGTTGTGTGTGGAAAAAACGATGCAGGTCTCCTGTTTCATGTCAGACTACAAACTTCTGGATAAACTTAATCAGCGTATCCTCATACAATGGTTTGTATGATACCTTCCAAATTAGCGTCTCTTAAATAACATTAGTTACCCAAAGATATTTATGTAAGGTTTAGGAAAAGAAACAAGGTGAGGATGTACCATAAAGTAAGTCAGAGTTTACTTGGCTCTGAACATGGGTCTCCAGGGGGAATATCCTGTGTTTACTTGACTACTCCATCACTCTAACCCGCCTCTTCACACAGACTTTTGGTTGAGTCCCATTTTAAAGCCTCATGTTCTACAAATAGACTTTAATAATACCAATTCATTTCAATGGTGTTGCTCGCTCAGCGCATACACCAAAAATGTTTCCAGCTTCCAGATTTACTTCTGCTCTAAGCTGCCCACTGAATATGCACAGTAGTGTTTTTCCTGCTGACCCCACTCAAGAGCTCCCACTCTGCTCATGGACTTTACATTGTGAACGACAGCACAGATTTCTTTTTGTTTTTTTACTTTTATTCTGCTCAGGGAATACTTTAGAATTATAAATCCAACATGGCTAAAACAATCAGAATAGAAAAATTGATAATTGACCTTGTTTGCAGGTGTTTGAGGTGTCCTGTCAACAGTTTTACAGGTGTCTCTTTTTAAATGGTGGTCCATGGAGAAAATGCCTCTTGGGTCGCAGGGGATTTTTTCACTGGAATACCACAAGGGGCCACTGTAAAAAAAAAAAAAAAAAAAAGGCTGCAAGGCTGAGCTGCCTCTCTGGGGGCCTGGTTCTGCATTACAGCTGTTGCCATCTTAGTTTTTTGGAGCTAGTAGTGACAATATTTGGGTGAGAGACTGGAGCTGTGGAGGAGAGGGAGTGGATCTGACTGAGAAGCCAAAGACACTATCAGCAGACAGCTTGTCACTCAAATCAGGCCACCCCTAAAAATATGTAACTTTAACTCTTAATAAGATGTCAATCGGTGAAATATATAAAAATTCACCCCCCATACAGTTGCCATAAGGGGGGAAATTGGCTATAGAGACAAAAACAGTTTTTTGTAGCTGGCTGTATTTCTGCTGCAGAGTCGGGCTTTATAACATGGGGGTCTATGGGGACGTACTCTCTTTCAGAATCACCCTCAAGTAGCCATTCACACAACTGCAGTTTTTGGCACCGCAGTGTTGACTTCATATTTAAGACTGTTGCTTAGTTTACACAAGAACATTGTAGGAAAAAATGCCCGAATAAATGTATCTGCATTGGGTTTTCTCTAAATTCCTGCATTTGTAGGTTGACATGTGAACACTACAGCAGTGCAGCAGCAGTTGTGTGTATCAGGCACTTCTGCTGAGAGCTATATTCCCTGTGACAATTGCTGTTTAAATTATTGAAAACAAGCTGAATGACACTGGATTTCTTATATATTTCTAAGCTGCCCAGAGCAGTGTTTTTTTTTTTTCCACACTTGTTTACCTCTGAATCTGTCCATTATGGATGTGCTGCTCTAACCTGCATCTCCAGACCAATTTACAAATACAAAATAGTCTGACAACAGGACAAATGACGTCAAGGCATACATTTCGGGGGGGCAGAGGACATGTGCTCCTCAGCATGTGCCTTTGTCACCTTAATTAAAATGTAAACGTTGAAGAGGACTTTCAAACTGAAATAATGAAGGACATTTACACAATAAACTGATGCAAAAAAGGCATAAATTGTTGCAAAAAAACTCAAGAAAATGCAGGAAATTAAGTGATGATGCTAAAAATGAAGTGTATATTCTGCAGTTTTCAATTCTGAATTTGATTTAGTCATAAAAATTGTATATTGTGTTTAAATATTATGATTCATTGCCATTTTCTGAATTGAGCACTTTCTGATTAAGACATGCAGGATGTGCCGGTGCTAATTTGTTTTTAGGAGCTTTATTTAACCATGTATACAGCCAATTCAGGATATTTGTCTCAACTGGGGTTTTTACTGTAGCTTGTGACACACGGCCTCTCGTGCGTTTACAGTTGGCTCTGTGTGTTGTCATGGATATGTTGTACACAAACTAATTCGCCAACAGTGTACAAAGCTGTGGGGTAGAGATGATGCAAAAGAAAATCCCGCATTTCTTGTCGCAAGTAGAAACGCACCTGCTTTTAAAATTCATGACAGACTTGGATATCAACAAGTTTTGGAATATGTGCAAATAACACAATGCCTTTTTGAGACGTTGAAGTGATAGTAAACTGTGAAAAAAAAAACTATTTTGATGCAAAAAAGCAACATGAGCAGCTCCAGCTGTTCTTTTCCATATTTTGTTTTGTATTATGTTAATCCGGGTATGCAGGGCTGCATGTAAACAGGAGTATTAGTTGAATGTTTATTTTCATTAGACATGTAAACAGTTAAGAGGGACTTTTGCCTTTGTCAGAGAAAGGGAAAAAAACGAGACTATTTTGTAAAAGTAAATGTACTCATTCATGTAAAACAGCAGGGTGATTTGATGTGTGTGTGTGTGTGTGTGTGTGTGTGTGTGTGTGTTTGTCCATCTCGTATCTCCACAATTCTGTCTATGTAGCAATATATACTTCCTGTTTCCTGCTTTGTTGGCCAATGATAACCTGATATACTCTGGGGAGCGCTGCGGGAGCGTCGAGGGGGGAAGTGGAGGAAAAGAGGCAAAGGATGAGACAGGAAGAAAGTGGAAAGAGATGGGTGGTAAAGCGGTGATGCATTTGGGATGAAAGTTTTTAAAAAAATCAGCTTTTGGAGATGCAATGATCACATCAGTCTCCATTGTGCAGATAAAACATCAGGAGTGCTTCGGACTGATATTATAGAGACACTGTAATGGCTGCTTCGGACGTTGTGTCAGTGAGTCTGAGCTGCTGTCTCTTCGTCCAACCTCTGAGGACACAATGCTGTTCGTTATTTAATTCATTTTAATTGGTTTCAAGTCTGCCTTATTTGCATGTGCATGCTAAGAGGGCATCTTATTGGAGGAGAGGTGGGAATGAAAATGGGTTGAAAAGCACCGAGAGAGAGAGGGAGAGAAAGTTGTATAAAGAAAGGCTAAAAGGAGGAATGAATGAACAAACAAGTGAATAACAGACGGGATGTGAGTAAGTGCTTCTAGAAAAATCAGTCTCTCTGGTTACCACGGCAACGAGAGGTGCAAGTTGGCTCTGCTCCCTACGTAACCAATTATGTCTCTGTGTGTGTGTGTGTGTGTGTGTGTGTGTATATCTACTATCTAGCGCTATTCATATGCAAAAGAGGAAAAACGGGTCCATGTGAGCGTCTGTGAAAATGTTTGCAGGGCATTTGATTTTAACGAAATGTGTTTGCATCAGTCGTCTGTGTCAACCTGTCTTTTGTCAGTTTATCACACACACACACACACACACACACACACACACACGAACAAGCAAACACAATGCACTGTGTTCACACTGTTGTGTTTCAAAACCGTTTACAAAAAGCAGCACATAAAGGCTCATAGCTTTACAATAACACGATCAGAAAGGGCTCCCCCTGCTGAGAGATGTTATCTGTGACACACCTGAGTGTTACGGTTTCAAGGTTACCTATCAAAGGGACACACGGGCGATTTTACACATGAAATTCATTTTACAGAGAGCCTATGTTACAAACTGGAGGGGTTGGGTTCGACACAATGGGGCATTTAGGAGGTACAGCGAGTCTGATGAAAGATACTATTGAGTAGCATTATGGCAATTGTAGGATCTCGTCTTTTTTACACGTCCAGCGTGACAAGGTGTCTGCCTGGAGTCGTGTGCTTTCAACATGAAGTCGATTGTGGAGGATGAAAAGCTCACTGGCAAGATCAGTGAGGACGACAAGCATACTTACATACAAAATTTATTTTGACTCACAGGAGACTGATATCTTGGTGTCTGCTGCTTCGAGTTTCATCATTCATTTTTTTTATCTGTCACTTTTAAAACCTTCTACTTTATTTAACTGCAATAGAGCGCTCCAGGGATGAGCTTACGTCACTGTGGTTCCTCGTCAAAAAGCCTCTGGGATTTTTCCATTGGATTTTGGATCATTGCAGAAAATAAGCTCTGTGGCAAACAAATGTTTATGATACTTGCACGTTTTGTTCGGTAAGATAATCTTCACAAATGAACACCAGTTGTTCAGCACAATTCAGCTTGATGTATCATCATCATCCTGGTTTCTTAGAGCCAAAATGGACCATATTTGGATGAGAGGGTGGTGCTGCGTGAGGAACGAGGGGTGAATCTGACTTAGAGCTCCAGGACACTATCAAGAGGCAATGTGTCACTCGAAGTGGCTCCAACCTAAATTACGCAGAACTTTAAGCCTTCATAAAATTATGACGATTGGATTAAACAAAAATTCACTTCCTGTACAGTTGTCACATATGTCACATATGCCAAAGCTGTGTTTTAGTACCAGGCTGTGCACGTTTGTTTTAGCTGTGAGGTTGGGCATTTTAAAATTGAGGTCTGCGTGGATTGACTTGTTTCTAGAGTCAGCCTCAAATGGCTGTTTGAGGAACTGCAGCTTTTGGCATTTACACACAACTTTCTTAATTTTTCAGGCCCAGAGGTTTCCGCTTGGTCTTTACAGACGTGACATAGGTGTATTAGGTACAAGAGAGAGGAGTCATCTTCACTAACAAAAACTCCTCTATCACAATATTCCAAAATTATTTCTTTATTTTATTTTATTTTATTTGGCATGTGTTTTTTGGGAGTTGAGTGCAAACAGTTTTCAAATACACTTCCTCTTCCTCCTGGAACAATGAACAGCAGGACTAAAATTGTCAAAAATTATTATTTTGGGGTATTCAGTTTTAAAGGATGCAGGCAGAGGAGCTCTCGGAAAAACACATTTGCACAATTTTTATTTATTCTTTTGTTAGTTTGGTGGTTTGAGAGAAAACGCATCAGTACTGCACATCTTAACCAGTGTGTGACAGTTGTCTTTGTGTGTGTGTATGTTTGTATTTAATTAGCTTTTTGATCTTTATAGACTTTTGCCATTGACACATATTGTCAGTTTGGATGGGAAAAAATACTGTGGCTGGCATCAGGCTGAGACACTGTGCTGTACGGGTTTGAATTTCGTGCCTTTAGTGTTATTGGCACTGCTTTTAACCATTCAACCATCTTCAAAAGCACTTCTCTCTATCATAATGTGTAGCAGCTTATACTGCTTAACTCTTTATTGAGGACTTGTGATGCCGAATTACAATGAGATCACACACACACACACACACGGTTTTTCCAGTGTGTTGCTGTGACATGCAGCCTATACACACACGTCTTTGTTAGGCCGTTCTTTGTGGACTTGTACCTTTTCATTGGAGCCATTCTGTCCCTCAGTGGGACCACCAGTGAGTTAGCGAAACGGCCAAGTCGGACACTGGCACTAATTGGCTACGCTATTAGAGGCCCACAGAGCCACACTTAGACTACAGAAATGAGCTCGTCGGTGTGAGGATGGAGGCTGGGCACGGTGCCGACGTGAATGCGTGAGACAGAGGGAGAGAGATTTGTAATTAGGGGTCTCTGATGAACATGAGAAACCTACAGAAGTGTCCTCTGACCAGAGCAGTTAATTGGTTGGTTGGTGCTGGTGTTTGTCGTGGTGACTGGGGGACACATTGGGGGGGTCTTTTGTCTGATGCACTTTAGCTGCTCTGATTGACAGCAGGGACAGGAAGTGAGGGCGTGGGGCTTAGAGAGGAAAAGAGCTTTTCTCTCTCTGCTGCCTTCCTCAGATTAACATTCTCCTCCACCTCTCCAAATTCCTCTCGTCCTCCTCTCTGCTTTTTCTTCCGCTCCTGCTTTCACTCTCTCTCTCCTCTCTCTGCCATGTCTCCTCCTCTTCTGCATCCTTCTGTCCGTTTATATCTATTCAGCGTCATACAATACTTTCTTTTAAAGACATGTGCTTGTACTGGCTTTTTTTTAACCCCCTTTCTCGCCTTGTTCATTTCTTCAGAAGCTAAAGATTAGGTTACACAGGGGCACTTCAGCAGCGGAGGTACACTGCTAAACAAGTGCTTATACAACTGTGCCACTGACACGAAGTGATTGAGTATGTACTTGTGCTGGATTAGCCCAGAAATAAATCAACTTAAACCAAACCAAGACAGAGCTTTGTAGACATGACCGGTGGTTTCACGGGTTAATTATCAGGTTTGTGTCATAGTTTCGGTGGAAACTGTACAAGAAGACGGTTTTACAACTCTTGATGGCTTCGGTGAGAAAAATAAAATCATTTTCTAGCCCTCAAGACTGAAGTGAGAGCTGCTGCGCACCAGGAGGTTGATTGAGGACAAAACATTACATCACCAGATTTTCGAAGCCTCTTCTCTCGCCATGTAACTGCTGCACTCGCCTGGAAACAGAAACATTATCTTTTGATCACCCGCAAAAATATATTTGCATAAAGAAGAATTACCTCCTCTTCAGTCTCTGCAGAGAGAAATATGCTAGGCAGATAGAAAGAAAGGTACCATTAATGCAACATTAGAAGCAAGGTTACAGAATTTATTTACAACAAAAAATGTTCATAGAATTATGTTCTCTATGGATGTAGGATTAAAATGTTGAAATTTAGTATAATTTACTGCAGAAAAAAAACATTATTCTTATAAATGGGTCTTATTTTTTGTAGTTTATTGTTTCACTTTGATTCACTCCCAGATATTGATTAGATATGTGGGGTAAATTCATAAATTTGTTTAAACTAATCAGTCATGTTTGCAATGACCGCACTCTATTAAGTTACACTGGTGAGAAATATATTATTACTGTGAAGAATCAATATTGATAAAATAAAAAGTATTATTGCTGATTTGTTTTTGTTTTTAAGAATTTAAGAGTTGCTGATGTTGCTGTTCCTAGTCTTCTGACAGTGAATAAATGATGGTAAAAGACAGAGATTCACAGATCACTTATTTTTAAGTCTGTCCCCCAATAATGCTCACATGTCCATATCCTACATTGCAAGAGTTACTGGTCACTGTAACTGTCCTTCCTGTCTACACTCGCTGTAAATTAATTCTAGAAGTGATTCAATGTAAATTTTAGCAGAGGCTGACATGATGCTTTATCGGTAAATATCTTCCATAGTTGTGTTTTTGAAACAGATTTCTTCTTTGTCTCAAGAGACATTATTTCTTTACTAAGCAATGGCAGAGGGATGGTAGCATGATATAAACCTCTTTTCCACTGGGCAAAAAAAACCACTAACATCTCGCTCTCGTCGTTAGTGGGAAAGGAAGATTCTTCACGGTACAAATGACTGTCGTAGTGACGGTTATTTGTCTGCTGCAGCTCTGATCGGCAGTGATAGAAACATGACAATCATGTACACACGTATTTTCACCCCTTTCTTGGTGGGACTGTCAGTAACTTCTGCGATTCTTTTTCATCTTAGCCACAAATCCGTCTGTGTCCATCCAAGCAGTGCTTGAACATTGGGTACTGAGTCTAAGAGATTAAATAAGTAACAGTGATTAAAAAAAAAAAAAAAAAGTCACCATCATGACATTATGTTAACCTATTTTGGGGCTTGATATTGACATGATAGTTTTTGGGGAAAAAAAACAACAACAACAAAAAAAAAAAACAAGTACACTCATCTACAGGCAATTGAAAACGATCACTTATACTTAGCAGGTTGTCCTGCCTTAAAAGAAAAAAACAGCATATAAATGCCACTTTTGGTGGTAAAAGGGTGTGTGTTAATGTGTGTCTCCAGCTGCTGAGACCTCACATTAACTTTGATTGAACTTTGAAATTGGCCCAGAGATGAGGACTGTGGATTTTGTACCCATCATTTACAGTAAAAAACTCTGGAGGAAGGGATCCTTTCAGTATGGACAGGAGGAACAATTACAGCGAGCAGCAGTGCTTCCGATTTACATATCATGTGCCATGTGAGTAATGTGACAAAGTCCCTAATTTGTACCACTACAACAATAATCACAATTTACCAGGATAGCTTGGATTTTTTGAAGTGGAGCTGTATGAGGTACTTACTCCATGGTCAGTGTATTACCTACAGTAGATGGCGGTTGGCACACTTCCAGTTTGTAGAAGCAGACAGGAGTACCCGACCAGAAGATGAGCATTATACTGCAGTGAAGGGGCAGCTGCAAAACATATATATTTTAGTCGCCTATTAAACCCTCCCCCCAAAAAATTATGATGAATTTTTTATCGTTATTTTTGCTCCCTTCAAAGCTAACAAACTCCTTTGAAAAAAACAGTGATTTTAACTTCAAGCACTAAATAGCTGCTGGTCTACCACTGCCTCGATTTTTAGTTAGTTTGTGTAGTTGTGTGACTCAAAGTCACGCAACAGCACCAACAAAATAACTGGAACCTTGAATTACAGCCTCTGTCCACAGCGGGACATGCTTAACTTCCCCCCGCCTGCTTCTCCAAACTGAGGCTGGACCAGTTGCCACCTGCTGTAGGTAAAACACTGACTAGGACTACCTCATACAACCCAAAATTAAAAAATCTCAACTATCCCTTTAAGCAGGCAATACCCAGAAATCCACTGAACTCTGCCAGCACATTATACACACATTTATATTGTATCTAAACATGCATGGACAAAATGCTTTGGTTTTGGAATGTTTCAAATAATAAAAATGTTTCACTTAATAAAAAGAGGCAATTCAACTTTCTTGTTAACAGTGAACAAATTATTTTTGCTGTGCACAGGTCATGTGCTTTTGAGTGAGTTAATCTTAAAAGAGAGCATTTGTAAATTATTGTTGTCAAAGTTCATTTGTCCCCAAATATGTTAACATTTTTCTCGCCGGGGACAATGCTAGACAGCTCTACAATGGAGTGGACAGGGTATTGCAAACACGAGTGATTGTTTAACCCTTAGAAACCTAAGTAAATTGGTTTGATTTTTTTCAAAAACATGGGAAAAAGGAAATAGGAAACCGAAATAAAAAATGACCTAAAAAAGAAAATAGCCAGAAAATTTAAAAACAACAAGGTCAACAAGGAATAACTGTGGAAAAGTGCTTGAAAAGTATTATTATTTTGTAACATAATTTTAGATATGTAATTATGATGATTATAAATACAGTTTACCCCTAGCTTTTTTCCTTTTCCCTTGACATTTTTTCCCCAGTTTTTTTTTAAATAATTTACTAAATCTACTAACTTCTTGCAAATTGTGAACAAGGAAAGCGACGTAGCTCCAGGTTTCAAAGGGTTAAACAAAGTCTGGTTTAACTGAATTATCCAAAAGTATGTCAGCAAGTGAAATTAAAGGTGAAAGCAAAACTATGAAAATAAAACCCAGATTGTAAGAAAAACATTTTTCCCTGTTTATGTTTTTGGTTTGGTCTGCCAATGACAGCACATTCTCCCCATAATTCAGTTAAGATCCATTACGGGTTTGAGAGAAATGTGGTCATGGGGAATTTCGGAAAAATAAAATACAGAGGAGATTTCAACACATTCACATTTTATTTCCCATGTCTTCACTGATCAATTTCCTGCATTACAATCAGCTTTAAATGAGGCGCTATCGCTTCTTGTTTACCTCAAAACGACAATAAAACAAAAGTTGCTCGACAAAAAGTGCTACAGACAAAACAAATATAACAGCACGCACAGTTCTCATATCATTTCTCGTATCTCATATAATTTTCTCACATACACACACACACACACATACACACACACACACATCCAGAACAATGACCTCCTTAGGTTTGTAAGTTGAAAGGAAGTAGAGCCAAGAGACAGAAAACAAGGGAATGAAAGAGGTCTGAGTGAAGGAGAGAGAGAAAATGTTTGGGAGGAGTGACAGAGAGTGAGAGGGGATAATCAAATTGAAAGAAGAAACACACTGTAAGAGCATTAGCGGAGCTGAATAATGGAATAACTTAAACTCCAGCGCACACACACGCACACACACACACACACACACACACACACACACACACACACACACACACACACACTTGCACTCACACACGCAAAATGCCTCATATACATACAGGTTTGCAAACCAGAAAACAATACTTAATAATTTACAAAGTAAAAACAACAGAATAGCCATGCGCTAGCTGTACAAATGCAACAGAAACGTACCTCATCTCCATAAACAAATAAAGAAATAATCAAATAAACTACTTCAAACTCTCATTACAAAGCACCATCTGTTTTTTTAATGCATGGGTCTTTCCTCAGCAAATCCACAAAATGTGCACACAGATTTGAGGATAAAAAGGAAACGAAATTCCAGTATACCTTTTTGAAAACATCACAGCAACGTTCCCGCCAGCTCTGGGCTGAGGACTTCAAACTAATGAGGTGACTGAAGTTGAGGTTTGCAAACTGTGACATGTTGTGAAGTGATGTTTCGTTCAGTTTGTTTCTCTTTGTTTTGCCTACATAGTGTTTATCCAAAGTGCAAAAGGTTTTATTTTTTGTTCTCTGCAGCTCATGCGCCTTGTTCGTTACTGCTATATCTGACATTATAATACTGTCGATCATTAAAAATGATGAAAACACTAACTTTGCATGTGGATATTTTACATTCCATCTTTTACTGCTGACCAAGAACCTGTGTTTGTTAGTTTGTGGTGTTTGTTTATATCTTCATTTCATGTATTATACAAGGTTTGTCTCGATAAAGACGTGAACATTCTACATCTGAGTGATATAAATAGTTTCAGTTTTGGATAAAGCAAGGCAAACAGCACGTGGGCTATCGGACCACGTGCACTGCGGCCGAAGAGGGAGGGGTTAGATAGAGGAAGTGAGGTCACAACCCAAGTGTAGTTACATCTGAGTAGGTTTTTCTGCACGAGACACTTGGGATGACTGACATTAAACTGCAGCTAAGCTTTGATAGAGCTGTTTGGTCATCCTTGCATCCCGTTTGAACACCACGACCTTGGCTTGTGAGAAAAAAAAGGAAGGCGGCAAGCAAGAAAGGACACAAGGAAGTGCCACCTAGAGGAGTAAAAAGTTAAAGTGCAGGGTGAGTCCAAAGAAAGGAAGTAAATAAGAAGGCAGGTTGGCTGGATATCGAAGCTGGTCTATGCACTGAAAAATCCAACAAGTTGATCTTACTTAATCAAATCTAGGAAACTGATTACCTTGGTAACGGAAAGTACATTTAACAGTTTATTTTTAAGTTATGTTTGCTTACATGTAATTGTTAAGTTTTCTTAAAATTTAGTTGGATTCACTTAACTCTGAAGTTGTTTGAACCTCATAATGATAAGTGCAATGAACTCGTTCTTCAAAAGTGTTAGCTACGTATGTAAACCAAGTTACTCTGACTTAACTGAAGAGTTGTGTTTACTCAGCAGAATTCTGGAAACTTATTGCCTTAGATCAATATGTATATGAAACATGTTTCGTGACATGTTCAAAAATATACAAATGCAATTAGTTTGCAACCAGCAGAATACAGATATATAGCACAATGTTTTATTTATGACAGTTTAAAGCATAAAATGCATAGTTTGATGGAATTATTTGTATAATTTGCAAGTAACTCAGGCAATCAGTTCCCTAAATTCTACTAAATAAACAGTTTATTTAATTCAGACTAACTTTACATACTAAAGACCAAGCTATTTGAATTGTCATTTTTACGTTACAACTAGTTAAAAAAATTAAGTAAAATCAACTAAATTCTAAGTAAAATTAACAATTAGATACAACATAACTTAGGACTAACAGCTTAATATATATATATATATATATATGTATATATATATATATATAATTTCTTTTTTTAAATAACATCAACTTCTCAGATTTTGAAGTGTTGGAGGAGATCCAGTTACTGTCCATCACCGGGAGTGTTTACCAGACACAAGGTGACGGGTGAGTTTCAAAAACAGTACCTAGAGAAGCCACTGGCTCTGTTACACGACCGCAGCTTTGTCAGGTAGCTTCAGCGTGAGATCGGCTGTGAGAAATAAGCGAGTGGCAGGGGTTCAAGTTAAGGATCGGCGGTGCCTGCTGTTTGCTGCTCTGGCTAGCTATAAGTGAATCTCAGAGGCTATATGGTGTCTGAGGTCAGGGGTTACAGTTCATGGAGGTTATAGGATGACGGTGAAAGGTGAGAACATTCATCGACAGTTGGCTCCAGCGGGCCGACAAAATCAATCCATCTGGGAAAAGGAGCACCTCAGTGTAGCCTACATACCATCATAGAGTGTCTATATAACAGGATCAGGTGTAAATCTAAGCTATTTATTCACCAGAGTGAGAAGAGTGTGTTCAGACTGTTTCACCTGTGAAATCTTGAATAGGAGATAAACAGCTCAGCGTTAATCCCTGTGATTTGTCTCGGAGTCCGACAGTTGATCGGGATTCTCCTGGACTTCGCTGGCGTGCTCGATTTCAGGCTCTGCGTCCTCATCGTTGCTCTCTGCGCTGTAGTCTATCGCCTCCAGGAAGGACGGCTCATCCTCCTCCATCACGTAGGTGGTGGGGCTGCTGCTGGGTAACAAAATAAAAGTGTCATTAACTTTTCCCTGTAAGTTAATGATGTGAGTAAGCCGGTCATGGTCAAAACTCCTCATCTGCATCATGTCAGGACTTTAGAAAAGCAGGCACATTGCACTTTTGACGCCTATGGATATTTTAAAAACAAAGTGTATTTCTGCATGCATTATTTTAGAAAACATAATAAACATTTGCAACGCACTTCTGAAAAACAAACCATTATCTTGACTTACATACTGTATAGCATATAACTGTCATGTTACTGTGCTTCACTTTGAGCTGAACTCGAAGGCTCTGGAGGCGACTAAGAGCTCTCTGATTTCACAGAGTAAAACACCCATCCAAAACGGGTTTCATGGTCCTTGAAAATGTACTTCTGAGAAACCCATTTCTTGAAAGCACAAACCAAACACAGCATGGGGCGATTGTAGCACTTGGGAAAAAAATATTTTTTTTTGTATAGTGCATTCCCTATTATTTGAGGTAACATTTCATTCAGCAATATGCATTTATTTCTAGTTCTTTTGTGTAAGAAGTTATAATTACTTTCGCCAGCAGGGGGCAGAGTTAAATAGCAAGTGGTGAATGACTACTAGTGAAGTAGTAGAATAAGCAGAGTTTGTTTTCAGTTGTTAGACGGAGCCCCGTTTGGTCGAAGGTGTGTGCCCGGTGCTCGTGACTTGCATGTTTTCTGTGCTGCTGGTGAAGAATAAATAGTGAACTATTCCTACACCTCGTCGTTGTCGTCTGAGTGGTGTAACACAATCATACAAAATGTAGGATTATTAATAGATCAGTATATTTTTGATAAATATTATCTGTTTTATGATGTGTTTTGGTAGAAATAAAATTGGCAAAGAAAACAAAATGAAGCCTCTGATCTTACAATCTGCCATTATAGTCCAAACTCTGCCAGAATATCTGAAATGATTTCATCAGACAGTGACAATGTCTGATGAAATCAGGATATTTTCACACATCCAACTTAGACGCATGTGCATTGGAAATAATCACTTGATCTTGAGTAAAGAAGACTCACAATTTATTGGTTATGCTGACATTTCAATTTTGAATGATTTATGAAAGCTGCAAGGCCGATGTGTTCATTTATAACATCAGCATTTTCTGTAAATAATCTTGCAAACAGACGTAACTGTGTGGAGTGTGTTTTTCTTTTTTTCTTCTTTATATGTGAAATATATTGTGACAGGTGGTACACACATCACTGTCAATTATTGAGAGACACATCAACAGGAGATCAGTTGTCCCTAAGCAGCCACCTGTGAAGCTGGAATATGAAGTCGATGTGGAAATGCCACAAACTGTAGTTCCTCTAACAGCCACAGGCGGAAGTGTTTGACCGATAGGTTTTCTGCGAGGTTTTGCTATAGTCTGTAAGTCAGATCCACCCCTCGCTCAAAAATAAGGTGGTGCTGAAACGCCAAATTCACTAGTCCAAAAACTAACGAGTGACAGTGACTGCATTCATTATTCTTACAGTCTATGATTGTCCCACATCCACACTTGGGCACCCGAGCATGATCACTTTAAGATCAGTGTCAAAACATTAGTATAACCCATAAATGAGACCAAGCAAAATGTGTGGAATCCTCTTTTCTCAAGTTTATTTAAACGTAATTAATCAACTGTTTAGTTTATAAAATGTGACAAAAGCTGATCAAAAACTCCCGAGAGCCCAAGGTGATGTCTTTAAATCTTTAAATCATGTCTTGTCAATCAAAAATTCAAGGATACTCAGATTAAATAGCAGCAAATCATTCATTTTGAGAAGCTTGAACCAGAGAATGTTTGCATTTTATAGGAGAATGCAAAATGAAAATACAATTAGACATAGATACATTTTAAAATCTTAATAAAATAAAAGCTGGACACAAAGTGTGCTTTGACTGGTGAGGCTGTTTTTTTCCTGTGGGTCTTAATGGTTAAATGGTTGCTGGTTCTTTGAGGTTTTAGTGGCTTTAGTGGGTTTTTAATGGTGTTAATGGTCTGAAATGTGATCCCTGGGAGACAGTCGATCAGGGGGGCCAGACAATGAGCTCCCACCAAGTTCACCAGTGTGTGAGTGCAGGAGAGACAGAGAGAGTCAGAGAAATTGTGCGTCACTATATGTTCAGTAAATGTCTATGTATGAGTGTGTGTGTGTGTGTGTGTGTGTGTGTGTGTGTGTGTGTGTGTGTAATGATGTGAATGGACAGAATAATGCCCAAACAGATAATGGGAGTTGTGAGTCAACCATTACAGGCCATTATAGAAACCCCAAACCCGTTCTTTCCTTTCTTTGGGTTACATTTTCTGCATCCACCAGCTGCAGCCATTTTTATATACAGTACAGCTCAATATACCATGTACATTAAAAACCCCTAATTACCATCATTCACACGCATAAACCACCACATCTCACATATGTACATCTCTTTCTGTCTTCCTGACACTCACACAAATACACACCCATGCCCGTACCCACCCATTTACTCACTCAGAGACACCCAGTTATTTGCAGACGCCTCCCAATGGCTGCAATATCATTGTTGTGATGACCTATTAAATGGTAAGTGGTGCCATACCAAGCCCCACGCATAAAACCATAAACCCTGAGATGAGAGCAACCAATCCCAAAGGACACTCATGCAAACACACACACACACACACACACACACACACGAACACATACACACACACACACAAAAACACTTTTGGAGTCCCTTAATGATCAGACACATCAATGATGAATGAATATATCAATATTAGAGTAGAGTAGGTTAGCAGGAGAGAGAGGCTGGGAGACACAGAGAGATGCAGAGACGCGAGCATTAAGTGGTTTTGTGTTTAGGAACCATTCTTTTAAATCAACTGCTTTAACAAATCTGTGGAGGAGACAACGCTGATGTTTTAAAAAAAAGAAATTAAGATAACCTTGGTGGTCATGGCTTTGGTTTGGCCAAGTTTAATAATTTATTTGCGGTGTTGAGCTGAAGTACAATTTAATCTGGGTGGACCTCACATTCCCGAAAAGGGACTTTTAATAGAGATGATTTGACACACAGTTACGCAATGTGGTCATTTGTAAGGATGTACAAGGGTAACGCTGCCTCATCATTTGAAGCCATTTCTTAAAATATGAATGAGGAAACTTTAGTGCAATTTTGAATTTTGAATGAGTCTGTGTTCAGACTTTGATCATGATTTTAGAACTAAAACGATTTATCTTTATAGATATACTATGCAGGATTTTTCATTTAAAAACAATACATACAGGCTCATACGGACGTAATCCCTCTAAAAAAATCACTTAAGACCCACTAGGAGTGTGTGGTGGCGTACGTGTTTTTCTGCAGAGACTCTGCCCTCTGCCTGCATTTTCTTCTTATTTTGCTGTGGAAATGGACTGGTAATGGACTTGCATTTGTATAGCATCATTTTAGTGTTCTGAAAGCACTTTTACTCTACATACCACACTCACCCATTCACACTAACGTTCATACACTTGTGGCCACAGGTGCACACAGGTCACACACACTAATAGTTAAGTCATCTAGAGCAATTTGGGACACCGTATCTTGTCCAAGGAAACTTTTGACTGTGGGAGCCGGGGATCAAACTGATGATCTTCTGATTAGTAGAAGACCTGCTGTAGCTGGTCGGGACATCCATTAGCACAGTGCAGTTGAGGCTGAGACTTTATAAAACGATAGTATAATGGCCGTCTCAACATACGAAAGTTCCTAGGCCACTTAAAAATTGCAGATACGGAGCTGAAAGTACGTAAACATGCAAATCTTGGGTAGGCTTTCACTTTCACTGACAATACTGTTAACCAACAGTGGCTGACAGTTCCTGCATAGTAAACCTTTAACTCCTGTGTTCTGATTTGGGTCCTCTTAGAATCTCTTTAAAAAGCTAAAATAAACACACTTAATGTTGCGTTATCAACCTGATATTTTATGACTTTCCAGTATTTTAGCAAGTTTACTGTTATTCCCTTGACACTGAATTAGCTCGGGTTGAGCGCAGGAACCAGAATTGAATCTGCTGCGTGTTGGTGGTAAAGGGGTATGTGGGGCAAAACGAAGGGTTCTTTGAAATTCCAGCTTCCCAGTACAAATGCAACGCACCAAGTCCCCAGTCAGAAATTTCAACCGTCATGCTCCCTGAAATCGGATTTCCATCTCAAAAATCAACACCATTCTCAAAATCCAATATAGCTGCTCTGCGCATCAACAGTAGTGAACATCTGTCTTATTTGTGTCTCACTAAAACAGTCATACATACAGTCCTGTCCAACTTCTATCTGTGGACACGTTGCTATAGTGTTTGTATAAATAAAGCATAATGCATTCTAATCAGCTGTTTTTGCTAACATCTGACATAGGGCTACAAGTATCGATTCATTTCAGTATTGGATGGTCAATCAACTATTTTCACAAATAATGGCTCATTTAGCTTTAAATGTAGAAATAGTGGACAATGTCCATGGCAAGTTCCCTGAGCCAAATAAGACGTCTTCAAATTATTTCTCTTATCTAATGAACAGTCTTAAACCCACGAGATAATCAGTTTACAATCATATAAAACAGAGAAAATTCTCACACTGAAGAAAGCTGAAATAGAGAATCCTTGCCATTTTTCCAGGATAAATACACAAATGTATTTCTTTTCTGATTAATGATTAATAGACTAATCTTTACACAAAACCCCAAGGACATTAAAATGATTACTTTGTTACACTGTTTGATTTGTCTGTACAATGTATTTGAAAACACAGAGTAGAGAAAGACAGCAGAGAGTCCGGAGCATTAAGTTGTGAACTCCGAGACAATAATCAAGATGAATTTTCTAATGAATCACCTCAGTGTCACCAGACGTATAAACAATGTGAAGTTATAATACAATTCTGTTTTGAGTAGTAGGATTACTGTTTGCCTCACAGTTGAACATATTCGATGCTGCCGTCACCTGAAGGCACTTAAGTGGATGAAGACATGCTCAGTGCTTAATATATTTCTTTCCTGCTTTGTGCTAATATATTCCAGCTACAAGGGACTGTGCAGGCAGGTAGTGTACTCATGTGCATTTTCCATGTGCAGTTAATCTACGTGGTACCATCGTGTTAACTGCGGCCCTGAAAACTGCACTGTGTAGGTGGAAATGTTTGAAAAGATTTAGTGGCTGTTTTACACTATCTTAGAGAAATAATGACATTGCAGACAATTATTCATAACCATTCCCCTCTCACTCCAGAGTTTTCATTATATTCATCACACATGATCATTGATAGAATCTCAATGATGCTCACAGCGGCCCTGCATAAATGCAAGCCTTCATGTGTTTCTTGAATACTGCTTCAGAGGGGATCTGGAGTGACAGTCACACCGTTGAGTATCAGTGCCGAGGGGGGAACGTGTCTGGCAGTAAGGAGGGGGATTTGTACAGATAAAAAGGAAAACAGTCTGTAACAACTTTACTGTTTTCTCCAGGTAGAATTTTTGGCAACAGAAACTATTTCTCATCTGAGATATCTTGGGGAGGTTTACAATGCTGAGAAATAAAAAGTTCTGAAATGTGAAATAACCTAGTTCATGACATCTGTGGTGTTAGCGTGCTGTCTTGTTTCTGTGAGATCACAGACTATATTCCTCACGCTGTGCATGAGTTTCTAACCTATAAAGCAACACAATCTATCTCGAAATAGCTTCACAGTCACCGTGTGCACCTGCATGAACTTCGCACATTACTAACCTGACCACTTTAGACTGGGTCCCAATAATATCGCTCTCTAAATCCAGCAGGTGTTGGTGATTGCGGAGCCCTGTCAGCCTCTTCAGCCTCAGCAGGGCCACACAGAACTGAGCTCCCATCTCCTCCAGCTCTCTGGTGCCGATCTGAAGACCCTGAAGAAAACGTGTACAAGCACATCAAAGACATGTACTAATAAACAAATTCTAATAGGTTCATCAGGAGGAACTTACACACACCGTATGTGCACACTTCCAACATTCAGCTATATTAAAAAATAATTGCAAAAGGTCCCAAAGAAATCTATTTTAAAATAGCTGCTGTGGGTTTAAATAGCCGCTCTGGAGCCTGGGGACAGAGCCGTTGTCCATCTTCAAATGCCCCAATTCTCAATGCTGGAAAGCAGTTTGCTGAGGAAACTTTTCATGTAGAAAAACGATAATATATTTCATTTGCAGGAAGCACACATTCAAACGCATGTGCACTCACACCTGCGAACCGAACAAAGTCTTCACAGTGCTGTTCAATCACACAAGTAAATGAATACTCACTCAGGGACACACACACAGAGCTTACCCCCCGACTCAACCAAAAAACTTTCATGTTCCTATTTCCCCAGAGCAGAGCAAGGAACATTTAAACTTGGCCTGGCCACAGAGATATGCAGCCTCAATTCAGAAGACATTAGTTCCTGCACATCTGGACAAACACTTTCACGCAAACCAGTGGGGGGGCCAATCAGTGCCAAAATGGCATCCCTAGACTGCCTCTGGATGTGAAAGATGTTGACATTGGCAGAATCCAGTAGGAAGGAAATCAGCTGGGAATAAGAGACAGTAAGGGAGAAGAAAGGGAGGTAACAGGGTCAAAAGAAACGAGGCGTAAAGAGGACAAAAGGACTGCAGCTCCACCTGGTGGACATTTGGAGATTTATAGAGGCAACTCCCTCTCACATACAGAGGGTGGACACAATAAAATACATGTAAAATGCAATAAAATCTAATTAATGCAAATTATTTTTCTGTATAATGTTATTTTTTGTTAATATTTTGTCAGATAGGAAAACAACTCTTTTCCCCCCGCCCCTTTCACACCCTGTGGCTCATTAACAAGCATACACACAAGGCACCCAGTAGCTCAGTTGGTAGACAGGCGTTGCGTGTGCAGAGGCTGCGTCCTCACTGCAGCAACCGCGGGTTCAATTCTGCAAGCTGCAAACATTAATCGATCAGTTGCCAACTAATTTGATAATTAATCAGTTTGAGTGATTTTTTTATGGGAAAAAAAGTTCAAACTCTGATTACAGCTCCTGTGAGTCTATCTCTTTACTCCGCTATGACACAGTACACTAAATACCTTTGGGTTGTGGGGAAGACATCTGAGGACATCATCTTGAGCTTTGAGAAACATTGATTAACATATTTCATCATTTTCACATTTTATAGACCAAGAAAAATTAAGAGATAAAATGAGAAAATAATAATCAGATTAACTGATTAATGGCGGTGGTGGCAGCCGTGGAGCCCGTCGGTAAATGAAATCATTATGACTGGCTGTTCAGCTCAGCACACGAAAAGATGAACGGATGTGAAAAATGTAAACAAACACAAAAGTTAAAAGGGAGTGAAGTTGAAACAAACTCGTTTTATGAGATACGATTGTTTTTCTTCAACCATTGAGCTCTTAACAGAAATGCTTCCTAATGGGTTGTGTTGCTCACTGGCGCACAGTAAATATGCTTTGTTCTTTCAGCATTGGGTTGTGTTGTTAATGTGCCAACTGGCAGCCTCTCGGCTTCCTGTTTTAAATGATGAATAGGAGTGTCCTCGAACGCCATCTACTGGTATGGAAGGTTAAGGAGGGGGCCAAGGCACAGCTATGTGCTAAGCTCATGCACAGGATACATAAAGGCCATGGAAGTACAGTGAGGAAGATAAAGGGAGCGAGAGGGACAATAAGAGGGAGCTTCTGAAGGAGCACTGATGGGTGTAGGGGTGATTTCATTGAGTGTTGAGTTCAAATATCAACAATCCAGAATCGCTGACTCTGTCTTCAAGGCGCTGATCATGAACTACAACACCCCCAGCTCAAGTATATCCAAGTCATTCTCCATCACTCTTTCTCCCCTTATTTGACATTAGAAGAACATTAGATGTTGCATAAAGGGAGTACTGTCGGTGTTAAACCAACATCGAGCTGTTTTTTTGTGTGTCCATACCGTATAAACAAAACAAGCCACACCTACCTTATATTTGCCCTGGTCACAACCACAGAGCGTGCTCTCCATGGTGTAGCTGCGTTGCACTCCTATCTCTCTCCACACAACAACGCGGGCGGTTGACTCTTTGGAGCGCTCCACAACAAAACTACAGCTCGCCATGCTGAAGGCCGGGGCGATCTGGGACAGGATCTTAGGCAGTGCCTGAAAAACATATTAAGCTGTTTGAGTGTTTTTGTGTAGGTGTGTGTGCATTAGTGCATCTGGGGGCAGATGATGAAGTACAGTTTATAGTAGGGACAAATAACTGTGTCCAACTGGCTTATGTACAGAGCTGTTGCTTGGGAAAGCAGCAGTATTGACTGCTGCTTTCCAAAATGTTTGCTGTGGGCTCGTAGCCTGAAGCAACATGTCTACTAGGAAACTCTGCCATCTTTATAAGCATTCTGCTGAGTGGAAAATATTTTTGCATTCCCTAATGCAGACAGAAACAACAAACTGATCTTGACCTGACCAGCTTGATTGGTGAATGGAAAGAAAAACTTCTCCTCCACTGCAAACTACAATTCAAGGTGAATTACCAGAATTACCAAAGTAGAACAAATTCGAACATGTCTGTCAGATAAGAGCTGTTGTTGAAACACATACTATTGACTAAACACACAGCAGACTAATAGATTAGTGATAAGCAGAATAATGAAATCCAAAGCAATGACACAGAGGGAAAGATGAACAGGATGCAGGTAACTCCAAACACGATGCATTACCTGATGTTAGGGATGTTTATATATGAACAAGAAGTGAAGCTCAGAGGCTGACAGTTTTTATGTGCAAAAGTGCTGCAAGGTAATGTAAAGTGGTACTTCAATCTGTTATTAAGAGGGGGATAAAGGAAGTGGATTTCAATGCATACACTATACAGGACAGATATGTGCTGATGTAAATAAAGGCGCTCAGATAGCATCTTTTTCTTTGAAACTTAATAAAGCTGATCTCTTTGTACTGAGTTCAATGCAATTATTATTCAGTGATGTGAGAACAGTAATCTGAAACAGAGGGAGAGACTGAGAAAGCGACATTGCAAGGAGGAGTGCGTGTGTGTGTGTGTTTGGGCGCGCGTGTGTGTGTGTGTGTGTGTTCTCACCCTGTATCCAAGGTCCTCTTGTAAGTCACTGGATGTAGCGCTGATATTGGACTGCCATACTGTCTCTTTCACACTGCAGCCATACATGAACACATTTTTCTTCCTGGAATGACCGTGGTAGTCACAAAACACCTGTGCATAGATGCCCACACACACACACACACACACACACACACACACACACACACACACACACACACACACACACACACACACACACACACACACACACACACACACACACACACACACACACACACACACACAGAGGAAAAAGAGGGAGGAGAAGATTAAGATTAGGAAGCATATTGCAGTAAACCAAAATTGGCTTTATTTTCTCTTCCTCTATTTTTATAGGCTTGTTTAGATGGGTATGTAAAAATAATGCCCAAAGTACAAATAAACAGGAACAGATACTATATCTCAAATTAATTAACTGTATCTTCATCAAATGAACAGCAGTGTTACTGCTCAATCTCAGAACCTACTACTGGATTGCCTGACCACAATAAAGCCTCTGGGGGCAACGGCCAATATTTCAGGAGACTTGGAGTAGCCAGCAGATATCCGGGCCAAGATTTCCTCCACTGTGTACCAAACATTATTCACAGTAGGGATGGGCATCTTAAGAGATTTCCATATTTGAGCCACTGTGTTAAATTATTATTGAGTATTTAAGGACTCGATGGTAGACAGATGGTAGCCAATGCATTTCAGCCAGTTAATTCCACTTCTTTTGCTCTCTACACAGACTGTTCACCTGCATGCAATGAAAGCCCACAAAAACGTGATTGGTCAGTACTACTCAGAATGCAATTAAAGACCAGAGACCAGAACGTTCCTGATACCAAAATCCTATTGCCTACAGATTATACACGCATATGCAGTTTATAAAGATTACTGCTCATATATCTAAAAAGACATGTTCTCAAGTCTCTTTTCAAAAAGCAGCCTCTCATTGCTTTGTGCTTTGTGTTGTAAAGTCATCACCTTTTATACAGTAAAAAAAATCTCCCATAAAAGCAATATTCCATTATATCTAACTTGCTGACACACAGTTTAGTCCAGAGGCCAAGCAGGCTGTTGTTTATGGAAACTGAATTAATGTCTTAAAACTAATATGGTGATTTATGGATGTGAAATTTAGTGGACATGCAGCCAAACAGACTTTGCAGCTGAACAGGAGAAATAGCACCAACGTTAATAAGACGCTAGGAGGGACTCTTTATTCTTCCCACATGACAGATGATGCAGCAAAGTGCAAAATGCCCCCAAAGTAATTTAAGTCCAGTTAATTAGAGGTCATACCAGCGGTGCCCTTTGTATGTGTGCAAGGTACTGCAGCAGGCTCTTAGTGTGGTAGATGGTGGGGTGGAGCTCAGGATTGGGGTTCTGCCACTGGCGATTCAAATCCTCTCCACTCAGAGAACAACGATGACTACAGCAGAAAGGAGACGGCATAAGAGGGGAAGGATACAGAGTGGAGGAGAGAAGAAGAGCAACAGCTGGAGAATTCTTCAAGACAAGATTTTGTGTGTGTTAATAAAAATAAAGCTGTGACCAACGTGCAGGCCCAGGATCAGCAGATGTATGCATCTACTTGAAAGCTGTGAGTGCGTGTTCATTTCTTTTGAGACTCCTTTTACTTACTTTCCATTTACAACACCATCGGGGTTGAGCATGGGGACGATCTTGAAGATGTAAGCCTCTCTCAGGCTGGCTGCCAGTGGGCTGGTGCCCATCAGGAACTCCAGGGTACCCTTCATTACCCAGCTGGCGTTGGTCTCTCCAGGGTGCACTCTGGCTGACAGAAAGATCAACGGACGATTCCCTGAAGATTACGAAGAAAGGAGAGCACAGCACAAACACAAACAGAGTGGTGAGAAAGAGAAACAGTTTCTTCCATTTAAAGTTTCCACAGCTGAGAAACAGCATCAGTGAACCACTGTGGATGGAAAACTTATTTGGGAAGCACTGCCATTCATCATATTCACCCTAATGGTCTTACAAGCATTAGAGAGAACAACATATTTTATTTCTGTCAGTCATTGCTGAGATACTTACAAAACATTTTTGAGAATTATCCAAGAGCCAAACATAAGGAATCACAAAGCTTTTACAAAGGTTCTGAGAATCTCTCACTAACTAAAATTACTATAAAATAATCATTTGTGAAAATAATTTAAGTGCTCAGTTTGCTAAAAAAAATAGATGAGATGTGGTTGGAAACTCAAAAAGGCTGGTAAGAGGGACCCCCAAGATCAGCAGTTCTATTTAAACCATCTATAGTGCATGGTGCAAGTGCATTTAGGGCATGACCAACTCTACTTTTTTTTCTAGTTAAACAGCACGTAATCAAGATTTTAACCCATCAGACGGTCATCTCCCATTCCCTTCAAAAACCAGGCGCTCCTACACCTGACACACTGCTATTTATACAACGTTTTTTTGCAATTTGGAGAAGCGAACACTTTTTCCGCTTTTATTAGGTGTAGGGCAATTGTGCAATAATCTTGTATAGCACTTTATAGCACTTTAGTGTCATTATCATTGTAGAGCATCCATGAAATTTAGGGTATTGTGCTTGGGGTGTATGGACTGGTGGGGATACTGTGGGTTAATTGTAGTCAGATTGTATGTGTGTGTGATCGCGTCGCCTGTGTTCTCTTGTTGTAATGTTTGGATCCAGGGAGGATACAGTGTGTTAATTGTAGTTTGACTGTATATTTGTATGGCCATGTGGCCTGGGTCTCTCGTTTATTCCAGACAAATTTCTCCTAAGGGAGACAATAAAGGCTAATCTTATCTTATCTTACAGGTTTTACAGTTTTTCCAGGATATAGAAAATTCCTGCAGCTGACATTGTTTTTTTCTCAGTTACGAGAGTGATGGTGAGCAAATAAAAGACACATGCACACAGACCCACAGTGATGTACTTACTAAACTGACAGATGTGATCATTGGAGTTGGACTCTGGCATGGCAGTGATTGTGAGAAGAGGGCAGCTGTTTCCCCCCAGAGTTTGACACAGGACGTCCTGTCTCAGGTAGATCTGAGGTGTCCTCAAAGCCTCCAGTTTGGACAGGTGCATCTGATAATGACAGAACAAAAAATAACAGTTTTTACATTTTGCATTACAGTAAAATTTCCATTTAAGCCCCCATCCCTCCTAGGCCCTCAACATTTGACTGCTATATTGTTGCACTAGCTGTTTATTAGGCCATTTTGTGATTAAATGACTCAGACTGAGATTCGTTATTGTGGCTTGTATTATAAGCAATTCTGCATAGTCACTCTAGGTAAAGGCAGACAAAACGTAATTATAAAAACATAACTATTGACATAATGAGTGCACAGTAGTTTGAGAGCACAGTAGTAATCTGAGCTCACATTTGAAGGACGTATAAATGATACAACAAGAGAACATAAACTAAACTCTATCAAGAGGCAGCTGCATCTGGGGTCACACTGGGGGTTTGGGAGGTTTGGCAGCAGGAGAATAGAGTAATAATTACTGTACGAGGTAAGAGTTTGCTGTAAAATGTCAGGAGCAAAACCATTACAACCAAACAATATGGTCAAGAGGAGGGCAGAGATATGTACAATACTAAATGCTAATGTTCTCTGCAATACAGGCAACAATGATATTGTAATACTACCTTGAGAGTGGAGTATGTATATGGGTAATGATAGGCAAAGTAGCAGACATCATCCTTATGGCTGAAGCTTGTGCTGAAGGTCATTGTATAATAGGACTTTCCCTTCTGACCACCAGCAGCAATGGAACTCCTTGCAAAGTGATTTCTACGGAGAAGGACGAACATTTCATGAGTAGATGTCACTAAATAAAAGACTCGTAACACATTCACACAATGGCCACTTTATAAGTTACACCTGTACAACCTATTGCAATTCAGTACAACAACATTTGCCATGAATTCTACCTAGTTTATAATGTTGGACGATTATCTATATACATTGTACACATTCTTCATATTTCATGCTGTGAATAATATTTTTGCACATTCCTGCACAAACTGTGCAGCTTTTATATTTGTTATTGCACATTTATGTTTTTGCTTTTATTATTTTCTCTTGTTAAGTTTATCATTTTGCCCAATAATATTAAGTCAAATTAAATATATATGAAAACCTACTCAGCAAGTCTGATTCTGATGTTAATTTTGGGTGATATTCTCAGAAATGTGTGAATTCAAATAAGAGTTTACTGACAAGATTAAAGACTAAAGGGACAGAGATATTTTCCTCTAACCTTTTGTGCTATTTATTAATCTGAACTGTTTTGGTGTGAATGTTGGCCATAGAGATGTCTGCCTTCACTTGAATATTATGGAAGTAGTTGGCAATAGTAGTTTTTCCAACAGTATTTCTTTTGCCACTTTGAGCACCACAAAATGAGTGCCATCTAGTCTGATTATTTTTTAAGAGTATGCAGACATCTCTATGGCTGATATCTCAAACACTCAAACTCAAACCAAAACCATCAAGACCGACAAACAGCACAAAATTTAATAGTAGGAACTAAAATATGTGCTTTTGATTTTGGATTGAACTATCCCTTTAGGATGGTGTTGTACTGGTCTGGACTACATTTTAGTGATATGTGTTTCTAACATTCTATCTCTCTAATGTTTGTTATGACAATGTCTAAACACTGAAACTAAACCCTAAAATTGAACATTATAGGCATCATAGAAAAAGACTTTATGGCAAAACAATTGCATTGAAGTGCCTAAGATTGTCCATGTCCATTTTATATAATGGCCACTAATTGTATGTACCATGGTATATGCACTGCTTTTTGTAAATATGTGAAACATTTGAGAAGAAAGGGTGTGTCATCATTTTCCCTCTAAACGTTGCCCTTCCAAATGATGCTTCAAAAATGTTGCAGCACTGAGAACATTAATAACTTTGTCAGTGTAGCAAGCTGTTAACTAGTCAAACTTTACTGCTACTGTATATAAAACGTATAAATATTCTAGGTAATAAATAAACTACAGCACAGTAGCTGCGATATGGCACAACTGGTATGCTGCATGAAAACTGTGCTCTTGCCTCATATACCTGTGGCAGTTCTCAAAAGTAAGTTTTTGCACCTACTTGTAGTAACAGATGTCCATTCCGGTCCTGACCCAGCGAGGCCGGCCACTGATCGCCTCCTGCACAGAGTACATCAGCACCTGCATGCCTGCACGCACACAAGGAGAAAGACAAACACACTAAAGCTAAGAATGTGCACTGATGCTCAGCAATCTCAGAAAGACTAACTGTAGCTCAACAGGCCTTAAAATGTAATGCACTCTTATTGAATGTAATATTTACAACAACATACAAATCTTCTTTACTTCAAATGGAGAAGGACAAACATTTGGGTGTTTGGTTTTATCCAGATGTTTTTGTGCATCTCACCGTAGTTGAACTGGCTGTTTGACTTCTCGGAGTTGATGATGTTGAAACGGTAGGTTGTTCCAATGCGCATGCCGCTCACCTCGAAGTAGAACCACTGGTGGTAATGATTACTGTTGATGTCTGAATTCAGCACAAGGTCATACTCATATCTACAAAAACACCACAACGTAAACCGTAAATGTGGACCCAAGCACCATCAACCATAAACAATACAGAACTTACACTTTGATCTAATGTCTGAGAAAAAAATGAGGTAAGAAGTACGTTGAATATAGTTGGGCACGGCTTTAAATGTTATCAATGTCATAGTGTCATAAAAGACAATTTAATGTATACTGCACATCTTACTGTAGAACACATACTAATTTTCCTGTTGCTGATATGATAATAAATACTTACTTCCTAATCTGAACTGCCTTCCTGAGGTTGCCAGACTCAAACTGAGAGTTGAACTTCAGTGATTCACCATCGTCTTCGATCACAGGACAACTGAAACACAACGAAATGGGGATGACAGATTGAACTAATCAGCGATGTGAATGTCAAAGCTCTTGTCATTATCAGAAAAGCAAAAACTGTAGCTTTTGTCAGAATTTTAGCTCTATTTAGCCTTTAAAGTATGAAGTGTTTTAGGTAAGCAGACTCAGTAAGAGGGACTCACCTGGGAATGTCCAGGTCATAAACTACTTTATCCACGATATCATTAGGGTGAATCAACCTCTCGATGTCCTGGAATATCTTTGACCTACAGGATGAGACCCAAAAACAAAATCATAATTAACATAGTGGATGGACCAATATATCTGTCTTTAAAAACATTGTTCATTAATGAGGATGAATGGAATAAACTATAGGAAATGCCTGTTCCCACCACCATGACCTTATTTACACAGCAAAATTGAACATATAAACCACAACTGACATTTAGACTGAAAAGCCAATTTGGACTGCCATGCAAAACCCCAGAATGTAACCACATGATTGCATCTACATTATTTTCTCAAATTGTGCCTGGAAATTTGACTCACAACTTGTCCTCGGAAAAAGCGTTACTAAAACATCACTATTACGGAGGCTCCAAAAGGTCTGTATGGAGCCCCACAAATCAGCACTCTATCTGAAGGGTATGTCAAAGATTTTGACAAGTTTCAAATTATTTTAAATCAAAACTTTTTGCTTAAATCTGGGTACATTTAATCTTTCTGGCAAGAAAAATACTACAGTACACTGCAGTTGTGTGCGCTGTTTTCATAGTTTATGCTGTCTGTTGCTTATTTCTTTTTCTTGTCTTTCTTTCTTTGCATGAGAACTGAGCTACAATGGCTATAATAATAGAGTATCAAAGTATCAATTAATAGGCCTGTTTCTCATGTTGAGAGGTTGGAGAGTCGGCCTGTGTGCCTTATTTTCGTGTTCTCATACTGAAATAAAGCTGGGTGACGTACATTCAGATGGATGGATGTTGTGTAATGATAACTCACGTTTGAAAAAGGATCAGCTAATTTCCCCTTTGTAGTTTTATTTTATTCCTAGCTTTTGTAATCTGGGTACATCTGTGTAATCTGTGTGCAGATTGTATGCTATTTTTTTCTGTAAACTACAATTTTCATAAAAATGCCTCACCTCTGTACACCATAAACTCTCTCCTGAAGGGGCTCCCTATATGTTGGGGCTACATGGCCGAAGTAGTCTGGGTAGGCCACTTCAGCGTACTGGGGTACGGAGCATGTTCCCTTCACCATCTCCACGTAAAGGTCGGGGTCATGCAGCGGGAGGAGCAGCGCCGTGTCTGGCACCTCCAGAACTGCTCCTTCCCCTCCCTCATCCTCTGCTCCCTCTGAGCCACAGTCTGAACCCCAGTTACTGCCTCCTCCTCCAACACGACGAGCAGCGATGCCCCCCAAGAGCAGAGGAGACTGTATATGTCTTGTGGCATTGACTGGGGATCCCTCTTGCTTGACTCCCCTTCCTCCTTCTTCTCCTGTATTCAGTGGTCTCTCCTCTTCGAGAGAGACACACTCCAACACATGTGCAAGATCCTGTTCTAACTTATGCCCCTGAGAAGGAGGCCTGACGAGGGAGGACAATGTCGTATGTGTGTCGGGGGAAGGAATGTGGGCCTCCTCTTTTTTGTCTTGGTCCTTGTTGAGGTGTATGGCATCCAGTTCTAGAGGTGTTAGAGGAGTAGGGGGAGCAGGAGTGGGCGCAGAGGGCGATGGCAGGGTGTGTTGTCCTTTTGTAAGGTTGCAATCCCCCTGAGAGCTCGATGTGGGGACATGCTTTGGGGACAGGGCTTGAGCTGTGGGCACGATGATTGGGCGAGTAGATCGAGTTGAGGCTGATGATGAGGAGAGAGATGATGATGATGTGGTAGAGGCACTCTTTGAGGATTCAAAGTTATAACCCTGTAGGATTAAGATAAATCAATCAGAAGAAAAGAACAAAAAATAATTGTGTTAGAGAAAACAAAACACCAAAGAACAACACACACTCCAAGTAATTAAACAAAATAAGGAAAAATGCATGGGAAAAGAAAAAAATGTGATTAAACGCAGTGCAATTATAATAATATAATGTTACAAATTAAGCCAAAATAAGAAGCCATGGAATTAAAAAAGAAAATAAAAATAAAGAAAATCAAGATAAATTTGATTGACCAGATTTTTCTCTGTTACCATATTGTTAAAAATGTATTTCTCCTAAAAAATCATTCTGAAACACAAGAGTGTTGCTAACATTGAGCCAAGAAGATCAAATTTAACAATCCATGTTAAAAAGATACCTAAATAATAGAGTTTTGTGCCAACACACTGTCTAACACAGTCATGAGCTTACTAATTAATACGCCAATCTACATGTTTTAAAATTGATAAGTTAAGTTTAAGTTATTTTTTACCCTGAAATCTTATCAACATGGGGACAAATTACTGACCTGGAAGTCTTCAGAAAGCTCCAAGAAGAACCTCTCATAGACCCTCAACTCCTCGAATGGACGACCGGGGCTCTTTTTGGGATGTAGCTTGTTTAGGTCCGTCTCTATGTCATCATTCTGATTCAAAAGACACAAAAGGAGCAAACTAAAACATCTAACTATAACACTTCAGACTGTGCGCTGTATAGCTGTATTTGTGCTATCATGAAATCTGTTGCTATCTTAGAAAAAAGAAACAGGAATACAAGGGGATAAAAGAACTGCAGCTAATGTGAAAATAAAAGTGACACAAAAACCCATTTATTTTGTGAATCTGCTTAATTTCAAGGGGATTTTGTCATGCTTGGAATCTGGGAGTGCCTTGCTGAAACAAGGTTTTGATTAAATCAGTAACTGTAAGTGCGTATCAGACATGGTTGACATGTTTGACAGAGTGATATGAGAGTGTCTGACATTGTCTGGTGAGTTGTTGAGTTATGACTGCCCTCTGCTGGTAATAAAGAGAACTGCAGAGGAAAGAATCAGTCCTCAAATCAGAAAAAAAAATCAAAAATACTTTATCGATCCCCAAGGGGACACTGTGGTTTGTTAAAGTCATTCTGATACAAAGCATAAAATTATATTAAGTAGAAATGAGTAACAACACAAAGTACGTAAAAATACAGAATAGACATCCAGTATAATTAAAACAACTAGCACTAGTATGTGAATATTTGGACATTTTAAATATGTATGTTTTTCTTTGTGTGTTAAGTGTCTAAAAATATAAAACAGAAATAGAAATACATTAATAATGAGAAACAATTAGCAAATTACATGATCTATAGAGATTCAGTGATAAACAATGAAAATGTCCCCAATATTAATAACCCTTTGCTAATGCAATGATTTAACCAAAAGTTCCTTTTATGAATTCTCATCATTTATGAGGGCCAATTATATTATAGGATTATACGAAATACTTTGTAAAGTTCGTTCATAATGCCAAAATGCTGTTAAAATGTTAAGTATGTAAATCACTCTGGCCTATACTCACTCTTAATAACACAACTTCCATACAGAAAAAAATATCTCAACATTTTGAACATCAGTGCAACACCTAATGTTGTGGTGTGAAATACTGTGTGTGCATGTGAGGGCTGACTATTACCACAGTGCCCTGATCCTTCTCATCCTCTTCATTCTCGGTTTCGTTCTCTGTGTCCGCATCTGTCTCCTCGTTATCGTCACTTTCATCCACCACATCATCCACTGTATACACACACACACACACACACACACACAAACACACACACAAACACACACATACACAAACACACACAAACACAAACACAAACACACACACATTATTAGTTGACTGTCATTAACATAAAAATTTACTTTTTTTTGCCCAAGCTGGGAGTTTATTGTTTTCCTAAGGTGTGCGTACGGCTGGCACATAACCAGACTGGTAGAATTCAACTGATTTCGGTCACTGAGTTTAATTGCTATGACAGCAACAGAGGAAATGTTAACAAAAAGATGTGAGCAGCCATGATTCAGAGATGAGTGAGAGATTTAAAGGACAGAAGAAATGTTGAGTTTATTTCTTCGTATACACTGAGCTGACTAGGACTGCGACCAATAATTATTTTAATTGTTGATCTGCTGATTAGTTTCTCAATTAATCGATTAGCTGTCGGTCTATAAAATGTCAGAAAATGGTGAAAAATGGCGATCCCAGAGGCCAAGCTGATGTCCTCAAATGTCTTGTTTTGTCCACAGCCCAAAGCTATTCAGTTTATTGTCAGAGAGGAGTAAAGAAACCAGAAAATATTCACATTTAAGAAAATGAAATGACTTAAACAGATTAATTGATCAATTTAGTTGGCAATTAATTTAACAGATGACAACTAATCGATTAATCGTTGCAGCTCTACTGGTGATCCCACTGACAAGTTGAAGCTGAAGCAGTAGGTTGTTGTGCTACACTGTTCTCCATGGCTGGGTTACTGACATCACTGTCATGTTTTAGTGAATATAGATGAGTCAACACAACTTTGCGCTAAGGCTGAGGCAATTATTGGGACGCTGTTTTCAATTAGAGCTGTCGAAGTTGTGGTGTATATCACAGTTTGATTTTGCACTCTCCAGGTAATTAACTAAAATGTCTAGACGTGTACATCATCAGGCAGATCAATTGAGCATAGCGCTACAGGAAGAGTAATATTTTGCTTGGACATGTTTTATTTTAGATCAGCTCAAGGGAAAAGCAAAGGAGATCAGTTCACTCGACAGCCTGTGGACGCAAGGACGCGAATTAGTTGAGTACAGTGCAACTACATGAATCTACTAGTGAGCAAGCAGGGATAAAGCATCTCTATTACACGTTTATTGCTAACACATGTCATGTGTTAGTTAAGTGAAGTTTTAGTATGACGTGAGGTGAATGAGAAAGCAGCAGTGAGTGAGTCTATGTATTCTGAGGATGGATTTTTGTCTTACGTACGTCTTACCCTTCTTTAAGGGCCTGTTGCAGAGCTGATGAGTTTTTCTCCCTGTAAGGCACATAGTGTGCAGCAGTGTTGCCATTAACCATTTATGATGTCCATGGAAGTAAGCATCATTGGTGTGTGTGTCTGTGTATTATGCATGTCTGTACTGCATAACTATTAATAAAAGGCGTGCACAAACACTACAATGCTAAGGCAGTCTCTAGTGACGTGTGTGTATGTTTGCGAGTGTGTCCTGTGTTCTCACCCCCAGGTGGCTGGCTGTACAGCTGTGCCACAGGCCCTGCAGCAGGTACATGTGGCAGCTGGTAGTGGAAGGCCGATTTGATGGTGGGCAGAGGCAGACGGTTCTTGGGAAAACATTTCCTCATGATCAGACTCGAAGTGTTGACAAGTGGATCCAATGTCCGAACTGGGAGACACTCCTAGAAATAAAACCACATAGAAAGTACAGAATAGGTGAGGGTGAGTGTGTCTGTGTAGTACAAACTGCATGTGTTGCACGCTTTAAATATTTGCCATATTTATGCCACATTCTCACTCACGGTGGATGAGTTGTAGAGGATCCTCATGCCATCAGCATCTATAAATGCTTTCCTGCCGAGTTTGATGTTGGTGATGTTCCTGAGGCAGACAAGCAGCCCTTTGCGAATCAGCATGTGGCGATGCCGTGTATCATTGCGATGCCAGTCCAGGTAAAGAGCCAGCAAGACAGGCACGTGGCCGCCATCCACTGCGCGGCGAGCATTCGTTTCTGCACAAAGAAAAGTAACAGGGAAGAGAGAAACCAGCGATCATTAGTGGATGAGGAGAGGCTTGAGAAAAGTAGAAAAAAGAAGTTGAGGTTAACTTGAAATCCAGGTTGATTGATCATTAACTCTGATTGCATCAGCAGAGAACAGAGAATCAGTCGGGGCTAGGCAAAGAGTTGGTGATGATAGAGGTTGAAGAAGCAGAAGAGGGCTTTACTACATGACACAAACACTAATGAAGGCTCACTACACTTCTGAAGAGTAAAACATCAGTGCTACAAAGCAAATTACTCACTGGATTTAAGCAGTGCTCCCAGAGCGTCCAGAGCTACCCTGTTGAATTAGAAACAAGGCAAATGGGTTAAATGGTCTGCTGGAAAAATGTCAATGACAGATTAAAAGTTAAAAAAAAAAAAAATCTGTCTGAAAGAGGACATGCAGCCTGTGGATGTCATTGGTTTAGCTTTTTTTATAACATAACAACATTGATGCTGGCTCTTACTGAGCCACAGTCTAAAGCTTACTTAAGCAGGCTGGTGTTCTTCTTGCTGTACGGCGCGGCAATCTTGAACATGAGTTCCACCACTCCGTTCTTGCCCAAAGAAATAGCATTCACAGCTTTACAAAAAAAAAAAAACAAGAAGAGATATGAGGCTAATGAGGAGACAACACATGACATTGAAACTGACTGTATTATTTCTTTGCACTAATCTGCTCAGCCTAAAAGAGAGAAAGGCATTGTTTTGAGAAGTGTATTCCAAAGTTTAAAATGACTCACAGTTGGTGGCGTAAACCCTGAGAACCTGCAGGCAGGGCAGAAGCAGTTTGGTATTCTGTAGGTTCTGTTTCATTAAGTTGACTGTGACGTTCAGCGCTCCGCTCAAACGCGCCTTCACCCCAAACTTTCTGTCTAAAAACACAAAAGTCGTGAGTTTAGAGATTATGAAGAGAATAATCATTTGACTTTCAAGGTTTTCATCTAAATAACACTAAATAACAATACTGTCTTAAAGGCAGCCTAGTTGTATTTTTTTTTTATTTTATAAGATTATTTTCAGGGGCTTTTTGCCTTTATTTGAGAGGACAGTTTAAGCATGAAAGGGGGAGAGAGAGGGGATGACATGCAGTAAAGGGCAGAGGCTGGAACAGAACCCTCAGCCACTGTGGTGAGGACACAGCCTCTATACATGGGGCACCCATGAGTTTTTGACCACTAGCAGTGCTACACAGCAATGTCGTTATGAGTCCCTGTTTTGTTTCTATTGAGCACAAACATACACACTAGGATGCAGCACATGCATGCATGCAAGCACTCAGATGATGTGTTTCACAAAGTTGCAATTTCTTCTTGGGAGATCTTGTAGTATAAAAAGTTGCTTTAACAGAAAAGAGAAATAAATCATTTCTTTGGAGCGTTAAGTGTGCAGACCTCTTTTGTGACCTGCAGAGAGTAGTCTTTGTCTGGCATGTGCACACACTTCTCGTGTTTCACATTGTCGCAATCTCACTATTCTACTAATCTACAGGTGGCAGTAACATGCGTAAAATTCAAGCAATTCACTGCAAAGACAGTGAAGAAGATTGTGCATTGTTTAAATCCCTGCTGGCAATTTAAAATACTTTTAATGTTTTTTGAGGAAGAAAATGCACCTCAACACACGATGCATTTTGGTGAGAAATACCAAAACTAAACATAACTTTTAATATTTAAACTCAACAGGACTCCTTTACCAGCAAAGTCCAATCTTTAGCTAACAAAAGTGACCTGTCATTGTGCACATGCAACAAAGTAAAAAAAGAAGAACAGAGACAAAAGTAAACTCAATAAAATTTCCATGGAAATTAGTTGCTATCCTGATTTATATTGGTGTACCGTGTGTTTGTATCTGTTAAAGTGAGACATTAGGCCTACCTTTTGGGCCAACCTTGGCAAGCAGTGAGTGAAGCTGCAGCATAAGTTCTTCACTTGGAGGCAACTCTTTACTGGCAGTGATCAGAATCTGGAATAATATTCCTGTTCCTCCTTTAGACACAAATACACCCACCCTGCGACCCCTGCCTGTAGACAGGAAACAAAAATAAAACAGCATTGAATGTAATAAAACGTCATTCATGATGGGAATATGTAGTTGAAATTCTAGAGAGCAAAAACCTTAAAAATGTTACTTTTTTTATCAATCCCAGCAAAATTTACAATTTAGTACTACTTTAACATTTATTAGAGTGGCACAATGAATTGTTTGTGCTTTCAGAATACGTTCACTAATTCTCACAGTCAGGAAAATAAAAGCTTTGCATGTATCCCCAAAAATTAATTTATCCAAAATAAAAAATGACTGTTAAATTACCCAATAAGTGATTATTCAGCAAGGAAATAAATATTATCAGCTCTCAAAATCAGGATATAAACTGCTTATGCTTTGGAAAAAACAAAAAAACAAGAAAAGAGAAAAGTGCTCACCCACAGTCAGCAGCTCACTGAGAATATACAAAATGTTCAGAGTGGTCTGGACATCCCGAGTGTTCTGTCAGAGCGACACAGTACACTTGTTAAACAATATACAGATGCATATGGTGAATTACAGTAATGTTTACTTGATGTTCTCTCTCCTACGTGTGCAGTCTAACCTCATCTCAAACAATGTATCGACATGACATCTGCAGCAGGGTTTTCCACAGCTGCTGATACAAAGGCATGGGTGCATTTCTTATGTCTCTGCATGCAATGTTTTTTTTCTAACAATGAGCTTATTCTGGCAAAGCTAACATCATTTATGTCTATAAGTTTAAGAAGGGTGTCTCAAAAGGAAGCAAATACACATTTTTAAAGAAATAGTTTGATATTGTGGGAAATATCTTATTAGCTTTCTTACAGAGAGTTAGATAAGAAGATTGATACCACTCTGGTGTCTAGTCTGTCTGAGGCCACCACTAGCAGCTGGTTAGCTTAGCACAGAGACTATTAAAAGGTCCAGTTAGTAGGATTTACGGGGATATATTGGCAGAAACTGAACACAATATAATAGGTATGTTTTCTTTAGTGTATAATCAAATGAAAATAAGAATTGTTTAGTTTTCTGTACCTTAGAATGAGCTATTTATATCTACACAGGGAGCAGGTCCTTGTATGTGGAATCTGCCATGTTTCTACAGTAGCCAACAACAGAGAAACCAAACACTGGTTCCAGATTGGGCCATTTACATTTACATGTTGGTCAGAGTGACTAACAGCCCCTCCACGAAGAGTGCATCAGAAAAAAACAGCTTTTTAAACGTGAAACTGCTTATTCAATGTTTTTAATGGTTTAAATCATAGTCCATTTGTTTGAAAGAGGGAGGGGCCTGGTATTAAAAATCCCCTGAATGTCTGGGTGGATCTTGGGTGGAAGTTATCAAGAATAAAAGGTAAGCACATATTAGCAGGTGCTAAACTAGTGGTCCATTTCCAACAAGCCGAATAGTATCAGAGAAAACTGATTTGCAACATGAAACTCCTTTATTCAGTGTTTTTACCAATTTAAATCACCAGGTCTGTTTGTTTTGGAGGGGGAGGAGACCTCAGTAGATAATTCGGCTCCTGGTAAAAACCTGTCTACATCAGAAATAAGTTGACCACACATTCGAAGGTGCTGGACTATAACATCCTGTCTGCGACATGCCAAACAGTGCAGGAGAAACACTGATTTTTAATGCAAAACTGCTTAATTCAGTGTTTTGTTTTGGGAGTTTTTTTAACCAGATTTTATTATCTGGACCTCTGCAGATAATATGACTTCTGGTAAAAGCCTCCTAAACAATGAACACTGAAGGTATTCTGACCATGAAAAGTTTCAGCTAGCTGCAATCTGCAGTTCTCACCGCTTAATACCCCTAAATCACACAAACTGTTTCTATTAGTCACTGATAGTCAATTTTTAAGGGAAACCACTCTATCCATTTGAGCGAACAGAAGTAAAAACTACAGTTAGCTTAGTGTTCAAGTTTTGTGATGTAGTGAGCTGCAGTGTCCTGTGTCCACTTACCTCCAGTGAAGCCAGTATGACCTCCATGCCACTGGAGCCTTTGGACATCACCTCCTTTCCACTCTTCTCTGCAACAAACAACAAAATAAAAACGATCAGAAATATGAAGATAAACAGTGCTGCATTTGTGCAAAACAAATATGGGGCTTCTCCTGCAAGCAAAGTGAGGGCTGTTATTAAAGCACTGCAGGTTGTCCTGTAAATGTTAGGTTGAAAATTACAGACAAGTCACAATGTCACAAAGGATTATGTTGGAACGTGTGAAGACTACTGTCCCGAGTACTTGAAGTTATAAAGATTCCTCTTCATTACATAATAAATAGACACTTTATATTTAAAGCTCATTTTTACATTGTGTCATATATAAGTTTCTGCACGCATGGGCTTCGCCTTTCCTCTCTTATAAACTCAACAAGGTGCCAAAATAAATGGTTTGTCTAAAACTTCTACTTCACATCTTTTTCCTCTCTCTCTTGTTCCACCTCTTTTAATCATACCCTACACCTGCCCTGTAGTTTAGGAGCTGACAAATTCCCAACCTCTTTGAAGAGCACTCAGTGTGTGATCCTATCTTGTCCTGGAACAAATGCAAACGCTCCAAACACAAACACAGCACAGAGAGTCTGTAACAGATGCTGAAGTCCTTCAACCTTAACCACTGAAGCTTACAGCAGATTATAGATATATTTAAACTAAAAACAGACATATCATAATGATTTCCCTTTCAATTAGCAATGCTGAGCTCGTGAACATGCACACACATGCACACAGTACAGTGCCTTAGGGAGCGATGACCTCTTTAAACATTTCTGTCGTGCCACACTTTTTAAAGCGCTTCAAAACAACACTGCAAAACTAATCCTTAAAAGCAAATTTAAAAAAAACACGTGTAAACTAAGTACACTAAGTTACACATATGAACAGCTCTAAATAAAACTAATATATATTAAAATGTATATATGTACAGTATATATGGGCACCAAGTAGCTCAGTTGGTAGAGCGGATGTACAGAGGCTGTGTCCTCGCCACAGCGGCCGCAAGTTCGACTCAAGCCATCAATGTCTTGGAGGATTTTTAAGAGTCTAAGTCAAAACACCTGAAACATTTATTATCATTCTGGACCCTACCTGGTGGCTCCGGGGAGAGCATGAATTGATAACGTCTCCTTGTGTAGCTGTACTCCATTTCATAACAGTCGCAAAGTTCACCAAAGCTGTGGGTGAAAATATGTTTCCCAAAATCCCAGGCTCACTGCCTCCGGAGTTGTAAGAGTTTGTAGTGCAGGTCTGCTGTGAATCTAAATGCCCAAGGGCTGTATAGTCCATATACAGAGTAAAGGCACTTTGAATATTACCCTGGTATTTCCCCACTGCTCTAAGGCTAGAAGTACACTGCTTAGCTGGCCAGTCCTCCAGCTGTGTACCAACACTGATCTTAGGGGCAGGTCATGATGAATCTAGCAATCAGCACCTCCCCTTGCACGCTACCAGAAACTAAACCTCAAACTGCTCCTTGAAAACTGTGGGCTGTATAGGATACCTCTACTCATGCGCCCTCTCCTCTTTCTCTTCCCCCTTCTCTCAGCAGGATAAGCAGAGCTGCCATACGCTCCAAAAAACTGAATTTCTAGCAACAAATGAGCGAGAAAAGAGAAAACTGCTGCCAATAAAACAGATTTCATACTACACTAAACTAACCCAAAACTCCATTGTGAAGAGTTTTTTTTAATGTATCTGTTTATTAGATGTATGAGATTCAAGCCATCATATTGTGGAACAAGTTACCAACGTTTAACTAGAGGGTATTTAAATGCACATCACATAGGTGCAAGGCTATCAAAAAACAGCTTTTCATACAAGTTTAACAAGTTAAACATTTTACCAAGGTTAATCATTAAAGCACCCAGTAAGGCAAGTTTTAAATGACTACTAAGGAAATACATCAACAATAACTACAACGTGAACTGAACTAAACACCAAAGATGGAATGCCGTTTGATATTTTGTGATTTTTAGTTTTTCCAACTGATGTTTATTTGTGTGAAACATGTTCTTAAGATTTCTATGTGATTTATAAAACTGAGAGATGAATATGTGATTTTATATGAGTTATATAAGCTTACGGGGATCTGAATAAAGAATAAAGGATACAGTATATGGCTACCCCCTTGCAACTGCTGGCTCTCTTTTCTCCCTATAATCCTTGCTCTTCCTCTTGGTATCTCCTGTCTCCTAAGCTCCTTAAAGTCTGAACATGAGACAAGAGCACAGCAAAGTCCGTCTCAGGGTGTATAGTTACTGTGAGCAGGGTCAACAACCCCCTCTATCCCCCTAACCAACGTCACGCTTACACACATTTCAAGTTGAGGCTGCAGGCAGAGTGTGACAGACAGCCAAGCAACAGATGAGAGAGGAACAGCTGATACTCAATGATTGACAGGGTCACAGGCAGGAGAAGCCTTCCCACTGTGCGCATCAGTCATGATGGATTTACTACAAGTTTACTTTGAAGTGGAAGGAAGTGAGGAATTATGAGAAGAGGGCAGATGAAATTCAAGAAAAGTGAGAGGAGAGAAGTTCAAAGAAAGTTCGAAGTATGCCAGCTGGGTCAAAATATGAGGTGATGATTCAGCAGAATTCTTCACCTTCACATAAAGGCTCTAATAAAGCTTGACCCTGCGATTACAGGATGTCATCTATTATAGAAAATTCACAATGAAAATGCCACTAATTGAAAACTGCTGGCTCCAGGGAAAAGTTAATAAAATAGCTACTAACAAAAAAATGGAGTTTGTAAGTTAGTATAAACATGGTGAAAGAGTGACACATCTCCAGGACAGTAGTTAACTTTTCTTAATCAGTTTTCAAGTATTGGCTGCAAGTATCAGCTATTTTCATTATTGATTTACAGTATCTGTTGATATTTGATGATTTGTTTTCCATTAAATAATTCATCATCAAGTTAAAAAAAAAGTCACATCACAATATACAAGAGCCCAAGATCATTCTTGTTTGTTTTTTTTAAACCAACATGAACAAAAAACCCCAATTCCATAAAAGTTGGGAAGCTGTGTAAAAAGTCAACACAAACAGAATGCAATGATTTGCAAATCCTTTTGACCTGTATTCAATTGAGTACAGTACAAAGACAAGATATCTGATGTTTACAGTGATGCCAAAAAACTTTATTGTTTTTTGTAAATATACACTCATTCTGAATTTGAATCCTGGAACATGTTCTAAAAAAGTTAGGACAGCAGCGTGTTTACCATCATGTGGCATCACTGTTTTTTTAAAAGTGTAAGGCAACTGACGACACTAATTGTTTAAGTTTAGAAAGTGAAATTATTACCCATTCTATCTTGATATACGGCTTCAGCTGCTCGACAGTCTGGGGTCTCCATTGATGTATGGTGTCCTTCATAATGCACCACAAATTTCCAGTGGGAGGCGGAACTGGACTGCAGGCAGGCCAGTCAAGTACCTGCACTCTTTTACCATGAAGCCACATGTGTAACACATGGTGGCGCCACACACTTACACCGTCATAAAGCGTGTACCCCGCTAAAATTTCAGGAATGTATGAAGGTATGAAATGCGACATATCACCCAAGCCTAGTATGTACCTTTTAGCATTCATGATGCCTTCACAGAGGAGTGAGACACCCATGATGTCATGGGCACTAACACACCCCCACACAATCACAGATGCTTACTTTTGAACTTGGCGCTGCTAACAAACTGGTAGTCCTTTTTCTTTTCAGCCCAAAAAACATGGCATCCATGATTTCCAAAAACAAAAACTGTGGACTGGTCCAACCACAGCAAACTTTTACACTTTGTGTCAGTCCATCTAAGTTGAGCTCGAGCCCACAGAAGTCTGCAGAGTTTCTGGATAATATTAATGGCTTTCACTTTGCATGGTAGAGTCTTAACTTGCAGTAGATGCAGCAATGAACTGTGTTTACAGACAGTGGTTTTCCAAAGTGTTCCCAAGCCCATATAGTAATATTCTTTATATAATCATGTTGTTTTTTAAGGCAGTGCAACCGGAGGGGTCAAAGGTCACAGGCATTCAAATGTTGATTTTCAGCTCCATCCCTCACGTGCAGAGGTTTTTCAAGATTCTCTGAATATTTTGATTTTATGGACTGTAGATTGTGAAATCCTAAATTCCTGTGATTGTGCATTATGAAAAGTTGTTATTTTACAATTGGACTGCTTGTCCAAGCAGTTTTTCACAAAGTAGTGAACCTCACTCCGTCCTTACTTATGAACGACGGAGCCTTTTGAAAATGCCCAATCATACCCAATCACGATACTGTCATTGATTACCATTTGACCTTCTTACCTGTGAAACGTTCCAAACAGGTTTTATTTTCGCATTCCACAACTTTTCCTGTCTTTCGTTGTCCAAACATTTGTGGACTACATTGTGGAGTGAGTGTATATTTACAAAAACAACTAAATTTATCAGATGGAACATCAATATCTTGTCTTTGTATTGTGTTCGAATGATAAAAGGTCAGAAGAGCTTTCCATTCTGTTATTGAGAAAGGCAGCAAATACTCACATTTCATAAGTTGTTACAGAGAATGTTTGGCAATTTGTTTGACATGAGCAAATATCAACACTCTTGTAATTTTTTTTCAGTTTGACTAATACATTAGTCAATTAATTGATAAAGCACTAGAACAATGATGCATCAGTGATTTCTAATCATCCTAGCTCCTCGGAGTAGGCGCCCTACTAACTGAGACACACTCATGTTTCAGTCTTTTCTACACAACAAGGCAGCACAATGCATTCTTCTTCCACCGTCAGATCTTCTTCTCTGCTCTCCTTTCAAAAGAGTAATCAGAGAACCAGAGACACTGTATCAATCCATCCACACTTTGACTGCCAGTGCACTAACCCATCTCTATTTACACAGCAACTGCACTGAACACATTTTTAAAGAATAGATCAACTTGATGCTGAAGCTAGCATCTCTACAGCCGACATCTCCAACACTCAGCAACTCGCACCACAACAATCTAGATTGATAAATACAGCTAAGAGGAAAAATACGTATTTTTGATTTTGGGTGAGCTGTTCCTTTTAAGGGGAACACATTTATACATCAGTGTCAGTTCACTGGTTTTGACAAGTACAACTGCACATGTGATGAAAATTGTAAAAGCCAATTGTGGCTCCACAGGGAGCTGTGTGAAATTTGCTTAACTACATCAAGTGATTAAGTCAATGTGAGCTGCAACTAGCATAACACATCCAAATCTCTGAGAGAATTGCCATCAGCCAAGTTTAATTGAGGGTAATAGAAAACCTTAGTCATGAGTCCTAAAACTCGAAAAAGACATGGCATTTCAGCACCTCTGGTTCCCTCGTCTCAGAGTCAATGGGTTTTTTAAATTAATTTTTGGTTAAAAGCCTTAAGTATGGTTTGTGGTTAATACAAGCTACAAGACATATAATACAACAGTTAACACCCCACTAGCAAACTCTGAAGCTTCTATGTGTCTTTAAAAAGGCTGTTGCTAACAAGTGGCTAAATGAGACTACAGAACATCATCATTATCTCACGCTGTGCCGAATATGAACTATGAAAAACCCTGAAAGTAGTGTTCATTTGAGAGGATTATCTTGCTGGACAAAATGTGAAATTATCATAATCATTTGTTTTCCATAACGCTTATTCTTGGCAATGATCCAAAATCCAATGGAAAAATCCTATAGACTTTTTGACAGGGGAACCTGGGCAACATTAGATCCTGGGTTAGTCTACAAAAAAAGTGTTATCCCTGGGGCAATCTATGGAGGCAACAGCTTTGACAAGAAAGAAGAATGTTTGGAATAAAAATGATATCTCTATTTCTGCTGCATTTAGATATATCTTTCCGTTGTGAGTCCAAAACTTTGGGATTGCAATTAGTGGAGAACTATTTTGAATCAACATGCGGACTATTTGTGCCTATCAGTGTCTTGCCTTAATGCCAGGTAAGTTAGCCAATATCAACCTGAAACCATCACGGCTCTGACCACACACTGTCAAGGGGTATTTGGTGTGGGTTATATCAGATATACTTGTGGATAGCTGCATGTGTGTGTGGTGTGCAGTGAATGTGTGTGTGGAGGGGAAATGTTTCTGTATGTCTGTCTTTTTATTTGATTGTATATTGCATATGTAATAAATACAACAATGGTTAATTTCCACTTGAACACATGGTTTTGCAAATTACTGTTACAGTAATTATTTTTTGTAGAAGCATGTCACAATGAAGGTATGAGGCACTGCCAACAATGAAAATTAAGGGTTATACTGTTCTGCATTAGAGGAGTAAGTTTCAAGACATACCGCAGCACTGCTCATTGTCATCACATCTAGCTAGAGATAACATCACCAGACACATTTCTCGCATCATGTCTCTTATCAAACACAAAACTACATTAAAAAGGCTGTATTTAGTCTTTTATTTTGTTTTAGTTTGAGTACAGTAGACTGCGTGTTATTTTGTGTGTGTGTGTGTGTGTTTGTGTGTGTGTGTGTGTGTGTGTGTGTGTGTGTGTGTGTGTGTGTGTGTGTTTTCTCACCCTGTGTCTGTATGAGATGAAATATCTTTGCAGTGACCTGTCTTGCCGTTTCGACATCCCTCACCATGGCCTCTCCGTTCATCCTTTCCAGTTGGCCAAGGAGCATCAGCACCCTGGAGTTACTGGGAACGCTGGAAAGACAAACACACATTTTTATCTTTAGGCAGAGTACACAGTATGTAACGGGATAACATAAATCCCAAATGCAGCCCTGCATAAGCATTTGGAGAACTGAGGAAAGAAAAAAAATCTCTATATATTGCACATTCAAGTCCATCTGTAAAACATCACATGCAGCTTAATGTGACATGTATGTAATGTGTTGCATTACGCTGCATTTACAAACACAGTAAGTGAATGCTTTAATATAGGAGCGTGGGCTAAAAGAAAAATCTGTCATGATTTTCTGCTCCATGTCTAGGATTAAAAGGATTAGAATAATGGATCACTCTCAGTTTATCTTGCAATGGGTGACACTGGAGAACAAACATAAAGCAGTCCCTCATATGTGCAAATAACCTTAAATGTCCACAGTGAGTCCAATATGCCTAACCAACAAAAATAGCCTTTTCTGTAACATACTGCAATGCTAAAAACATGACAAATTGGCAAGCCATGTTAATGCTGACTTTAAAATCTCTGTTTCATTCATTTCAATAAAGTTGATAGTTGGGGCGGTCTCCTAGTGCTTCACTATTTCTGGGATAGTAACCCATCCCCCATTTATAATCTTAGCTCTGTGGAGCTCAGCTGGAAACACAAGGTTAGAGGTCAGTTGTTGGTACAGCAACGGCAAACATGGGAGACAGAATCAAAACTATGATTGTGCCCAGTGGAGCTGAGTTTCTCATATGTCCTTATAAAGACAGAGAGAGAAAGTGTGTGTGTGTGTGTGTGTGTGTGTGTGTGTGTGTGTGTGTGTGTGTGTGTGCGTGCGTGTGTGTGCGTGCATGTGTGTGTGTGTGTGTGTGTGTGTGTGTTGGAGACATGACAGGAAAAGAAAAAATGAGAAAAATGGAAAGAAATGATGAAAAAAGTGATGTAAGTCTGGACAAAGGAAAATATACTGACAGAGAAGAAAAGCCTTAATAAACACACTGCATAAGTCACATAAATGAACACAGACTAACTGGAAAATGAAGAATATTGAAACTTGAATTGGGAAAAAAACATTTTTTTTCCCAAGATCATTTCTGCTGCAATAATGACGAGCGTTGTCATTCTTAGTCATCATGACAAATGCATATAGAAGCTCCAAGCAGGACCAGCTAGTTATCTACTGTGTTGGACAAACAGTCTTTCAGACACAAATGGTGTAACAAGAAGACAAACACTGGTGCATAGACAGAATAGTGCAGGAGTGTGATCACATCAGGAAGGGTAAAGGTAAGCACCCAGCGAGAAAGAGTACAGTAGGGGAACAGATGGTTGTGAAAGACCAGCTTTCACACCACACAGAAACACAAGCACGCTAGATATCATAGTCCACCTATATCCAAGCAACTCACCCTTTCTCTGTGGCCATTTTGGGTTTGTTCATTTTTACCACTTCAACATTTCATGTCGTCTGCAAGAGAAAGAAAATAAAGACATTAGCAGTGTGCCAATCATATTGTGCATGAAAATATCTCTATAATTGTATTTTATCTATTTATCTTTTTTTGGACAAGAAAATGTCACACTGCGATAATGGCAATATATTCCAACTTGCTGATATGATGACGTCATACCATTGTGCCTGAATATCTCTACTGAATATTTGAGAGTAAACTGTCACATTTATGCTGACATGTAAAACTATAAGACTTATTTTGCTGCAACTGTATGTTCTTGAAATGAAAAATAAAATATTTCTTATATTTTTCAGTATTTTGTCATATCACTAAGAAAATTGTTAGCGCAAAAATACCCTATAACTATCATGATATTATTTTAAGGCCATATCGCCCACTCCTAAAAGACATTACTGACAAAAACAGACAAATATAAACACACTGTACATTTTTAGAAATTAGCATAACAAACCCTGTGTGCCAAAAGAGATCCAAATGAACTCCCACTGTTGTAATCTCAGGCTGTTGTCGGCTCTGCAGCTGTGCCAAAACCAGATGACGATAACCTGCTGTTGATCTGGTAACAAACTAATAACCTGTCCAGGACGTGCTGAGACAACCTACAGCTGCAGAGAGGTGTCTCATATTGACTATACCAGGACAGACTTGCTGTCAGATACACAGAACCTCCTGACTGATGATACAAAAACAAAGTGACTGCACTCATGCTGCAGATCTCGAATATCAGGAGACAAAAGACCTGTGGACGAGTTAGGTTTGAGAAAAGCAATACTAGCGTTCAACTGCATTACATCAAATGACAAAATGAATTTCATAACAGAAACAACAGCATTATTCAGCAGATAAGTCCCCCATGCTAATAAAGATCAGTTTAGTGAATTGATTTTTACAGGTTTCCCAAGAGTCCTGAATTAGATGAGGTCAGACAGTGAATACAGGAGCATTTATGGGCTGAGATGTGATGAGTCATAAACAACACAGCTGTAAAATCTAAAGCTATTAGTCACAACTAATAGACAAAGATCATTTTTTGCATGGTACTTCTAATGCTTAAAATGGCAATAACATATTAGACACTCTTAAGAACTTTTATCTGCCGTATTGTCCGACTTCACTCAATCAATATTCATTAAAAACAGTGGACCATCTCTTTGGAACAACCTACTTCAACATTAATATGATGAGTATTTAAAAAACATCTAAAACAGACTCTAATTGGCAAAGATTCAAACCCCTTTATTGATTAATTTGCAATGCATTCACCTTGTAAATAAAAATACAAAAATACAAACAAACCTTTTCTTCATTTGTACATTGTTTTATCAACTTTGTATTCTGCTTAGTCTTAAGATTTGGATCAATTTTGCAATCTTTGATTGAATCTTTTTTATTTTTATGAATGATTATAGTTATTTAATAGGGGAGGTATCTCCATGAGCCATTTTTAGCTTCTGAACTGCATTCTGTTTGAACTCTTTTTTCCCCCTTTTACTGTCTTTTCTATTCATATGTATGTGCAAATAAATTAAACATTTTCACAATTTAATAATAATAATAATAATAGCAGCACACAAAAATAAGATGTTGCAAATAAAAGCGATCTTTGGCTAACCTTAACTCCTCAGTCAGGCTTCCCCAAAGTTTGCAGAGTCAGACTGCAAAATCCCACCACCCTTTCTCACTGCACAATGAGATAAGGATGTTGGATCACGCCGATGAGCTGAGGAGGAGCAGCAATATCAGACCATAAACCGCCTTGTGCGTCTATTTGAAGCTTTTTCCAAAGCAGCAGTAAAACTGACATGTTGTGGAGGCCAGCTTACAGGGGACAGATGGTGGCCTGGACACAATAACCCCGTAGAGCTCCACAAAGCAGAAACCATTTAGAAAACCCGACAAGCTACCGTCATAAGAGCAGCCCCACGGGGACATCTGGGTAAGTCACTGTCGTCGGGCTGTTGTTGGTAAAGTAAACAGCTAGGCAATGCTGTTCAACAGGATGATAAGGGAGAAAACCTAACCGAGGCTGTTGCCCCCTGCTGCACCTGCTGGACGAGTCACTCATTAACGGCCGCCTGTCTGCGCCAGCAGGCTAGCAAACGGAGGCTAACAATAAAGCGCTCACACAGGCGGTATTAGCTAAAGTGACAGACCTGCATAACATTGACAAGGACGAGGGTTTTACTAACCTGTATGGAGAGGAACTGTTGTCCCATTCAGGGTGGATATTTCCGAGATAAGGAGGAAAGCTGCTGTGTGTGTGAGCGCTGCCTGAAACGCCCCGATGATGTTGTGATGAGACCAGCCCCAACTGTCACGGGGCTCTCGCTAAACAACGCGAGAGCACGACGCTGACGTTAGCGTGAAATTCGTAGCAGTGAGTGCGCTAGAATAAACAAAAGGGCTCCGGTAGCAGATAACAGGAGAGTTGAGGGTAACGTAGTTTGCAATGTGTATTCTCGACTTTCTGCACCCAATACTGCGGTGAAAGCATGTCAGACGTTTTAATTAAAATGTCAACGATTCTGAACCCCACTTTCAAATTTGTGAAAGCTTTTTTTTACACTAGGGATGTCCCGATTACGTTTTTTTTGTTCTTTATTTAGAGTTCTTTATTTACCTGGATAACACAGCTGCACAATGCGCACTTCATTACTCAAAAGTTATTGAAATCAACCCATTGTAAATGCTTGACAGTTAAATAGTAATGCATTACAAGGACAAATATCTGCATCCAAGCAGTTCCTTAAGGTTTTTGTTTGCTTGTTTTTTACAAAATAGTACTTGTATAGGGCCTTTATCACAATTTCAATTCTTGCAGCATTTGTTTTGTTTTGTTTTTCAACAAAATAACAAAGTAAACAAACCAAAATGTCTTGAAACTGCTCTCAAATCTGCAATGTAGTATTGTCATAAAAGCACAGGACAGTATATAAGTGTAACATGATCACAATTCCACCTCAAAGTAGCATTATAGCTTCACTTTAATATTCCCAGTCACAACAAATAAAAATCGGTCACAATTCCGCTTATTACAGCATTAGGCTATAGTAAAACTATTTCAATAAAAACGAACAACAACAATTTCAATTCCACTTAAAGCGGTGTAGCAGCTTAACTTGAACGTGAAAAAAATAACTTTTTACGTATTGTAGAAAGCATGACAATAAAACCTGAATATTTGCCACAAATAATTGTTTCCGTTCACAACATCTGTGTAATTGCTGACATAAACAAAGAATCGGGCCGGGCACATGCTCTAAATAACCGATCCCATCAAAAATGCATTGACCAGCCCCATACTAATCCTTCAAGTAGTGGATATGCAAAAAAGAGAGACTGTTCTGTGTTTTTCACAAGTAGACCACATTGGACCAGGTCAGGTCCGGACTAGATCATCCCATAGAGGCTATAGATTAAAAAACAATTTTAGATTTCTGAAACCTATATTCTATGTGTGGTCCAGTACATGTTAAAAAATAAACACACACACACACACACACACACACACACACACACACAAACAATGAAATTTCCCTTTTTTGTATTTTCACAAATAGAATAAAAGTTCACAAATTTCGATAGTTAAGAATTGCAAACTACGTTTCCCTTGACTCTCCCCTTAACTGCTGAATCGGAAGCTGACTTGAGCATTGTTAGGAGAGGACGGTTAACGTTAGAGCATCTTTGGTTTTAGGCACTATTCAGACGAGGATGAAAAAAATCTCCATTGAGCCAGGTTAATCAAAACCTTCAATAAAATATAACATTGGTGTAGTTTTACACCTACAGTGGCCAGATTCGGCTTGCTCTCCGTCATGACACATAAGGACTACATTTCCCAAAGTGACAGCGGCTTATGACGTTAAATTTATGCGTCGATCTTTACAGCCGTTGAGGAGCTCTTCATTAGCTACATGATTGGTACAAAATACTAAGGTGCGTGCTAATTTACAACGAAAATATGACTTTCTGATAACATTATTTTAGTGATGTATGTCTGATCAAATTGTATAACGTGTCGAACGGACGATATTCGAGCTTTCTTCACAGGAAACATTCACTGTGGGCTACATTAGCTCGTTAGCACACCGATTTACAAGCTACTTTGACGTTAGGAGAGCTAGCCAACATGTCCTATGAATCTCACGTCTTTTAATATCTAGCATGAGTAACCCGAACGTCATCCTGCTCGTAGTGTTTTTGTAAACAGTACAGATTTAGGTTTAAGTCATTGCACCTGTGTTGATGGTGCCAAAATAACCAAATAAGCTGACTGTTAGTCGTGTGTATTTGTTTGACATATAACCTTAGGTAGCTAGGTTATTTTTCTCTAAATGGGATTTCTTCAAACGCTAGACTGAAGGAAATGCATCATGTATTCTTTAGTCTGTAAATATTTTACCTTCATGTCATCAGATTACGTCGATCTCGGTGTTCATATGGCACAGACACATCAGTAGCTGCAGCTGTCGCCTCTAAGTCAGGAAGTCAGGAAAATGTATTTCTTAATATCTGATAGAGACGCTACAAACTTTATTGTGTAAATATACACCCACAAGGTAATTAAAGGTGAATACATCAGTCATACGGGAATTTGTTGGGGATCTGAACCCCCTCTTTGCCGTCACTCTACTGACATGTTCTTGGTTTAAAAGACTGAGACTTTTCAGTGCACTCGGGCTTACAATTTACACCTTTTTAGGCTTCTCCAGTCACTTAACAGAGAATGATGTTAATCCTCCTCTGTTGCCAGACACCATACTATACTGCCTGTCCACCTTTCCAAGAGTAGAGGTCAACTATAAACATTACATGTATAAACGTTTCTAAGAACTACAGCAGCCTGTAGGACACAGATGATTGTTTAAATCAGTTATCACACTTATCAATATAAAATCTCAAAAAGTATTGCCTTTTGAATTTAATATTTAATCTTTGTGTATAGTGTTTGTAGGGTTGCAGTGATAAATCATTTTCAAAGTATACCATGGTATAAAAAAGTGACTGTTATTATACTGTGTACATTTGCTGACAATGCACCTGGATGTACAATCTCACCTTTCTTTAAGTTATTTTCTTTAAATATACTTGTATTAGAAATGGTTTCAAGTTTTGATTGTAGTAATAAAACATCTGTTCAAGTAAACGGAAGCCCAGTTTTAATTCCTTTAATGTTTATTGTAAGTAATAATAATAACAATAATTCTGAAATACTGCAATACCGCAAAACCATGTTTTTTTTTTTTGAGACATTATTGTTCCATAAAAGATCTCCTACCGTTGCAACCCTACTATTTAGGTGCCTTAAAGAAAGGGTAATACACTAGATTAATACATTAAAGCAAGGAGCTGTATTTATGACTGAGCCTTCAAATTTTATCACAACCACCCACACTGAATTATTAAAACATCCACACCTGCTCAGTGTACATACAGAGAGAGATACAGTCTGAAGTTGTGCCTGACTGTGCCGACTGCACTGCTCGATCAGCTGGCTGAGTGTTTGCCATCTAAGCTTTGAAATGTCCAGTAGAGAAGATGAATGAACGCAGTAAATTATTGTGTGAATGTAAATGTGTATTTTTCAGTTCATGGTTAATAAATATGTAAAAACAGTCAGCTGCTGAAAACTTACAATGCTACAAGGCTGGAGGTTCTTCATCAGCTCTTCATGTAACACCCAGCCGGTTTTCTTTCTGTGAACAAAAATGTGTTTAATTAATAACATAAATAAGGGCTACATTTCATTTAGGTGTGCCTACTCTGGAGTTATTGTTAGTGCTAGCTCACTGGTATGGCCTACTGTCACACCCAAATCAGAGCCATCATTAAAGTTATTAGTGACACTACAGTCTATGGTTACACTTGTATAGTTCCTGCTATGCTAGAGCAAAATGCCTGACAAGAGAAAGCTTTACTTGTGAACAATGACTGAACCTAATTTAGTGTTATGTTATGATTTATTTTGCAGTCAGACAAAACATTTTTCACATTTTCCTCTTATTACATTTTTTAAGATAAAAACTGCTGTTTTGTAATGTCTGTAACATTTTGTCCTATTTCTCTTTGTGCTTTTCTTCAGTAGTCACCATGGTGATGAAGTCAGCAGTTGAGGATGATGATGCTGGCTGGGGGCTGGGCATCCCAGAAAAGATGAAGAACAATGCCAACTGGGTTGATATTACACATGAATTCAAGGGTGCATGCAAAGGTACAGGCTCTGCTAGTGATTGTGTGTGGGGGTCATATGTGTGCAGTTATGAAATGTACTGACGTGTTTCTCCTTTTCTCTTCCCTTGTTCTCATCTGTTATTTTTGCAGAGTTGAACCTTGGAGAGTTGCTTCATGACAAACTGTGAGTAGGACAAAATGTTTTTTTCATACTTACACTTTAAAGAATCATTTCGCTCAGAACAACAACCAAAAAAATCTTCCTTAATATACTGTTGTTTCTTGTGGTTGGTGAGCCGAAGGCATATTTCAACCCTGGTGGACAATAAAGGCCTTTTCTTTTGTATTTCTAGCACACTGTGAGGTGATGTTAGTCGGCCTGCTTACCCTCCCAAAAAAAACTTGAGCTGATTTCATTGGAGAGTTGTCATGTCCCGAAGTCTAAATACTGTTTCAGGGAATTCGTAGCATTGACAAGACAGAATAATTGCACAGAAACATGTAATTCTTGTCATTTTTTGGCACCAGTATGGTTTGTTGAGCATTTGTAAACACACTTACAAAACAGACACTAAACATTCTGCTCTGGTGGCAGGTTTGGCCTGTTTGAGGCCATGTCGGCCATAGAGATGATGGATCCAAAGATGGATGCAGGAATGATCGGAAACCAGGTCAACAGGAAAGTGCTCAACTTTGAACAAGCTATCAAGGTACAGCACTGCTGACTTCTGACTGGTGTACAATAAAAAGAGCAAATTGTCTGGAAGTAAAAAATAAAGCCTAATTTTCTTAATTTAAATTTACAACTCTAAACTGTCTTTGCCTTGTCTTGTTGAATTTGTGTTATAATATAAATAATATAACTAACCACCTGGTTCTTTTGTGTTTGTTCTAGGAAGGTGCCATTAAAGTGAAAGACCTTAGTCTCCCTGAACTCATTGGGATCATAGACACATGTTTCTGCTGTTTGGTGAGTTTCATTCTCTTAGACTGTGAACATTTATTTGTAAAATGACTCCCTTAACACCCCTTCATAGGGAAAAGAAGACAGTTGGTACAGAGTGAGTGAGTTATTTAAGAACAGTGGTCAAGTCATTCCCACTGGTCAAATATTTTCTCTAATTTTTTTGGAGAGATAAAGTGCAGATAGAGAGCATCAGGGAATCTGATGAATTATCTTGGGATGTCACAAGGAATTTAAGATGTTTTCCCCATTAAAGTTTTATTTAGGGGAGTTTTTTCGTACTCTTGAGGGAGAGTCAAACAGACAGAGGGTATCATACGCTGTACAGATTGTAAAGCCCCCTGAGGCAAATTTCTGATTTATGTTATGGGACTGTGTAAAACAAAATAGACTTGACTTGTCACTAAATAAAAATATGCAAAAATGACTATAAATAATAAAAGAACATTTGTAGTGTATACCAAACTATTTTCTTTTTTCTAACCTGAAAAAAATCAGCAAAACTCAAGCAAGTCCAGGTGCATACAACTTAGCACCTAGCATTACCATGACTTGGATGACTTCACCAACATCATGAAGGTGTTTTGACATTATAGTCATTGAATCAGCACCACTGTGGGAAACGCAGTATTCATGTGTGCATATTTGTTTGCTCTCCTAGATCACATGGCTGGAGGGTCACTCCCTGGCGCAGACTGTGTTCACCTGTCTGTATGTCCATAACCCTGACCTGATCGAGGAGCCAGCCCTCAAAGCCTTCGCGCTGGGCATCCTGAAGGTGTGTGACATTGCCCGAGAGAAGGTCAACAAGGCTGCCGTGTTCGAGGAGGTAAACAACTTTCTACAGTCTATCGATGTGTGTTTGTTTGGCAACATTTGAGCCATTCTCGAGGATTTGACATTCCCTAGGGGGTCAAGGAATATTTTTTATCATTGTTTCTGCTTTCTCTGTTTGTTTGGGTATTTTAAGTTAACAATACAAGTGGTCTTTGATAACTCTGTGTCATATGTACGTATATGTTATTGTTTCTTGTAGGAGGATTTCCAGGCCATGACCTATGGCTTCAAGATGGCCAATAATGTCACAGACTTGCGGGTGACAGGTATGAGTAGCACTGAGTGATAGATCATTAAGTGTACAGTTTCACATATACTGAGGCTATTACAGAACAATACTGTTGGTTCAGAGAAGCAAAGCTGAGGTAATCTTTCTTTAATTCGTTCTTCCTATCAGGTATGCTGAAAGATGTGGAGGATGAGTTACAGAGGAAAGTCAAGGTATTTGTTCTCGGCCAGTGTAAGCCACAGTCTTTACAATGGTGACAATGCAGTGCTGCTGATATAAATATTAAGCAGTACATTGATTATAATGATTTCTGTCCTACTGCCTCAGAGCACGCGCAGTCGGCAGGGTGAGCAGCGAGACCCGGAGGTTGAGCTGGAGGTAAGTCAGGTCATTTTAGAGTTTTTGCTTTTGGTGAAAGGCATGGTTTCAGAAAAGCCTTTTGACCATCTGAAACCCTTGTTTCTGACTGATGTGGTAGCAGTTTCAACATTAAATACATATGAGTACCAGAAGAAAATTAGATTGTGCACTACTATTTATTGATAAAGCTTAGTACCCCAAAGCCTCAGCCACAAACTAAACCTCTAAAGCTCCTTCTCAATCCCTGCCTGTAATAATTTGTTTTCCATCTGCAGTCTATCAGCCTGTGGGACTCACGTGACCTTTGGAGACTCTGGAATTTCCAGTTGTTTGATTACAGTAGTAATAATAATAATAATAATAATACAGGACGAAAAAATCAGACCCAAAAATGGACTTTGTCTGAGAGATCATAACTAAACAAAAAAACTCAGCCTTTGTGATTTCTTGTGCCTTGTAAAGCTTCAAAGACAAAATAGGAAATTTGTGTATTAATAGCTTTCCATGTACTCTTGAGCTTGTTTAATGTTCTCATACTTTATTTTTCCAGCATCAGCAGTTTTTGGCACTTTTCAATAGAATCAAGTTCACTCGCCTTCTACTGACTGCACTCATCACCTTTACCAAGAAGGAGGTAATACACATGCAAGCACACACAATCAGATAGTTATGACTACACAGATTTATAGACTCATATATGTCAAATTGACCATTCCTTCCTTTTTCTGATGCGTGTTTTTGTTAACGGTTGTATCTTTATCAGACCAGCTCAGTGGGTGAGGCCCAGAAGCTCGTGGCTCAGGCAGCTGATCTCTTGTCGGCCATTCATTCCAGTATTCAGCACGGCATCCAGTCACAGAATGACACCACGAAAGGAGGTAAAACAAACACACACACACCTTTCAGTTCTAGGGTCAAGCACATAGTTTGGCTGTGCATTAGTTTATAAACCAGCAGTTCTAACAGACCACATACACACACAAACACACGCACATACAGAGACGCCTCACATGCCAAGGATTCAGTTTGGAAAGTAGTTAGGGCAACTAAAGAAAGAACAACACTTGTGTGAAATTGTGAATACATTACATGCATTCTTGCTCCCCAGCTATCCATTTAAGTCACAGAGCGGTTACAATACAGCACACACTAAATGTACCTCCTCTACCTTAAAAACTTCCACTCCCACTCTATTAAATGTATCTGAGGCTGGAAAGATACATTTTAATGTTCACCATCACATTTTCCAGGCCTGGAAAAATCATGGAATTTGTAGAAATTATCAAAAGTCATGGGATTTTGTTGTAATAAAAGTAATTATTACAGTAATCTTCTGGACCCAGATGATCAGAAGTAATCTCACCCGACTGTATTGGATAGTATCTTGACATTGGTTGTTCAAAACAAAAAAAAATAAGAGTTCTGAAATTGGGTTAGATATATTGATCCAGATCAGACCAGATCAGTGTTTCGTTAAATCCCAACTAAGTTAACTTCCAGCAGCTACCTGTCGAACAGAGTACAGGCCAACTCTGCATTGCTTTTAATCCTCTCCTGCTGTGCTCCCTGAGAAAATTTAAAGTGAAAGCCAACCCCAAATTCACTTGTTTTAGAACAAGCTTTGCCTGCCTGGCCTTTCGCCTCACTAAATTTGCATGTTTTCAGTGCCTTGTCCTTGATTTTTGTAGCTTCCTCTTGGATGCGTACTGCTACTACTTGATTGCTTCCTCATCTGCGCACTGTTGCAGGGGTCTACACACCCACAGATGTCTGACACACAGCAAAATAAGAAAGTACAGGCAGAGGGCAGAGTCTCTGCAGGTCATAAGTGATCATTGGCAGGGATAAGTTTTGTATGAGTATACATCCTGTACAGTATACCTTTAAACTTCTTTTTTTTCTGTGTTTGCTGCAGACCATCCCATCATGATGGGCTTTGAGCCACTGGTAAACCAGAGACTGCTGCCACCGACCTTTCCTCGATACGCCAAGATCATCAAGAGGGAGGACATGGTGGCCTACTTCAGCAAACTTATAGAACGCATCAAGACCGTCTGTGACGTGATCAACACAACCAACCTGCACGGCATTCTGGTAAACTAATATACAGATCATATTCATCATTCTGTTGTTGTTTTTTTAACCTTTTCTTTTTTAACTTTTCTGTTTCTCTTCTGTTTTGTTGGATTGCTTAGTTCGAAGTGAATCTCTATCAAAGGTTTTAAACTGGTTATCACCCCATATACAAACACATGCTTTTAAGGAGATCCTAAAAGATAAAGGCATATGAATTTAAACAAAGTGAAAATGTGTTTTGGGATTTTTTTTCAGGACTTCTTCTGTGAGTTCAGTGAGCAGTCTCCTTGTGTGCTCTCCAGATCTCTGCTCCAGGTGAGTTAAAACCTGCAGTTGTATCCCTGACAAGTTACTGCTTTGTCTGTGATGCCTTCAGAAAGATTTCTTTGAAATGTGCATACTGTTTTGCATAAAGTATGACGATAATATTATAATTAAAAATATATCAGTTTAAAACACTGTGTGTAAGATTTAATCTGATTGTTTTCCTTAAATCCAGACAACGTTTCTGATAGATAATAAGAAAGTGTTTGGGACCCACCTGATGCAGGACATGATTAAAGATGCTCTGAGATACTTTGTCAGCCCACCTGTCCTCTCGTACAAGTAAGTCTGCCGTTGGTTTAATGATTAAACCCTTAACATTTAAATTATTAAATGTCATTCAAAATTTTATAGGCTTTCAGTTATTTAAGTTAGTTAAGGGTTGCTTTGGAATTTTGTTTTTGCTGTGTGGGTGAGCATGATAGACAAACTTTATTGAGTAAGATTATTGTCTCAAGATGAGCTGTCTCAAGACTGTGTGTTTTCACTTCTTTCTCCAGGTGTTGTCTGTTCAACAACCACCAGGCCAAGGACTACATTGATTCCTTTGTTACACACTGCTCCAGGGTATGTTACATTTACTGTATTGTACGATACTTTTCACTAATGCATAAGTTTGTTTCAGTAGCTTAATTAAAAGTGAATTAAACATGAATAGTTTAGGAGCAGAGATGGAAATGTGTTGCCTCAAAAAGAATTTAATTAGAACTGCAGGATCCCGTGAGACGTAATGAAGACAAGAAATTTTCATGTCTGGTATTTTTGGAATTTTTTTTGCTTTGTTGGAAGCTGGGTGTAACACTGAAAGTGTGGGTTAGTCTATCATCAGCCTTTGGTATTTTCTTTTGAATAGGTTAAGTGGTAGAGCTGTGTGTTTATTTGTCTATATGGGCGTGTTTGTCTTGTTTATTCTCCTTGCAGCCGTTCTGCAGCCTGATCCAGATCCATGGACACAATCGAGCTCGACAGAGAGACAAGCTGGGTCACATTCTTGAGGAGTTTGCTACACTGCAGGACGAGGTGAAGTGCAGTTGTTTCCTCTGTTATATTTTCTTTTTTATAATAATTAAACTCAACACCACTGTTTTTACATTTTGCGCCACACAATTTATGTGCTATTACACTATTTTGAGGGCAGCTGTGATTTTATCATTTAAACACCAGCTACTAAATATGTCCATCTCTGCAGGCAGAGAAGGTGGATGCAGCTCTGCATAGCTTGCTGATGAAACTTGAGCCTCAGCGACAGCATCTAGCTTGTCTTGGCACCTGGATCCTCTACCATAACCTGAGGATCATGATCCAATACCTGCTGAGCGGCTTTGAACTGGAGCTATACAGCATGCATGAGTACTATTACATCTACTGGTGAGAGAACACAAGATTGTTTACTTGTTGTTGTTGTTGTTGTTGTTGTTGTAATGGTTGCTGACTCAAAAGCTACATTCACTAATTTTTCATAATCATCTGTAAATTAATATGTTTGTTTATGACTGTAGGTACCTGTCTGAGTTCCTTTACGCATGGCTGATGTCCACTCTGAGCAGAGCTGACTCCTCTCAGATGGCAGAGGAGCGGATTATGGAGGAGCAGGTGAAAGGACGCAGCAGCAAAAAGACCAAGAAGAAGAAAAAAGGTACATTTTATTTTAGCCTCCGTGGCTGAGCTGGATGAATCAGTGTGAGACCAAACCGTGATCTTCCTGTAGGTGCTTATCCTTGAAATGGTGTTATGTTTGGTTTTCCTCTGCAGTTCGCCCTCTGAGCAAGGAGATCACCATGAGCCAGGCGTACCAAAACATGTGTGCTGGCATGTACAAGGTGGGACATCAGTACAGATGTGCTTTTGATCCCTCTTCTCTCCCATGTGGCACACACTGTAGCGTTATCCATCCTCCGTTTCTCTCCTCAGACTATGGTAGCTTTGGATATGGACGGGAAGGTGCGTAAGCCTCAGTTTGAGTTGGACAGCGAGCAGGTTCGCTATGAGCATCGCTTCGCCCCCTTCAACAGCGTGGTCACCCCCCCACCTGTGCACTACATCCAGTTCAAGGTAGTGTTGGTGTGGATGTAATTCATCCAGCAGGCTCTCCACATTTTCTTTCAGTCTTCCTTCAAATGCATCATTCTTGTCCTTTCTCCTCCACTCCTCTTATAATTTTCATCTCTTCCCTTTCATACTCTTTTCTTTTTTAATTGTTTCCCCTTTTGCCCATCTTTTTTTTGCCCTCCAATTTTCCTGCCCTCTCTGACTTTGCCCTTTTTGCTCCCTCCAGGAGATGTCTGATCTGAAAAAGTACAATCCTCCGCCAGGCTCTGCTGACCTCTACATGGCCGCCAGCAAACACTTCCAGCAGGCCAAGCTCATCCTAGAAAATGTGCCCAGCCCAGACCCTGAGGTCAGGAACCTTCATTATAGTTAAATAACTGTCTGCTCTAAGAGGACACCTATTTTGTTTTTTTATGTTGTTTGATTTTTGTTCTCTAAGGATCTACATGTCCCCAGACTCTTGAGCTCAAATTTAATTGTCAAAATCTATTCCTGAAAAGATTTTCTCATGTAGACCTCTGCTACTTTTTTAGAAATCAGCAATAGCAAAGCAGCCTTAGTTTTATAGGGTCATGGTGTTTTCTGCTGTATTGCTCTAAACTAAAGTTAAATGGTTTGTTTGTAATCAAGTTTTTCAATTTCAATAACCAGTTGATGATTGATAACAGGTGAACCGTATACTGAAGGTGGCCAAGCCCAACATTGTAGTCATGAAGCTCCTGGCTGGAGGGCACAAAAAGGAGACAAAGGTAACACAATACAACACATTCCCCGGATTATAATTTGGTTCAGTGAGTGATGTTAAAGAAAAACTTCACCTACAAAATGATCATTTGTGCATCAGTTACTCATCTCATTTTTTGGTGAATTTGTAAAGAAAATTGTGTCTTTCTTGCATGCCTTCACAGTGAACAAAGAATCCAAAAAAGTGAAAATTCTTAATGAATTTTAGCAAAAGGGGACTGCATTTGCAAACGATATCAAAACATCCATTTACAAACTCTCACACAACTCTGGCAGTATAATCCAAGTCTCATTTATCCAGTTGTATGCTTAGTACGCATGTGAGTAGCGCGCCTGGGCAAGTGCATGCAATTTAACCCTGCTGGTGCATTCCATTCAGCAGAATTTAAACCCATACGCTTGCCTAGGCGCGCTACTCATTAATGCGTGAGCCTGTTCATGCCGGAGTTTTTCAAATACTAAGGTTTTCATGAAAACGCATGATTTTGGGAAGTACAGACCAAATGACTGGATAAATGATACTTACTTATACTGCTCAAGTTGTGTGAGAGTTTGTAAACAGATGTTTTGATATAGTTTTGATGTTTCGATTTTCTCTTCGAATTCAGTGTAACACGAGGGGGTAATTGATACACATATTATCATTTTGTAGGTGAAGTATTCCTTCAACACAAACTATGTTTAATCAGTGTCTATTGCGATAGATTTATTTTAATGTTTGGTAATGTTCCCTATTGTGAAAACTTTGTTGGAGTAAAATGCTAAATTTCTGCATCCTTAGGTGCTCCCAGAATTTGACTTCTCAGCTCACAAGTACTTTCCTGTGGTCAAGATTATCTGACTCGGCTCTGCATCACCGGTTGATTATGAGTGTTATCTTAAAGACCATCAGCTGCAGAGACTGAACCCTCACCAGAACAACTGTGCAATGGCCTCAATCCAGTCAATGTCTGAACAGTGTGTGTGATACACCTAACTGTAAAGTTGTGTAAAGGAGTGTTTGATACACCCGATTCTTTTTTTCACCTGAATGAGAGATGAAACCAGACCAGAGAACTCACAACTGGACCTAAACGACTGACAATATCCACATCTGCATCTGTGAAAGTCTGTCTGTTTGAGTGTGTGAATGTGTGCGCGTGCATGAGTCAGACACGAGTCGAGGTGCTTTTGCACAAAGAACTGGCCAATGGAAATTTTTCTAACCTGCCTTCAGAACAGTTTTTTGAAGGCTATAAAAGAACAGCTGTAATAATGAGTGCATATCATCCAATCATAAGAAATCGTTCTTTGTATTTATGTGCTTATCTGAATGAAAACTTGAGTCTGAAAGGTCCACAGTATCTTATTTTACCTCATACAGCACAAGTTGCATGCGAGCACTGAACAGCATCAGTCTGCACTGTAAAAACTCAACAAAACAATCTGCAGAGAAGAACCACTCACTGTTTTTATGATCCTATAAGTGCAGATAAAGTTAAATTTCTACCAACCATCACATATATCAAGAACATAATAAAAATATGTCTTTACTTACTCTGACATTTAGGGTTAGGATTAATTCTTGCTGGAACAGAAGCTGACATGTTTTCAGTGTTTTATTAAGACAATAAAAATACTAACACCCTAATTAAGCAATGTCACAAGAGAGGGTGTGCTGTTGTACTGTATATCATCATGGCTGATTCGGTCGTAGATACAGTACAACAGCATTCCCTCTCTCCTGATATTATTTTTATACAATTCATCAAGCTTCATTTGTTAGTTAACAGTAATATAGCACAACAGATTAATATTTGTTTATTCATTGAATAATTGTTTTGGCTCCACCGCCACACTGCAACTACTGGAAGCGACAGCTGTTGCTTAGCAACAGAACTTTTTCCTGCATATTGGCGTGCTACATACTGAGAGTTAGGTCCACATGTTATGCCCAGGGCAGCTGTGTAGTTACATGTAAAGTTGTTTGTGTGTTTCCAGTGAAATAAGAGTCTGTTAACTGTTAGCAAATTGTTGTATTTTGTGTGTCTCTCTTGAGTTGTCCAAGCGAGCAGGAAGAATCCTTACCGGTTCATAACTGCAGTCTCCGCCGCCTCCAGCTGCCTCACCCAGCTGAGGAAACTCTGGCTCCCGGGGCCAGTGAGAGGAGAGGACAGGTCAACCGGAGAGTCTCTGCCGGGCAAACGTCTATCAAACTGCCGGGTTTAAAAGGCTCCTCCTCTACGCGCCACATCTTCGCAACGTAGTTGTACACAGCCTTGAAGCACCATACTGGGTTAGCTAGTTAGCTATTCTGAGGCAGCTAAGCTAAAAACAACAGCGGCTAACAGGTCCTCACGTCCGCGGGAAAGTCCTCACAGCGGCTTGTTGAAGAAGACCGCTGCCACCAATGTGGCCGAGCGTCCTGTGTCCACCTAACTGGATAACTCATTAAACAATAAACGGGACGGAAGACGGTGTGACAGCTCTAACTGAACAGAGCAGTCTGTTACACTACAGTCTACAGTTACGTTAAATAACTACCGACCGTTAATGTGGGCCTAATTGACGGATTAACGCAGCCGTACAGCGGAGTGATACTTGGAAGAGTTAAAAGGCCCAGTGTTTTTGTATTTACTGAAACAATCAAATCGTTTGGTCGGACCTAACTGTTTTATAACCTAAATGGCATTTCGAAACAATCGAAAGACGAAAACTTTCTACAGACATTGGGAAAAAAATAAAATTTGGAAATGAATTTCCCTTCAGTGTTTTCATACAGGGGTTCCTACAGCTTAAGGCACATGAGATTTAACACTTTTTAAGACTTGTATGCCAACAACCAAAATTGCCAATCAATTGCTAAGGGATCATTTTCCCCAGATATTTATTGTAATATAAAACATGACTATTTAGTGATGTCATGCAAGGGGGATTTGGCAGATTATATTTGAAATAATAGTAATAAAAATAAAATAAAAGATGTTACCAGCTATATTTTAATTTTACAAAGCAATGTCAGAAAAAAATCCATGTCTGAGCATTTTTAAGACATTAAAATATTTATTTAAGGCATTTTAATGCCTGTCAAGGGCTTATTTTTAAAATAGCAGTGGAATAGTCATTTTTTTCAAGTTTTTAAAGTTTTTTCACATAAAGTTAAAGAGGTAACAGATACACTTTGGGGATTTTTTTTAAAATTTATTGTAAAAATGATGGTACCATTTCTCCTATTTACATATGTACATTGTGTATCATGTTCAGTGTGTATTGGATATGGTGTGCCATTGGTATAACCATGCAGGTGATTTACCTATTTTATGTTTTTTAAATCTCACATGAAAACATGCTATGGTAGTGGTAATAAAAACATTTTTATTCTCTATCAACAATAAAGTCTATGATCATTTCAATCTTTCACAAACAATTCAGAATAAAATAAAAATTCAAGCAAATTAAATCAACAGAAGTTATTCCAATTTATAAAAATCAAAACATTCTCTCTCCAGGTACACAAACGTCTATATCAGAAAATGGGTCTTTTAAAACAAACAGGCAGACAAAGCTTTCTGACAAAACACAGCGGTAGTTATTCACGTTTTGCAGTGTCAGACAACAAAACCAACAACGAATAACAGCAACTTTCAAAATACAATGATATAAAAATCTGGAACCGTATTTCCCCAGTGAGATTGACCAACAGGAAAACAAAAAGGCAGGCTTTGACATATATGAGAGTCTACATTTATTACTCTAAACAGAAGTGCTCATGTGCGACTGGTTTGGACACTCTTTGTGTCGAAGGGTTTCCATTAATCTGTCATCAGCACTCCTATTCTGTTTTTTATAATTACTTTGAAACAAGATGGCCAGGCTCAGATTTAATATGATATTAATAATATAAATAAAAAATAAGTTAACCTAATCAACACTGCCAAGGATGCAAAATTATCTTTGAAAATTGAAACAATAATGCAAAGTCTTGTTGGAAAAAGTTTGAAGTCATAAACCACTATTTTTTTTAAATTTGTGCTCCACAAAGGTAATGAAGGACTGCACTGAAGTGTTGTCCCAAGAAAATATAAATCCCTGATTTTACACAGAAAAAAATGTATCTTCTTATCTTACTTTTTGTTAAAAATTCGTTTTGTTTAAGCACAATGACATTTCGATAACGTTTGTATAGTTTTAAGATAACGTTTTTGTTCAAGGCGTTTAAGCTGTCAACAATGTTCATCATTATTCTCAATTTTCCTCATATTCTGTATATGTAACTATACATGTCCTAATAAAGTCAAAACCAAATTGTATTTTTCCATCATGATTTCAAACAAGAAACTCTACAGGCCTTTTGCAATATTTCATAGAAGAGACTTTTGTTATTGTGTTTGCTAGCATTCAACATCTGTTGGGAAACTTCGGGACCTCGACTTGTATAAAATATGTTCTGTGGGATTGAATAATGCCTGGCAGCTCTGTTGAAATGATGAACATGGAAGCAGCTAAGCAGCTCTAACCTTAGCTTTAAACAGTGGTGTCGAAGACGAAGAAAAAACAACATTATTGAGGGAAGGACTGTTGATTGTAAGTCAAAGCATTTGGATATTATGGCAGATAAAACTACCATATAGTGAATAACTGTGGGGATTTAGGTAAAGTCACAACCTATAAATAAAGTAAATCATATGTCCTGTATAAAACACAAGGCAACAAAAGATCTCAACACAACATTATACTATTTTTTTATAATATTAGATCAGGCTTGTGCAGCTGTAAGCTGTATCAACTAATTCATTCTAGCAAAGCAACTGAGTACTTCACATCTGCTGAAATGAAGGAATCCTAAGAACAACACAATGTTCCTGCTTCAAGGGAAGGTCCTTTCCGAAAAATATAAAGTCCATTACATTTAGCAGAAAAGAGGCAGTGTCCACAAAGTGAAGTCCCAGGATCAGTAAACATGTACTAAGTCACTACATCTGACCTTTGCTGTGTCAGAAGCAACTGACTGCAGGGAAAAACTGGTGTACACTGAATCGATAAGGCATGCATCAAAATAAGACTATTGATCTGCTTATATCACCAGGTGTTTCACACTTCATTATAATCTGATCTTTTTGTTGAGCACAGACGACATCCATCCTCATAACAGTTATTGGTCTGAAATACAGCTGATAATAAAAGCCCTGCTGCCACTAAAATGCCAAAGCAATTCAACAATGTGACGCTCAGAAATGACTGCTCATTGGTCAAAAATATCCCGTTATAGCAGTTCTGACATAATATGTTTAAAACCTGACAGTTACATCAGCATACAATCCAGAGGATGAATTAGCAAATTCGTCATGTGCTTACTTTTTTACAGCATGTCTGGTTACACAGGAATCAAAAAGAACTGTCTGACCCAATTTGATAACTGATTAATCAGTTTGATTAACCTTTCAAGAAAAAAAGTCAAAATTATCTGATTGCAGCTTATTAAATGTAGTATTATTTTTGTTTTGTTACTCCTCTATGAAAGGAAACTGAATATTTTTGGGTATAAGCCCAAAATGACATTTGAGGATGTCATCTTGGGCTTTGGGACACACTGCTTGACATCTTTCACTTAATTTTTTGCAAATTTTATTGACTAAACAACTAAGTGATTAATCAAAAAAATAATCGACATTGAAAATATCATTAGTTGCAGCCTAAGAGCTGTCGTACAAGACTCAGCACTTTTCCTTCATTTGCTGCAATTATGGAAAGCCTAATGTGCATTCACTGACAGACACTGAGTCGAGCAAAAATTCCTGGCCATTGACCCAGAGTCGGAGTCCTCTCTATGAGAGACTATGCAGGGGAAAAACTAAAGGCCTTGTTTAAGATGCTGTTGAGCCTGTGCTGCAATGCTCTGTCATTGGGATCACTTAGATCATTTATACTTACTACAACATTTCACACCTCATTCAGTAACCCTATAAGGGTCTGCACATTATCATCATTTATCTTGTTTAGCTAAAGTAATTACAGAGTGAACATAATAAAAACATCTAATCACATAATCAAATCCACTGATTTTCAGGGATGCTGAGATGCTCAGTTTTGAGATGTCTTAAGTTGTTTTTGCTATTCTATGAGTGCACACAACACCAACAACTAAGCAGGCGAAAGTGCTTCTGAGTATATCACCATACTGAAATGAATGTAAGTACAGTTACCACATGGCTTTATGTGTAAAATGACAGAACGGAAAACACAAGTGCACCTGCTCGGCTGACTATTGCATATTTTCATTCATTTCCAAAATTCAAAATGTGTTGATCTCAACCGATAAAATGTCTGGAAACATGTAATCAAATTAAATGTACAGAATCCAATTAAAATGACAAATAAAAGAGACTACAGGAAGCAAATGGTTATGAAACTAACCCCTCAACCTGATGTCACAAGTCTTTCTTATAGAGATCTGGGTTTGTTTTGTGTTCACTGTGTTAGGAGGGCTGCATTAACCTGTATGGTGCTGTTGTGCTGAGATGAATCAGGGGTACTGCTTCCTTGTTTGGTGTGCAGTCTCCTTTTCCAAAATCAGCTCTGCAAGAAGAAAAAAAATCAACATTGTGTTACTAACATACACGTGTTATTTATATAGCTGCATAGTGCCTATAGCAGGCTATCATTCAAGTTGTTAAGAGATCTAAAAACCTTTCATTAAGAGAATATACTGTAAGTGCTATAGATTTGTGTTCTCAAGGCAAAAATGTGTAAAGCACAAAAACATCACAACCAGTAAAAGCTGTGTTAGTGACATATTCAGCTGAAGCGGAAAATCAGAAATATGAAACAGAATTACTTGTTGAAATCAGATCATTTCTTTAATTGCCATGACCAGTGGAAAATAACAATGAAGGCTGAATTGCACAATTGGTTGCAACATGCACAACACACTTTGTCCCTCAGTGGCTTTTATGTGACGTGATTTTATTTTATTTTACTGTATTTTATCTTACACTGTGTGGTGTGTACTGTGTTGTCATGTGTTCTGCAGAGTATGTTGTCCTTTATGTCATTCTGTTGGATGTATTGAATATGTTTTAAATACCCTAAATGCAGCTAAGTTATTCAGAAGTGCAAGTGACTCAACAGCAGCCCAATAATGATTGATGTGGAACTGTTTTCAATCTGCTGCCATGAGATAAAAAATGACCATCATTTAACCATTTGAGCTAAAACCACCTCACATATAATGTGATTTTTTGTAATTCCAAAGTGTGACATGTTGAGTCAATGTTTAATAACACGAAGAACAAGAAAGCAAGTGACTGCCAGACTCCTTTTACCCCTTGCATTAAAATGCATTTTGGGTAATTGGATTCCAAGCAGATAGTGGTAAACCACTTGAAAGCACAGTTGCAAATGCACCCAAAACACATTGAGGATGAATTTTGATCCAATCACAGTGGCTACAATCATTTTATATAAATGCAATTTTGATTTCAATCCACATAAAACAACTCTGTGCAGAAATACGTAATCCGCGCATTGATACGTAATCACTGGAGACATATTAATACCAGTACCAGGGGCAAATGGAATCAGGTGAAATTATAACGAGATACAATCTGGATAGCAGATGTATTAAAGGTGTAAAGGGGGTGTTAGTGATAAAGACATTGTTGTCTGGCTCAGTGTATACCTTAGATTCGAGCAAGCTCAGCTTGTTTGTCTGCTTCAAACTCGCCTTCGTTCTCATCATCTCCGTTATAGTCAGCCAGCTCCTCCTCCATGTCCTTGTCTATTAGAAAGTACAATGTAGTTATGAACATCAAACACACATAAAATCCCTTTTTAGCACTGCGTCCATTTCTTAATCTTTGTTAGTTAATAATCCCTCACTCAGACTTTAGCTCTGGCCTTTAGATGGTCAACTGCTCTTAGACAAACTCCAAAATAAAGACTGAGGATCATCTCACTCCTCATCTATCACACTTTTTCAGTTTTATTCTATAAAGACAAACACATACCTATATTTTCAGCCAGTTTACTCTGCTGTTGTTTCTCCAATTCAACTCCAGCCACTACTTGCTCATCTGCATCATATTCTTCTGGCTCCTCAAGTTTCTGACCAATGGGAGTCTCATCTGCCTTCGCCCGGCCAATCAGCATGCCTTCCATCCCAGGGTCTGCGTCTGGAGAAGTGACCAAAATTTTCATTTAATTTTAACAAAATTTCATGAACTCTTCACTAAGCATGTTAAGATAACAAGCTAGTATTCTGCTTTCAGTGAACCAGTCCCTCTACCTTCTGTCTGAGCGCCCTCCTCATGAGCATCCATCACTTCCAAATCGTTATCCTCAGTCAGGTTATTCTTCACAGGTTTACTGGTCCCTGCCTCACCCTTCTCTGCTTCGACAGCTCCCTCTGGTGGGAGCAAAATATCCTGCTTGACTGCAGCAGCTGAGGGAACCAACTGGGACTCACGGACTTCAGAGAGATTCTTCTCTGGAGACAGATTTACTAGGGCATCGGGACCTGGAAAATAACAAGGCAGAAAGCAAGTGTAATGTGAAGTTGTATGCATGTTATTGCAAGTCTACATACAGATATGTAGAGATACACAAAATACACTGGTGTCATTGTAAGCTGTATGAGTTAAGGTGAAGTAGTCTGAGACACCAGGACATCCATGTCTGTTACCTTTGTCCACAATGATCTCATTGGTCAGTAGCTCAGGCGGATCATTCCCTTTGGGCTGAGAGAGGCTTGATGTGTGGCTTACAACAGTAGCTGTCTTAACTGCATCAACCCCGGTCATCACTGGTCCGTCCTCTTTCACTGCTATATCCACTGCATTTGTCTGCTGAAGGGGAAATATCATCACATACCACATTTCTTTTACGTCATAAAAACAGCTGGCCAAACATAAGAAAGGTCAAAGCCAGTCAATAGATCTTAATTTAGGGTGCCTGCTGTGTAAACAAAAGGCACACTATATATTATTCATTGTGTTTATTATCATATACACTTTTGCCCTGCGTCTACTGTTAGAGGGCCAGTACTTTCCTTTTGATTTTACTGCATAAAGTGGGGCAACATCAACTCCATTTCCACTACAAGTAGACTACAGAGAATGATTTTAAACAAAATTTTAAAAAAAATAAAAAATTAGTTGTGGTTCAAGACGGCCACATTAGAACATCACCTTGCCTGATAAGTTGCTGTTTGAGGGTTTTAACCTCAGAATATTGAAAATGCCCTGAATAATGTGATATTGTTTCAGGACCATATTATCCATGGAGGTGGATTAGGCTTTATGTGTCCAAAATGGCTTGATTGGCCCTGGCCCTCTGCCCTGATACTGATCCTGTGAAAAAACTCTTGACATCCCTCAAGAAAACATTGTTTACATCATTTAGTTCACTGTCAAACAGAAACGCCAACTTACCTGCGTTGAAGCACCCAGAGGAGGGATGAGCTTCTCCATCTTCTTCTGAACTTCAAGTTTAGCAGCGGCCACTCTCTCATCACACAACTCCTTCTGAGACAGCACCTGGGAGTGACAGTGGGTCCTACACACACACACAAAAACACACACACACACACACACACACACACACACGATTAGGGATGCACGATAATAATTGCATGCCATCGGTATCAGCAGATATTGGCTTTTAAATGAAATATTAGTATTAGTATATGACATACACTAAAAAGCACTGTAATTTACAACTCCATCTGCTGGTGGGCCAATATGAGTATGCATAATATGATGTTAATTCTACTACAGAAGATACTTGATGATCACTAAAATTAGAGGGGGGGGGTAGTTATCTGCCAAACGAGTTGTTATATATCAGCTAACGGATATGTGCAAAAATCCAATATCATGCATCTCTAATTCAAACAGACCTGTATTGATTATAAGAATCTTTGTCTTACATGTCATATGTGAGTTTGTTGTTGAGGGTTTTGATGTTGCCTTGGCAACTCTGCAGCTCTTTCTGAAGCTCCCCCAGGTCGTCATTCAGCTGATTTAACTGACCTACAGTACACACACACACGCACACACACACACAAGATATTAAGGCCCACATAAAAACTGAAACACAGACTTTCTTTCTACAAAGATCTGTTGGCTGCAGAGACAATGCAGTTTTTAGGTTGAGGTCAACCTTTACCTTTCAGTTCCTGTATGGTTTTGGTACTGGAGGAAATGTTCTGCTGCAGTATGCCCTAGAAGCAAAAACATATCAGTTATCACACTTCACAGTTTGTATTTTTGTATTAAACTGCCTGTGGTGTTTGTGGTCACCTTCTCTTGGCTGCAGGTGTTCTGGGATCCTTCCAGCTGTTTCTTAAAGAGGCTTTCTATGTGGCTGATCTGCTCCTTTTGTCTCTGGATCTCCTCCTGGAACTCATTTTTCTTCATCTCCTGTGCTCCTCGTTCTGCTGCCCCACGTCGCACCTGGCCCTCCAACTCATACAGCTTAGTCTGTATTACACACGCAAAGTCAAAGGGTGATAATGTAGACGATGGTACATCAATCTGACTGTCCAGTGCCAACTGGAAAAAACACTGGATATCTACAGAATGACCGAATCTGATAGTAAAGGCAAAATATAAAACACACTTGCTTGTAAAAAAAGATCTGCAACAATACCACCAGGTTTCCACAAAACAGCCAAAAATGATTTAGCCTTAAGTATATTTTTGTTCAATGCAAATAAGCAAGGCCCTGGGTTATGTCAGTTGCTTATGGTGACCTACATAAAAGGATGTAAGTTAAAAAGGGAAATTACACAACATACAAAAAGACCTTCCCACAACCAAAACCCTGAAACAACTGAAGAATAAAGGAGGAACTGATGACGCTTATCTGACATCTACAGAAGTCAGTCTTGCAGATCTGCACCAAAAAAGTCAATTAATGATGGCAACCTGTTTCTTCGTGTGAATGTTACACACATTTAGGCAAAAGCTAAAAGCGGATCTTGAAGGTCTATTCTGAGACAAAATATGAAAACATTTCCAACAAAAGAGGCTTTGATCATCTTATTATTCATGTAGTGATCATGCCAGAGCATAAAGTAGCATTAATATAACTTACAGCATCATTTAAAAGGTGATATTTGGAATATCCACTATGGTTAAAAAAAACACAGAGTAGCTCACATGGTAAAGCAGGCACCCCATGTACAAAAGACTGTCCTTGCTGCAGTGGCTGCAGGTTCGATTCGACCCACGGCTCTTTGCTGCATGTCATCCCCTCTCTCTCACCCTTGAATGCTAATATATCTCTTCTATCAAATAAAGGGAAAATCCCCCCCCAAAAATCTTTTAACACTCACACACACACACACACATAGAAACACACAAACACAGAGAGAGAGAGAGAGAGAAACACACAAACACAGATAGATTAACCTTACCTGTAGCTCCAGGTTGCGGGAACTTGACACCCAGTAGTTAAAGCCCAGAACGAGTATACAGGCAATTAGAGCGCCAATCATTAGAGGGGGTGACCTTCCTCCACGGCGCCCATTTCCCAGCCCACCCATAGCTGTCTACAAAACTGGACAAAAAGAAACAACAATCAGGGTCAGCATACTTTCCATTAATTCTATAATTACACGTTTTAAACATGCAGTGCCTGTCTGTGAGCCCTGAATTCCTCTATATGAAGTTGGTCAGCTGACTTTAGGCTAGTTATGGCTGATAATGTGGCTAAGGCCATTGAAGTAGTCTACAGATGTTTTGTAAGTTCCTTACATACATGTAAAAAGCTCTCTGCCGGGCCTGCAAGCAGCAGTAAAGTACTTCTGCTTGCATCAAGCTAATGTCGCACCAAAATGTCCATGGTGTCAGAATACAGTATAAAGGAAATGTTATCTAATGACACACATATAGCCTAATACTCAAAGCAATGCAGCAAGATGATCTCAGTTTGGACCAAACAATGCTGACTCAGCAAAAATGTTTGAAAGATGCTGAGAAAGCACACATTAACAAGACAGGACCAAAAGGTGCTGAGAAACAAAAGGTATTCACCCCTACCATGATCCAAAGTCTGATAGTCATTGGAACAATATTATGTTGTCTGAGGGTTGGAAACACTCAACCATGCCGTGCTTGGTTGGTTTCCTCCCATCGTGCAATGCACTGAAGACCCAGGGGCAAAGACTTGTTCAGAATCGTAAAATGTAATCTACATTGTAAATTACTTCATGCAAATTTCTCATGGACTGCAATGCAAACAGCCATAGTAAATCTTAAAACGCAACAGTACACAAAGATAACACTTAAAGTAAGCATACGTTGTGATTTAGTTACCACAAAAGAAAGCTATGCCTTGCATTATCCCCTAGATACTTAATAGGGTTGATATTATAGTAGATGGTATGCATCAAGGTATCATACAGCTGTTTTTGTTGAAAGAAGGTTGTAAGTAATACCTCATGGTGGAAAACATGAAATAAAATAAAGATAATTATACAAAACAACACATTAACGTCTCCGAGTGTTGTCACGCAGCAGCAGTAACATTACAGGAAAAGGTGGCACAAGGGAGTCAACCTCTGCTTAAGATGACAAACAAGTAACGCCAGTGAAATAAGATTAAAAAAGCTGGCGTTTGTTAAATCACAGCACGGGCCTGACGATAGCTCATATCTTAAACATGTTGGGTAGTATCTACGCAGTTAGTAACGTTAACATTAGCCAAAAGGGTCACTCGTAGGCTACATTAAAAAATTAGGTCAGAAATGATCAGATGTTAGCAGACATCACGCCGACTAGTTTGGAGGGCATGATTTATAATAAATTATATATAAAAAATGGCAAACCATCAAAGAAGGTTAATGAATTAAGCATAATTTGGCCAATATGATAAAATAGTAAGTAGGGTTGCCACTCTACGTTGCAAGATAACGGTCGTTAGCAACGTAGCTTGTCCCCAGTTGCCTTTAGCTTTGTATTAGCAGTTAGCAAACGTTAGCAGCAAGACCATCTATTTACCTTACCCGTTAGACTCGAGAGTCACCAAACAGGAATATAATGTTGATCCCAATATATGGAGAGATACTTGGAAAAATATTTGACAATTTGGCCGCGTTTCTCTGGAAATTAACAGCGCATTACCGGTAGCTATGCGGTTAGCTCGTATCCATTATTGCCATACAAACAGCAGCTCTGTACTGTATGGGCAGCCTGCCTGAGTCAGTCAGGTGCTGCCTCTGCGTCCTGTGGGAAAAACAGCGTTTCACGTTGACCATAATTTCACTGGTAAAAAAATAAAAAATATATTTAATCCCACATATTTATCATACATAGAGCTCCTGTAAAATTATTTTCTAGAGTTAATCAACAGTATTACTTTTCTGTTGCAGTCGATCTTTTGATTGTTTGATCTTTCAACCACTTATTGATTACAGAATATTTAGTTTACGAAGAGCACGTGAAGGCAGCACTTAATAAACCAGACATAATAAAATAGATAATAGCCTAAATAAATGGAATTATTAATTTAATGTATCTTGAGTTAAAATAATAGTCAGTCATTGTTTGTAAAAATAAATAAATAAATAAAATAAAAGATGGGGACAGACAAAAACACTGTTTTACTTTAAATAAGTCTTACCTGAACTTAGACATTACTTTATACTAGCTTTTGATACTGCTGGCCTAACTAGTTTTTATAATATCAAAAAACATTTAATGATGCAACTGAGGATCTTAAAGGTCCACTGTGTAGGATTTAGTGGCATCTAGCTGTGAGATTGTAGAGCTGCAACTTTTCAGGCGGGCCAAGCATGTCGGAGAACCACAGTGGCTGACACAAAAAAACGCAAATGGCCCTATCTAAAACTACTGTAGAATAACATGACGGGCTCTGTGGAAGAGGACCTGCTCTGTATGTAAATATAAACGTCACCTTTCATTAGAGCCCCAGGGATGGCATTTTTCTGAAGGCTGAGTTGAAGTTAGTGTTATCTTGGTTCCCTCCTCAAAAAGCCAGTGGAATGTTTCATTAGACTTGGATTATCGCTGAAAATGAGCAGCAAGATAATCTTCACAAATGAACATCTTTTTTTTAGGGTTTTTGAAGACTAAATGCAATAGTGACAAGTAAAAAGCGAATATTAGGCTATAAACAAACTACACTACAGAAATGCTAACTCATTTCTGGGTTTTAGGACTCATTCCTGGTGTACTCTATGGAAACTTTAAAATAAAAATTCTTTATTTCAGGTGATTATAAACTAATGGAAATATAGGAATGAATATTATATACCATTTCATACCAAGTCATCTGTGGTCTAATAAAGATTGCATAAAGGGGTAAAATTATTAAATTTTAATGCATTATCATAGCATAAACATATACAAAACATACAGAAAATAACTGGCTGTAGATTTTACATACAAACAAGTCATGTCTTTTCCCAACAAAAAGTATCCCACAAGAAATAAGCATGGCTGTTGATATCTTCTCTTCTGACGAATCAGTTTTAATTTTGTTTTTGTTTCCCAGTTTGCACAGTGAGCTTTGTAATGCAAATATTAATGTTGAAATTTTAAAACAACAATGCATTTCCACATTTATCATGTGCAATTATCCTCAGTGAAGAGAAGTGTATAATTGTGCCATTCATAACGTTCATCCATCAGTCACGCTTTCAGTATTTAATGACTGTAACTGATTGTACGTCTCAGATACACGATCTTCCTCTTTATTTCCTGAGATACTGTATAATTATTGGCACTCAGACTTTTGTCAGTAAGTCTCTGAGTGCCTTTTCCCAGTTCTAGCACGTAGTGGCTTGTTTTTTTTGCTCTTCCTCAGAGTCTCCTGTCTATCAAACATCATCAAAGATGCCCGACCCAGAAGGTGACAGAGACAGGTAACGTCCTCCTTTGGATCTACGGTGTCAGACAAAGAGAGACAAACTAAGTGATTAAGGAAGCCTGTTAGATTGTTATTCAGCTTCAATCAAACACTGTGTTTGATGCATTTCACACAAAAAAAACATACCTTCTGTTTGGTGAACCTTCATTACTGGAATTATCTCGCAGTAAACTTCTCTGCTGCTCCTCTAGCTCCCCGTCTCTTCTGCTGAATGTGACGACTGAGAAAGACAGAGCATTGTATCCACAGTGGACTGTAAGCAGGAAGACCTCTTGATGGATTTAAGTTAGAGTTTAGGAGTAAAATATCTAATATCTGTTGGAAAGGTCTGGTCTTATTCAGTTTCAGTAGCTGTGAGCAACACAGACATTTTTTTCAGGACTATTAGTATTAATTATTATTATTATTAATAACATTAATAAAATAATAATAATCATAATAACAATAATTGTGCTATATTTATATAGTACAATTCACTCATAAAACACAACATAAAACACAAAGTGCTAAACCTAAACGTCAACCAAAACATTGGTGATGAGAAAAACAGATGATATAAAATAAAATAAAATTCGGTTGAAACTGCAGACTAATCCCTACCGCTGTTGTTGATCTCTGTAACTGTGCTGCTCTGGTTATCCTTCAACTCAGTGTAACCAGCTCTGGTCCTACCAGCAGCTCCCTGGACTCCATACTGTTCCCTCCAGGCCTAAAACCCAAAACAAAACAGGCACATAAATACCAAGTGTTGCATCCGTACTGCTGTATTTGGTATTTCTTAGTGTTGTGCTACAGTCTTTTTAAAATCTTTATTTTTGTAAAAAAAAAAAAAAATTTTCTTTTTTGTTCATAAATTACATGACTCATTCGGGGATGTGACACCTAGAGTCATTGTAATCAGTGAGCCAACAGACTAGATGAATTTTCTTGGCTTAAAAAAACTTAAGAGAAATCATTTGATATAAAAAAAATCAAAAAGAAATCACCAATCTTTGATTTCCTCCATCCTCAGCTTTCTGTCTTTTTCTTCTTTCTACAAAAGACCAAAAAGTGGTGCATATTGTTAAAAAGCACGTGAAGTGGTGAAATAACCAGTTTAATCTCATTTAAAAAATCAATCAAATTCACTAGAAGCAGGGGAGGAAAAATAATCAGTTGAGTCTGATACTGTAGCCGACTGTCATGAAGTAAATTAAAGAGCTTAATAAATCTTTGAGCTGACACATTAGAAATGTTAAGTGATTTAATTTGCGATGAAACTACCTCTTCTAATAAGTTCCCTGCCTTCATCCACCAGGTCAGAGGTCAAGTCATCGTCAGTGAGGTACTGATGAAATCCAAGGAGGTTCAAACAGCGAGAGCCCAGGCTACAAACCCAGACAAACACAGTTACAAACATACTGTCATTTTTTTTCTTTTCCAACCATAACGATTACTACTCCAAGATGTTTAATATTATTATTATTATTATTATTATTATTATTATTATCTTTTTAGCCAAATTATCTATAAACCATAAAGATACAGCTACAAATATATTTTATATGATTGTATGTGTAAAAAAAATCTTTATGTACAACAAAAATACAATATTTTAAGAAATATTGTCCAACATTTGAATAATAATTCACTCAACACATGCGCAAGACTACATTAAATCATACCATGGAGACACAGAGCTATATTAAGTAATTTCAACATTTATATTATCATAAAGTGGGCATCATAGTCTGACTGATACTGGATTTTTTAGGCTGATACTGATAACTATTAGAGTTTAAAACAGCGATAACCATACATCAATATATACACAATGGGGACACTGTTCTTAAAGTACCTTAAATGGTTAATTACCTAAATCTAGTCACATTTATACTGATAGCCTATATCTACAATAAGCAAATATCTGGCAAACTTAACGGTCTAACTTGACAGGTATACAACCAAAACTACACTTGAATGTGGTGTTTATATTAAATTGATAAAAAATGGTGTTTAATTGTTAGTGGTATTGGCCTACCTGTAATAAGTGGCAAAGCAGAGCAGCAATACCAGCATGGGATAATAGATGTAGAAGCCATCAGATATAAAATACAGCACATGCATCGAGCCCATGATCTAAAAGAAGGAAGGAAAGAGGGACATCACTCCATTAGGTTTGAATGTAAAGATAGTTTTACGTTTCTACATATATTTTAAATGATTATGCCTGTGTTCGTATAGGTGTCTGTTTGTGTGGGACCCACAGAGGTGTAAGATGTCTGTATTCTGTCCCGGTGTGAGATGGCAGAGTCCATGTGAATCAGGCCCAGGAAGTTGAGACACAAAGGAGGGGTCAGACGACAAAACAACCTGAGAGGAAAAAACAAATGAAAGCAACCTGATATCATAATACAAGAGTTTAATTTTGATCCTATAATTTTGTTTATAGTAAAAAATGCTGGAGTTTTTGCTGATGTTTCGACCAAACGAGCAACACTGTTTCTTGATGTCTCTTTCACCTAAATAAATATCTTATATAAAGACTTTATGAAGAACATACATGCCGCTGAACTGCAGGCTGTAAGCATCAGTCTGGTGATGTGGCACCAGGTAATAGTAGTTGAAAACTCGTATCCTGAACACTGTGGAGTAGACGCAGACACACAGGAAGAGGATACTGACAAAGCACACCATCTAGTGGAGAGAAGAAAACAAGCAGAAAGGATACAGTGTTGGATGAATTACCATCACGAATATACACGTCAGAAATATGGTCAAAACTGAAAACCTCGACAGACAACGGGCACTGTGTGTTTGTGCTGAGTGTGTTGCTGCTTAATAAAACTTAGATTGGCGGTGCCTGTTTGCATTTCGGTGTGCCTCACTGAGTACGTGCCCACCTCTATACAAATGTAGTTGTGTTGTTTTTCAGCCGCCTGAACAAAGACAGCGAAGAGGGAGAGGACAGGGTGGGTGCTGAAGAAGGTGCACTCGGACCAGACAACTGCTGCTGAGAGGAGACACAGGAGAACTGCCAGCAGCCTGTAGAAACCCTGCCTGAACACACACTCCCAGTACCACTCTGAGACACACACACAAAAACACACCAATTCGTACAGACATTTTAGATTTTAGATGTACATAAAAGTCTGCACATGACATATACTGCAGGTATGGATTCATACACAGATGATGTATTTTCAGTCTGGGTTTTTTTTAGATTATTTTTAGGCTTTTCAGCTGTATTTGATGGGATAGACAAATGAGTGAGGGGGGAGAGAGAGGGGAAGATGAGCAGCAAAGGGCCGAGGCTGTGCTCGAGCCCATGGCCGCTGCAGTAAGGACATAGCCTTTGTACATGAGGCGCCAAATCTACCAGGTAAGTTACTGAGTGCCCCTTATTGTCAGTTTTAATACCAAGTACTAAACACAAAGCTATTCTGAAGTATCTTGAGTTTGTGATGGCTTTGCCAATAACTGTCTTTTAATGTAGAGATAATACTAGATAACAGTTAAAACATAGTGTCTCCATAAGTTGTGTTTTTGACAACAACAACAAAACCCTAAATTTTAACACAGACGAATGAGAAATAATTTCAAATGTATTAGCTTTTTCAAGGTAGTGACACCCACCCTAATTAAAGTTAGATAGTTGGGAAAAAAACTGGAATATATATATTTATCATAAAGCCATTTCTGAATTAAAACATTTTTTTAAATCTAAGAAAGTCAAAATTTGGTGCAGGTTTTTCAAAATAGGGTCATGAGATGCCTTTTCTCTTTTAATTAAAAAATATGTTTTAGTTCTAAATATTTTTTTCAGATGACATTGAATTTGTCTGCTTTAAAATGAAATCTGCTGTTGCTGGTTCAAAAAGTCATTGATTTCAATCTTTTGTCATCTGAGAATAGAGTGCACAAACACTGGCAGGCTATGAAAAGTCCAATAAAGAACAAAGTCTCTCTGAAATGTAATGGAGTAAATAAGGGCTCACAAAATGAAAACACTAAATCAGAAGTAACTTAATTTTGCACTTAAACATTTGAGTAACTACTCCTGCTTTCCATATGTAAACATGAGATTTTGGATCAGACTAAACTCACCCACAGTGGGAGTGTAGATGTACTGATGGATCCAGCCATGGCGGTGTGCAGAGGGAGAGTTGTTGATGAATTGTCGGACTGGGCTGCTCTGACTTTTAGCAACATCCTCTAGATGAAAAGCCTGGTCCAACAAGATAGACCACTGCACCTCAGTCTGACCGTGTCTCTGCACTGCAGAGATTACCTGTAACATAAATAATTATTATTCACATTTACATGCTGCTGTCACAGCTTTGCATTGGTTCCTTTAAATTTACAGTGCAATGTTAAAATAGTAATTACTTTTTTATGAAGCTTGATAAGGCCTCTTTTGGTGGGAACGACATTCTGTTCTCCACAAGAGCTTTCCACATTTCTTCCCAACTCCTCTTGGTACACAACAGGACACTGAAATGAGATGATACTCAGATGAAGACTGTCCCACCGAAACTGACTATAAAAACTGTAAATGCAACATTAAACTTTGGACTTGCAAATCAATAGAAAAACTCTAAAATGCAATCTAATGAACAAATGTTCTCGTTTATTTCTTACCTTTGTAATAATGGTGTCCACACACTTCCTGAGTGAGTGGTTGTGCCTGACAGATTCATGGACTCCTGCCACCTCCTGATAATACAACATATTATTGTTCTTGTTGAAGTAAGAATAAAAAGTTCCATTTTTTATGACTATGGAAAGCCTGTTGAAAGATTCCCTCGACTTTTTCAGATTTAGCACCTGCTAGAATCCAATCTCTTCACACTCCCACACCGCAACTCACCTCCATGACATCTGCCAGGTTCTCCTCAGCGGATGCCTTCTCAGTAGCCATTTTTGCAGCCTTGAAGTAGGTCTTGGCCAGCAGGTAACCATGGGAAGATGAGAGCCAATAAGAACGCGGGATTTCCACCAGGCCGTAGCCTAGCAACAGCACCAGAAGGAAGAGGCCCCAGGTGTTAGCAGCTGCAATGCCGATGGTCTGCAGCCCTCTCCTGCACGTTTGACAGATAAATCAATAAACTGACATAACATCCGCTTAGAAAACAACAAAGAACAATTTTAGCCCAAAAGTCGTCCAATGCTTCCTGAATTGAGGCACATTTGATTTACCATGACAGTTCCCACTGTGGGTGAGCAGCCACGTAGATGAGCAGAGAGATGAAGATAAGGAGGTAGGTGCCATAATAGATTCCATTTTCGATGAGAGCCGTTTTAATCTTTCCAACTCTGGAGAAAGCTCCCGCCCGTGCGTATGACTGCATGAAGGGTAACAGCAGCCTGAACACAGAAGATCGAGTCAATACACCCAAACACAGTTGTCTTTTTAGTATAAGGTGGAAAATAACCGCTACAGTCAAGGTTTGTGTGAGTGCGAACAAGTATCTTACCAAGTAAGAAACTGAGAAGTCCAGTATACAACTCTCCAGAACACTGGTAGGACGCCATCTGGGATGTAGCTCCACGGCTCCTCACAAACCTTTGGTGTACTGTGACACACACATTGAAGAATGTGAAGGTTCATGTATGCATACAGGGTCATTACAGTGCACACACTTTGAACTGCAGTGATAAGTATAGCCGTCTACCACAGTGACTTTTTGGATACTAACACTCAGTTTCACCAAAGTCAGAAATGTTAAAATCCTACATTTAATTTTTTTTTTTATCAATTCTTCTTCCAAAAATTGAACAGGGGCTGTAGTAGCTCAGTCTGTGGGGACTTGGGTAACAGGGAGGCGGCCTGTTCAAGTCCCCGTATGAACCAAACATGGAGCCTGCAATGGTGGCTGGAGAGGCACCAGTTCATGCTTCTGTACAAAAGTCCTCTTGAGCTAGGCACCAAACCCCCAGCTGCTCAAGGTGCCTGTCTGCGGGCAGCTCCCCTGCCCTGACATCTCTCCATTAGTGCATGTGTATCGATACTGTTTATGCACGTGTCTGGTTGTATTTCGGCCGTGTGTGCAATGTATAGAGTGAATTTCCCACTGAGGAACTAACAAAGGGATACTTTTTTCAATTAGTAGTGTCAATAAAAAAACTGAGCCAGTTTAAAGGGGGTATTGTTCATGAAAAGACTACCTCATAAATGTAATTTTTTAATGCTGCGAGCACTGTGCATGTCATTTCATTCATATTTTATTGTATTGCAGAAATCTCAGACATTAATGTGTCAACACTTAGACAAATGATAACACTATCTGCATGGCTAGATAATAGATCCAGACCTTTGAGTCAAGAACACATAATATTGTTGCTAGAAGCCTAAACCCTTAAAAATGTTATCCAACCCAGTTTGGTAAGTTCAAAATCTATGGTCTAAGAGACACTTTCATGACAAAACACTCTATTGAAGAGGACAGGACCACATCTGGACACTGTACAATATGAGTCTGTTTAAAAATGTTGTTCAACTCCACAGCAAGTAAGGCCGCAAGGCCAAAGCTCATGATTTAAAAGCATACGCTGTAAAGTTTGACAATGAAACCTAACCTGAGTGCTCAGTTTGTGTAGATATATAGGCAATATAACAGCTTGATGGCCCTTGTGGAGTGCTCTGGCTGTTGACATTTGCTGATAAAAATTCATTTGAATGCTCTGGGGCTGGAGGCAGGTAGAGGTTTGTTCCTAGCAGAAGTGCATTTCACATTGTTACGCCCCTCCCACTTGGCTTGGAGGCTGACATGGCCAGCCTCATCAGGCAGCTTGCCGACATAGGAGGGTGTTTAGCTTGATTACGCTCACCTGGGAATTCCCAGCTGTAAAAGCTGGCCCAGGTGTTGACTCGTTTTCTCCCTGCCTCTAGCAGATATCTACCTTGCATTGTTAGTTTTGGTTTGTTCATTTTTGTTTGCTCTGGTTTAATACATTATATGTGTTTTTACAAAATTTCTTGTGTGGACTCTCTCCTTGTCGAATTAATAATAACGATACGATTTAAGTGTTTATAAAATGCTGAGAATAAAGCCTATGCCAAATGTAATGCTATAAAAGCAGGATCAGTTTCTGTGATTTCAAACAATAAAAAAATCAACTCATCTTCTACTACTTAAAACGTTTCAAACTCACGTGCAGCTTTAATGTTGATTACATATGAATCCACATGCAGTGACTAAATATTTGTTCTCATACTTTCAGCGAGCTGAAAGAATTGTCTATCATGTGGGTTGACCTTGGAACGCAATCTGGAGGAAAATTACCTTGAAATTAGCTAATTTAATCAATGAATCAAACATTATCTTATTTATGAGATGTATTATGCTCCATTTCTTGTGGTTTTTATTTCGGTCAGGCGAGGAGGCCTCGAGGTCAGAGGTCTAGGGATGGTTAGGCCTGGGAGCCAAGTGTGCAGAATACTGGCGCCAGGCTTAAATAACATGGAATTAGGCTCCTTTCAAAAAAGGACATATTTGTGGGGTCTTGTGATTGATTACAGCAGGTGAGGAGTTGCTTTACTTTACTGTATTGATGCCTGTACCTATATAAGAGACTTGCATGAGCTGTAAGATAGAGAGATTTGCATTGATCCTGAATCCTCTCCCAGGCAGACCATGGTGCCTGGTGGATGCTGAACTTCGTTGTAATAAACTGATTCTTATGCAACCAAGTTGGTGTCAGCAAAAGTTTCTTCATCATCTACACATCATTGCTACTTAAGAAACAACATTTACCTGACAGGTGGATAAACAGAGGAGCCGTCTTCTGTCTGATTACCGTGTCTTGCTCGAGTTACAGGAGTAGGGTGGTCTGCATTGTCATGAATACACTGCCTGTAGATGGTCTAAAAGAGGAGCAGAGTTTACACAGTCAGGCAAAGACACTCTGAGATGAAGCCTATTCATCACATCACACTGATACATGTAAGACGCCACAGGCAGGATAAAGAAACACACAGCGCTCACACAGACACAGAATATTCTCAGAAACACAAACAAACTCACATCCTGTTAATCCTGTCTTTATCTGGAGAAACAGTTACTGTTACCAAGGCAAAAAGACCTCATGACAAGCACTTTAAACATACCGTGCTAACATCAAGTGGCAGGATGAAGACGATGAGAAAGCAGAGGTACCAGGACAGCAGCGTTCCCAACAGGACCATCCGCTGCTGCCTCCGCAGATCTCCATAGCGATGGAGGAGGTAGAGGGCCAACAGGAAAACAACTACGACCACAACAGCCAGCGCAGCACCACTCATAGTGATGAATTAGCAAACAGACGTCAAGAACTCATGATGGCACACTGGCGGAGGGGGGGAGAGATAAACAGAAACAAACCGATTAGATAGCAGCTCCTATCTGCCGGGAGTAACTGTTTGACCTGAACACTCGGAGCACATACAAGATACAGCCATGAGGTAAGCAGGGGAGGAGGGAGAGAGCAGGAGGAGTGAAATAAAAAATAAGGTAAAAACTAAAAAGATGACAAAGTGAGACAGGTAAAAAAAAAATGTCTGTTCGGGTGTTAAAAAAAAATATGTAACATATCAGAAATCTTGCATTTCTCATCCTGATGATACTCAGCTTAAAGCCAGGGTGCCTATAGCTTATTATTTTTGCAAATTTAGCAAATAATGCTGTTTTTTTGTTTGTTTGTTTTTTCGGAACCTTTACTATATTTCAAACAGACTTGTCATTAACATCTGTTAAATGTGAAAATCTGTTGGCAGACTCTTATAGCGTTATAAGATGATGTTGTGCAAGCTTTTTAAACTTGCATTTGTGTTGTTGTTATCCAGCGGTGAGGTTCAGCATTTCAGCCATGTGAAATTTCTCCTGTTTGTTAGAGAGCTATGGTGGCCAACGCAAAAATGCCAATGGCCCTATCTAGAGCCAGTGTTGGATTTGTCCATTCAGGGCTACTGTAGAAACAACATGGGAGACTCCGTGGACGAGGACCTGCTATGTTTGTAGATATAAACAGCTCATTCTAAGGTAACCAAAGCAAATCAATTCTTAGTTTAAAGTGATTGTAAAGAAATGAAAACATAGTTATAAACAATATATTCAGGGTTCCCACACATTTTTATGGGCAAAATTTCAAAACTTTTCCATGTCTTTTCAAGGACTCATAGGAAAATTTCTGTTTTAGAAAAGCTTGCATTTTACTGCGTCTGCAACACTTGTCAACCTCATTACTGTACTTTTTTACACACATGCAGGACAGTCTCGCTTTCCATAATAAATGCCACCACACTACTTCAGATATACACATAACCTTCCTTATAGGGGAAGGCTTGACAACTATTAGTCATGGAAAGTGAAAACTGTTCGTGTTCTGCTTGTATCAGGCAGAAATAAGGTGTTTTAGTTAACTTGCCCTACTTGATATCCTATGTCTTTGGATGCGTCTATTGCACATTGTAGCGTTGATGCTGAAAAAATATACTGAGCAGTGCAAATTCAACATATATTAGAGCTGCCTTATGTCAACAGCTAAAAGGTTACATTACATTGGATGTAATCCCTGAAATATTAATTTTATTACACATAACAAAATTCCATGACTTTTCCAGGTTTCCATGACTGTGGGAACATTGTGCCATTTCTGCTAATACAGCCTCTAAAATTGCACTGGACCTTTAAAGTGCAGCGCCACCAACATCAATGTAACTGTGACAACAGCTGATGCAGACTGTGTGTTCACTACACTGATTTACAAAGCTCAAGCAAGAGTGTTACTGAGAAATTAATTGATATCAAAATGTGCCTAGAATGATCCGAAATGATTTCCTCAACCCTAAATTTGAATAGCATGATTTTAAAAATGATAGATAAAAATATAAATAATTTGCACTTATAAAGAGGTGACTATACTCCTTTAAAATCTAGTAATGGGACGTTCAAACAATGAAAACAAACAGTATGGTCAAACTCTGGTGACCATACTGTTTGACAATGGTGACAGTAATATAAAAGGTGTGGTTCAAAATGTCCATACAAAAAACGGTTCTTTATTCTGTGGGCTACTTGGAGGCTGTTACAGCGATGCTGTCCCTTTTTTCGAGCAACTATCTCATTTATTTTACTTTCAAACGTTGAGCTGTGAAGATAGCTGAACATTTTTTTTCATTTATTCCTGTCGTTCATGCACTGTAGTCATGTTTAATGTCTAATAAAGCAGGGCTACATTCCGCTCTGTTTTTTGGTCCAGGCCGTCGTTAAGATTCACGCGGTGGACAAACAGTCCGTGTTTACGTTACTTACCGGGAGCGACGCTTACCTTTGAGTTCATTCTCTCAGACTGAAGCTCGAAAAGCGGAAAACTACCAGATTTTACTGTCACATCGTGTTCCTCAGACGTGGAGTCGACAAATGTACACAACCTTTGAAACTACATTACGTTACAGCCACACGGCGTACGCTCTCGCTGTCACAGCAAGGACTTCTGGGTAATGTAGGCATGTAATGACGTTGCAAACAGGAAACCAGCACTGGGACCCCCGCCGGCATCGTGCCGCCAAACAACACATTGCAAAATATTGTGACAGTGTAACCTATATTTAAACCGTGCTGGAAAGTAACCAACTTCAGTTACTAAGGTTGTGAAGCACTCATAAACTTGCAACATATTTCCATATAAGTAAGTATTTATATTCTGTGCTACTTTTTACTTTAGGCAAATAGATTATAGTCATTTTCTTGACTTTACTACATTTATTTGATAACCTAAGATACTCTCCAAATTCGGATTAATGTTACAAAATATAATCAACAAATAAATTCTGGGTTAATTTATTGATCCACAAGGAGAAATTCACAAGCTACCCGACAGCAGGCCGATATACATGAATTAGGCACACAATTAAAAGTTGCAATAATAAAGTGATATATAGAGCTACACACACACACACACACCTCTCTACACTTTGTCCAATCTATGTAATTTGTTACAGGTGGACTCCAATTAAGTTCTAGACAGGTCAGGGACAATTGAAGCGAACAGGATGCACCACAGGCCTAAAGAGTCAATACTTGAAATGATAGATAAATGAGATATTTCAGTTTTTATTTTATATACATCTCCAAATTTAAAAAACACGATTTTACTTTGTCGTTATGGGTTCTTTAGTGTAAACTGATAAGCAAAAATGGCATTTTTATTCATTTTAAATGACATCTAGAAAAGAGTAAAATACAGAGTGCACAAGAGAAAAGGTTGTAAGAGACGACTTTTTGAGTCCCCTGCAAACACATTAAATAAAAAAGAGAAATGGTATAAATTAGCATATATACAAATATATTGTGTAGATTGTTCAAATATATGATGATGATGATCATGATGATATACCATGTATGTTGATAAAGGCAATCAGTGACAAAAATGAGGAACTAAATACCAACTACTAAATAATGATTTTATCATATTGTTGTGTTTTATTGCAATGGTTCAAACATTTGCAACATCTTGTGCAGATCCACACACATTGAATCATGACATCACACATTTAAACATACATACAGTACAGAACATCCTGTGATGCTCCAAATTGGCTTTAAGTTCAGATAAAAGGCTGAATTAATTTGCTTCCAGTTGTCATTCACAGCCAAAAATGTATAAATATCGACAGATGATTGCTTTACAGTCTTGATGAATTTCTGCTGTGGCCATGTTAGATGAGCATGTAGTGCTGTGAAACCAAATACAATCAAATCGTGTTCACATACGTTTTAACCGACAAGAACTAATCTTGTTGTCTTGTTAATCTTTTACACACTCTTGTCATTCAGTCCTGCATTATTAAAAACAATAACAGTCTGACTGCTGGCTGCAGATCAAATATGAAACATCCATTGAATATGTCAAACATTTAGCTCTTTAAGCTTACATTTCCTCCAAATAAATCAAAATTGGAAGTTGTTCTGATGCCAGTGCTGTCACCTTTCCTGTCACTCACAAAGTTGTTTGCAGAGGCACCTTAAAGGGGCTAAGTGGACACTGACTCTATACTCCAAAAGATGCGTCTGCTGTGATTGAGAGTTTGGATATCTTGTGGTCTAAATGTTTTCCAGCCAGCATAGTTGAACAACAACAGAAGGAAAGAAAGACATCTTCAATCCATTTCAGTTGTGGAGGAACATCCACACATATGGGTCATCAGCGTACAGAGGGCCCAGCAGGTTGACGCACACGGCTCGGTGCTCTAGTAAAAAGTCCATCTGTCTCATCAGATCCAGACACAGATGTTCTACAAGATTCAAACAAACAGACCAGTTTTCAGCCACTCTGGACACGGCGAGTGCGTCCAACCAAACTGACCCAAAAATGTCCAGAGACTGCGGCCAGTCCTCTAGAAGATCGTCCAGCTCCATCTGATTCATGATGCTGTTTGAGGAAGCTCAGCGTAGATCAGTCGTGCTTTGATAGTATCTGTGTTGCTCTGTCACATTACTCCTCTCTGTTTTCTGTTGCTTTGCCTTCGTCCTGTTTCTGCCATACGAGGATAATTGCCCTGATCCAAACTGTTACGGTGCAGATAAAACCTGGAAGCATTGGCAGCTTAGTGAGGCCATCTGTCAGCCTGCATCCTCACCTTAACCCCTTCTCTCTCTCTCTCTCTCTCTTTCTCTCTATCCCAGATTAGTGTAGTATACTGTTTCAGACCCTAATGTCCTCATTTTATTCACTGTTTTCATTGATAAACCTGCTGTGTGAGTGAGATTTAGTCCCTCATTTATTGTTGAATACATATTGATCCTGTTTCCTTAGATCATGCAGCTTTGTCTTAATCTCTGTCGATTCTCTTTAACAAATTCTCACACCACACACACACACACACACACACACACACACACAAGGGCACTCATGTTCACAGCACTGGAAAACATGGTCTTTAAAATGAACTTATCTATTAGGTAAAGTGTAATAAAGTGACTGCATTGAATTTAGCGTATTTTTTATTTATTTTTATTTAACAGTTTCTACCACTAGATGGAGATAATGAATTTGTCTTTAAACCTCCTCAGCAGCACACAGCTCAGCAAAAGGCAAACCAGAGGGAGTTGCAGAGGTGTAGCTCAAGTGCATCTACCTTTTTAACAAAGATTGACAAATGCAACGCCTTCTTATATATTTATAAAAAATAAGAAAATAATCAAGTTTATGTCCTCTGGTTATTCCAACAATAAAAATATAAAGCTGGATTGAATCTTATCTCAGGTCCTGAGTAATAAAAATTCAAATCAGTTAAGTTTTCTTTATTTAATTTTCCCACGTAATCCAACAAACTAAATAAAATCAAATTGCCTAACCCTAGTATGATGTTTACTGGCATTATTGCACTTAATGTAAGTATGCTGCTGAATATGATTTTGGTGCAGATTGTGGTTGTGATTATTGTGATTATTACACTCAGAATCTTAATGGGAGGATCAATAACAAAACAGTACAACAAAAGTAAAAAAAAACCAAAATAAAAACAAGAGTTTAGACTGCAGGGCTCAGAGGTGAGACTGAAACTGAACTGTGATTAGACGAGTCACTCGCTGTGTCTCCTTTATGCCTTTGTCTTCTCTTTTTATTCTACTGTCATTAATCACTTTTATCTTGTATTTACTGAAATACTGGCTTCTTTGGTTCAGTTGTTTATGGAACAATAAAGAGGGGTGTCATATTTAAATCTTTGAGCACCTCAAACACATCTTTAACAAAGCCTGGGTCAGGTTTCTGGTCACTCCCCTTGGCACCACAGGGTAATGATTATTTGGGAAACTCAAACCTCGTGCCATTCTGCTATCTAAGATTCAGTGCTAATAGGATAGAGAGAAGTTCAATGGTGAGATAACAAGGCAACAAACTTTTCAGCCATCCACTGTTTAGCAGTGTCGCCTCTCTGCAGTACAAATGTCACTTACAGTAAAGACACAGGTGAACCTGGTTAAGGTAATTAATGCTTCACCCGCCAAGACAATCAGCATCTGGCATCCCAACAAAGAAAAGTAAGAGATTCCCTACAAGCCTTTCTCAGCAGACACCTTGGCCTGTCATAGTGAGCACAGGTGTTAGCAATGACACTAATGATGGCTCTGTTGTACTCCAGAGTCCACGTGAGTGTGACAGTGAGCAAGCAATACCAGGACCCTGAAATCAAAGCAGCTAAATGGAATTCAGCCATCGTTAATTTCATTATTTACACATGTGTCCTCTGCCCATTATCCAGGCATATACGTACCTGTTTGATTCAGTTTAACCCACTATATTGGGCTCCTGTTAAGCTTTTAAAGGCACAGGTGATGTAGGTCTGCAGATGGTACTCTGGTGCATGTATACTCAAGATGCAAGAGTCTTTTATATTTGGCACTGTAGAAAGAATTGTTGGTATATATATATGTGTGTGTGTGTGTGTGTGTGTGTGTGTGTATGTATGTATGTATGGGGAAGTTGGCCGATATTAGCCGATTCCAATATTTCATTATACAGGCAATATCTTCCAATACTGATGATGTGTTGATATTATTTTGTATCCTTAGTTATCATTAGCATTGGTCAGGTACAGCAATATTTAAGTATTTTGGGGGATACTGGTCCAGCAACAAAATCATGTTGTAATATAAAGCTTCAAACTGTTATCAACTTGTTGTCTAAATGCTCTGAGCAATAAAATACACCACATCTTCTTTATAGCATCCATGTAGTTTCCACATTACCACTTAAAGCTCATGAACTCACCCAAGTCCAGGGAAAAATTTCCCAACTTGAGAAATGGGAGCAGGTGGATGCAACATATAAAAATGTGTGAGCAAAGTATTCTCATCTATGAAAATAACATCATGTGTTGGAACCCTTGAGAACATAAACTCTGTCCTCTGTGCTTTCAAAGTTGTCTCATTTTGCTCCGTTACATCAGGGGTGTGTGTGAGAGGGGGTTCCTTGTTGTTGAGCAGGGGAAGCTTGTTTTCCTGTGTGTTTAATTCTGCCTCTGAGCTCAGTCTGGTACTGAGAGTCTAGACTTCGTCTTTTCTGCTGACTTTGCCCACTCTCATTCTCCTCACACTTCAGCACAAGTTATTCTTATGTGTCTAGCATCTCCTCCTCTGCCCCCTCACTCCCCACCACCATCTTTCCCCTCATCCTCTACATCCAGACGACGAGCCTCTGGGACGTCGTCCAGTGTGGCCTCATTCAGATCAGTGAGAAACGGTGTGTGAACAGGCTCGTCTCCCATCGTGCCCATTGAACAACAGCTACGAGTGCGCTGAGACCCCTGGGTTTGAAGTCTGTAACATTTGATCGCATGGGAAACCCTCATGCACAATGATGCCGGTGAACAATGTGGCCCCAGTTCTGTGTGTCCCTGGAGGGCCACTGTAGACTGCAGATCTTATAACCTGTCCTGGATACATCACTCCCCTGGGATTGGACCACTCCCATCTGAAACGACTGGCCTGGTAAAGCAGTTTGCACACACTCAGTGGTCCCGAGATTGAGGATATGGCCTGTGTGTACCTGTTTATGTGCATTTGTGATGCCAGTAAGCCTATAAGTTGCTGATGACATCATATCCTGCAGTACAAGAGCATTTGAAGTTGCCAACTGTCAGCCTCATTTTCTTCACTTTCAACCAAAATAAAAGTACCTAAAATCTCCCAACGAATGTTTATGTAATCTGAGATCAGCAACAGGCATCAATTATTTCCTCTTTAACCCTTAGAAACTTGGATAAACATCAGTTCAGACACCGTTCACAAGCTGTTTGACCCTTTGAAACCTTTGCAAATTATTGTGATTTCTTTCAAAAACATGGGGAAAAGGCAATGACCAACAAATTGCAAAAAGATAGTAAAGGTGTCATGAAAATTACATTAAAATTTGTTTTAAAAAAGAAGGGAGGATTATTAGAAAATTAGCAAATAATTCTGAAAAAACGGATCTACTTATAATAATTTTATATATAAATTATGTTACAGAAAGAAATATCATAAATATATGAAATAAATGCATATTCTTTTTTTCATTTCAGCACTTTTTTAAGGTCATTATTTAAATGTTTTGGGGTTTTTTCTTTTTAACTTTTTGGAGTAATTTCTTTTTTTTTGTGCTAATTTTTAGTTATTTTTTGAGTCATGTCTTGTTAAAGTGACATGTTTTTGAAAGAAATTGCACCAATTTGCAAAGGTTTCAGAGGGTTAAGGGAAGCCAAAAAAAAGTCCAAATGCTGGATTTAATGTCTTTGCCTGTCTGTCATGATCTGATTCTCCACTTGATCCCTTTACAGTAAATCCCAACAGAACATGTGATACCATTAAATGTATATGACTACAACCCTCAACAATGAACAAACAGATTATTGCACGAGGATAGAAAAACAGAGATCCATTTTGTTCCACATTCCTCCTGTAATCTATTTAACAGAACTGAGACTAGCCTTCTTTCTCAAGTATTCAAGGCCCTGCGGTCTCTTAAACTCACAGTTTCTTACGCAAGAGCAAAGAATCTGTTTGATCTATGGCTGGGTGAGTGAGAGAGAGAGGACAGTGAAGAAAAACTTTTTATTGCAAACAGAGAGACAAAACAATGTCACATATATAGTCTCTGTGACCTATATCAAAGGGATCAATGAACAGATTAGGAAGATATTCCACTGTTGTACTTTTATTCCTTGGAGACTTCCCCTTACTTGAACTATAACTACTTCATACCATCTCTGCCCTGACCAGTCTTAACCTTGAAATAAATCATTAAAGAACAGTGCGGTGCTGGAGAAACTACTTTTAAAAAGCACAGTTTTGCAAGCTATAAATGAGTTTCCCTCCAGTATAAATATTTAAAAATTTAATAGCTAAGCAGAGAATTTTAGATCATTTTTAAGAAAAATATTAGGAAGTTCTCAAAGTTTTGGTGATTAAGTGTGATTTTATGACACCAGTAAATGATTGAGGGCTGCGGAGGAAAAGTGCACATGCTGTGACTATTTTATGACTGTTTTATTTTATTACTTTTTAAATGCCATACTATATGACTTAAGGTTTGACCAATAAATTGAATTGGTCAGAGGCATTCCTGAGTACAGTCTATGGTGCTAACCTAACATACAGCACAACAGCAGTGGGACTTCTAACTCTGCATGTATCACTCCGCTCTCAATCATTAATTAGGCCTACACTAACGATGGGTAGTTATCTGGTGTCACTGTGGACTGTAGTGTAACAGACTGCTCTGGAGGCCTGCTCTGTGGCCCTCTGGAGTTGCTCTTTAGCAGCAAAAAAGTAAGGGAGGGAATTTACACTCCTTTTGGGGCTCATGCATGTGTGCGAGTTTTGGTTAAGGAAACTAAAAGGGCAGTAGTTGCCGTTGGAGCTGTCACACCGTCTTCCGTCCCGTTTTTTGTTTATTTAGTTATCCAGTTAGGTGGACACAGGACCCTCGGCTACATTGGTACCAGCGGACTTCTTCAACAAGCCGCCGTGAGGACTTTCCCGCGGACGTGAGGACCTGTTACCCGCTGTTGTTTTTAGCTTAGCTGCCTCAGTATAGCTAGCTAGCTAGCTAACCCAGTGTGGTGCCTCAAGACTGTGTACAACTACGTTACGAAGATGTGGCGCGGAGAGGAGGAGCCTTTTAAACCCGGGACGGGGATGTTTGGCAGATATTTGCCCGGCAGGGACCCTCGGGTTGACCTGTCATCTCCCTTCACTAACCAAAGTCTCCTCAGCCGAGTGAGGCGGCGCAGACTGCACTTATAAACCGGTAAGGATCCTTCCTGCTCGCCTGGGCAACTCAAGAGAGACACACAACATATTTCAGACCTAACTAAAACAATGTCGCAAGGTAATTTGCAGGAAAAAAGTTTTGTTTTGCTAGACAACAGCTGAGACTCCCTGCAGTTGCAAAACTATTTGTGTCTGCCTTGCCAAAAAAAATGATTAGTTGAACAAACAAATCATAATCTGTTGTCCCCTATTACCATTAACTAATAAATGATGCTTGCTGAACTGTTATAAAAGCAAAATCACACTCAAGGAGCTGTGATGATATTCAGTACAACAGCACTCTGTCATGTGATATTTCTTATTTTTTACAACCTGTTTTATATCATTTTTTTATGATGTACTAACACTTTAAAAAAGCAATACCATCAGACAGTGATATCGCCCACACAACACTCATATCACACTCTAGTTTTCCACTTTTTAAAGAAATGAAAAAGAGAGACAATACCATGCTCAACACTGATTCTTCCTCATCCCTCAAGCAATGGCTTTTACTGAGGTATGATGCCAGTTGGACAAACCACATGAAGAACAGCAGCAAACCATAATCAATAAACAGAAGTAATAATAATTGCATTTTGTTAAGTTTATTTATGATTATGAATACTTTCACAAATGTTGGTGGTGCATTTTGAGCAGATTTTTAAAATTGGGGAGCTGTTTACCCCCCCATTATAGTTAAACTAGCCTACCACATTAATTACACATAGTCTAGTTCACTACTATCCAACACAGATTATTGGTGAACTTTTAAAGTGCTGGGGGACATGTTGTTTCTTTTGGACAGGCTATCTGTTACCTTCCCAAGTTAGCCACATTCTGGCGGTAGCTTCATACACACATATGACAGTGGTATCAATTGTCTCATCTACAGTAAATCTCAGCAAGAAAACTGTCTTCCAAGATGTCAAGCTACGGTGAGGACCAACAGCTATTTGTCCTCATATGTGGATCTCCATGATAAACCCGTTGTCCCCACAGTGTACTTAACACAAGTAAACACACATACACAGTCCGAAGGCATCACGTTTTCTGCCATGTATCCATGGCAATGTGTCCCATTCACCTGTTTCTCTGTTGTTTCTGCACTTTTTATGGCGGGACGCCTGATTCTTTTCTCCTTTCTTCACTTTACAAGTTCTGCTCTTCAGCTGACCCCATCAGCCGATCCTTCGCTTCGCAGGGGGACAGCAGGACAAAGGAGGCTGTTGTCTGTTGTTGATTGTTGGGATAGCTGTGCGACAGATGCCATGTGGGTCACAGCGGTGAGGGTGAGGAGCAGAGATTTAAAGCTTTCCAGATGAGCTGAGGTTTAATGATGAGAAAGCCAGAAATTAGGCCTGTCAGTACTGGTGTCAAACACACACAATATCCAGGGATGATTTTACAGTATTTTTCTGGAGATTTTCTGAATTTGTTGGAAAGAATCATTGACCTGAAGGCTGCAGTTACACAGTGGTTGTTTCTGACAAAAATATATACACATACAGACAAAAGTCCTCTGACCAAATCAGATTCTGAATAGAGACAGTTATCAAATAAATGATTTATAGACTGCTTAAGAAAGAAAAGTTTTTACTCCATCATTACCGCTATTTATTCAGCTGGCCATTTTAAATCAACTGATAAGAAGAGCCAGCGGGAGAGGTGCCTCCAGTCCTGCCACTCTCCACCTGTCCACCAAATACCACCAGACTTCCCCCTGAACCTGGATCACCTGTTCAACCCTTGCTTTTTAACTGGTGCTTGTTTAACCCTTTGAAACCTGGATTGACATCGGTTTTCTTGTGCTGCGTTCAGACGGCTTTTAAAGGCTGTTTAACCCTTTTAAAAAACTGAGAAAATTGGTGTGATACTTTTGAAAACATGAAGGAAAAGGCAGTAAGCAACTTGGCAAGAAATAGCCCCCAAATCGCAAGACATTAGTTAAAGTTGTACATGAAAACCCAGCAAATACTACAACTTACAGACAACTAGTACATTATGGGCCTGCGTGAAAAGAAATAACTCCCCATGCCAGCAGCTGGCACTCTGAAATCCTCATTAAAAACATAAAACCATGTCAGCTGTGTCAGGGCCTTATGAGTAAATATATATATACTTCAGATTTGGTGTTGAACAATCCTTTTTGCAAAGAAATGTTGCAATGTTGCAGGGCACACTTACACATGGTTGTACCACTGCTTACGGTAAAAAGTGTTGGCTATTTTTAGTCTAGTTGTTCCTCAGATATCTAAAATAAGCAGACACAGTGGATACGCTTCTAGTAACACCCTGCGTGACAATGTTTTGTTCTAAATTTATATCAAACAACTCACTCACCACCCCCAGCAAAACTCTACTACATCTCCTAATACCAGAAAAACCCTGAGCAAATCTGCAACATGTCCGTGAGCCTTGTGTTTAAAACGGCTCCAGAGCTTTTTTTACAGCCACTGAAAAAATACACCAGACAAAACCCATCTATCCTCTACTACTGTTCCTCCTGTGTCTCTAGTGGAACAAAGTTGTAGTACAGCATCATTTTGCACATATGGAAAGGTAGAACAACTCTCTAACTCTGTTTATATGATAGATTTTAGTCACGTTTTGCATTTAGCATGTGTTTTCAGTGGATAAAGGTCATTGATAGTGCTATTTTTCGTTTTGTGGCTCCACAGACAAACATGTACCTTATAAGTGGCAGAATGAGCCAGCTGTTTGTTCAGTCAGTTGTTCACACTGCTCAGTACAAGTTACAGCTGACTCAGTATATTGATATGCATTTTCTAATACATATTTTCTAGATACAGTATGTATAATGGTTAAGACAAACAACATTACGATAAAAAGGCACATAATATGGTTAAACATTTACAAGTTAAGAATATGCAACACAATTTAACAATATAAGTGGATAAAATCCAAATAGCAGATGATGCAGGCAAAATATGGGTATAGTCATTTTTAAATTAGGTAAAATTAGCCTAAATAAATATAAATAAATATACCAGTCATTCATGATTTAATGATTTTCTAGATTTCACCAGCGGTATTTTAACACTGACACAAGAATATTAATGAATGACAGGTTAGCTATGCCGCCCCACTATATTTACTTGCTACATGAGCAGCCTCATATATTAGGGCTACATCTATATAATAATGACATCGTCGTAGATCAAATACAGCTCTGATAGTGAGTTGCCAGTTTGAGCCAATATGGATGTTCATGCTCTTTTCATCAGCATCTGTTTATCTAAATAAAATGTCATAAGAGCAGTGTTGTCGTGGGATTTGCAGCCACTGACAATGATAGTCGGTCTGTGCACTAAAAATCCAGCAGCTCAGTCTGAACTTCTCAGACGGAAGTGTTGAGAGAAGCTGTTCAGTGTCTCCCAGGCCCAGGGGATGATAGGGGAAGATAACACAGTACATGTTCTCTCTCCCTGCTATTCAGACAGTAATTGCCTGTTTGTTGAGAGCTAATGATGGTTATCCAAGCATCTCAGAGGAACGATGATTTCACCGACAGCTCAGTGCTTTCCTTTGCTGCTCCATTATACTATGAATAATGATTACAGTTTGAAAATATTTGCTCCCTGATTGCAAACATGTTGTTCTGCAGCATGTGCTCAAGCTTTTTTTTCAGACTTAAAGGTCCAGTGTATGGGATGTAGTGGCCAGTGTTTTCTCTGTCCTGGGCCGCTGTAGAAGCAGCATAGAGGACTCAGTAGAAGAGGACCCATGCTGTGTATAAACGGCTCATTCTAAGGCAACCAAAACACAACAATTCTTATTTTCTGGTCATACACTACAATACACTATAAAAAATGTGAATATTATATAATGTTAGCAATATAATATACCATTTCTGCCAATATTTCAAACCTGGAGCTACATCACTTTTGTTGTGCTGCTTTCAGACCCCTTTCACAAGTATTTACTTGGGAAGAAATGTTCTATACTATATTTGTAAATGTCATCATTACATATTAAAATATATTGCAGAAGTATTACATTTAAGTATTTAGTACTTTCATTGAGTCTTGTTGGCCTTTTTAACCCCCCCAATTCCCCCTAATTTTCAGGTAATTTTGTTAAAAAAAAAATGTTTAAACACATTTCTTGCTTATTTTGGGCCATTTCTTTTTTTGTTGCCCATTGCCTTCAATCAAGCCAGTTTGCTTTGGTTTCATAAGGGTTCAATTGTTTCAGTGTCAGACCAAAACCTGAATCTCAGTGGCATTGGGTCTGTACCAACAAAAGTGGCGGAAAATACACTTTCAATGCTTATCAGCAAATTCTTTTTCCAAAAACACTCACATTTACTATAATTAAATCAACAGACTTTTTCAATTCTTTAAATAGAAAACTTCTTTTTAAAAGTATTGCAAACAACTGTTTATCTCTGCAAAAGGAGAACAGGCAAGTCACAACAAGATCTGTGGATTAATGTGAGTAATTATATCATATAAAAGACACAGTAGGCTTGTTACTGCAGATTTGAAAGATTTTTTTTATTTTAGAAATGCTCAAAGAAAAAATGTTTCATTGCCGTGAGTGAACTTTCCCCATCACTCCCTCTACACGCTGCAAGTGCAGCCACTGTTAATGTATTCAAAACTCTTTGGCGGTGTCACTCTTGAAATTTCTTCTCCTCCCTGGTGTAAAAGACGAATGCCAGAGTCCGAGGTTATGTAATTTTTCTGAGGTCAGATGCAGCATGGAATACTGTGCGTGCGCGTGTGTGTGGACAACATCTCTGCCAAACATGGATTCCCTTGCTATGAGTCAGAAAGGATGCCTGCAACTCAACCTCTCTCCCCTACTTTTTCACAGACACATTCACCCACATTCACACGCGCACATTTCCTTACGTACCCTCGCCTTCATCCCATCACACATGCCAAACTGAATTCCTGAATCTGCTGCCAAGCTAAACTCCCAGTCATCAGCCTGCTTGTGTTTAGAAGTGTTTTGCTTCGTAACCACTGTGTCTCCTGCGCTAACGCTCAGGTAGTCATTACATTTAAATGGCACAGATGTGGCTGTCCACATCTGTCCAAGTAGCACAGCCGGCAGTATGCCAAAAATCCTCCAGATTTGAAACATGTTTGCACAGAGTGTTTGTTTCCAAACCAAAAGCTGCTGTACCAGTTGCACCACTGGCACTTTTGGGTAAACATTTACCCACTGTGTTTAGCTGCGCCAACTGAAGACGCCACTGTTTTTCATGGAAAAAAAGACGACCTTTGTCTGGTTTAAATGTGTATTAAATTAAAATGTAGCAAAAGCAGGCAGTTTGATTGACTGGTGAGTGTATTTGTTGGAGATGTGCCAAAAGAAATGTATGAATGGCTAATCCACTTCCATATTTTTTTGATGGATGAGGGACTTTTATTTCTCTGTTGACTCACTCTCCACAGGAATCTCCAATCAGGCTGAACTTATCAAGCGTGAAAAACCTATTGAAAGGAAGGCTGAGTGGGACAGAAGAAAACAAGAAGGTCCTTTCTCTTTTTGCTGCTTGGAAAGCTCATTATTCCTCTAGCTCCCTTCTGTCTGAGAAGCACCCCTCCTCTAAATTACTTCACTTTTTTAGTTCCCGCCTCACCTCCCCACAAGCCCACACTGTGTAAGTGACTAGCTCTAGTTTTTCTTCTACTATAGCACCGCCTCCATTCTCTCACTGGCTCTTTTATTCCCTCATCCCTGCCAGTGCTCCCTCCTTTCCTTTCTCCTCCCCTCTCCTCTTTTTCTCCTCTTTCTCTCCATTGCTGGTTGCTCACACCAACCAGCTCGCAGCCCAAGAGCTCCTCTGTCTCTCTCACACTGATCGGGCTTTAAACCAGAACTTTACCCCCGAAAAAACTGAGACATTGCTCCAGAGGAGGTTATTGCTCAAGTATAAAGGTACAGAAACAACTTATATCTTAATATTTTACCATTTTATGTGTCTTAAGATGCATTTAAGCATTTGACCAGTAGCTGTCTGTGTGTTTCTGCATGCGTGTGAATGTAAATCTATGTCAGTAAAACCACACGTGGTGTTGTAGCTTCCCGAGTGTACGTATGAGGAAGTCTGCATGCCTTCACAGTTGTGGGTGCACACATGTGTTCTTTACAGTCTTCATTGATAAAAAAGTTTTTGTTTTGCAATGCATGTTGGGGGGTGAATTTTTACACCATACTTTGTACGTGCTGTATAAAGGTTTTATGTGACAGTAAATGTGGAGTGTAGCAGTCCAATTTACATATATCATCTGACTAAATTAAGAGTCTGACAGAATGGTTGTCTGCTTTTTTATCATTTGTTTTCTGTGCTAAAATATTTGCTAACTCACTATATGCCCTTTCCTTTCAATCAGAACACATTAACCCCTCAAACCAAAGGAGAGGTTTGGTTGAGAGGAAGAAGAGCAACAGGTTATTCAGCTGCAACTTTAGGGTGTACCCATCGCATTTACGTGGAGATCAAGTCCCTACACATTTATAACAACTCTGAAGACTCCAGTAACAGCTATGACTCAGAGCAATGGGGAGAACTCGCAGAGGACCCAGAGTGGTCTTCACCAGATCCGGGCCAGGATCCAGGCCAGATCCTTGCAGGCCAGGAAGAGAGTGCAGAGCATCAGGAAGGAAGATGTGAGAGGATTCTTCATAAGAAATGCCTTTGTGATCTTTACCGTCGCTGCTGTCATTATTGGTAAGTGGAAAGTATAAGATGCTACTCAGACACTATTGGTAATTTAGTTTCAAAACTGGACATTATTAGAGAAGACCCTGCTCCTCTCCTTTCCATCTTTTCCACTCTGCTTTTCAAGCTTATAAAGAAAAAGTCATCAGCATTCTTCCTCAACACACCAATCCATCAATCTGGTGTGATCAACACCCCTGCAGCAGGACGGAAGGAGGAAACGAATTGAAATAAACTCAGCGGATGAGAGAATAGAGGGACCTTGGATGAACTTAGCAGGCAGGCCTTTATCTGACCCTGTAGCTGACCCTCGACCTGCTGCCATTAACCTTTGAATCTGACTCTGTAGGAAGTGAGCCAGGCCCACCCACTGCCTGCACATCTGCAGCCCTGCTAGAATTACACCATGCCATGACAGACACATTTAACCGATTGTTGAATTCAGGATATTGTTCAGTTCAGGCTGCTGGGTGCCACCTGGGTGCTGCAGTGAAGAATAGACCTCACTGAGACTGATGAAAAGAACTTCTGCACAAATATTCACCATAAAATCAGGTTTAAAAAAACGACCACAACAGAAGTGACAGTCATTGTGCAATCATTGGTATTTTTAATAGTCTATAAACTCCACCTCCTGCCCTCAAAATACCAGTAAATGCCAATGCCTGTCATCCACATTATTGCACAATAACTCTTCCTAGCAATGATAATGTTCTCATTTGCTTTAATTTTTAACAGTGTAGGCCCACCTCTCCCGCATTATTTGGGAAAATGTGGGTAAACAGTACCAGTGCTCTTACCCAGGAGTCTGCAAGGCAGTCATTTGATAAAAATATGTCGTTTCAGCTCTAAGGTGTCACTTTGAGGCTCTGAAACTGATCAGTATTTTGAGATTATCAATATCCATTCAGAAATATGCTACATTTTGATCATTTTGACATGCTACAACTGCAGATATCAAATCTGTGATTCTCTCTTTCTCGTGTGGACACAAAAAATTTGAAATGTTAAAGTTGATAAAGTTTTGACTTTTCCTCCACATCTGTTTCTCATTGCAGGCATTATCCTGGGATTTGCCCTGCGTCCTTACAACATGTCTTACCGGGAGGTGAAGTTCTTCTCTTTCCCTGGAGAGCTGCTGATGAGAATGCTTCAGATGCTCGTGCTGCCCCTGCTGGTTTCCAGCCTCATCACAGGTAAGAGCTGAGCATAAGGTCATAGGACATCTCCCAACAGAATGATCTCTCAATTTGACCTCTTACTCTTCTGTGCTTTTGAACAGTCGCACAGGAAGACTTTGACATGGTAGTATTCTTGAGTTTTGAAAGTCCATTTATTTTCTGTCACTGATAATCAAACTGAAATATCTCATGCATGTGAATCTGATCGAGTCATTGGAGTGAAGTGTTGGGGATGTCTGCCTCCTCTCAAATATAATGGATCTAGATGGCACTCAGCTTTTGATGCTCAAAGCACAAAAACTTTAAAAAAAAACCTCGACAACAACGCCTCTTAGCTGTAATATTAGCTAGCTCAGTGTTGCAGTAGATGCACGCTTCCCTCTGTGCGGTGTTAAGGTTGGCAGGTGTGGTTTGGTAGAAAGAAAATAGTTCCTACATAAAACTGTTAACAACAAGGCCCGTGGACTTTCTTGACTAACTGGGTCGTGATTACTGGAGAGAGACATTGATGTTGAGTTTTTCCAATTTACTTTTTGGAGCTTTTAACATTGCAAGCCGAGTGCCATTAAGTTCCATCGTATTGGAGAGAAGTCAGACATCTCTACGACCGTTACCTACAACACTCGACAACTCACACTAAAACAATGAAGCTTGATAAATAGCACTACAGGTAAAGGCCGACACATCAAACTGACATCAGAGAACTAGCTGCAACGAAAGCTGCCTGCTGCTTTGCCTCACATCTCCTGTGTCTTGGCCAAAAAAAATTGCACACAAACACACCGCAAAGACTGTACCCGAAAGTGACTGTCTGAAATCCGCACACAAAACAGGGAAACTACGTCAGCTTGTTGTGTCAGGGCCTTACGAGAAAGAATATATATTTGTGATTTTGGGGTGAGTTGTTCCTCTTACAAAGAAATCTGGTGATGTTGCTTCCACCCAGGGCACACACAGAACTCACATATGGTTGTATCATTAGTAACGGTAAAAAGTGTCTGCTATTTTTAGATCCTCAGATATCTAAAATAAGCAGACATATCGTAGACACTTCCAGTAGCAGCCTGTGTGACACTGTTTTGTTCTAAATTTATATCAAACAACCCAGTCACCACCTGCAGCAAAATACTACTGTATATCCTAATACCAGAAAAACCCCAAACATTTTCTTTTATCAGCACTATCTGCGACATGTGTGTAAGCCTTTGTGCTCAGAAGGGCTCCTCAGCTTTCTGGCACAAACTGTAAAAAATACACCAGACAAAAACCCATCCACTTTTTGCTACTGTTCCCCTAACTACTAGCCTGAAGATAATGTTACTAAGTGGTGGGTCATGATGCAAAAGTGGGTCCATTCTGAATGGACAGCAAGTGACTGTGGATGAGGAATGTGTCAAACCCAAAAAAACCCCACTTTATTTTAGCTCAAAGCTTTTATTTTGAAGTGCAGTTTCTGTTTATTCTTGCAATATGTTTTATTTCTTTGTTTTCTAAGCCAACATGTTATGAAATAAAATTTAAAAAATAAGATAAAATTGAAAATGCGGTATTTTATCTAGTGTGTGGACCTTGAACTATAATGACAATGGAGAGCTGGACCCTGTGGCTGGACCAGTTGGGAACCACTGATGTACAGTACAGCATCAGTTTGCACATATGTAAAAAGTGGGACAACTCTCTGTTTATATGAGATTTTAGTTACATGTTTTGCATTGGACATGTGTTTTCAGTGGATAAAGTTCATACCAGTGATAGTGCTGTTTGTTGTTTTGTGGCTGCACTGATGAACACGTACCTCAGGAGAGGCAGAGTGAACCAGCTGTTTGTTCAGTCATCGCTGTTTGTTGTTTTTTGGCCAAGTGGCGGATGGGGTAAGGATGACCTCATGAGCGAGAGAGAGACAGAGACAGAGACAGAGACAGAGATAGAGAGATATGTTTTGAACTGCTGGTCTCAATCACATGCTTGACCAATGCTGTGAAGGTCTTGATCTTGATACAACATGACCAAAGCGATCCCGGCTTTACTGTGTTTTAATTGAATAAGCAATTCATCATTTCTTGAATAGATCACTTCAAGGTTTCAATACATCTTGTACCTTGTGCAGCTCAAGTTTTTGGGGCTTTATCTGAGAATAATCACAAACATATGACACTGAGGTTTTCTACTCCATGGATATAGTGAGTTATTCGTCATTGTTGATATGGCTCATAAAACCATTCAGACATGCGGGGGTGTTTTCTCCCGGAGGCCTGTGGGTTTGTCACTAAGCAGAGCCTCCACTTGTTATTGAAGAAGAAGTGTAGATAGAGTCACGGAACATGTGAGTTTCCAAAAACACAGGTCAGCAGCACTGACTGACAAAGGCAGGCGGGACATACTGAGACCAAATGTCCAGTCCCTGAGCAGTGATTGACAGGGGAAGAGGCCCGTCTCCCCAGCGGATGACAGAGACACGTTGTCCGATAATAACCTGCTTTGTGCTGCAGCGGGGCGTAACATCAGCATCCTCTGACATCATGTCACATGACCGCAGCCACAACATGTGGAAGCAACAAAGAGGGCTGTTCTGTAGCCAAGTCATCCAGCACATGGCTCTCATGTGTGTATGTCTGCTTTTGTCCAAGTTACCAAATGCAAAGTTGTCATTAGTCTAGGAAACATCAACTACTACATTACCACAGATTACAAAGTTTTCTGCTGCCCTTTTTTTTGATCTTCGGGAAATAGATTTGAAACCATCTATTGCAGGGAATATCATGTTTACTTTATGTTATCATTGAGTAGTGAGTAGTTTGGCTGTGCTGCTTGATTTTGAAAGTCCACACTGCATAAAGGCAGCAACTTTTATCTTTATTAATGATTAATCTGACAATTACTTTCCTGATTAATCAATGAATCATTTAGTCTATAAAATGGCAAAAAGTGAAAAATGTCCATCATCATTTCCCAGAGCTTAAAGTGACGTCTTAGAGTTGCTTCATTGTCAACTGTCCAAACTCCAAAGACTCTTCATTAACCATTATAAATGACAAAGAAAGGAGCAAATTTTCAAATTTAAGAAGGGGGAACCAACAAATGTTTGACATTTTTGTTTGAAAACTGAAACGTTTCATCAATTATCAAAATAGTTGGTAATCATTTTCTTCAATCGACTAGTTTATTATTTGACAAGGAGTTGTAGCTCTAAACTGCATTGCTATAGCATATCATACATTTGTGTCATTTTGTGTGGAACAGAATTGGTTGAAACACATTTGTCTGCATCTGCTTCACCACTACGCAGATTACAGGTAGTCATATCAGTTTGCAACATCAAAACCGGCACAGCCTGTGCCTTTGGGTTGACATGATCTGGTTCCACCCTTAAAGAATGTGAGCACACTGGATGCAAATAAACTCCTCTATGTAGAATTATTATAATGCTAACATGCAAATTTCAAGTGATTTTCAGTGCCAATTGAGAGGTCATTAGCTAGCTGTCCAAAATTCAGTAGATTAGATTGAAATCAGAAGTCACAGCAACTACAGCTTGAAAAGTATAACTGTTTCACCAACATACAAAAACACACTGCATAACTCACACTGTGACTCAGTGTCAAAGAAATTTTGACTGTCATTGAAACAGACGAATCAGTAGATTAAAAGATTATAACTGAAAATTCAATAAACACATTTGGCAAAAGGTCATTAGTTAGTTAGCAAATTATGACATGTTTCTCAACACCTGCTGTAGATCTCAAGTTTATAAAAGTTTAAGTCACCATTTAAAGTTGCTCCTTTTTTTCTTGTAGTCTTTCAAATGCTTAAACTATGATCTCAGTTGAAAAATTATATGAGAAGCCTGAGGTAACTTAAGAGGACAACAGCTTCTTTTAATCTTGAAGGACATTTTGACATACTTTAACTGGGTTTGGCTGCATTTCTGTCCCCACAGCGTATTGCATTCACCCACTTTCCCATAAAAACCAGTCTCCTACAGCATTATACCTGATTTCTAGAGCAGTGATTGCTTTACATACATGACCTGGAGCATGACTTTGAGAGTAACATATTTTAGAGGATAAGAGCATCCAAAGCATATGACTTCTTTTCCGCAAACACTTGGCCCCTGTGTAAACTGGCTGTCACGCTCCTCAGGCTGAATTGTGCCTCTATGTGAAAGGGGTTGTCCCAGAAAGGGACTTGCCTCTGAATTTTGATCTACAAGTTAAGTTAAAGTTAAACTGGGAATCAGAAAGTTTCAGTAGAGTGCAGAGGGGCCCTAGAAGGTATTAAATGAAGGAAAGCAAGACAAGTGGACAGTCAGGCAGGAGAACCAAGGATCAGGGACTATGAGAGACTTCATACAAACCATTCAACATATGTTTGCTACAAAATCCATATTGTCTTCAGGCATTTCATTATGATAGCTGAGAGTTTGCCACAGAGTATTATAGGAGCCAGGAAGGGGGCTGGACAGGGAGAGGGGATGTGGGCAGTAAAAAAAAGGAGGAAAAGGAGGATGATTACAGAGGAGGAGGAGGGAAGCTTGATGAAGGAGGGAGAGGGAGTAGAGGGGAAGACCAGAACAAGAAGTAAAGACAGGACATGAATGACGAGAGGGATGAAGATTCTTCATTCTTTCCAATTCTTTGTGAGTTTGTTACATTAAGACAGCAACGTAAAGGTAGAAATGAAATAATGAAGTTATTAAAATTGTCAAATCAGTTTCAACTCATGGATTGGAAATTTCACTTGAATATGTAGCTGGTAATAAAATGTAATGTAAGTTCTCCCTCAGTGGAAAGGTCCTTTGCAGTGTGAAAATACAATAATTATACTACATACATTCTGTCTAAAGCCTTATTTAAATTTGTCAGTATCTGAAGTCAAGACTACACACAAGTTCATATAGTTAGAGTTTACAGTATATATATTTATTTCAAAATGATTAGAGAGCTTAAGGGATAGTGCTTTTTGTCGTCGTTGTTGTTGTTGTTGTTGTTGTTGTTGTTGTTGTTGTTGTTGTTGTTGTTGTTGTTGTTGAGAGAAGTTGCCTGGTTCCCTCATCAAAAAGACATTTGGATTTTTGATCATTGCAAGAAAAATAAAACCTCTCTCGCAAACATATGTTTATGATACTTGCACATTTTGTTTAACATGATGATATTAACAAATGAACACCACTTTTAGAAATTTTGAAGCATGAATGCAATAATCAGAAGTAAAAAGCTAACATTAGGCTGTAAACGAACTTAACTACAGTTTAAACATCACCACAATGAGGCTGTTAAGTTGTGTTCAGTGTGATGACGTTTAGTCTCATTTAGTGACTTGTTAGCAACCGTTTTTGTTAAGACAAAAGTCAGCATATACGGAGTGTGGTATATACTGACTTACAACTTATGACTTATTTTTTGTTGTAGAGCAACAACAAATAAGTCTTGTGCTAGTGTTAACTATAGACCTTATTTCGGGAATCTAAACTAAACCCATTCAAACAACACTTTGTCTTCAAGACGAGGCAACCTGAAGTGCAAAATGCTGACTCATTTGCAGATGTTAGGACTGATTCTGCATCACTCTATTGTTTTAGTCTACATTTAACTTTTTTGTACCTTTTTTTTTTTACATTGTACCTGTGCTATGCTGCTACTAACAATTATTTCAATGACTTTTTTTTAATTAACCAATTAAATTCACTGTTAAGCAGATGATACCTAATTATATCTATTGATCAAGCTAGATTGAACCAATCAGTTAGCTAAACTTTAAGTGCAATTTTCTGATGTGGAAGTCAGATAAGACTTAAGTTGATTGTACTTGGCCCCAAACACCTCCAAAACACAGTATTTAAAGATCCAGTTACTCTAGGGGTATTGCCCTGGCCTTCCAGCAGTACTGTAAAGAAACTCAGTGATCTAAGGTGAGTTGTGTAGTGCTTGTATGGTTCAACTAGCACTCCCCAAAGCCTAAGATACTTAGTATAGTATTACTTAAGACAAAGAAAAGCATCAATTAAACACATTTCAGGCTGGAATCAATGAAAATAGATGATACTGACTAATTTTTAAACCCTTTCAGCTCTAAATTTTGAACCTAACAGACTGACGTGGAGATATTTTCTGACTGCAGTCTCGCTAAAACTATGGAGTCAATCTTTGCCCTGCATCAGTGGATGTTAATTGCCCACTGGTCAGACCTATTGCAGTCAGTGTGTCCTGTGCTTCAACCCCCCCCCCCTAAAGTAGGCCTACTTTTGTGTTTGATGAACATTCCCCTTATGAGAAAGAAAGTCATTCTCCCTGCTCTCCTTCAGTCTTCGTTCTTTCGTTCCTTTGAAAGGATGGAATTGGTGAGGCTGCGTCGGTTGTTGCCTGGACAACAGGTTGGAGATCATTGTGTGCGTGCGGGGCTGACTAAGTCAACAAGTTTTCCCAGGGCTGTCAGAAAAGGAATAGGAGGAGAGCAGGAGAGGTAACAGGGGGTTGGGAGGAAAAGGGTGGCAATGAAAGAGGATTGCAGCAATAAGATCAGCGTGCAAGAGAAAGAGAGGAGGGAGGCAAAGATGTGGGGGTGGGAGGGGAGGAAGAGCAGGGGAAGGGGTACGAGGGGGCACCCTGAAACAAGAGGTGGGGATGCAGAGAGGAGGTGAAGAGTTTGGAAGAGGAGAATGAGGGAGGGAAGGATGAGGAGGGGAGGAAGAGGATCAAAAAGAATTGCATAAAAGCTTAAGTCTTGGGCATGTTGAGACAAGAGGAACAGAGAGGGCCAAGGCAGGGGCACAGGGCACACATACACATGCACACATGCACACAAACACACACACACACACACACAATCCCAAAGTGCCACGTATGAAAGGAACACATACATCTCCCATCACACAAAGCCTGCTTTGCCTTGTACAGCTCTGAATGAAGATAATAGCCATAATAGGATCTGACACTTTGAAAATACAACACCACTGTCATGTCTTTTGAGGCTGCATGTCTGTTTCCAAATCCAGTTCTCTGAATGGCTGCATTTCTTTTTAACACCGTTATCCTGACAAAGTCTGTTTAATGCCATTAGAGCTGTGGACAATGCTTTAGCCTCCAGGCTTTGTAAACTTCTCTCATATAAAGCTTTTTTTTTCTTTCCCCAGTAATGCTTTATCACTTCTTAGAAAAAGCCTTGTCAGAACTATTTCTCCTGCAACCTGAAATTGATTTGTGGCTTTCCAGCAAGCCAGTAAAATAAAACTCGCCACATATTTAAGGTTTTGTATACTGTATAATTAGATAGCATCCAAAGTTCATTGCAGGGAATGAACATAGCTTCTTTGTAATGCGACCATCCGCTGTTTCTTCTGGATCTAGCTGCAACACTTTTTTCTTTCTGTATAAATCGCTGCTCTGTTTGTATTTTCAGAAGTTGTTCACACAAATATTTAACTGAGGTCAGACTGTTAATCTATAACTGACACTCGGTCTGCTCTCTGTGTTCTCAACAAACTAATGTTGCACTTCGGGGACACGCAGCACATGTTGTATGATCAAATGAGACCCAATAATTTGTACTGTCTTGTGAAGATTTCTGCCAAACCAGCACAAAATCAGAATTTGAGAGGCACATTTTTAGCACATTTTCAAAGTTTCTCCCTGTGGATATGATTAAAAATTAATTTTCTGTATATGAAAATACAGTAGATAAGCAGGTTTTGTACATTAGATATGCTCCTGTTGCAGTATATTAGTTGTTTTGCAAAGGTCAGAGTCAGATTGTATTACTTGCTGCTCTTTTTTGTCATAGATAGTTAGTCAGATAAGCCAGATGGGTGTATTCCTCCTGTAATTACAGCGCCTTTTCCCAGGCTAACTGTATACTCATAGGGACACTTAAATGCAAACTGTAAGATCACAGGGCAACACAACAAAAGCTGATGGGGATGTTGATTTTTTTTCATGTACAGAAATAACAACAATGAGGCAGTTTTTCTTAATAGTTTAATCCTGAAATTATGGCAGTGATATTTACTCTCAATCTATTGATGCAACTATGTATATGGAGGCAACATTTGATTTTGTGTTATTTTGTTCAAGTGAATGTTACTTAAAGCAAATGTAAAGCAAATGAATGTCTGAAACAAGGCATATGATGAAAGAATTAATGATTACATTGCACTGTTGCTACACTGCTGCTCCCTCTACAGGAACTATTTGGGATTCTTAAGTTTGATCCATGCTTCTGATGATATGGGTAAAGAGTACAGGCGGATAAATAATTACTTGAGAAACCTTTTGGAGGTTAAACCCTGCTATACATTCATTAACATGTCTTTTTCAGGTATGGCCGCTCTGGACAGCCGTGCTTCTGGTAAAATGGGTATGAGGGCCGTCATCTACTATACCACCACTACAGTCATTGCTGTGTTCATCGGTATTGTCATGGTGCTCATAATTCACCCTGGAAAAGGATCAAAGGATGAGTTTGCCAAGCAGCCGCAGATAGAGCAGGTCAGCCCCGCTGATGCCTTCCTGGACCTTATCAGGTACAAACACACTCACAAGAGAACTCTAGCAAACTGATATATTAAAAATTGTATGCCTGTTTTTTTTTTGTTTGTTTGTTTTTTAGTGATGTGTTGACATTTTTTTAGTGATTTGTAATTAGTAATAAAAATGTACCTCTTTTGTCGTTTTCTAGAAATATGTTTCCTCCTAACCTTGTGGAGGCCTGCACCAAACAGGTACCTTTTCCAACACAACCTCTCTCTTTCTGTGTGCTCCAGCTACATTTAATATTTTATAATTGTAATTGTAATTGTCTTTTTTATATACATATTGCAGTTGTCATTTCTTTCAGCTACTTACTGGAAATGTAATACTTTAGCAATTAAATCTAAATTTGCCATTTATATAAAAACACACACCAGATGCCCATATGCCTATGCTTATACCTGACAATTCAAAGTAATTAACAGAGGCCCTCGTCTCAGTGCCACTTTCACTTCCTCATTCCAACACATTTTAGGCAGATGGGGTAGTCTGGAGGGATTGTGACATTTTGTGTACCAGATGTTGGTAAAGGAAAATGAAAGCACAAACGAAATATTTAAATTTTGAGTCATTTGAATATTTTTCTTCATATATTCCCCAAGCTAGACTCTGTAATGACCCTGAATCTTTTATTCATAAAAAATATTATGTTATATTAAATTAGTAATTATTGCCCTGGGCACTTACTACTATTTAACCCATCCACTTTCTTTTTTAAAAAATCCAGTTCAAGACACAGTACGCCAAGAGAGTGGTACATGTGACGATGACCGTGAATGAATCCATATTCACACTCAATGGTAGCCAGGAGATAGCGCGGGAGGAGATGATCCCGGTGCCGGGGGCGGTTAATGGGGTCAACGCTCTCGGCCTGGTGGTGTTCTCTATATGTTTCGGTCTGATCATCGGGAGCATGGGGGAACAGGGGCTGCCCCTCAAGGACTTCTTTGACTGTCTCAATGAAGCTATCATGAGGCTGGTCGCCATCATCATGTGGTGAGTGCCAGGGGGGATTGATCAGTGGATGGATTAATGGATAGAGCAAACATAGAATTAAGTGTTGGATATGGATTTCAAATTCACATTAACACCCTTTGATCCCCAGGTATGCCCCTATTGGTATCATGTTCCTGATTGCTGGTAAGATTGTGGAGATGGAAGACATCACAGCGATGGGTGGTCAGCTGGGGATGTACACAGTGACAGTCATTTGTGGCCTGCTCATCCACGCCATCTTTGTCCTGCCAACGCTCTACTTCATCATCACCAGGAAGAACCCTTTCACTTTCATCGCTGGACTGTTGCAGGCACTCATTACTGCCCTGGGAACATCCTCAAGGTTTGTGGTTGGGTTGTGTTTAACTGAAAATCTCATAGACTGATAAGGATGGTCAAGCTAGAATTTGCTACCTTTTTTCGCACTCAGAGTACAGGGAATGAAATGGCATTGCTCAAAAAACTGTAACAAAACTGAAACAAAACGAGGGGAGGTGCTGTACATATTTGAATGCACTTTATGTCTGTTTCTTCAATATGCATTTTTATGTGACAGTCATTTCTCTATATTTAAATCATAATCGACCAGCAGTGATTGGTTTTAGGCTAAAGTATTCAGTAAGCCTCCCTGAATGCTACATATAATGACCGTTGATAAGCATGATTCAGCAACTTTCTGTAATTTCTAGGAGACCGGGTTGATTTTTCCCTATGTCCCTATTTTCCTTTTTTTTATTTGATCCTCTGTCTCCCTCTCCTCTTTCAGCTCTGCCACACTGCCCATCACTTTTAAATGCCTGGAGGAAAACAACAACGTGGACAAGCGTGTGACCCGTTTCGTGCTCCCTGTGGGAGCCACCATCAACATGGATGGTACTGCTCTATATGAAGCCCTGGCTGCCATCTTTATCGCTCAGGTCAATGATTATGACCTTAACTTCGGACAGATTCTTACCATCAGGTATGTGATATAGAAGACACTTAAGTTTGTGCTCTTTTTACATCCATTATAATGTCATTTAATAAGTACCCAAAAGGATTTGATTAAGTAAACCTCGCCTTGCCCTGAGAGTTGAATCATTTTTGGAAGTACTGTAGAATATTTTGATCATATTTGTCTTTCATTCCGACAAGAAATACCGCTTAACCTAAGTTAAGCATCTCCGAGCCTCAGACACAGGCTTTAGCTTTATAAATTACTTTCTAATCACCAGACTTGCTTTTTGACTATCGGGATAGAGGGGGAATTTAAGCCAACATAATGACTTTTAAGTGACCCTCTTCAATGCTAGGAACAAAAAATGATGGACGGATCAGTAAAGGGACATATGTCACTGTTGCACTGCACTGAAGGATTGTTAGATGACTAAAACTTCCATCCATCTTTTTGTCTACTTTTTCCATCAGTATCACGGCCACAGCGGCCAGTATTGGAGCAGCTGGAATCCCCCAGGCAGGACTGGTCACCATGGTGATAGTGCTAACATCTGTTGGCCTGCCTACTGATGACATTTCACTCATTATTGCAGTTGATTGGTTTCTGTAAGTATTGGTATATAAAGTTTTAAAAAACTATATATAATTTAAAAAAAAAAAAGATCTTGTCAAGATTGTTCCTCAAGTTGCACCGGCACGCGAAACTCGCAAATGGTGGCTTTATCAATCCTTTAAATCTAGAAATAAAACTGCATGTTGTATATACAGTATATCAATTAACACAACATCAAATCCACACACTGTACATAATCATCTAGTCTATGTATATACTTTCATTATTTATTTCTTAACACTTTGTATATAGTTCACAACTTAGAGAACATTTTAATCATGTAAAAATACTTTTTTTGTTGTTTTTTTTTGTTGGCCATTGGTGTTTTTTACGGTATATATATTTATAAAATATCAATATCAGCCAATGTCCAGAGTGCCCAGAGTATGCTCAGTTGCTCTCAGAGTGTGGTGCTCTGAATAACTGAATAGTATACTCCAACAGCGCTCTGAATTAACACATGGTCCTGTTTCTAGAGTGCATTTTTGCACTCGGAATGACTATTTTTACGAACATATCCCATGTCACAAATGTCTGTTTCTGCTCTGAAAATACTTCAGTTGACTTTAGCTTGTAAATTTTTCTACAGTTTCATTTCTGTATTTTCAGGCCTGTTTTTTTTTTGGGCCCAATCACAGCCGGTGATTGACACAGTCTGAGAGAACCAATGAGCACATTGACCGGACTGCACCGGTGAAAACAAATCTGTTTGTTAGCACCTTGAGAAATTAAAGAAGAAACACAACAACAGGCACTGTGCCTCAGCCTGGCATGTAACAGTACATAATTGTGCTGTTTACGCTTTACTTTTATTTGTCTAGCTTTGTTGTCCTTGTTCTCAGATGTTATGTGTATTTATGTGTAAGTATGCTGAGAGCAATTCCAAAAAAACAAGTCAAATACCTTGTATTTTTCACATACTTGGCCAAGAAACGGGATTTTTCTTTTTCTTTGGAGAGGAATGAAGACCGTTACATCATGAGGATGTTTTATTTTAGTAGTACAAGTGGTAGGAATTCAATTCAGCTCCACCCAAGGAGGGTTAAAGGGTAACAAGCTATCAACTTGGTGTGCTGTAACTCCTGAGTGGATTATGGGACAGCTTCCAGAGACACTCCCTTCATATTCTTTGCCTCTCAATCCATCTGGTTTTTATTCTATCGGCATCCAAAGCCCAACTTTCTCATTATCTACTGGCTGTGTTGCATGTGGTTTGAAGATTGCCTTCAGAGATTACAACTATGCTTCCAGTTTACCAATGCTGCTTTTTATGTACACACATTTAGAGACTCTCCATGTGGATTTAATTTTCAGTGTCTTTAATGAAACCGTTATTACCAGAACCATTTAGGACGCCATAAACCCACACACTGCAGCTTAGAGCTGCACGTTGGAAACATGAACAATTATAAAAAAGCAGCCTACAATGTAAAACAGGCTGTGAAGGAGGCAAAAGGAACTCAACTGAAATGCACAAGTTTCAGGCAGTAATTATAATATATTCAGGAGGCGACACAACCACTCAATATTCGAATATGCTAAAAATGAAAATTTAATAAATTAAAAATAAATAAAATAAGAATAATAATACATCAGGCAACCATGCACAACTGTCAGAAATAGTCATCAGCAAATGTAATCATAATCATAAATATACTAAACAAATTGTTAAAATTATTAATAGTGATTCCAGTATTATGGTGTACTGCAGTTCTGCATGAGGTTCAAGTATTTGTCAGGGCGCCCGCATGAAGTTTTATAAATGTGTCAATATTGTGCTGCATGTGTGACTTATGTAAACAGTAGTAGCTTTTACTCACTGCAATATTTGTCAAATACTTTATAGCTGTACTTGCTTATGCTTAATAATTTAGTATAGCAAGAAATTTGTTTTCAAAATGGGAAATTCTCTCTGGGAGGCGACCCCCAGAACGTGGCCTAGCACTAACTGAAGGAGATGATGGGGTTGCATTTCACTGGAGTTAAACCTTGCCATAATCTTTAAGTCTTTTTTTCCTCTCATCTCTTGTTTGTCTTGTTTGTTCTGTCTTGTTTTTTGTCTTTTCATTTCATCTGTAGTCATCTAGTAGTCTCTTGTCTTGTCTTGTTTTGTCTTGTTTTGTTTTGTCTTATTTCATCTTGTCGTCTCCCTGCCTCCTGTCCTCAACTTTTCTCTGTCTGCCCTCAGGGACCGATTGCGCACCACAACCAATGTCCTGGGAGACTCCATTGGTGCCGGTATAGTAGAACATCTGTCTCGCCACGAGTTGCAGAAGGACCCTGAGGTGGGCAACTCAGTGGTAGAGGAGGCAGACAAGAAGCCGTACCAGCTCATCTGCCAGGAGAATGAGTATGAGAACGAGAGACGTGCTGACAGTGAGACCAAGATGTAAATTTTTGGTCTGAAGATGCATGATTGAAGGGTTCGAATGAAATTGATCTACAGCTAGAATATATTTCAGCCAAGATGAGTTCCACTAATGTGTGAGGTTGAGTGTTGGCTTTCCTGACACACTGTAGACTTGAAATGGTTAAGTGACGCATTGTTTTTGTGCTATGATGCTTCCTAAGAGTACTATTATGTGTATGCCATAAGGTGGCAGCTGTTTACTTTTAAGGATAAACATCTCTGGAGACCAGCTTTCCGTGGCCTGCATGCCATATCCGTCTCTTCCCAGAACTGTGATGACTAATCTCACCCACTAGAGGCCAGTATTGCTGTGAGTCTTAACACCACAGCAGATTATACAGGCCATTTTTGCAAAGACTTTCACTGGCTTTAAAGTTGTTGCTTCTGTTCTGTTTGAACAGTATCATGTGGGAAAATGTGAATGAAATGGTTTTAAAAATCTGCTTGGAGACAGATGTGAGGTGTTGGATGTCATGCACATACACTAGGCTGACCAGGCCAACTTCTTTGGGGAAAAAGGGCTGTTCATTTACAACTTCTTCTGCAGACGTTAGTGGCTTTATTTTCTATGATTTGGTGTATGAACTTCAACTAAATGAATGATTGATGTTTTTTACCTTTGTTTCCTAACCATGCAAACCAGGAAGTGCTATCTGACGCTGTCAGAATATCTTGGCAACTATCCAGCTTTTCCCTTTTTCTTTGTCTTTTATTTTTACAAATTTTCCTTAAACAAATCATTACAATCTTTAGATTAAGTAACCAAAATCCCTCTACCACGGTTTAACTGTAAATGTGCTCAGCTGAGAGTTTGAACTGTAATCAAATCAGAATTGTATGCCGATATATATTCCAACCAAAAAAAAAATTACCAAAAATAATATCCAAATTTCCGAGGAGTACTTCACCCATTAAATGACAATTTCAGTTAATCTTACTATATTCTGCTGAATTTGTGGTGAAAGCTTTGTTTTTCTTGCATGCCTTAATGGAAGATGGCAAAAATATTGATTTAGTTATTGACTGTGGACTAAAATTACCAATAGTAAATAAATAAAACATCAGTTTACAAACTCTCACAAAACTTGTGCAGCGTAATTGGACTCTAATTTATCCATTTGTATGCTTGATACTTCCCATACACGTGCGTTTTACTAAAAAAAAAAAAAGTCTTATACTGCACACATCGTGTGAGAGTTTGCAAATGAATGTTTTGATGTAGTTTGCTCTTGTTAAACATGGTCCCCAATCAATTAATAAATTAATATGTTCAACGTTTTCTGTGGACGCATGTAAGAAAAATGTTTTTGTTGCAAATTCAAGGTAAAACGGCATGACTAACTGATACACAAATCGTTATTTTACAGTTTTCCTTTAAATATTCCCTTCCCATGCTCAAACAAAATGCTAACCTGCAAAGTAATACAGTGCTGCTTCAATAGGAAGATAATCATGATTTTATTTCTGCTAAATTCTAATGATGATTGTGAGTACATCCCTTACACAGGCCCTTTAATATGGGGCAACAACTAATTATTTGGTTGAAACATTCATATGACGGTATACATTTTTTTTAATATTAAATTGGTAAAATGGTAGACATTAGGTTGAATATATAATTTTTAATTGTCAATTAAACTTTCTTTAGATAAAATCTAATGTTGATTTCATTTGATTTAATATGGATGTGTGTTGTAAAGTTACAAATTTCAGTTAACTCCCCATTTTTTAGTTTAGTGAGCTTGTGCTCGAGCTAATTCTGTATACATAGCACATGTAACATTTACATAGAAGTTGCTTTGTATAGAAGTTTCCTCTGAATATACTGTATAGAGAAATGTAGATACATGTGTACATTTATTGTAGATTTGAATTGTAAAAGGTTACTTGAGGATTGCGTATGTAAAGATGTTGTAACCATGCTCTTATAATGACCAAACTAACAATCCCTCTAGTTCCTTTTACAAATGCAAAACTGGCTGATTTAAAGGACCAATTTTTTTTTTCTTTACACACTTGAGGAAATGGAATAGTTCCTTTGTTTACAGTTGCTGGTGTCTCTTGATATGACCATTTCTCTTGGGAATTCACATGTGACTACACATACACACACACACACACACACAGGAATGAATTATAGTTGTAGTTTTGTCTTGCATGGATTTTTATGAATAAAAAAAATGAAATAATTATTGTTTTAGTTATTGTTTTATTATGAAGATTATGAATGTTGGTGGCTAAGTGGATAAAGTAGGTACCCCATGAATAAAGGCACTGTCCTAGCCACAGCAGCCACAGGTTCAACTCCCGCTCAAGGCCCTCTGCTGCATGCCATCACCACTCTTTCTCCCCCTTTCACACTACTGATTTGTCCTATCTAATAAAGGCTAAAATTCCCCCAAAAAACCTTTAAAAAACAATAAAAATATGTAATATGTAAACTATGAACCAAGCATCCATTTAATAATGAGAACATGTCTTCAAATTTTATCAATTCTTATTAACTCTTGTTTGATATCTTCCGGGATCCATATTCTTCATATGTTTGCATACTATCTATAACGTCTGCATGTCTGTTCATCCAGGGAGAGGGATCCCTGGATTGTGAGGGAATCCGAGGACAGAGGGTTTTGAATGCTGGGAAAAAATTGTGAAGCCTCTTAAGCATGGAGGGATTACTAAAAAGGTTTGTCAAACTCAGGCCAAGGGGCCCTATGTGTCAGGATGCCTCCCCGGCCTTTACCTGCAAAATCGCCTTCATTCCTGCTTCTTCCCATCAAACACGAGGTGGCAGCAGCACCCCACTGACAGGGGTCATTCAGCTGAGCCTTCCCTCATATCAATATTGGTATTGGTTTTAGTAATAACACTGTTGCTTTCCATTTTTGGTTTATTTTTTAATAAAATTCCACTCCAATTTATTTAATTTTCCTATTTATTACCGTATTAATGGGGATTTTTAAAATGTATTTATTTATTTATTTTTACGTTTTGTTAAGTCCTTTGAAATTTCCTAAACTAAACATCTGATCAGAGAAACAAAATACAGGTTAGCTAATTCAGAAAAGTATGTGTGCGTGCGCGCGCACGTGCATTCGCGTGTGTGCACGCGCGCCCGTGTTATGTTCGAATTTGAATTAAACCTTTATGACGTGGATAGAATGTGTGCTACATTAGAATTCGAATTAAACCTTTACGGCGTGATAGAGCGCGTGAGGGGGCAGTTAGTTTGCTGGAGTCTTTGAAGACAGCATCTGACTTATTATAGGAAGGCGAACTCGCAAGTTTCAAAACTTGAAAAATTTATTAATCTTAGACGCTGTTATCGCATCGTGAGGGTAAGTATTTGGGGGTTTTTTCCAAATAAAAACACACAGTTAGCAGAGAAACTATATTTTGTATGATTCATGTAATAGTCAGATATGTTGCCTACTTTGATAAATCCTAGGTTTTGAATATTGAAAAATTATTGTAATTATAATTACAATAATATAAATTATAATGTTATAAATGAATATTATATTATTTTCAGACTGTGAAAAGGGTTTTTGTCGAAAGTGTGAAAAAAAGGCTCGAGAAAACATACTTCCAGTCACGGCCATTAATAACCCCTTTGTGGTCTAAAATTCCTAATATACCTGCAAAGTTTCTAACTGTACAAAATCTGTCTCAAAACAATATTTTTGATGTATGTTTAAATTGTTTTGGTTACTTACCTTAACTGGATTACAACATGTGGACAGTGATTTAGTACTGACTGAATTTATATTTATCCAAATTCTCAAAAGCTGACTTAAAGAGAAGTGATAAAAAAAATCTGATCTGATGCCATTATGTTGAATCAGAACAATAAAATAGTGATTGCCATGAGATGTGGGAGAGATTGGGGAAAATAAAAGCCCCTCAATAAGTCAACACACTATAAGACACTTGTATGATTGTTGAAAATATACATCAGTCTATAATGACGAAAAGAGAAGAGGATGGTCAAAGGTCTCATCCACCACAAACTACAACCTCAAAAACGACCTGGCTCCTCTCTGGCTCAGAGCTTTTGGCTCGTGTGTGTTAGGCTAAAAAACATAAAGTACTATTGACATGTACTGAGTTATTTCCAGTGATAGAAGTCTTATAATTAGAAAAGTAATTATTAAACATGTATATGAGATAATTTGTGTCACAGAGTGACTGACACCCTTCTCTGCTCTCTCATTTCGTTTAGAGCCATGCCACGAAGAAGCACTCGTTTGGAACCATACTATGACAGTGATGGAGAACCCATAAATTCCTACAAGGAGAACCTGAACAAGTAAGCTAGAGTTTGTGTGTGTGTGTCTACATATTGTATGTAATGCAGTCATATGGTCTTTATTACACATCTTCAAAGGTCTCACTCCTTTCTCATGTAATTTTCATTACAAACAGGATTTTCAGAACATATAGGAGATGCCACAGTAGATCGACCCACAGCACTGAGAGTGACATTAGCCAGCACAGCTACAGACACAGTGATGACTACAGCCACAACATCGACTGTGACATCCACAGCTGCGTCAGAAACAGCGACAGCCACAACATCACCAGGTCTCCGAGCATGTTGAAACTGTGGCTGCTCGCTTTTCTCTTCATCATACCCTACCTGTGTTTTGGTAAGCAATCTCTTCTGACACAAACAATCCTATCTAGTTCGTTAGCTTGTATTTTACAGAGTGTCTGTCTTTGAATAAAATATCTCTAACCTGTTTATCCTATGCTTTGTTTCTTTCCATCCATCAGGATTTGTATTCTTGACCCCGACTCTGAGCAGTTATCACCAAAATTTAGGACTCTCAGAGTCACCCGTTCCACCTAACAATACAAAACACGGGACAGGACAGGACGCAGGATATCGTGATGACACAGCGAACCGCCTGAGAGAGCTGCAGGACATGGTGCTGAAGTTGGAGCAGAGGGTGAACTACTTAATTCCCGTAGCTGACACTTTGCCGAACTTCGCCCTGGAGTCACAAGGTATGATATCTCATCATTTTAATCTTTCACATTTGCACATGTGGTTTTTAATTTTGAGATTGCTCTCTAAAGTCCTATGTGTGTTTTTTTTGTTTGCAGGAGCCAGTGTTATATCACATCTGTCCTCCGCCACTTACCGGGAATCAGGAGCATACCTAACGGTCTTTGGGTTCCGTCTTTGGCCACTCTTATCACACCCAAGGACTGTTGTTCAGGTAGGAACTACATACACTAAACACATGGCTACGTACGCACGGCTATATAATGTGGTGGGGATTGTTTTAACATATAGCAAACCATCTCAACTCTCTTTTTATGCTCTTTCTTCCCTCAGGGAAACTCACAGCTGGTTCCTGGACACTGCTGGCCCTTTACAGGTGGGCGTGGACATTTATTTATCACCCTGTCCCACCCAATAACCATCAGCCATGTGACACTGGGTCACATGTCAAAGAAGCTGTCCCCAAGTGGCACCATTCCCAGCGCCCCCAAAGAGTTTTCTGTCTATGTAAGTCACAAATGTAATGTTGCTACACTACAGATTTCTAGGTTATTTAATTTTCACATACATGGAGAACAACAAGGTGTTCAACTGGATTCTTGTCTGTCTTGCAGGGCATGACGACTTTAGAGGATGAAGGAGCCCACATAGGCACCTTTCTTTATGATCAAGACGGGGACCATATCCAGACTTTCAAAGTTGCTGTAAGTATCAAAACATGTTAACAACAAAAAAAGGCTTAATTTCTGTCAAAAACATGGGAATAAGTCAATGACCATCAAAAGAGGAAATGACCCAAAAAATTAGTAAGAAATTATTGAAAAGTATTAAAAAAAACTGACCTGGTAATTAGTTAAAAAAAAGAGAGAGAAAGAAAGTACAACAAAATAAAACAATTAAACAAATAAATGACCAGGGGAAAAAGGGGGTTAAAAACTGTAATAATTCTATAACATAGTTTTAAATATGTAATTATAATTACAAATATAGTTTTCCCCCAGTTTTTTTCTCTTTCCAAAGGCATGGCAAGGTGATGTCGCTCCAGGTTTCAAAGGGTTAAACACTCAAATTTCACTCATGAGATAATATATTGTAGAAGTTAGAATTTGTTTGTCCTTATTGTACTCATGATATTCCAAAGTACCTCAGTTTTCTGTTCATTTCTCATCTCTCAGGATCATAAAAAGGGTGTCTTCAAACACGTGAAGCTGCAGGTGGAGAGCAACTGGGGACATCAGGACTACACGTGTCTGTACGACTTCAGAGTCCATGGGAAGTTGGCAGATTAGAGAGGGATGCGTGGAGCAGACAGAAGACCATCATCTTGGTGCAGAGATGGATGAGTATAGTTTCTTTTCTACACTACTGTGCAAAAGTCTAAGGCCAACTTAAACTGTGGTATTTGTAGCAAGGTGATCATTATCATATATATCCATTTTTTAGTAGCCTCTCAACTAAGATGCAGCCAAGAAATACAGGGAATGTGTACAAAGTATTTAAAAAAAAACACCTTTAACAGGCTGAAGTTGCAAATGTTGTGTGACCTAGCATGTCTTGAACTCTCTCGGGTAGATGATTTATAACAATAGTTTTCTGGTATATCAAGTGGTTATTTAAGAAAACTTCATGATAGCCCAGAGATGGCTCATTTAGGCGCCACTGAAACGTAACAATTATTTTTTTATCAACAGACTAGTAATGTCATGGTAAAAAAAATGCCTTAAGTTACTTGTTTGGTGATAAGAAAATAATTGATACACTTTAAGGTAGTCTGGCCAAGAGAGTTCAATAGGTGCTATGCGTAGAGGGGCTCAAACTCAATATTGACTTCAGTCTGAAGAAGCCATTTGTTTTGACTTTTTTGGTGTTTTAATGCATTGTACACGTTCCCTGTATTCTTTGTGTCTTAATAAGTATATATATATATATATATATATATATATATATATATATATATATATGTACTGTATATATATCTCATACTTGGCGTGAAGTCAAACATGTTGCCGGTGGGTGTTGGCCTCCGCCAGGGTTGCCCCTTGTTTCCAATCCTGTTTGTGATATTCATGGAGAGGATCTCAAGGCGCAGCAGTGTGTGAGGCGGTCGGGATGAGAGTCAGCACTTCCAAATCTGAGGCCATGGCTCTCTGCTGGAAAACGGTGGATTGTCCCCTCTGGTTGGGGAGTAAGTTACTGCTCAAAGCGAAGTAGTCTAAGTATCTAGGGATCTTGTTCACGAGTGAGGGTAGAATAGAGCATGAGATGGACAGGCGGTTTGGCATGGCGTCTGCAGTGATGCGGAGTCTCCACCGGACCGTTGTGGTGAAGAAGGAGCTGAACTGGAAGGCGAGGCTCTCGATTTACCAGTCATCTATGTTCCCACCCTCACCTATGGTCATGAGCTCTGGGTAGTGACCGAAAGAATATGATCGGGGATACAAGCTGCAGAAATGAGTTTCCTCCGCAGGGGTGCTGGGTTCAGCCTTAGAGACAGGGTGAGGAGCTCAGACATCCGGGAGGAGCTCGGAATGTAGCTGCTGCTACTTCGCGTCAAAAGGGGCCAGTTGAGGTGGTGCAAGCATCTGATAAGGATGCCTCCTGGGCGCCTCCCATTAGAAGTGTTCCAGGTACGTCCAAAAGGAGTGCTCTGCTCCGCCTGCCCCTGCATCTCGGCCCTGATTAGGCGAAGAAAATGGATATATATATGCACAAATCTACAGTGGCCTTAGACTTTTGCACAGCTCTAAGTAAACTTAAATCACACCATGTGTGAATAAATAGGGCTTAATTTAACAAAGTGTTGTGTAATTTGCAGTGATAAAAATATGAGCAAATGTTAGCATACTGAGTCAGCACGGTGGTGCATTGGTGAGCACTGTTGCCTCTGTGTAAAAGGATGCAGGGTTCAGATTCACAAGCTGGCAGGGCCCCTCTATTTGGTGTCTGCATGTTCTTCCTGTATCAACAGGATTTTCTTTGGCTTCCTCTCACAGTCCAAAGACATGCAGATTAGGTTAATTTGTGACTAAATTAGCCGAAGGAGTGAATGGGTGAATGGTTGTCTGTCTTTGTGTGTCAGCTCTGTGATAGTCTGATGATCTGTCCAGTGTGTACTGTGTGTGCCCTCCTGTGACCCCTAACATATGGGATATTGGATGTCCATATGAATGGATATTCACACCTGTGCAGGGGTGGCAGGGTGGGCTAGTGTTGGGGAGAAGTGTGGTGTACCGTGGAGGTTACACTCTGCCAGCACTGTGAGGGGGACCTCGCCATTTGCTCGTATTTTCTGTCACTCCAAATTCACAACACAACACCCTCTACTAATTCACAGAGGGTCTGAGGGCTGCACGGTGGCACAGTGGTTAGCGCTGAAGCTGCACAGAGAAAGGACTGGTTCTCACTCAGGTTCTTGCTCTGTGTAGAGTTTGCATATTCTCTCCGTGTATGCATGGGTTTCCTCCAGGTACTCTGGTTTCCTCCCATACTCAAATATGCACAGTTTAGGTCAATTGGCTGATTACATAATAATTTATAAAATAAAATAAATAAATAATAATAGATAAGTTAATTAAGTAAGTTCTCCTTGTTTTATTCTCTATTTAGAATCCATAAGTGTATACCTAAACCCTGATTAATACCTGATTTATTGTGCAATTAATTGCACAATTAATCAGAAAGTGTCCTCGGATTTCCCAATCACCACAATCAATATCACTCTATGCAGATGACACTTTAGTGTATATGACAGACGTTCAGCAAACTCTTACCTGTGTCCTAGAAACACTGAAATAGTTTGGATATCTTTTCAGGGTACAAGGTTATGCTCTGCACTGATGCTCAATAACACGGACAGAAGTGAGGTGACTCCTCCTCTCCAGATTAATGTTACTTGGGCATTAGAGTTAGTAGTTCCCTATTGTCTATTGCTAAAAACCAATTTCTCTTTAATTTAAAAAAAATAGAAGAGGATATCAACAGATGGAGACGTCTGCCTGCATCTATCCCAGCACGTATATCAGTTATTCAAATGAATATACTACCCTGTATTAATTTCATCACCTCAATGCTCCCACTAAGTTTTATATATATATTATTTTAAGGTTTCAGTTGTGATTTTTTTACTTTACTTGCTTACTTTTTACTTACTTGCTCCAACATTTTTGTTGGAGCCCACTGAGCAATAGATGTCATTTAAACATCATCTCCAAGCTATCAGCTACATATGCCCCAATTTTAGGTCAAATTTTAAAATAATTATTAAATATATTTAAAATACCTAAAAATCTGCAAATAATTTACAAAAGTATTGCATACCCCCAAATTCCTACATTCAATGTTCATTTTTTGTCATATACACAGATTCTGTTTACTTTTTCATCTAGGTTAAGATTATTGACTTCCACTAAACCTTCACTTCTCAACCTTGAATAACTGAAATTTAAAGGTCTAAAGACAAATAAATCTAAATGTCTAAAAACAAATATAAATGTAATAGGCATTTATTAAATGTCTTTTTAAAGTTAAATTGCTTATAAAAGTTGAATTCCTACAGTTGTGCATTGACAAAGGTTGTCCTTAAATTGTTTGAATATATGCTGAAACATATTTTCGAAGCATTGCCTTCTGTTTTTATTTGCATTTCCACACAGCGTACCAGCTTTTTTGGAATTCAAGTTGGACAATATTGAGATAGTTGCACTAATTTCTGCTTTATATTTCTTCTCCATTACAGTTCATAGAGTACTCCAAACTTTATATGACAGATTGTTACTCTTTCATGATAAAATTATTCTTTAATGATAAAATTATAACTATTCGAGATAAAAATCCATCACCTCTTGCCCTTAACTGACCTGACCCCAGACTCAGATAGCCTGGATATGGCAGCAAGGCCTGAAATTTATTTGGACCATTTCTCCCCCATTGACCTTCATCGACTCTATACTTTGATTTCTGCATCTAAGCCTTCAACATGCCTGCTAGACCCCATCCCAACTAAGCTCCTAAAGGAAGTTTTGCCCTTATTAGACAACTTTTTATTAGATATAATCAATGTGTCTTTATTAACAGGCTATGTACCTCAGTCTTTTAAAGTAGCTGTCATTAAACCTCTTCTAAAGAAGCCCACTCTCGATCCTGAGATTTTAGCTAACTATAGACCGATATCTAATCTCCCCTTTATTTCTAAAATCCTTGAGAGAGTGGTTGGCCATCAACTCTGTGACTTTCTCCAAGATATCAGTTTATTCGAGGACTTTCAGTCAGGCTTCAGAGTTCATCATAGTACAGAGACGGCACTTGCAAAAATTAATAACTTATTTATCGCTTCTCACACAGGTCTGGTCTCTGTTTTAATCCTATTAGATCTCAGTGCCGCATTTGACACCATTGACCATCAAATTTTACTGCACAGACTTGAAAACTTAATTGGCCTTAAAGGAATGTCACTAGCCTGGTTTAAGTCATACTTATCAGATCGTTCCCAGTTTGTTCACATCAATGATCAACCCTCCGCACATACTAAGGTCTGCTTTGGAGTGCCACAAGGTTCGGTGCTTGGACCAATCCTTTTTACTTTATATATGCTTCCTCTAGGCAACATAATTAGAAAAACACTCTATAAATTTCCATTGTTATGCTGACGATACGCAATTATATCTATCCATGAAACCAGATGAAACTTATCAGCTATCTAGACTTCAAACATGTCTTAAGGATGTAAAAGCCTGGATGAGCCGTAATTTCCTGATGTTAAATTCTGACAAAACTGAAGTTATTGTTCTTGGCCCCAAACACCTCAGAAGCTCCTCTTCCAACAATGTAATTTCTCTAGATGGTATTACCTTGGCCTCTAGCACAACTGTATGGAACCTCAGAGTTTTATTTGATCAAGATTTATCTTTTGCCTCTCATATAAAACAAATTTCAAGGGTGGCTTTCTTTCACTTGCGTAACATTGCAAAAATCTGACATATCATCTCCCAAACAGACGCTGAAAAATTAGTACATGCATTTGTCACTTACTGTAACTCCCTATTATTTGGTTGCCATATTATTTGGTTTGGTTTGGTTGGTAGACTTAAGACCTTCCTCTTTGATAAAGCTTATAATTAGGGCTGGCTCAGGTTGCCTGGACCAGCCCATAGTTAGGCTGACATAGGTTTAACCTGCTGGGGGGGGACTTCCTCTGATACGCTGAGCTCCTTTCCTTCTCTCAATGCCGCCATCGGAAAATCATGCATGTCTGTTAACTGTATTGCCATTTGCAAGCTTAGCTTAGCCTCAGCAGTTTAGCTTAGCCTTACATCTGTGATAGCCATGTGGTACTCTCACTACCTGGGGCTCGCGATTACAGAGCCTGGGTCTGTTGAACTGCACTACGCTAATCCTGTTGCCTCTCGGGAGCATTCCTGCTCCCTTGTTTCCTAGTTTTCCTGGATCCTGGCTGTAACCTTGACTGTGTCTGACCGTGGTGATAGCTGTGCTGATGCTGCGACCCTGCCTTTGGTTGTGCTCGTGCTGTGGCTGTACTGATTCTGTGCCCCCCGCTCACCCTGATTGTGGTCTGGTCCTGGTTGCGCCGATGCTGTGATCTTGCCTTTGGACACCTCCCTATCAGCATATGCATGAAACTGTTATCATCACCCTCAACATCATCATAGAGTGCAATTAATAATTTCACAGCTACCGTTATTGTAATATGACATGCATCTGTTTCTACGATTGCCATGCCTCCTCCCCCTCTCTCCCCCTTCTCTCCACCTCTCTCCCCCTTTCTCTTTGGCTTTCCTTTTTTGCCATGATTGTATTTCATTTGTTATTTACGACATCTATTGCTCGTCTGTCCGTCCTGGAAGAGGGATCCCTCATCATCCTCTACCGCTCTTCCTGAGGTTTCTTCCTTTTTTTCCCCGTTACAGGGGTTCTTTTTGGGGAGTTTTTCCTTGGGTGATGTGAGGGTCTAAGGGCAGAGGGATGTCGTACACTGTAAAACAGCCCTCTGAGGCAAACCATGTTTTTTGATAATGGGCTCTATAAATAAAATTGACTTGACTTGACTTGACTTACTAGTTGCTTTGCAGAACAGCCTTTAAAATTGCAGTGACAGTAAATAGTAACAATAACCTCAAACTTCACAATATTAAAATGCTGTTTGGTATGTGCATGCATCAATAGAAGACCCATAGTAAAATAACATTTTAAGTGGGGTCATTTTTCACGAGTGCTTATTTCACTAGCAAGGACCACACCTCAATAGGAAATCATTTTGACAATTTATTGATGTGAATGTAAATTTGGTATAACATTGATGTTGAATTATTGTGGGATGGATGGTTGAGTGTGGTGTGGGGAAGCTTCGGTGGGAATCTGCCGTGGCTCCCAGGCACGACAGACCCCTAGGACCCTACGGAGAGAAGGAGGTGCAGAATAACGAGAACGAAAGGGGAAGATCAGGTTAGGAGGATATTTATGCCGGAAGAAGTGCAGTTGAGGTGTGGTCCTGCTCCTGAAATTCTGCTATATAGCTTCACTTCTTTGATGCTTTTATTATGTTGATAGTAATAAATGTCTTTTACTGGCAACTGTTATTTTTTTAATAGCAGTACTTAAGTAAAAGATCTGAGTAATTCCACTACATCACACATGACAGAAAATAGTGTTTTATAAGGGTGTATAATAAAAAATATGATTTATCATACAAATCATATCATATTTATTTGTATTGTGTGTTACTGTATCTGCAAGAAAAAAAAAAGTACCAGATATTTAACAGGTGAACAGCTTTAGGTTCCTTGGAATTACTATTACTGAGAACCTATCTTGGTCATCGCACATCACCACCCAGGGTAAAAAGGCACAAAAAAGGCTCTACTTCCTGCAAAAACTTAGGCTAAATTCCAGAGCAAGATCCTGGTTAACTTCTACAGTGGAGCAACACACAGCATGCTGACTGGAAACATCACAAACTGGCATGGTTCATGCAGCACAGCCCAGGACAGGAAGGCTCTACAGCGGGTGATTAAAACTGCCCAGGACATCACTGGTTCACATCTACAGAGCCTCAGTGGCCTCGGTGAAGTGAGGTGTCTCAGAGCCGAAAGGATACTGAAAGACTGCAAAATTTTATTTCATTTTTAAAACTGTATTTAAAGAAAATCACTAATAAATCTACCTTTTACCTTAATGTGATTCACCAGATATCTGTGGCAATTTCACGGCTTCTATAATCACCAGAAAAGATGATTTATTTAGGTCTCGGTTTAATTTAGGTAAGCAAGGTATAAATATACCAGAATGAATACATTATTTAAATTTATTTTGACATGTAAAAAAAGGAAAGGATGAAAGAATGACCATGTAAACATACTTAAACATACAGAGATGTCCCAAAAGGAGTGGGAAGAAATGCAGTTAATGAAAATTAATTGACTTGTTTCCATTTTTTAAATAAATTTAATTCTCTTAAACTATATATAATTATATATAAACTATATACAGACCATATTTAACAATTGGCAAACACATTCACATTGTTATATGTAAACATATACAAACTATATACAGACCATAAATAACTATATGTAAACATATTTACATTGTTGTTTACAGAAAAAGAGGAGATAGAAAAAGGAAATAATACAAAAACGTAAAAAATAATGACACAATAATCCCTGTGAAAACTTGACTGTCAAACTTCATCTTCGCCTATGTGCTTCATGAAAATCAGATCCTTATACATCTTTTTAAATTGGTTCATGTTTGAACATTGCTTTGACTTATTCTTAAAACTATTCCATAATTTTACACCACAGATTGAAATACAAAATATTTTCAGTTGTCCATGCCCTGTGAATTTCAAAATTAAACATTCCCCTTAATTTATAACCCTCATCTTGTTAAAAAAAAAAAGACCTCTTTAAATATTTGTTGGCAGTGAATTATTTTTAGCCTTAAACATTATTTGTGCAGTTTGCGGTTCCACAAGATCCATGAATTTTAAGAATTTTGACTTTAAAAAATATTGTGTTTGTGTGATCCTGATATCTGACATTGTGAATGATTCTTATTGCTGTTTTTGGAGAATAATTAGTGAATGCAACGGACTTTTGTAGTTGTTGCCCCAGCCAGAAGGCTATTTTTCATTTTTAATTCCCTTGGCCAAAGTGTTACACAGGCTTCCTACAATACAACAAAGCAAAACAACAAGGGCAGACAGTTTAAAAGATGTCTTTACACTAAAATTAGAAAATATTATATATTAATTTAAAGGTACTATAAGTGGAAATTACATATATGCATATAAAATGGCATTGCTTGACATTATATTGTTAAAATATTTATCAGTTTCTTTGGATTTCTTTTAAAAAATTTAAAATTAACCCTTTGAAACATGACTAAATTGGCTTGCTTTCTTTAAAAACATGGGAAGACGGCAATGCAACAAAAGAAGAAATGACCTAATATTAGCAAGAGATTAGTAGAAAGCCCAACATAGTTACCAGAAAATTAGCAAACAACCATAATATTAATAATAATAAAGAAAAAATAAAAAAGGAAATTACATGGAAAAACACTGCCACTTGCTTTTTTATATAAAGATCTTTATACACAGGCTATGGTTGAGGGTAAATCACTATATATATATATATAATTATTATTATTCTATCATTATTATTATATTATATTATACATAACATTGGTCATCAGACATAAAAATGTCAGGTGCTAATGTCATGATGCTGATACTATTATTAATATAAATATTATGGATATTATTACTACTATTATTACTATTATTACTACTATTATTAATACTATCACTACCATTATGTGTGCGATGTCTTCAAACTAATGTTATTACCATTATTAGTATTATATGTACACCTCTACATATTCCCCTTATTCTGCTGTCATCATTACCATGCTCATGTGTATCCTTACCATCATCAGATTGCACCTTACCACTGCATTTGCACTACCTCAGCATTCAATTTATTCTATTTTTATATATTTATGTTTATTTCTATCTTCTATTATTCTTCTTATTTTTCTATGTATGTCTCTGTATGTCTTACGTGCCAAGCTGCTGTGACAACTAAATTTCCCTCCGGGGATCAATAAAGTCGTCTAAGTCTAAGTCTAAATATTGTTTACCAGAAAAGGTAAAGTTGTCCTACAGCGCCGTCCAGCGGCTCAGAGGTTAAATGTTGCATGGCATTTTGTTTGGCGCCGATGGAGGGAGTCACTCCTGAGATCTTTGGTCAGTCAGACGGCAGAACTTCCGGTCGGCATTTTGTTCTACGAGAGGAGAGCCTCTTGATGATCGCAACAATCGTCATATTTCTCATTTACTGTCGAAATTGGCTGCACTCATTGTTTATGTCGGCGCAGACCGACTGAAACTCCGAAGAACGAATGTTTCCCCATGAATGTACGTTGAAACATTCACCCTTGAGTGACGGGAAAAGAACGAATCAGTCCGACCCGGATTATTGTTGATAGCTAGCTTGCTAGCTAACCAGCTAGCTGGCAAGCCAATCGAGTTCCTTCTGGAGGAGCTGCGAGAGAAGAAAGGGGGAGCTAGAGATACGGACACGGACACAAACCAAGCTAAAACATTCCCCTCCCTTTGAACGCAACATCCGAAGGTAAATATAATCACCTATCTATCTTTATGCAACAAACTTTTTAAATTGCGATTATGAAAAAGAACATTAACAAATGTTCTGCTGCAAGACCACCTACGGCGTCGTTAATCGTTGACCGGGAGGTAACGGAAGCTAGCGAACTAGCCAGCCAAGCTAGCTAGGTGTGTTTTTGCTCCGCCAAGGCGCACGGCCTCAACTGGATGTCATTTGTCGAGCCCGAGGATTGGGCCGTTGCCACGGAATTGGATTCAGAGCCGCTGCTTTTACATCTACCCACACTATCACATCGCATTTTCCCGAGCTCAGGGGAAAATTGACCAACATTCATCAACCCCGACAAGCGCTTCCTTGTATTATTTGAATTGGCGTCCCTTTATTTGAACGGGGAACAGCATCCGAGGCTAACCAACAACAGTTAGAGCTAGTTAGCATAACTAGCTAGCTATTAAAACACGACTATTGTTGTTAGCGAATGTTAGGCAGCTAGTGATCTTAGCTGCTATCGTGAGAGGTAACAGTAGCTTGGCGGTTAGCTCGAAACATCCAGGCAGTCAACTTCTTGGCAGTGTAATGGTTTTGTTCGCAAGTAGCGGGCTGCAGCTGGCAAATGAGCTAACTAAGGTAAACAGTTAAATGAACGCTAACGTCAACTACTCGTTAGCAAATTGTTATGTTGACACTTTTATTTGTAATTTTACTCCTAACGTTGTCTGCTGGTTGCTGGAGCTTTTGGCAGGGCTAATGTTGGTTTTGGTTGCTATTCTGTTTTGAAATGTTTTGAGTGACTTACATTACAGACTGAGCACTTTCGTTGCCTCAGATCTACTTACTTAACTATCGGAGTTTGCTAGATTTGTTGTTGTTAGTGGAATCGTTTATATTTTTCCCTCTTGGTCACAACGAATGCAGTTTGATCGCTCTCTGCAGTTAGCCAGTTTGCAGAGTGCGTACGGTGGCTGTCGGCTACTGGAGGATGCAGCCCCCCACTACTGCCGCCACCATCACAGTGCATCTGTTCCTTTGTGCTGCCTCCTGCCTGTCAGTCTCACAGCTGTCAGCCAAGCCCCTGCGTACTGAGGAAGAGCACACAGACTAAGCATGCTAATCTTACAGTTAGCTGATATAATGTTTACAATATCCATCTGTTGATTCTCTGTAACAGTTACGTCGTGCGGAAGCTGTTGCATGTATTTACAACCTGACCTCAAAGCTCGGCTTGTACTCCGGTCAGGTTGAAACATTATGTTTACAGATTTTCTGTGGCATCGGGATTCCGCAGAAGTTGCTTTCAAAAATGTTGCATTTCCCCAGAAGTTATTCAAGAAAATTTTCATTAGGTCAGCAGCGCTGCATACTGTGTCATTTTAAGTTTGCAGATTGTGCAGCAGTAATGTCATGCAGGGTTCCCATAGTCATGAAATTCTCCGAAAAGTTATGAAATTAGAAAAAAAATGTTTTCCAGGCATGGAAATAATTTTAAATGGTTTAACGTAATGTTTTGGAAAAGTTGCGAATATATATTATTTTGGCTGTTCAAATTATATTCTCAAAAAACTCAAAACTTGTCTGTGCAAAATATGTTCCTTGTATTATTCATTTAAAATCTAATGCTATTTAGCATACCTGAAAAATGATCAGACATAAAACATTTGAATTATAGGCATTAAATGCATGCACACTTACACAATGTGCTGAATATCCACCACACAATTACACTGGTGGATATTCAGCTGTGGTTTGTTGGCACATACAGCCTGGTGGCACAAATGTCTAATGAGGGAGCAAAGTAAGTTATCACTAACACAAATACCTGTGAAGTGCCTGTTTAATAGTATATGGTATTGTTGCTGTACAGGCCATTTTTTAAAACTACTTCAATAAAGTTATGGAAATGGAATGAAATATTATGGATAAGTTATGTAAAAGTTTTTAAATCAAAGTGCTAAATATGTGTGAGAACCTTGGTCATTGTAAATGTGAAATGCATGTTTGACACTCAGTATTGTGATTCTGCGTCTGGCATTCCTCGATTGTTAAGGGTTAGTTTTTTTTTTTTTTTTTAATTTAACTGCTTTAGAGATGTCTTTTCATCTATGTGTCACCAAAGAAGAATCAAATGCAGTTACCTGCCATGTTCTCTTTCAACAGATTGAAGGAGTAGGACTTTTTATCTGAAATGTCAGTGAGTCCACCCGAGACTGCACAGAATTCTTCAAAAAGGTATTATAATGGTTTGAGCTATTCATAATTTTATTAACTTGTCATTAATATCAATAGTACTATTTGTTTACTCTTAATTGAAGCAACAGAGAATGCTGGTAACTCATTCAGTGAGTGTTTAAGACTCATGCAATTAATGTCTGTAATTTCAGTGTCTATAATATGTAAACCCTTTATCATAATTTTGCGTTATGGAGACTGAATGTGGATAACAACAGAGTGCTGTACTGGCATTTATCGGCTCGTAGCAACTAGGTTTACACATCAAGCGTGGGATGATTTTTGAGAAAATTGCAGCTGGCTTTTCCCTCTGCTTTTTCTTGACCTCCTGCGCAGTGTTACTGGAAAGGTCAAGGACACCTAACAAGCAAAGGGATTTAAGACAAATTAAATGGGACACAGGGTCCTAATTTGTGCAGATCCATCATAATAAGATAGGAGTGAAGAGCCCAGTGGTTTGAAATTTGTGAAGGGAAATTGACTCCTATGGCATAAACACAAAGACTGACATCTGTGGACTACTTATTCAGTTTCACAGCACTAGCTGTATTAAGTGTAACAATAGAGGAATGCTATCTGTACCAACACAGATGGTAAAATATAATGCCAAAGCTTATTCACTGGAGTACATTATCACTGGGGCAGTATATTATTCATAAAGTATTTTAAGTAGTTAATATGATAAATGACCATCTTGCTTTTTTTCTTACAAAGCTCCTTTCTTTCATTTAACCTAATAAGCCAAAGAGTGATGTTGATCATGTGCGGTTGTATTTACAACTGCTTACAGTATATTTTCCATGCAGATATGTGTTGGTTTCCACTTCCACCAAGATGTTTGTGTATTGCATATCAGCTATTAAGGGAGATCTAAGTAATCTGATGTGACATTTAAATGACTCATAATAAGCATCAGTCAGTGTACTGAGGCTGAACTATGACTTGCTCTTTAAAGTGTAAAAAATAGTAAGCATGTAATGATTTTATTTATCAGTACATTGGACTCGTAATATTTTGTTTATCTGAAACGTCTTATGGTATATACCAGTGTTATAACGTGGTGTTGTTGAGCAGCAGGCTGGTCTAGTAATTAGTGACCTTGTTATGTAAGAGTAAGACCTGGATTCAATCCTCTGTGCAATTGTATATGTTGAGCATTTCTTGAGTAAGACACCTTTTTTGAATTTACGGTAGTGGCATGATATCCTTGATTTTGTGTCCTTGCAATTCAGGCAGAGAGTACTATAGATTCTCCTCTTTTGCATAAGTTACATATTTAAATAATAATATCCTACATGTATGAATGAAAATGGTGAGATCCATGGCAGTTTATCTTGACTGATAAGATCTATGAAGACACATTTATTTCCATCTTACAGATGATGTAACGGGCACTATTTCTCCCTCACAAAACATAACATCAGAGTCAGGGCAGACATGGCAGTATATTCAGCATTTTTTTTCTTTATTCACTGCATTTGATTCTATGTTTTTGATGTGTCTGAATAATATTGATTATTTTATTATTTTCAGTTTTGTTCATTTTTTCTCTGCCTCTTATAACACATACATTTTATATTTATTTTATACATTTTGCAAATCTATGCTTTCCCCCTTCACTTACTTGTGCCCTTTCTGCTCCTTCTCCTGTCCATTACTCATGCTGTTTTTTGTCTTTCTCTCTCCCTCACTAACCATCCTCTTTCCTAGGAGTCAGGAGATGTGAGGACGGGTGTCGTCCATCGACCCCCTGATCTACCTGTGTATCAACACACTCCCCCACCCTCACCTTCAGCATGAATGGGGATATGCCTCATGTTCCCATCACCACTCTTGCTGGGATCGCTAGCCTCACAGACTGTGAGTGACACGCAGCAGTGCTCCAAACACACTCTCACAGTTTTTGTTAAGTCTCGTCTTCCAGTGTAAAACGAAGCTGAATTATTGAACTGATGAAAATGATCAAATGTGATTGCATGTTCTGTCTCTTGCCTTGTCTTTCGCCTTCTGTCTACTTTTCTACTACCACGTTTCCTGTATTGCTCATGCTTGTTTCTCACTCTGCCTCTTTTTCGCCTCTCTATTTCTTTACCTCTCCACCTCTGTCCTATACATCATCTCTCTCTTCTCGCTCAGTGTTGAACCAGCTGCCCCTCCCCTCCCCTCTCCCGGCCACCACCACTAAGAGCCTCCTATACAATGGGAGGATCGCAGAGGAAGTTACCTGTCTACTGGGCTGTCGGGATGAGAATCTGGCCTCCCAGCTAGCCCATGGCCTCAACCAGGTCTCCACAGAGCACATGTGAGTGTTTAAGTGAAAGTTTGCTACAATATGCTACAATAAATGTTGAAGTGCGGGTAAAATAAAATCTGGGACTTTTTTCTTAACACATTATACATGCTAGAAAATAGTTGCTGAAAACACTTGAAAGGACTGTGAACCACACAGTATTGACTTGTTGAGATAAACTGCTCTATTAAGTAACCCGGCCTGTTTCAAATTAGCCACCACAACCATCACTTTCAGTCTTTTGTCCAAATTAGCTACCTGTCCTGACAGTTACTGCTCACTGCTGGCTGTGTGCAGTTGGGTTAGCTGCTGAATGGGAGTCTGTCGCTGTGTAGCGGCGCTCAGTCAGTGCCGCCTAGTGTCAGAGCCTTCAGGAGACACGCCCCCAGTGTTTCAGTGAACAGAATACTGAAGATAGCCATCTAGCTAGTGCTGTAAAGTGTTGCATACTTCTCGTGGAGATCAATCAGCTCACCAGCGTTACATAAAACAAGAACAGATGTTTGGGGCACAGAGTGGGAACGAAAGAGGCGCCATTCTCTCTATCACAGTGTACCATCAACATGATTTTGACGCTGTTATTTTAAGGTAAAAAGTTGCATAATGTTGTTTTAATTCTACACCGGAGGGTGTATTTTTTGGGTACAAATACTACATATTAAAAAGTCAAGAAAGTTGTCTTAAAAATATAGTTTAAAAAAGCAATTTATTTTGAAAGGTGTCACATTTGTTTGAGGTTGCACACTAGATAAAATCTAGTGTAGTGCTTGTGCAAGGAGCCACACGTTTTATATCAAGAGATTGATATATGTTTCTTAATATAAATCCCCTAGAATATATACACCTGGAAAATCTATGTAAGTCATTACATTGATGCAGAGATTCTGTAAACACAATTTTGCCATGAAGGAGCTCTATCATTGATTTTCAACTTTGCTCCTACATTTACAATACAGCAGTAATGAGTTTGCTACCATCTAATAAAACATATACACATAATTTTTTTCTTTTTCTTTAATGCAGTGACTAGTTGCATTCATACATGATTTGAAACCGTGTTCAGTGTATTTTAATTTCGTATTACTATTAATAATACCAGCCTCTTTTCTCTCTTTGACCATTTTGGAATTTGACTGAACTTATTTCTGCGTGTGTTTTCAGAGAGCTGAAGGACAACCTGGGTAGCGATGAGCCAGAGGGAGATGCACCACTGCTGCTGCAGACCATGCTGGCCAGGAACCCTGGCATCTTCAGGGAGAAAAGTATATAGATTAATACAAGTTGCACATAATGAAATGAAAGCACCAATCATAAAGATCAGCTTCATGTTAATATTTACAAACAATACACTGTATCTTCACTTCTAAACAGATGTTATGCAGCAGCCAATGGTACCACCATACAAGATCACCCAAAATTCCATGCATAGCCCTGCCCAGCCTGCAAACTTCCAGCCGGCTGCGATTTCTCCCAATCCATCAAGGTGGGTCAGGCTGCACAGTTTAGCAGGCTCCAATTTATCATAAACACTAATACAAAAATGACATAATAATAATAATAATAGCACCATATAACTTAAGACAAAAGTTATATAGTGCTATTATTTTACTATTAGACATGCAGTTCTTTTACTTGCTTGCTCACTTTCTTTGTCCCTGTTCATTCCTCCACTCTGTTCAGTCGGTTTGTGGCACCGCAGACTGGTTCCAGTAGTCGGTACATGGGCCAGAACAGTCCAGTACCCAGCCCCTACACTCCTCAGAGCCCTGCCCCTGGTTATATACAACAGTATTCCCACCAACAACCACCCAGCTATAACCAACACCAACAGATACAACAAGGTAAGAGTGTATGTGTGTGTGTAAGCAAGTATACTTGCAAACTTACAATTTCTTCTAAAAGGTGTACATATGGCTAAAGGTTCCCGTTCAGGAAGGCTTTGTGTGATGACCCACATCTGAAGAGATCTGTGCTTTGATATAATTTCAGAAATTCACATTTTAAACTGGTGCACTTAAGTATTGCTTTCTGGTGCGACAGCATCAGGATTTGATCAGATTATGATGTTTGTTTTTAATTTATGATTTGTTGTTCACCGTGTAGCATTATCCAGGAAAAACAGGGTGTGTTTGACACGTTGATAGTGAGATAGTGAGCATCCTTTCATCTCGTAGGTGTACAAAGGGCAATCTCTGTTTGTCCCTCACACGTTTTCTATAGTCCCCGGGGCAATTGGACATAGTTAGTCTCAAGCCGTCCTTTTGAACCTCCGCCAAAATTCATGTGACACAACAGAAAAATATATGCCACTGACATCACCATATTTGCTGATAGGACGATGGCAGGCAAAAAGATGAATATGGGGCCAATGCTGATGCTAAGATAATAAATTGTTGCATTCAGAGAAAGAACAGTTATATCTGTCAAGTAGTCAAATTCTAAAACTAAATTCTTGACTTTTGTTTTCTAAAGGCATGCAGGCTGGTGTGTTTGTTGCATATGATAAGCAGCTGTGATTTTGTGGACAGAAGCCTGTTCCTTCTTTTTTTAAGTCACTTTTAGTGAAAACTTCATGCTTGCTTTCATTGCTTCACAGTTGTTGCCATGTTGCTTTTTTACTTTATTTTTTTTTTAATTTGCAGCTGCATTTTGTTCTGTTTCATTAGGATATATAACTGGGAATAACAAGGGATTTTCTCAGTGTTATTGAAAATGACACAATGGAAACTAACGAGGACAAATAAAAAAAGTTAAATCTGAATTCAACGATAAAATAGAACAATTTTTCATACTTTAAAACAGTCAAGCAATGATCGATAATATAGCTTAATAGTAATAGTATTGTTCGATACAAAATAATTACATTAAGGAGGCCAGTGTGGCAATTTCACAACTTAAGTCCAGACATTCCTTAGGGCCAATACTATTAGTCAGTTTGGTTTATCACCGTGTTGTTATTGTTGTGCATGTTGGCAGAAGAGCAAAAGAAAATGCGGTGCAAATAATTGCAGCAAGTGTTTGTTATTCTCTGTGTTTTTGTGTATTTGAACTTGTATTAGTACAGATGTTTCTGTGTTCTGTACAAATTTTGTATTTCGTAATTTTTTTTTATTGGCAGCAATTATTTTAACGGTGAATTCCACAGTTCAAACTTCACTGTTATGTTAACCATTACTGTTGTCTATAATAGTAAAGATCTTTTGTTACTGGTCTAAGCTTGGGCCGAGTTTTGGTAAAAAAAACACGCCATCTAAATATGACTAACTCACAATTAATTTGATAATAACTGTGATTATTGTGGCTTCTACAAGTAAACGTAGCTGGCTGAAAAAACAGCCTTGCATTTAGAGTGTCTGCTCTGGTGCAGTCAATTGTATTCTCCCATTTCAGTGAGACCAATAACAGGAGGAACTGGTTTGCTTCCACCATGTAGTGATTTGCAGAGGTCTACTTGCTGCTCAAGGTAGCAGATAATAGCCAAAATGAAATTGCAGTTTTGACAAAAAGATATTTTTTAACTGTGTATGCAAACAATAAATTCAGTGTTATTGTGTTTTCGATATATAGTGGTTAGAATTGTAGTGATTCACTTAGCTTTCTTGTGGGTCTCATGAAGCCTCTCTGGGACTCCTGGAACTGAAGCTACATTTTTACAGTTAAACCAAAAAGTTTTCTGATGAAATCCATGTTCCAGTATGTGCATATTTACTGTATTTTTTAAACAACGTTCAGACACATTTTTAAGAGATGATTTTTTTTCCTGTCATGACCAGCAATGTCATAATTACCTCACTAATGGATGATTAAAAAAAATATATATTTCTCTTTCTTCTTTTATCATCTCAGTGTCTGTGGCCAGCCCCATGGTTCCAGGTGGCATACGAAATATCCATGAGGGCAAAGTATCGGGGCAGATGGCCAACGCTGCCAACCACCACTCAGACAGACACGGCACTGAGGACTACATGAATATTGTACACCGGCTGAGCAATGAGGTACGACTGACAAAGTCTATCATGAATGCATTATAAGTTTACTGACAAAGGCAGAAGTTTGCAAACGAATAACAATGTCTGGCAGTTAGATAATACTATCTTTAAAAAGGAAATTTCTATGCATGAGGTTTAGAATATTTGATATGTGAATCAAAAACATATTTTCTCCAAGCAACATTTAGAGCGCATGCGTGTGATGCCACTGTACATGAAAGTCCCCACTGTCTCTGCTCAGGGAGCAAACAGTGAGCTATCGATGGAAGAAAAACACGCAAAACACAGCTAATATAATCATGCTCACTTGTTCTATACACAGCACGAGGAGATTTAGAAAGAATTCAGGCCCAAGATTTGACAGACTGCCTCAGGCTTAAGAGTAGACACGCAGTTCTTAAGTTCTTATAGGCAGCCATGTAATGCTAACAAACCAGGCACAAGGGTGTCTGAATAAACCTGTCAAGCGACATATGTATGTGTGGTTATATTTGTGTGTTTGGTTTGTTTAGCTTAAAATAACCTCACCTTAAATAGCTTCAAAAAATGTAATATTTTTGGTATTTTCTATTAGTCGTTTTCAAAAATTTACACTGGTTTCGAGGTGAAATCGTCCTTGTTTATTGATGTCCGAGAGAATTATTAATATATATAGGGAAAGTCATATAACATGCGGTGAATGATCCGACAATAGTGCAGTATTTGGCATTAAATTAAATAAACATTGTGGTTCTGAATTGTGAGAAATAATTGGTGCAAAATTTAAATTATTTTTGTCATAAAATTTGTTGTGAAAAATATAATGAACCGGCACAATTGAGTCAGTCCCCCCTCGTTAGAGGAGCTTTATTTAGGTCTGTCACAATAATTATATCATAGACGTACTGAGCTCAGCAAAAGTTATCAAGATCATGTCCATATGTGTTACAATATTGCCCTTGTGTTTGTTTACATAAGAATGTCATTAAATTTTTTGCCAACATGATGCCAGCTTTGTTGGTGACAATTGGACTATAAAAATTGGACTTGCTATCTGTTTTAAGATTGTTTGTGGGGCCGTTTTTTGGTTGAAAATCCAAGCGCTTAACTTAATCCTGCCTTGTCTGTGTGTTGTTCAGGAGGGGGACTCCACCATGAGGAATCCTTCTTTCTCCCTGAGGTCTCCACAGTCTGGCTGCTCCCCAGCAGGGAGTGAAGGAACGCCCAAACGTAAGGACACAGAAAGAGGAACAGCCTATACACCTCGCCTACCTTGTGTCATTCAGGAAAAAGCCGCCTATGGCACTGTAAAACTCATGATTTTAATCTCACAGCAACAGGATGAGTTGTGATACAAGGCCAAAGTGATTTTCATTTCAGTGCTAGTGGCTATCTTTATATAGCGTCGTGCACATCAGTTGTCATCACAGTGCTCTGTCTGGTTTTCTGTGCTTTCTTTTTACCTGCCTTTGGAGGATAACTTTCTTCTCTATTTTGTGTTGCTTCATCTCAGCGGGTTCTCGTCCTCCGCTGATTCTGCAGTCACCGCCTCCCTATGCGCCCTCACCAAGAGAGGGAGGACCTGACCAGAAACAGCAGCTCCAGCAGAGAAAGAAGGCCCCGGCAGTGAAAGAGGAGAAAGATATGTACGACATTGTAAGCTCTCCAAACAAGGACTCTACGAAACTCACCCTCAAGCTCTCCAGGGTCAAGTCCAATGAGTCCGATAACCAAGGTAAGGAAGATTTGGATCGGCTCAATCTGAACTGGATCCCCAGTTTTTAATGCAGGTTCTTACATTTCTAGTTTCAAGTGTAACCACATTCACTGCTATTTAATCATTTAGCAGCACTAAAAAGAGGTATGCTCTGGTCATGTCTTAAAGAACAAAAAAAATCCTGTCAGTACTGGAAATCATTTTAAATACAACCTTGTAAAAAAGTTTTTTCAATATTTCAGGTGACATTCTGCCGGGAATGGACCAGAACTCTGACAACATGGAGGCAGAACTGGGCTTTCAGCAGGTGCCCGTTCTCCAGCAAAACCTAGGAGCTCGGCTTCAACAGCAGCAGCAAGTTGGTGGTGCCAGTGGTCTCCAACCTCCCAGTTCCCCTTACGATGAGGCAGAGCTGGATGCCCTAGCTGAAATTGAAAGGATAGAACGAGAGGCGGCTAGTGAGAAGTGCTCCAAGGAGGTCCAAGATAAAGGTGTGTAGAATATCTCTAAATAAGATTAAATGGATAAAATCTGAACAGTTGTGAATTTATAACTTGGGCTGTCAAAAACAATTATTTTTTTAATCGCAGAATTTTATTAGGTAATTGTGATTAATTGCATTTTAAAATTTCGAAGTCCATATTTAAAAGGTAAAGCAATTCCTACCAGAGTGTCTTGATTACGGATCAAATGAATCAAACTGCATGGGACTATTATAAAATAATTAATTAATTAATTAATTAAAGCGAGAGTCACGGGTACCCATAGAACCCATATTATTCATATATCCTGAGGGCAGAAGTCAAGGGACCCCTTTGAAATGGCCATGGTGTTTCCATCGCCAATATTTAGCCTAACTTTGGAACATTATTCAACCCCCTTTCTGTGAAACTAGTATGACATGGTTGGTACCACTGGGTTCACTTGGTTCCCCATGTTCTCTAGTTTTATATGATACCAGTATCATTGCTGTAGCTGGAAAACTCAGTGCAGTACAACCTCTTAAACAAAGAAATGTGGGCTGGCGATTAAAGTGTTTTAAAAACAAAAGTGTTAAGTACATACTTTAATGGCATTGCGATGAATGCATAACCGCTGACAGCTCAAGTTATGACTTAAGGTTTTACAAATATGTTTTATCTTCATGTCTTCCTTTTTACAGACAAGCCACTGAAGAAGAGGAAACAGGATTCTTTTCCTCTGGAGCCAGGTGCAGGGGGACCAGGAGGCCCCACGGGTGCCCCGGGCAGTGGATCAACAGGAGGGGGCAATGCTGGCAAACTGACCCCGCAAGAGGCCACCGCAGCTGGGAATGGTGCCAGCCGCCCTCCCCTCATGGTGAGCATCGACCTCCAGCAGGCAGGCCGAGCTGATGGCCAGCTCGACCCCTGTCTGGCTGCCCCTATTCCAGCCCTTGAGGCCCAACGCTGGCCTGAAGAACCAGCTAGTGGTCCAGCGGCAGTGGAAGGTTCTGACACAGCTTTGCGGTTGAAACCAGATGGGCGACCGGAAGTCATCAAGAACAGGGTCGATAAACATGACAGCAGGAGAGATGGTCGGGAGTCATCAAAGCACCGACACGATGAGAAGTCCTCTGACAGACGGGGAGACATGCCAAAGTCATCAAACAGAGGGGAGCACGGAAGAGACAGGGACAGAGAATCTGACAGAGACAGGAGGCATCGGAGCGAGGCCGGTGGTCGAGACAGACGCTCCCCTGACTCTCGCTGCCGAAGTGATCGCGATAGGTTCCGGGCTTCTTCCACTGGAGAGCCTGGTCGGAGCGGCAATAGGCACGATGGTTCCAAACCGGCCTCATCTGCCTCTGGTGCTAAACTTCCAGATTCTTTCCCTGCTCAGCTCCTCGGAGGGCATAGTGGCGCACTGAAGAACTTCCAGATCCCTAAGGTGATCTGGGCTGACGCAAACCAAATATCTACCCACCTACCAATCATTCAGCTTTCACTGCCTGCAATCTCACAAAACCAAATCACACCACTGCTCACTCTTGTTTATGTTTATGTTTTCCCATTTTTAAGCCTGTTGTTTATTCCTGAGATTGGTCTAAAGTTTCTGTTAACACATTAACCCACACCTAACCATCTGCTAAAAGTAGATTTTTTTTAGTTGTGAGTCATGTGTATGAACTAAAGCAAATAACTTAAAGAAATGCTCCACTGCTGTTTCTCAGATGTTTCATGTGGGTAAATGTTTCCTTAAGCGCTCACTGTCAGTATCATGCAGCCCAAAATCCTTGACAGAAAAAAGCAAATTTTCTTTATGTTGCCAAACTTCCATTTGTTTCATCCTTTCGTACATCTCTTGTCAATGTAGTGTTCAAAGCCTTCATGCAACCCCCAGCCCCATACCATGACAGCATGCCCCCACCACAGTAAACTGTGCTGAGCAAATAATTGAACATCATAGTTTTTGTGTTTGCTTACAAAAAGGGCACAGTTTTACATGTATTACATACAATATCTTATTTTTGCTCTTAATCAGGAGCTGCGGAAACAAGTAGCGAAATACTATAGCTGTGCGAGCACAAGACTACACTGCCATCTGGAATAGTTTCAAAGTTTGCCCGAAATGCTGAAGGAAATATATATACATATACATATATCACAAATCTGCAATAAGCTTGGCAAACCATTTGACAACTGCATAGCTGTCTTGCGCAGTCTAATTTATTGCACTATTATGGCAAATGTTACGACCTGCATGCTATGTTGCTGTTATTTTAAAGACACTGACAGTGCATGGAGAGAAGCTTCCATTAAAAGCAGATAATTCTCACTGAAGCTTCGATGCCCAAAAACTGATATTCAGTATAGCCCTAATAGCTAATTATCCACACAGTATACCAGCAGTGACTGGCATGCCTACTGAAAATGTGGCTTTTTGCCTAATTTTATATTGAAGTTGCCATTAACTCAATTAAAAGTTGAAAGGATTAAAGTGGCTGTGCTGCCTCTGGTTTATGGAAATGTAACTCAAACTGATCAGTTATGAGGTCACTGGCATTGGTTAAGGAAGAATGAAACTGAAATCTCTCATTTAGGCCTGTCATTCATCATTGGTGAACACTGCAACACTGACAAAGAACCATGAATTGACCATTACTATTATGGTTTTGAGAAAACTGTGGATTATTCCTTTAAGTCTTTGCTATCAGAACTTTATTGGAAATTAACATCAAAATCACCAATCTCATGCCAATCAGTTTGATCCATTGTTTACTTTTTTAAAAATCTTTCATGATTGTGGGTTTTTTTTTGTAAACAAAGACCATGTTTTTCTTGTGCAATAATTTAAAGTGTGAATTAATTGATGTTTGAACTTGAAACTTCACAAACTCAGAAGACTTTCCTGACTGTTCTTGTTTGTTTGTCTTTTTAGATCAAACGTGATAAGGATGGCAGTGGGTCAAATGACAGTCAAATGTGGGGACAGCCCAAGGTTAAACTGGAGAGGCTGGGTTTGGTGCAGGACTTTCAGAAGAGACCCAAGCCTGTCGTGGTTCTGAAAAAGCTCTCTGTCGACCAGATCCAGAGGATCATCCGACACAGCAAGTCTGGAAAGAACAGGCTCTCCTCAAAGTCTGGCAAAGGTAATAACAAGAAGTTGTTTTGCTCATTTCTTTTAAATGAACTTTTTCCACACTCATGGTACATTTTTTTAAGCACTGACATTCACAAACAATAAACTTTTTGATTATTAACTTGAAAATGTTATTGTCAAATTCTCAGGAGGTATGGACCCAGCAGTTTTAAAGGAGCTGCCCCCAGAGCTGCTGGCCGAGATCGAGTCAACCATGCCCCTGTGTGAAAGGGTAAAAGTGAACAAGAGGAAACGAAGCACTGTAAATGAGAAGCCCAAATATGCTGAGGTCAGCTCGGATGACGACTTTGATCCAAATGGAGAGTGTGAGTCAAATTATTTGATTCAGTTTGTTCTCGCTGCTAGTCTTTGCACAAGGTTGTAGCACGAGCATTATTCTAAAATGTAATCTAACTGAGATGGAAGGACTCTGTCTGTATATGTGAGCATCGATTTTCTTTTGAGAAAATCTGGTCATCCTATCGACTTCACACTTGGGTGTTTTGCTGTGGACTAACGGAGACACAATGTGGAGTCTGCGGTTTTTTGGATGAGTGGTTCTAAAGAAAGCTGCAAGCAGCAACACAGGAGGCCGAGCAATTGGCCCACTCCGAACAACATCTGTTGTTTTTCCAACCCACTTTAGATGAAGCCACGCCCATTTCCATATGATGAAAGCTGTGATGGATGTGTCACTGAAAGCTACGCTCACATGGGTCCTGCAAAATGTGACAGCTACAGTAGCTTGGAAAATACATTTACATTTACTGTTTACCAGACCACAAATGAGACAACTCTCCACTGCCAGGAGACGGACCTTCATTTAACAGCTGTAGTAACTTGAAATCAGCTAGCACATTCCTGTGGTAGTGCTACATCTAACTTGTGTACAGCAGCAACAGAAAGTTTTCTGATCTCTGCAGGGATCTCTGCGGTCCAGGATCAGACTCCTGGTGCTGGGTCTTGCCCTGGCTGGATTTGAGTTGCTACAGCTTATTTTCCACTATTTTCTAAGCTTCTGTGGTTGTCACAAAGATATGACCAGTATGAGTGCAATTCAATATAACGCAGCTGTTGAAACTTCTGTCATACAGAAGTGGCCATAGTTTCATCTGAAATAGGTTGGAAAATTGGCCAATGCGAACAGGCTTGTTTTGAATTGGCACTGCAGAAATAAACCTTAATGAGCTGACAGTTTTTAGCCTATTGAAATTACTTTTTGTGAAGATTTCTTCTCAGAAATATTTTATAATTTAATACCAACTAACTGTGAATGGTTTGTTGTACTTTTTTTATTTAGATTATATGGCCTAATTTATTTATGCCTAATCTCTACAGCTGCAAGGAAGCGGCAGCGCCGAGACAAAGACAGGTCCTGGGATATGGAGGAAAGAGAGCGCAGGGGTTCAGGGGACCATCGGAGAAGCGGGCACCGGGACAGCCGACGAGGCTCAGGGAGCCGCTACCGAGACTCCTCTGACGAACACTCACCACCACCTAGCATGAGTGAAAGTACGTATTCAAGTCATCTGCCATAGCATTTCCAATTATACATTTTTCTTTTGTGTGTGACATTGATAGAGCTACTTTGTTTGGTCTCCACAGCTGAAGCCAATTCTACATGATACTGGGCAGTGATGTTGTTATGTCCATATAATGAAAACCAAACGAATGACATAATATCACAGATTTGAAAAGCATGAAAGGAACCTAGAAGTGAATAGTTTTATTAATGATGAATGAACTTTTAGAGAGAGTGTTTGGTATCTGGCACACACATTTCAAACAAAACAAACAGCAGAAATATTAAGATGGAAATTGTCTATCTCAGTTGCCAGAAAAATGAAGATGAAGGAGAAGCAGAAGAAACGGAAAGCATATGAACCCAAGCTGACCCAAGAGGAGTTGATGGACTCATCCACATTCAAGAGGTTTTTAGCAAGCATCGACAACATCCTGGAGAATCTGGAGGATGTGGATTTCACCGCCATGGGTAAATATCAGTGCTGACAGGCTTTAAAAATTGTGGTCAGCTTTGAAAATCCAAATGCAGAAACCTCATTCTGTTTTATTGTGGGCTTGCTTTGCGTTTTCCAGCAGCAGATGATGACGAGATACCTCAAGAATTGCTTCTCGGTAAACACCAGTTGAGTGAGCTGGGCAGCGAGTCCGCCAAGATTAAGGCCATGGGCATCTCCAGCAGGGTACTGTCTATAGTATATTATTAAAAAGGTGTTCAGTTGGGCTGTTGAGGATGTGTGGTGCTGCTTAAAATGTAGGTCTTAATGGTCTCTGTTGTTATAGATCCCATCAGACAAGCTGGTGAAGCTGCTGAACATACTGGAAAAGAATATCCAGGATGGATCCAAGCTCTCCACCATGATGAACCATGTGAGCATGCGAATTTTGTGTTATAATACAGAAATCCATAAAATATTCCTTTAGAAAAATGAAAAGATACCCACTGGCAGCAAAAGTAGATTTTTTTAAAAAAAAAAAATCCTACATATAATTCCTATGCTAGAACTAAACAAACAAACAAAAAAAAATTTGGCCTTCAGATAGTAGTTTATTTCTGTACAAAGCATTCAATTTATTTTCCTCTCTGAGCTCAGGACCAGGATGCTGAAGATGAGGAGAAACTTTGGCGAGACCTGATAATGGAGAGAGTCACGAAGTCAGCAGACGCCTGTCTGACAGCTCTTAACATCATGACCTCAACGCACATGCCGAAGGCTGTCTACATTGAAGATGTCATAGAGCGGGTGCTACAATACACCAAGTTCCACCTTCAGAACACACTGTACCCACAATACGACCCGGTCTACAGGGTGGACCCTCACGGAGGTGAGCATTAAGAAAAATGGCTTTATTTTATTGGATTTTTTTTATTTTTATATGTGCCTGGGCTGATTGTGTGAGCACCTTCCATCATGTTTGTTGGTGGACAAATGTGTTACAATATGCAGCAGAGTTCCTGCAATTAAAGGTTTAGGTTTATTTATAACCAAAGCCAAAATATTATGTGACATTTCTTTTATCATGAAGGGGACATGTTTGTAGTATGTAAAATAATGGTTCATGATCAGACACAGGATTTACATTAGTTACTCTTGTCCATTCAGGTGGCCTGTTAAGTTCCAAGGCAAAGCGTGCGAAATGCTCCACACACAAGCAACGTGTGATTGTCATGTTGTACAACAAAGTGTGCGACATTGTCAGCAACATCTCTGAGCTCCTAGAGATCCAGCTACTTACAGACACCACCATCCTCCAGGTAAAAACTAAAATAGCTGAAAACAAACACTGTTAGACAGCAGTTATCTGCTTATTAAGCCAAAAATTGCAAACCAGATGAATACCATTCCCTCTTTCTTTCCAGGTTTCTTCCATGGGAATCACTCCCTTCTTTGTGGAAAATGTCAGCGAGCTGCAGCTGTGTGCCATTAAACTAGTTACAGCAGTAAGTATTTTTTCTTTCTAAGTATTTATCTAAAAAGACTGCCTGCAGCAAGCTTTTTGGGTTACTTTATGTGTAAAACTACATTGCAGTTTTTTGCTGCTAAACTGATCCTTGTGATTTTGTGTCCGTGTCTTGCACGTGTTTTTATTGTTCTATAATACTACGAAGGTTGAGACTAACCACTTTTATTATTTTCTGTCTCCAGGTGTTCTCACGTTATGAGAAGCATCGGCAGCTGATCTTGGAAGAGATCTTTACCTCTTTGGCCAGACTGCCCACCAGCAAACGCTCCCTCAGGAATTTCAGGTAATTTGCTTTATATTAATTCAGATTGATGTATGTCCATTAGGTGTCGATAAGACATCAAGTCAGGGGCTTTATTACTCTCTGCCCAGCAAAATAAAAAGCAAGAGAGGAAAATGTAAGTAGAAAAGTGTGATGTGTGTTATTCATCATGTATCCTTGCCCCCTGTGTCCTCAGGCTGAACAGCTCAGACCAGGATGGAGAACCATTGTACATCCAAATGGTGACAGCTCTGGTGCTGCAGCTGATCCAGTGTGTGGTCCATCTCCCCAACGACAAGGACGTTTTTGATGAGTACGACAGCAAGGTAGGACAGCAAGCAGACACACAAAACCACCACACAAGCAAGCAAATATACAATTTATGCAAATAAAAACACACTCAGAAAAATGATTTGAGTCTTTTTCTTGTTTTAGGTCGATCAGGACGTGTTGATAACCAACTCGTACGAGACGGCGATGAGAACAGCACAAAACTTCCTCTCAGTCTTCCTCAAAAAGTAATTGCCATTCCATTCTGTACGGCCTTGAAATATGCTATGTACTTTTTGCATGACACTAAAGCTGTCACCTTAAACATTTATTAACATGTGTACAATGCATGATAATGCTTTTGCTACCTGTCACATGCATTTCCACCACCGTTTGTTAAGCCCTCTGCAGTCAGTGGAAATATGTATCAAACCACTCCCATTCTTGTGGTGTGCATGTTTCTCCATTTGCATGCTTTGAACTGCACCAGATGCAACAATGTGGGGTCTTGCTTGTCCTTACCTTGCATAAGTGTGTCAAGCATTCAAATGCTCTTCTGAATTTTACGTGTCTTCATTTTCTGGTGGTGTCATGGTTCTTGACCCCCGATTATGGTTACTATCATTCATTCTTTCTCATTATGCTTTCCTTTTGTACCTGTTATTCCCCCTTTTCCTCTTCTGCCACTTTCTTTGTCTTTCCTCGTCCTCAGGTGTGGCAGTAAGCAGGGAGAAGAAGATTATCGGCCATTGTTTGAGAACTTTGTCCAGGACCTGCTCTCGACAGTAAACAAACCAGAGTGGCCTGCTGCAGAGCTGCTGCTCAGTCTGCTTGGTAGACTACTGGTTAGTATGACAGAGCTCTTTCCTTAAACTGGGAACGCAACTATTTGTCTTAAGTGTTTCCAAAAATAGACAACCCACTTTAATAGCATGGATAGCTTTGCCATCCTTTGATAAAAAGGAACCCTTTTAACTTAAGAAGTTGCAAGTCATTATTTGGAAAGTACATCTTCTTGTTGTATGCATTCTTTACATTTTTAACAATAGGTTTGTAAAAGTTGTTTTGGACAATAGCAGTCAAGTATTTCAACATTTTAGGATGCTTTAATGAAGAAGGTAATTAATCTTAAATGCACTCTGAAGTTTTGTTTTTTTGGCTTTCTCACTGTCTGCTCAGGTCCACCAGTTCAGTAATAAGCAGACAGAGATGGCTCTGAGAGTAGCCTCTTTGGACTACTTGGGCACAGTGGCTGCCCGTCTGAGGAAGGACGCAGTCACCAGCAAAATGGACCAGAGATCAATCGATCGAATCCTACAAGAGGTAGAAGAACAACCTCACACTGATGACCACACTGTCTCCTGGCACATAAGTTGATGATTTTAATGAGCAAAACAAGTTGAACGGAACAAGCAGATAATGTGTTTGTTATCTCTGTTTCTCTCGTTATGTAGTCTCAAGGTAGCGATGAGACGCAGCAACTGCAGAAGGCTCTACTGGACTACTTGGAGGAGAATGCTGAGACAGATGCCTCACTAGTGGTAGGTCTACAAAAGACTGAAAACCTTGTCCATGTTCAGTGTCTCACATTGGCACAACACTGGAAAACATCTGTTGTAACTGTTAGCCGTAAATTCATGCTGTTATCTGCTAAAATTACTCAACTCCACCTTTTCCTTTCAGAATTAAATCGCTACATTGAAGGCACATATAACAATACTGGCTTATTGTATCACTTACTGTGTGCTAAATGGATTGTTTCATTGATTTCTTATATGAATCAACTAAATCTGATACTGAGACATTCTTTGTCTTCTAGTTTGCGAGAAAGTTCTACATTGCCCAGTGGTTTCGGGACGCCACCACAGAGGCTGAAAAGTCCATGCGGAACCAGAACCCAAAGGATGAGGACTCATCGGATGGACCACAACATGCCAAGGAGATGGAGACCACTGGTGAAATCATGCAGCGTGCTGAGAAACGCAAGAAATTCCTGCGTAACATCATCAAGACCACACCGGCTCATTTTGCTACACTGAAGTAAGGATCTATGAATGTATAAGCAATATACTCCATATTCTTCATATAATGTAAACTTACTTGACCCATCTAAACCCAGTTACAGCCTCACCCCCGCTTCTATGGCTGTATTATCCAATAACATTGGTCCTTTTTGCCCTTCTCTGCAGAATGAACTCTGACACTGTTGACTATGAGGACTCCTGTCTGATTGTGCGTTATTTGGCCTCCATGAGGCCGTTCGCCCAGAGCTTTGATATTTATTTAACACAGGTAAGATTTGAAAGTTCCTACCATAAGTATCATTATTTTTTTTAATAAATCACAGCAGCAAAATGAAATAATCTGTTAAGCCGTTGACATGGTATACAACAGGCTCACTATTATGGCTCACTGGTGTTTGTTTTGTAAACTGTTGAACTGAAAATAAAGTCATTTTGTGTAACCATAGGCTTTTGTGTTTAATTTTTTATAGATATTGCGAGTCCTTGGGGAAAGTGCCATCGCTGTAAGGACTAAAGCCATGAAATGTCTGTCCGAGGTTGTAGCTGTGGACCCCAGCATATTGGCAAGGGTATGCCGTGAACTGTGTTCATGAAGACAATTTTTCATGCCTGAATTGCACGTTAATATCCCACACTGTGTATGTTGTGGGAGTCGTTACTTCTGTTCTTGTCACATTCTTGCTGTGTCAAATTGTTCTGTCCTGTTTTTTCTATGCTTTCCTGTTGTGTATGCAAGTTATCTTGTGGTCTTTTTTCCCCCCATGCTGTCTACTGACACTCTCTTCTCCTCCTCTGCAGTCTGACATGCAGCGTGGCGTCCATGGTCGTTTAATGGACAACTCTACCAGTGTGAGAGAGGCAGCTGTAGAGCTGCTGGGCAGATTTGTGCTCAGCAGACCCCAACTCACTGAGCAGTACTATGACATGCTCATAGAGAGGATACTGGTAAGTTGAGTCACTGTAGACACAATATTGTGTGTTGTGAGGTCTCATGATGCCCACATGAACTGAACTGAGCTGTGTCATCAAGATGTTAATGTATAGTTATTGATGTGTTAGTTCAGTGATCCCCAAACAACCACTCACCCCCCATCAACCTGCGCAGTTGTTTGCATGACAAGCCGTGCATTTTGGGTCCATTGTCTCTTGCTGTCTACACCAAACCACATTAAATGATGTCTTTGGTAGTATGATTTATTTGAAGAGAACATGTTTAAGTCATTGCCAGTCTATTGATAACTTGACTTGGGCAATAACATGATGTTGCGTTGAAATTGTCTCAGCACGCCACTAATGAAGTGTGACCTTAACCATCTTACTGTGCACGGGCAGTCGACTGCTACTCCTAGATAGCAAACTTCTGACGAGGTGTCTTTGAATTGTGGTCCAGTTATTGTACATCTTTAAGATTGTCTTGTGTGGGGAAAAACAGCTTTTCTCTCTGGCACCATCACTTCAAAACTTAGTGGAAATTAGTGTGGAAGAGGGGCAGCTGTTGAATGCACATATGCAAATGCAGCGAGCAGGCGCGCGTCTACTGCGGAAAGAAAGTTATGCATTTCTGGTGTCTGAGTTTACATGAGAAAGCACTGCAGGGATTGAGCTTGAAAAAGTTTATTTTGGATGTTTTGAGTCAGCTTTTAAAAGATGAAAAGAATTTTAACAGGAGCAGTGTACAGGTTAAACACTGATCATTGTGATGGCCTTAGTAATATAATCTATCTATATTGAAATGCAGTCCAACGCACAAGCTCTGTACTCATTCTTTGTACTCAGCATCTGAGACGTGAACATCGAAATTGTTGTGCCTGTTGTCATGGAAATGCTCAGGAGGGTTCATGAGAAGTTCACTCTTCATTACAGTCTTGTGCTGCCACCTATTGGCAGAAAAATGTTATCGCATCCTTTGCAGATGTTTCTTTCGTATATGATGAAAACAAGAGTGCTGATTTTTGTTGCAATGCTTGCGGTACACTGCAAAGCTGTTTATTAATTCAATTTTTCTTTTTGTGCGCAGGACACTGGTATTAGCGTTAGAAAACGGGTGATCAAGATCCTCAGAGACATCTGTCTGGAGCAGCCAACCTTCAGTAAGGTTACGGAGATGTGTGTGAGGATGATACGCAGGGTCAATGATGAGGAAGGTATCAAGGTAAGAATCTACTGCACCTTTGTCTCTTCACAATTTTAGTTGTTTTGAGATATGGCTTACATTCTTCATAAATATTATTCTATTTATTTATCATGACCCTTTTTGGATAGATCTCAATGTATTGCAGTATATCCATCACAAAACCAGTGAAAGATTTGTACAAAGTAATGACACATGAACTTGTGCTGTTTATAGAAATTAGTGAACGAGACATTCCAGAAGTTGTGGTTTACTCCAACTCCAGCTCATGATAAAGAGACCATGACCAGAAAGATCCTCAACATCACAGATGTGGTAAGTTCAACTGATTTAGCTTGTTTGTTGTATCCAGTAATAAAAGCAATAATTCTCTTGAACCTTCACCCTGTATCATTTCTGTCTAATGGTGAAGTTTGGCCAAAGTACTTTTAATTCTCATGTCTGATTTCTTCTTCAGGTTGCAGCGTGTCGAGACACCGGCTATGACTGGTTTGAGCAGCTTCTCCAGAATGTAAGTAGTTGATTTTTTTCCCCAGAGCTTCACCTGATGGGAAATATATCAATGTCGAAACCCTTTTCAAAAAAAAAAACATTGTCCCTCTCGCTTTAGCTTCTCAAGTCTGAAGAGGATGCATCATATAAGCCAGCCAAAAAAGCGTGTGTTCAGCTCGTTGACAATCTGGTAGAACACATCCTCAAATATGAGGAGTCTCTTGCAGGTATGCAAGCTATCATTTGACACCAACTTAAATTGTACCATTATGCAACAGTTGATTTTATTTTTAATCACTGTCTATACTTTTCCCTCCACTACAGAGAACAAAGGTGTAAACTCAACACGGCTAGTGGCGTGTATCACCACCTTGTACTTGTTCAGCAAGATCAGGGCCCAGCTCATGGTCAAACATGCCATGACCATGCAACCCTACCTGACCACAAAGTGTAACGTAAGTTGTGTATACTGAATCTATTTTTTATTGCATAATAACAAAATAATAATAATAAATGATATTAAAAAATACATATATCTTATTGATCCTTCACATTAGCCTGGGGAAATCAACATTAAGAACTCTAAGAACTGCCTATTCCACAGATTGAACTGTGCATCGGAAACTATTTTGCAAGGGTTTTTCTGATTGGTGGATTTAAGGACCACCGGTTGAGTTATTATTGGAGCCTGATCTATCAGAACTTCCCCAGTAATTACTGTTGTGTTGTTTCTCCTGCAGACTGCCAATGACTTCATGGTCATCTGTAATGTGGCAAAGATCTTGGAGCTTGTGGTTCCTCTGATGGAGCACCCCAGTGAAACGTTCCTTGCCACCATCGAAGAAGACCTCATGAAGCTCATCATCAAATACGGCATGACGGTGCGTGGCTGTGGCTTTTTAGAAATGTTGGGTGTGGAGCCATGTTTGCTGTGTGAAATGTTAACTGTCATCAGTGTTATAGAGATGACATGTAATCTTCTTTTCTTTTCTTTAGGTGGTCCAGCATTGTGTGAGCTGTCTTGGAGCTGTTGTCAACAAAGTCACGCACAACTATAAGTTTGTCTGGGCTTGCTTCAACAGATTCTATGGTGAGATATACAGTTAGCAGCTTTGATTTTGTATGTGCAGTTTTTGCAAGGATAACAGTGTGCAGCAGTGCAGCCTTAAGCCTTAGAGTGACACCTGTACCACAATCCAAGACAAGGAAATTGCTTGTGTTTAACGTTTCTAAACAAGGTATCAAATTAGAAAAGAGTAGACTATAGTTTGACCAAACCAGCGCAAGAATAAAAATAGGACACACTAATAATATTGGTCTTTTTATGAATAACTTTTTAATCCTTTATCGTTTTTATTTCAGGTGCACTTAACAAGTTGAAGGTTCAGCATAGTGAGGATCCCAACAGCACGACGTTGGTAGCAAACAAGCCTTTCCTGCTGCGATCGCTCTTCACTGTGGGTGCCCTGGCCCGGCACTTTGATTTTGATCTGGAGGAGTTCAAGGGCACCAACAAGGTAGGATTGCAGTCAGTGTTTCATATTATTTGGCAGGCACGACAACATTGCAATGACTAATATTATAATCACCGTCTGAGTTGCTGTCTGTGTGTGTATCGTCATGGCAAAATGTAGTCGTGGTGGCGCGTAATGTTGCAGGAATTACCACAGAAGCTGTTTTGAGTACTTTGGCAGGTGTTTAAATGTCTGTCTGTGGACAGATTGCGTCACAACCAAGATTGTTTATTGTTTATTATAAGGATCCCCATTAGCTGATGCCTAGGTGACAAGCTAGTCTTTCTGGGGTCCAAGATGCAGTCACAAAACTTTACTGATGTATAGTCGAGTGCAACATAAAAGCCAAGTTTGAAGATGAGTGTGGTCTGAGCAAGGTGGCTGGGATAGGTAAGAGGCCATTGCCCTTGCCCCACTTTTTGCCTCTGGTCGACATTATCTTTAAGTCGCAGATTGCAGTATTGCGGTTAGAGGGATTCCATGGCAACATGGTCTCTTATGTACATTGAAAAGAAAACTGTGCGGAGCCATACATTGCAGCTGTGAGTCCAGTTGTTAGTTTTGGGCATGAAAAGAAAACAACCTCTGCTCAAAAAATGTTGAAAGTAAAGTTACAGAAATTTGTGTAGATATGAAACTAAAATCATTGCTTTACCACCTTTATTGCACCTATCACAAATGATTAAATGCACGCTAATTCATTACTATGTGTCTGTGTATTTTGTGCGCAGGTTGTTATCAAGGAGAAAGTTCTTGAGCTGCTGATATACTTCACCAAACATGAGGACGAGGAGGTCAAGACCAAAGCCATCATCGGCTTAGGCAAGAATACCATTTTTAATTATTATTAGGTTTCACTAATATAAAGGTCACCATATTTATTTTATGCAGAAATTAGTGTTTAGGAAGACTGACAGCACGAGATTCATGTTTCTGAGTCACTGACAATAAGCAGATTTTCTAACAGGTGGAAATGATGGAGATGCATTGTTTACTTGTTCTTACATGTCTTTGCTTTTTTTTTTTATTCTCTCCCCTCAGGCTTCCTTGTGATCATGCATCCCAGCCAGATGTTTATGCCTGAGGTGAAGTCCTTGTACAACGGCATCCTGGCTGACAGTGCCTCCTCCATCAACCTCAAAATCCAGATCCTCAAAAACCTCCAGACATACCTTCAGGAGGAGGACACGCGGATGCAGGAAGCAGACAGAGAATGTAAGTGAAGCTGTGGTTGTTGCTGTAGTTAAACAGCTTTTCAATTCGCTGATGTCACACAGATTTTATTGGAGGCACCATCAACAATGTGCAGTGATTAATAAGTTGTTAATTGTGGCATGTTGCCTGTAAAATAGTGTGCAATACATCATATTTTGTGTCTTTGCAGGGAAGAAACTGTCCAAACAGGAGGATCTGAAGGAGATGGGAGACATCTCTTCAGGGATGAGCAGCTCCATCATGCAGCTTTATCTAAAACAGGTGTTGGAGGCATTCTTCCACACCCAGTCCAGTGTACGGCACTTTGCTCTCAACGTCATAGCTCTCACACTCAACCAGGGTCTCATCCATCCTGTACAGGTAAGATGTGAGAGCCTGAACCTCTCAAACCAACCCACTTCTAGTGAAGGATGAATAATAAAGTCCCATTTTAATAATACATCCATGTCATAGAATTAAGCTCTTAGATTTAGGAAACATTTCAATATGATATCAAACTATTGATTTTTCTGCTTAGTCATCATATCCACATAGTTTTGATCCATTTCATTTGTGAAAACATCTGAAAGCTTGAAAATAACTATTCTAAATAAGAACCAAGATGTAATACTTCATGTGCTGTAATATAATCATACCCTCTTAAACCTCGATTTAAACTGTTTGATAAACCAATATTAAGATATGCATGTAAACGTCTCATCTCTTTTGTCCCCTCCTTGCAGTGTGTACCTTACCTCATTGCGATGGGAACAGACCCAGAGCCCAGCATGAGGAACAAAGCTGACCAGCAGCTGGTGGAGATTGACAAGAAGTACACAGGATTCATCCATGTGAGACGTAGTTCATTGTAGAACTTTGAAATACTGGCTTGTCTTCCTAAATCAATGACTTAAAGGTCCAGTGTGTAGTGTTTAGGGGGATCTGTTGGCAGAAATGGTATATAATATTCATAACTACATTTTGTATCAGTGTATATTCACCTGTAACTAAGAATAAATGCATTTTCGTTAGCTTAGCATAAGCCCTTCATAACCAGATAGGGAGTGGGTCCTCTTCCACAGAGCCCACCATGTTACACTGCCATGTTTCTACAGTAGGCCATAAAGGTTTTTGTGGGGTTTTTTTTGTGTTTTTTTACATTACCTGAAGGCAATCATGGGTTCTACAAAACGTTTTAACAAGGTGGGGATGAGGAGGGGTATTCAGTGGGATGAACTCTGCAACCTCACTGCTAGATGCCACTTAATCCTTCACACTGGTCCTTTAATCTAATTAAGCCATTTGTACCTGGACAAGGTATTAGCCCTTCAGTGCTCCCATAATAACCTTCAGTACTGTATGATCGACAGACCATCACTCAGAGATTTAGCAACATCTTGGCACTTGTAGTAGAACGTGTTCTTTGTATTTATGTGATTTTAAAATATATGAAAGTAATTGAGATCCAAGAGTTTATACATGCCAGTATCATATAATGAAGGCAAAGTAGCTGCAGATCACTTCAGTTATAATCCAGAGCAGTGTGACTGCTTGAAGTGGTTAGTGGTAGAATTACATTAATGGCCTGAAGACCAACACCGGAGGGTTAAATACATTACCGCTAGAATCTATGTACAGTTGTTTTTTGTCTCCAGTGTTGCTTGAGAAGTACCGTAACACACATTTTTGTCTCATTATTGCTGTTTGGCGCATTCTCATTGCAGCAGCTGTCTCAACAGTTGTCTGAAAATCCAACTTTGTCACACTTTTCTGACAACATATTCTCTCACAGATGAAGGCAGTTGCTGGGATGAAGATGTCTTATAACTTGCAGCAGGCCATCGAGTCGTCTCGTAAGACTATCATAAGAGGTTTCAGACAGGACGAGACGCACTCGGCGCTCTGCTCACACCTCTTCACTATGATCCGGGGGAACCGGCAGCACCGGAGGGCTTTTCTCATCTCGCTGCTGAACCTCTTTGATGATAGTGCTGTGAGTAAACCTGCGCTCATCCTAACACATCTTGGCAATGCTCAGTGTGAAGTAGTATTTCCTCATTAACAACATGCCAAGTGAGAATCTACACTAAGTGTTTTTTTTTGTTTTTTTTTTACACTTTTGCCAGCAGGCTGTCTTGGCAAGAAGTGTAATAAAATGTGTTAAATACAGCTCTTAAGGGTACAGACAGCACTGCTGATTTTAAATAGCAATACCTGTTATAAAGAGACCTGTTATGACAAATGCTATGTAATTTAGAGATGTTACATTATTTTACTGTTGTGTCAATTTAATAAGGTTTGTTTATTTTTAGTCATGTGTGAAAAGTAAAAATTCTAATAAATGAACCCTGCAATGTGACTTTGTACCGGGCACTCAACTCTCGATCCTGCTGTTCCCCTCTTATCTCACTTTCTGCAGAAGACGGAAGTAAACATGCTGCTATTTGTAGCAGACAACCTTGCCTGTTTCCCGTACCAGAGCCAGGAGGAGCCTCTCTTCATTATGCACCACATAGACATCACCCTGTCTGTTTCTGGCAGCAACTTGTTGCAAACCTTCAAGGAGGTAGGACTGCATTTTCAATCATTCCTTCATTCATTCCTTCATTTGTTCATAATCCGTTCATTCATTCAAATCTTTATTCAAGACTCGGGAAATCATTGAGGAAGACCCTCATTTTTCAATGATGTGGAGCGTGAACAAGACATTTAAAACATTCAACAAGTAATCAAATAACAGTTTAAAAGAGACAGAATCAACAATATCTGAAATAAGGCGTTTGAACAGCCATAATAATGGAAGAGTTTCTAAGTTTAAGATCCTTTGCAGATTATTCCATGTATAAGGTGCACTGTAAGAGAATTAATTTTTTCTTAGTTCAGTTCTGATTTGGGGAATGTAAAGTTAAGCTAGATGGCAGAGGTGAGTGCTGTAAGGATCACCGGTTACAAACCTTATAACTGAGTACTAGACAGCACCAAGTGACTTTAAAGTTGAGGAATCAGCTTTGCCATAAATTACATTCTCATAATCTAAAACGTATTAAAAAAAACAGATTCAACTATTGTTTTTCTGTATAAAAAGGGGAAACTATTTTTATACCTATATAAAAAGCCAATTACAGTTCTTAATGTGTGATATAGCTTGCTTGAAAAAAAACCTGTGATGCATGTTTTATTTAAAGTTATAAATATTTATATGGAAATTTGTGTTTTTTTCATCCAGCTGCTGCTAAAAGAGCCGAGGCGCAAAGAGAAGAAGGTAAAAGAGTGGAAGAACACATCAGATGGGGAGGATGAAGAAGAAAAGATGAACTGCGATTCTCCCAGGAGTGACGATGTAGAAAACAGTGACAATGACGATGTGGTACGGCGGCCTAAAAAGGCCAGAAAACCTGTCTCAGACTCAGAGAGCTCAGAGTCAGATTCTGATCTCGAAGATCTGGATTTGGAGGATGTGGAAAAAGTAATGAGGCTCCTCCCAGATAATCCCACAGGTCTCCTGGACTTTGCTAATGCTGTTCAGGGCATCCTGTTGCTGCTGGTGCTCAAACAACATCTGAAGAACCAGTATGGATTCTCTGACGGGTAAGATCTACATAATCTTCTAAACAGTCTTCATGAAAGTGACTGTGTGTACGTTTTTAAGTGTGGATTAGTTTGACCAGTTCAGATCTTAAGCCACACATGATCCTCAGTAACTCAACATTTTTGTCATCCAACAGTAAAATCCAGAAGTACTCTCCGAATGAGTCAGCCAAGGTGTACGATAAGGCAGTGAACAGAAAAAGCAACATTCACTTCAACCCGCGGCAAACCATCGACTTTATCTCCAACAACATGGCGCGCGCCTCACTGACAAACGATGTCAAGAGGCGGATTGTCCGACAGTACCTTGATGTAAGTGATGAAGCTCTATCAGACTTTCATTGCCAGTGTTTTAAGTACTCCACCAATTGCTAGTTAATTTGTTTTGGGGTCTTCTCATCAGTTACTTACATCAGCACTTTATTACAAAGTTATTTCTAATTAACAGAGTTATTTCTTATCATCTAGTAAAATGTGATAAAAGTTCGGATAGCAATCAATGAAGGACAGTATTTATATTAAAGCTGGAATTTTTGTCGCCCCCTTCTGGCAGTGAAAGTTATTACACAAACACTGTTGACGTGCATAATTTACACTTACAGGTGAGCTTGCTGCAGCTTCCTCGCCTGCCAGGAGCACTCTTTTGATTTTTATTTCTCCTCTGAACGCTGAGTTTATATTTTATCTTAAGCATCTACTTGAAAAACTTTTTCCCGCCATACTTCTAACTGCTATTGGTTGTCATGATCTCCTCCCCCTCCCCTTTTTACATTTTATTAACAAACAGCATGGTAAGCATGTAACAAAATACGTGAAAAGATAATGCTAGGCGCTCTCGGCACCGAGAGACATCTTGCATCAGTTTAAGGTTTTAACTGCTGTCCTGTTTATAGAATAAAGGACTGATGTAATGTATTATTTGATTTTGTTGTCAAAAACAAACAGTTTTTATTATTGGAAAATTTAGATTTATGAATTTAAGATTTTGCAAGTAATAAAATCAAATTATGATATAGTATTGATTTATTTTGCTAGAAAAGTAAGAAAAAAACAAAACAATACATTTTCATTAGATATGGCAAATTTTGAGTCCGTATATTGGGAAATAACTGCACAGACAGGAGTGGGGACAAGACCAGAGTTAATGTCATAAATATTCTGGAACCAGTTAAAAAATGAGCAGTCCTCATCATTGTTTTTGAAAAGTTTTTGAAGAAATTCCTAGGAGGGATCTCTTCCTTCTCTCCTGTCCCCTTTATGACAGGTGTATGTGGCTTCTGGTGCACCAGCTCAGCAAAGTCGCCACAGATGCTACAATTCCAGTATACTGCAAAACACAGTGCTCTCCCGGCCACAGGCTTGATCAGCATTATGTAAACTCCTTACGAGGGACGTCGTATGCTATAAAGCTTTCTGAGGCAAACTGTGTTTTGTTATATTGGACTTTATAAGTAAAATTAACTTGATTTGACTTTGGCGAGGGCTTAAATGCAAACAATATTTGTTTATCTGTAAAAGTGCCGCACTCCAGGTTTAAAAGATGTTTGTCGAGGCACACATACGCTGAAAAGCTTTGTATTTTATTATAATTCCATTGTAATTCCACTACAGAGAGTCTTGATGATCTGTAAAATTAGGTGGGGAAATAGAGTATATATATATATCGACATCGGTATTGGTCATCAGTCAAATGAGTAGTTATATATCAGCATATCCAATAGGCAAGAAATCCAACACTGTGCATCCCTACTCAATACCCGTTAGTTTGTATTGTTAACCCCTACTCTCCTCTGTAGTGTTTGGTTCTTGGAGGTCGATGTGTAACTGCTGTGGCGTGTGAAACTTGTGTCCTAAAGTCTTTTCTCTCCACACAGTTCAAGGTTCTAATGGAACATCTGGACCCAGACGAGGAGGATGAGGAGGGAGAAGCGTCTGCCAGCGCTAACATCAGAAACAAAGCCATAAACGCCCTACTGGGAGGCTCCGGCCCCTTGTCAGGACCCAGTCCGCGCAATCAGGCGGGACCAGAGACCGATGACGACTACAGTGATGGCGACGAAAGGACCTCAGGGGTGAGAGAAATAAGCACGCACACTTATCTGTGAAATACAGTTTAAAATGTGCGGTAAAAAAGTGCAACCTTTCTTCTTTTGTTCTCTTTGCAGTCTTCTCGAAGGTCAAGGCGAGCAGGTGACTCCTCGGACCCCGGCCGAATGAGTGAGATCGTGGAGGCCATGGATGTGATTGCCCTTTGCTGCCCCAAATACAAGGACCGGCCGCAGATAGCTCGAGTCATCCAGAAGACCTCCAATGGATATAGCATCCACTGGATGGCTGGCTCCTACTCGGGGCCCTGGGCAGAGGCCAAGAAACGCGATGGCCGCAAACAGGTGCCTTGGGTGGACACTATTAAGGAGTCGGACATCATTTACAAGAAGATTGCCTTGACCAGCAACCACAAACTGAGCAACAAAGTAGTACAGACTTTACGCTCACTGTATGCAGCGCGGGAAGGAGGGGCTAGCTAATGGCTCCCGTGTGGTGTTTTTTTTTTTTTCTTTAATTTTTTTTTTTTTTTTTTTTTGGTCCCCCTTCTCCATTTCTACTTTATCAAATCCTCCTCTTCCCTGCTCCTCCTCCTCCTCCTCAACCTGCCACCTCCAACGACACAGCCAAACTTCACTGGATTCCTACCCTCCGCCTCTCCTTCCTCATTTTTGTAAGAAAACACGAGGGCAAGAATATTTGACACTACATACTTTTACATGAGTTATTCTTGCAAAAATGAAAAATGACACAAAACATAAGACTTATTATATTAGAGGGACTTCTCACGTTTTGTTTGTGTACAAGTGCAGAGGATAGAATCCAGAAGGCATTAAAGGAATAATTCACCCAAATTATCCCTTAAAAAGGCTATCAGAAGAGAGACCTGGAGGGAAATGTTTTGTCAACATTGTTGTGGGAGCTCCTTCGCTGTTGTGCAGCAGATTCTAGTCGCTCATTTCTACTCCCACTGTATCATAGTTTAACACGACAAAAAACTAAAATGTTTATATCTCTGAAGACAAAAAAAGCTGTAAAAAAAAGAATAAAACCTTAAGTGAATGTTGGAAATTAGTCTTTTTGATGTTCTTATTAAAGTGTTTTTGGAGTTTATTATACTACTAGCACCCTGATGGTTTTTCCTTTTAGCTTTTAGATATTTGAAGGAAAAAGAAGAAAAAAGACAAAAAAAATAAGAATTTTTATTTTTGTTCACTTTTATTTGTCCATGCTGTACAATGGCAGAGTCCTCTGAACATAATTTATTCTATTTCGAACTACGCATGCAGTATATGTGGCCTATTGCAGGAGGATATTTTGTAAATGTAGATTTTGTTGTATTAGGTCACCCTAGTAATAAGAGGAAAGGGGATTCATACCCTTTTGGTGGAACAAATACTGCAATAAATTTTCTACTTCTCTTTGTCACTTGTCTGCTCAAAGTGTTAATCTGATCTTTTTCATTTTATAAATGAATAGTTTATGAGCTGGATACTGCTAAAAACACAGGCCTGAAAGGACTAAGAGGGCTGATCATTTACATTTGAAGGAGACATTGTACAAACTTATGCCAGACAACCCTTCTACTGGTATTTTCCTACATAGATTTCAAAACAAACTAAACAAAATATTGGCACAATTTGTGGATTTTAATTTTTTCTAGTGTTTTAATATACAATCATGTAATTATGTTTTTTTTTCTTTCTTTATTACAAGTGGTGCCCTTCAGAGAATTAGGCTACACTACAATGAAAGACCTAACATCAGTAAATGCCTATGTTACTATGTGGTTTTATTGGATATTTTTATACGAGGTGCATTTAGTAAATAAAACAGTGTGATCAACTGTGACAAATCTGTCATACACTGTCAAGATTATTCGTCACAGATAATACAACAAAAAGACTAAATTTGCTTGAGGATTTACAGATCATTATAATATATAATATTCTGCTGCCGTGCAGCAAAATGTAATTAACCTAGTTTTCTCTCATAGCTCTTAAGATCAAAGTTATATATATATATATATATATATATATATATTTTAAAAAAAGGAAAAAAAAGAATTATTTAACATACTAGACCAGGCATGCCCAAAGTCTGGTCGGGGGGCTTATTTTGGCCTGCAGACTGATTTTTAACAGCCCACAGATTGCAGATAGTGTACATTATATGGCCCCCAATACAATATTAATTGATGATAACTTAGCATTTGTTGCTTTTTTTTTTTTACCTCACAATGGCACGACTCTCATACAGTCTGTTGACATGTACCAAATAGTAACTACGTAGGCAGAACTAATATGTTTTTATAAACAGCAAACGCTAAGTTAACTAACAGCTGCCATGGCCACAGCAAAGACATGTAATGTCGACAGTGAGGACCGCCACTTTCTGGAGCAGAGGAAAGCAGAATACTTTTTCACTGAAAGATTAAGCGGTTGTGTTTGTCTCATTTGTATGACTTTTTTTAATAACTTGTATCATGTGAGAAGTAGATGGCCCCCAGATATTTTCACATTATTTATTCTGGCTCACATTAAAAAAGTTTGGACAACACTTTGCAAGAAACAGAAAAACAGGAGCAAAATCTTTACTTTTCTAATACAGGGTACCTGCAGCTTAAGGAAAGGTAGATTTACAAGACTTTTTAATGCCACTTGGAATTAAGTATAAAAACGATTTTTTTAATAACCAAAATTGAAGAGGGACATTTTATTTTGCCCTAATGATTATCGTAGTACGAAACATAACTTTTCTTTTTTTTCCAGTGATAAAGTTAGACTGTCTTCATCAAGTGTTGAAAAAACAATCCTTTTAAGAGGGGAACACATGGAAAACAATAAACATATTATATAGTCAGGAAAGTATTTATTTGATTTACCAACAAAAGTGGGGAATATCTGGTATTTATGGACGTTTTTCTCGAAGATTTTGTGTTTCTCAGTCTGCACACGAGACTCCAAAACTTGGATTCCCATCATGACGAGTTTCAGTGTGATACAAATTAAGGCTTTCTTCTTTTTTTAGATTAATGAATTCAATGTCTTTTTAGACTTTTTAAGGATCTGCGGTAACTACTGTAATAATAATGTGGGCGTGTGACTGTGCTCAAGCCATACTGTTAGTAGAGCGCATTACGAAGCAGTCTTGGACCAAGCGGCTCTCCGTACTGTAGTGACGTCACCGCCATCCTCTATTTTGTATTGTTTTGGCGGGGTTTGGGACTTCGTCCGCTCGGATACTCCGTTCATTTAGTAAACATTAGCTTTTCCACCTACGAAATATGGAGCGGTACGTCTTAAATTTGCTCGAAAACCACACCAGTCATCTTGTATCACAGAAATTAACCGGCAAACAGCAGTTTGACAGAGTGTGACGGTTTTAAGGCGTACCAGAGACACTGCTAGCGACCGTTACTGCGGCTAATCACTGCTAGCTGCCGTTAATTTAAACAAAGTTACCGACCGTATCAATAAATACGCCAACTGCACTACCGAACAGCGATTATAAGTATATGTTTATAATATAATTAAGCTGCAGGGGATTTATTTTCCGTGTTGAGTTGTGTCTTTTAACCTACGTAGCTTTAACTGAGCCAGCTAGTTAGCTAGCTAAGCTGACGTTAAACAGATGACATACATTCAGATACTGACAAGCTTTACGTTAGCTAGATGTGGCTTTGTCTATATTTATTTAAAAATGTAACTAATATTATCTCACATATGCAGTTTGTGTGTTTTATGGGAGTTTGTGAAGTAGTGCAATAACTTTAAAAAACGGCAGCTGTTTATTTTTTGTAATAATTTGTGTCCAGCGGAAGGATGAGCCGAGCAGCAAGCAGCAGACTGTCGGAGCTGCCGATGCGGGTGCAGGACAGCAACAGGATGAGCATGGTGTACACAACGCCCAAGAGGTTGGTTGGAAGTAACGTCTTTTAAAAGTTATGTGAGAAATGCATAGTTTCAAAGTCAGCAAAGATGCTGCTGTTGCTATACTATGAATTGTGTCCACACATATACTGAGCAAATGTGGTAAATATAACCTGATGTTAGCGACCCCCACATAACTATACACTTTACATTCTAGTAAGAGTTTATCAAAACTATTAAATTGATAGAATAGGTACCATTAAACAACTTTATTCAATTCAATTCAAAACTTTATTTATGACTTAGCTCATAGAGAGGTACATATACAATAAAACAAGATGATATCAATAAAATAAAATGAAAAAAAGAACAGAAAAAAATATGCATTGGCAATATGTGACATATCTTTATATTATACATATATACATACATGAATGCAATAATCTGTTAATGTCTGTATGAAGCCTGGGTAGTTTAGTTTGGACTAATGTTACATTCAGGCAGGATAAGATGTTGGGTATAGTTTCATGCTACTTCTTATATGGGTAATAACAAACTGGGACACAAACGCTGGAGCATTATCTAATTAGAGCAGGCATACTCAACTTCCTTTACCCAGGGGGGCGCTTTTGCAAATTAAAGGGGACTGGAGGCCAGTCAAATGTTGGGGTTCAGTCATCTTTGCTCAGAGGCAAATACAGTCATACCAGCCCCATATATGAAGTCATTTCTAAGATTTGAGGATTTGGACCTCTGTCAGGGAACCTCCCTCAGCCCTTTTTATTAATGACAAAAAGCACAAGTATGATATTTTCTATGCACTCAGGCACCTTATTACATTCAAAGGACAACAAAATATCCCAATGTGAATTAATTTATTTTATATGTGAATTGGAAAATGGATAGAGGGCCTCCTGGCACCCTATCATGGGCCAGATTTCTCCCAGGGACCGCAGGTTTAGGGACTTTAGGGACTTTAGGGGCTTAGGGACAGAAAGCCGAGGAACATATTTGAAGCAGCTTGTTCAAATGTGAGTCAGCAAAGGGGAACACGTGCATTTTCTCACAATTTTGTTTCTTTACAGTAAACAGCCTTCCTTTGGAAAGCTCAACATACCTAAACCACAGTCTGTGAACTCTGAAAGACGGACCAGCTTCTTTAGTTCCCGGTATGTGAGTAATATCAGAAATTTACACAGTTGCATTAGAGAATACTTCATAAATCAGTAAAAAATATAAACAACTGAGAATATACATTACGTGTGTGTGTGTGTGTGTGTGTGTGTGTGTGTGTGTGTGTGTGTGTGTGTGTGTGTGTATATATATATGGTTTTACACTTCCTGCAATGGAAACACAACTATCATCTATCATCAGTGTTTTTCTTTCTCATTATTGAGATGCAAATTAAATGAAACTTGTTTTCACCTGTGAAATGTATGTTAACATTTTGTCTGCAGGACCAGTGGAGCTGGTATGCCTCGCAACAGCACCATGTCAGGGTTTGGAGGAACTGAGAAGATCAAAGACAGCAGACCTCTGCATGATAAATCCTTCGTTCAGCAGTGTATCAGACAGCTGCATGAGGTAAAGAACTCTATTTTTCAGTCTATATAATGTATACACACACAAATAGGTTTGTTTAACATTGCCTTACTCTTAATACACTACATTCAGTGTGTAGGATATGAAAATGAAAAACTTTGGTGCCCCTTAGTGGTTGTATGCAAAAATTCACTATAGAGGACATCAACAGTCACCTCATGTCATTTCACTGAACTGCTAAGAGTTACCACAACACGCCTGACAGACAAATTCTGTGATTCTGAGTGTGGAATCTAATTTTAGCTTAACCTTTTTTTTGTACCTACAAAAAAAGTACAGGTGTTGGTCAATATGAGTGGAAATCCTGTAAAACTGTAGTTCTAACTGGATGTTTTCTTTTGTTTTTCCTTTCTAGTTCTTGACAGACCAGGGTTACCCTGGCACCTTATCAGCCAAAACACTCCAGTCCCCCTCCACAAAGGAGTTTGTGAAGGTCTTTGAATTCATCTACCGTCAGCTAGACCCAACCTTTGAGATGCCAAATGTAAAAGTTGAAGAGGAGGTTCCAGCTATGCTAAAAGCGCTGAGGTAAGATGCTGTCTTTCTGCATTAATAGGTATTGTATGTTTTAGTATTTCTTTGGTTTATATAGTACCCCTACAGTCTTGAGTGAAAATTTTGATCATATGAAGAACTTGGTGGCCTTGTTATTTCTATTCCTGCCACTGAAATGGCTAGATTTTTTTTTTTTTAAAAAGGAATAATGGAGAGAAATATCTGTTAAAAATAAAAAAGCTACAGCACTTAACAAAAATCATTCTACAAAAATATGTACATGCAAATCCCTTACCATTTGTTGTGAGCCTTGAATTGTCTCTTCCTTTGTAATTTAAGAAACATTACTGACCGTCTGTCTTTACTCCTTTTCCTGTCTCTGGTTTAAGGTATCCGTTTGTTCTCTCCAAGTCTTCAATGTATTCTGTAGGAGCTCCCCACACCTGGCCTCAGGCCCTTGGTGCTCTCATGTGGCTAATTGATCAAGTCAAGGTGAGAAATAAAACACTTCTTAGTAGCAATTACAGCGCACTAAAACTTAATACTTAATCTAAAACCAGTTTCATCTGCACAGCATGCAGAGTAAACTAAACTTATATAATGTTGTTCAGTGAAACCTGTTAGAACCAGTGTTATTCTTATTCTGTGTTTCAGATCAACTGGAGTTTGAGTAAGCAGAACCTGCTTCTCAGTGACTTCTGTGAAGACAGTGACGATATCGAGGAAGGAGCCGAGTATAACAAGGTACTGTCCTCTTTAAGCTGCACCAAAAGGCACAAACTCTCTACTACTACAAAGACACGAGGATGTACTCTATATCTGTTACTAGATTCAAACACAAGACCTCATTGTTAAATTGTTGATAACAGTTTGAGCTTTCTCTCAGATGTAGTATCTTATAAAGCATTTCAGATGTTATTTCTCTGTATTTTTAAGCACAGTCAACATCCTCAACAGAACTGTATTCTATAGAGTTGCTTTTATTTTGTCTGTCTAAATCCAAAACATTTGTGAGTTTCATTATTGTTTTATCTTCTGTTTTACTGTGCAGCTCCTTCTGGACTACACAGCTGAGGCATACTCTAAGTTCATGCAGGGTGAAGACACATTTGAGGATGTGGATGAATCATACCTCAATAAACTAAGTAAGCACACGGTCCATCTGTTACATGAGTTGAAGAATGAAGAATGTTTGTCCTTACATTCAGTTTTCAGTCCCATTAAAAATGTTATCAGAAAATCAACAAGGAGTGTGTGTGTCTTCATAGAGAAACTTTACAATGTTGACGAAGCCCTGCTGGCCACGATGGAGGAGAAGCACAGAATACTCAGCGATGAGGTGGAACGACTGGAGAAGGAGAGCCAAACGGTCAGAAAACCCTTATGACAAATCCCAATGTGCACAGATTAGATTAGAATTTTAATATTATGATATAATCATGATATTTCTATAAACATTTCATATATATAGTTAGGGCAGTTGTACTGGTTTATACTAAGCAGAAAGATGGCAAACTTGAGCATTGTTAACAAAGAACAGACAAAAGGAAAGGAAATTTTTAAAGCTGTGGCCAAAATAATCAGTTTCCAGTCAGGTCCATCGGTAATATGAAACAAATTTAGTGTGAGCAATAAAAAAATCAGACATATAATTTTCTCCTTCACCTTGACAGGACCGTCTGATGACCAAGAGGATGGAAAGGGTGAAGCTGCAGGCAGACCTCAAGAAGCTCCAGAGCTATCGAAGCAGTCTGGAGTCGTTTAAAGCCAACCTGGAGCACAAAGCTTCAGAGCTGAGTGATGAGCTGGAGTCCACTGGTAAATATAACCATGTCAGTTAACCAGTTCTCTGATAGGATGCACGGGATCCTGTGGACATCTCATGATCCCAAGAATCACAAGATGTCTGTGCTAATTATTTTTATGCATTAAGTTGGAATTTAAACTTTCCAAGTTCTTTATAGATAATATAAGGATTCCACTTATGGGTAAATTGGACTTATGTCCTGGCTGAGATTCTTTCTCAGTTTGAGATGTTGTTAAAAAACATAACATTCCTGCTTTTAAATAATTAGCCCCCGGAGATCATTTACAGTGTTTTTAAAACTGCTAACAGTGTAGAATGCAAATATTTAGCCTTTAGCAAACATTTCAGTTCTTTTGACTGACTACTGAGCAACACACTTTTGTTGCAACTATACAGAATTCAGGTTTAACTTAGCACATAGTTATTTGGGTGTTTCAATAATCTGTTGTATGGTTGTAAGTGGGCGTTTTGGGTTTTTTTACAATGACATCAGAGTTGAGGATTGGATCCAATTTTATAAAAATTTTAATATTCGGGGCGGCCTCTAGCTCACCAGGTAGAGTGGGCGTCCCACATGCCTGAGGCTTCTGATGCTGCCTGGATTAGAGTCCAGCCTGCGGCCCTTTGCTGCATGTTGTGCCCCCTCCTTTCTCCCACCTTCCCTGTCTCTCTTCAATTGGCCTATGAATAAAGGGAAAATGCCCTGAAAAAATAATCTTACAAAAAAAAAAACAAATGCGTTTTTTCTCTGTGGCTGTGAAGGCAGTCATCTGGAGTCTCTAAAACATGAGCAAAATGAACTGCAACACCTGCTGCGGAACCAGAAGTTTACTCCAGCTGATGTCGAGAGGATCAACAGGGAGAAGAGAGAACTCCAACAGACCATCTCCAGTCTCAGCAAGTCTCTCGAAGATGCTGAACAGCACAAGTGGAATGAGGAGATCGCACTGGCCAAAGTGAATGAGAAGGTGATGTATGTGCATCCAGTATGTATGTTTGGAGGAGCAGGAATAGAACCAGTTTTCATTGAGATGGTGTTTGTGACTCGGTTTCATCTTATTAGTTTGTATTAAACTTTGATATTTAATGTCAGTGTTTTTTGTGTTCAGGTTGTAGTCGGTATAGAAAAGAAGCAGATGTTTTCTGTCAGGTGGCACACGTTTTGACCAGTGATTTAATTTGTGTCCTCGTCCCTCGTGTGCCTGTCTTATTTTGTTCTTTCTCTTAATCCCAGGTGGAGCTGAAGGTAGCAGAGTACCACAAGCTGGCACGTAAACTGAAGCTGATGCCGCTGTCTGCAGAGAACTCCGGTGGTCATGATTTTGAGATCAGGCTGTTTGAATATGGGCCCGGCAGCATGGTTCAGCATAAAACACAGAGACAGGTACTTCCAGCTAATGATCCTGTCTACACAAACATTAGAATCACCATGAGAGCAGACGATATTTTTCATAGATTTAATTTCACTGTAAACAAGGCCAGCTTACTACCTCAATGCTTAGATTATTTACCATTGCATATATCTTTTCTACTATACCTAAATCTAGAATACTATACTTAAATGTAGGTAGATTTTGGTATTTTGTGGACTTGTTCTGATTTATGCTGCGTGTTGTAGATGCTCCTGAGAAAGCTGGTCAGTGACGTGGAGGAGGAGAACACTCGATTAGCCAACATGAAGCTCAGTCTGGAGGAGTCTTGTGAACAGGTATCAAAATCCTGATTTTGCACTATTAACTTTTTCCCGATATGGCACACAATATTACCAAAGTGCATCTTTAAAAAAATCACATTTTTAATTTTTAAATGTGTTTCTTTAAGGTGAACTCTAACCTTCTGGACAAGTCCAATGACCTGAAGCAGCTGAGAGAGGAGATTTGCAAGCTGGACGAGCGGTTGGACGCTGACATGCAGGTAAAGTCTACATAGTTCAGTCTGCTTTATGTTGGCTGAAATGCCATACTGTATTCACTACCAAATAGCTCAAATCGAGCAGGCCTAACAAATTAAGACAGGATGGCATTTGTCATTCGTCATTGCGCCTTCATCACAGAGCTATTTGTCCTCTAAGCTAAAAGACAAGAAAAAGTGAACATTTTAACATGTTGGTGACATAAAGAAAACATACATGTACTAAAGACAGTTTCCTGTGTGTCTGTGTCTGTATAGGAGCTGGCTCAGGAGGAAAAGGAATGGGCCGCAGAGAAGGAGTCAGTGGAGAACCATCGTAAACTTCTTGAGAAGAAGATAAATTATGGTTATGACGAAGCTGTACAACAACTGAAGGCAGCGCAGCAACAGTGAGTGATTCTTAAAACTTCATACAAGTAAGATCCAATCCAACAATTTGACTGGAAAGGAGACGTTTCAAGAGTGCTGATATAGAGTGTAACAGCACTGGGACTTTTAACTATGCCGCATCACCCCACTTTCTAGGATGTTCTGAGCTGTTAATTATGTTAACCTTTAATTAGGCTGCATTAACAAACTTTCACCGCAAAAAGGAACTTATTTCCATTAGTAACATTTGAGTTAAATAATGAATGATGATCAGAAAAAGAAGGAAGAAAAAAGAAGAAGCCTGGATACTTCACTGCAGACCTCCAGGTAAGCTCATGTGACATCAGAAGACGCTGCAACACACCTATTAAGCTGCTGTCAACAAACTTATTTCACTGGTCGCAAAATAAATGGAAACACAGATAAACGCATGTAACATAAAGTGTAGACCCACGCAAAGTAGCAAGTTAGTGTGCCAAAATGTGTGTGTTGCTTGGCAACAGTACACTCCTAGATCAGTTTACAGAGTTATTTGTGCCGACAGAGCGAAATTAATCATTATTAAACAAACAAATGATAATCTGTTGCTGCTTTTTATTGCTAACTAATGCTTGTAGAAACATTGTATAAAAGCAGTATCTGTGACTATCTAATCGCAGTGTCTTCGGCACAAGGCCACATTTGAAACAGTGCAATACTCCCTACTGTGTGATATTACTTAAATCAACATTATATATGGCTTAAGGGTTACTTCATCTGAAGGCTAAGGCAATTACAAAACTAAACATTGCCAAATGTCTCTGGAAATACTGTTTCATCTCGATACATGTTTCATTCATTCTTATTTTTCTAAATGAGCCTCAATGTGTGAACTTTAACATCCTCGAGGTCTCTGTTTTTGTTAGTCTAAAATAACACTGTTGTCTCTAATTTCAGGTACCACCTGGTGCTGCAGGAGACCAATGAGGAGAGACGAACAGTCGCCAACAACCTTGCGTCTGTATTTACCACAGCTACCGACCACTTGGCAGTCACAGAGGTAACGTTCTCAAAACTCTACTTCTGTCCCCCATACTGCAAAGAAGAGTCTGTATCAGGCATACTCCAATTTGTTTTAGCACTCAAACAAACTAATTCATCAGATTAAGTAGATCTGGCTTTTTTCCACCACATGACCATACAAGAACATTGTCAGTATTTCACTGTAGTTTAGATGCGACTTGTTAAAATCCATGCAGAAAATATCTGACTGAATCAAAAACACTAAAAATGATGGCAAAACAGCCCTGTTGTAAAAATAAGAGGAAAATCAGCACTAGAATAACTGCCTTATTTTAAACAAATTAAAGATATTGTTCTTGCTGATTCCCTAAGCTGCCTAGTAGTAGTATTATTCATGTTTTACCTGTAGCTGTGTTTACATTATTGTGTGTGTTGTTGTATAACAGAAGTGCCTGGAGGATTTGCACGGCAGAGTGCAGCGTGTCTGCTCTAAGGCTGTAGAAGAGGATGAAGCTGCTGTACAGAAGCTGAGGGAAACTTTAAGGAGCTTCGTGTTCAAAGCAAACAGTTCGTAAAGTGAGGCAGCAGGTTTTTTTTCCCACTTTCTTTATTGCACACATATTCATATACAGGAGTACAAACAGATACATACACCGCTTTACTAGCTGTTTGTTTTTCTTTTTTTTCCCAATGTTTTTTTGTCAAATAATTGAGCACAAACAACAAGCTGACTTTTGAAAATATTAAAGTAGAATTTAACATTAAACAGGGGTGTATCTATATTAGTTTAAATCTGAATCTCGTTAGGAAGCCTTAAATTGCTCCTCAGCTAGCAAATGTCCAGCTGCTCATGTAGCTATGTTTGTGCGGTCCCTGTGAAGTGGGAGGACAGAGGACCTGAAGTCAGCAGGGTGAGATAAATTCAGCGACTATGGAAGTGTGGGGATTTTCCAGTCGTTTGAGTTTTTAGATTATCATCTAGGAAAAAAAGAAACTTTAACAATTTAATTCTTTCTTTCAAGTTCTGGAAATGTATCATATGACTTGTATCTTAAGAACAACAAAATAGAAAAAAAAACATCCTTGGTCACTGTCAATTTTCTTTTTGATAACTTATTTTTGTTTTGATTACAACAAAAGTGTGTTTTTGCTGTCACAGATAAATTGTAAATACAAAGTGTTTGCATCGCGATGGAGGTTTTGAAGTCTTAATGCCTGTTCTGTTAGTTATCTGGTATTTACAGACTCTGGATCTTTATGTGTCTGTTTTGTGTCATTCTATATCAGTGTTTTTCCATGTCTTAAATAAACGTTCATATGTAAGTTCAAAAAAGAATACTTGAAAGCCATCCAATTTCTGTTTTTATAAAACAGTTAAAAATGCGCCATCAAGTTGCAGATTGAAAAGCTGAACGCTTTTTGTTATACTAACCAAAAAAAAAAAAGAAAACATGTTTAAAGTTTTAGTTACGACCCCTTCCTTGTTTGTGGTTGCTTTGTAAGAAACAGCATCAGTCCCTCCTCACTTTGGCCTTCCTGCACCTTATCGAGTAGCTGTGTTGTACTGACGCCACTGGACGGCAGCAAAACACCTGGAGTTGCTAATCTGTTTACATTTTCCTCTGGGGACTTATTTCCAAACATCTGAATGCTGCAGTTTTGTACAAAGCTACTTGGTTTATTAAAGTAGTCCAACATTAACGAAAGCTTTGTAACAACCCTCTTCAGAGCTCCAAATTCAGCAGTGTTTAGTTTTTGTAGGCTGAATCTCTTGATTGGGAGTTTACAGCAGCCAATACAACCATTTGTTTTTTAGTGATGAGTAAAAGAAAAGCAAGTACTATCTAACTCTGCATCTGGAATCAATAATTCATTTCTGCAGCACTGCCATCCATCAGGCCATGTTTAATCCAACTTTAAACTTAGATGACTACAAATCTGTAAATTTGAGCTTGAATTTAAGTGATATTGACTTAAGTTTTGTCAGAAACTCCATTCTTAAATACTGTTGATCCAGACTGGATAACACATGCAAAGAAAAATGTCTCAGACACTGTGACTGCTCTTATTTAGTAGTATTTGTGTTGTACAAACCCCAGAATCTGTGAAATTATACATTCGACTTCAGTTGCATATTTGTTCAGGCAGGCAATGGTTACCAATGAAATGGCCGACATAAATTCCATTTGTGCCAGTCTCACACATCCTGTTTTTACTGAACACGTTAGAGAAGTTATCAAGTTTCACATAACAGCCAAAACCCATAAAACTGACTAGCTCATTAGTAAATTAGGAAAAATATTTTAAGAGTTTTCTGTACTTCTGGCAGGAACATTTATTGCAAATATTTGTGGCCAGGGCAAAGTTGGCAGTGAGGACGCAAACAGGGATTGGGCCACATCTCTGTACAATGCTTCGTCCATGTCACTGTCAACATCACTGTACCTGTTTCCAATGAACGCTGTGTGCTTGGCCTGCAGTATTAGTACTTTTTTACATCTATATCCAGTCCAGCGATTCAATCCAGATATCCTGTGGCAATCTGTTCACAATTCAAACCACAATTTGGCTTTACTTAAAGTTTTCAAAGAAAATGTTTCCGTTTTGTATCCTATAATATCGGCCCTGATCCAAATTGTTGTGTCTCTCCAATATACTCATTTAAAGGGAGAATCCCCTAAAGTCCCAAAAAACAAATTTCACCTTTCAGTACTTTTGGGGCTCCATAAAACTTTCCAGTTTTCAGTTTATTCTAGTTCCTATTTAAAATGAAAGAGTGTGCATGAATTTCTACATTGCAAGCAGAGATAGTTTTATTGCAACAGCATGTTCAAGTCAGACCTTCAGCAAACTTCTCGCCTGTTCTAAACATCTAAATTTAAAGCCAAGAGTTTCGCTGAATTGCAACTTTAGCTTTTCCTGGCTAGTGATTTTTTGTTTTTGTCACCACCTGCTCATTCACCTGTTGAAAAGCACTGATGGATATATGGCAAGAAATTACTCCCCAAATTAGAAACAAGTTAATTAGAAAAATGGCGTGTTTAAACAATGTGACAGTACAATACAACAGTTTAGAGCTGAAAAAAAAGTCAGTTAACTGATAAGTCAGCTGACAAAATTGTTGATGATAATCAATCCACAACATTTACTTGTCCAAGCTTTCAAAAGTGAGAACTGACTGCTTTTTTCTGTTCAAACTCAGCGTAAACTAAAATTCTTTGTGTTTTTGACTGTTGGTTGGATGTTTTCAAGATCTCACCATGGGTGCTGAGAAACTGTAGCAAACATTTTTTTGACATTCTTTGACCCCTCAATTATTTTCAAAAACAATCAGCATATTAATGATGATGAGCAAACCTGAAATATTTTCTGCAAAATAACTCAACAGAACAGACTTTTGTTATCTGTCAATGGAGTATTTTCTGTGTCATCCTGGGATTTGGGGTGTTGGCCCGACTGCTTATACTCCACCTCGTGTCAAGACAGTAAAGTAGAAGACATTTTTACAATGTTTGAAACGCGACAGTGCTGCGAGCGTGAGAGAAATGTTTTGGCAGATGTGATGAGGAGAGATGAGGTGATTGTGAGAGGCTCCATGGAGAGAGCGAATGAAAGATGTGATGGATAACTTCCACCACTATCAGAGGCAACCACTGTGTGTGTGTGTGTGTGTGTGTGTGTGTGTGTGTGTGTGTGTGTGTGTGTGTGTGTGTGTGTGTGTGTGTGTGTGTGTGTGTGTGTGTGTGTGTGTTGGATGGGGCGTCGGAGAGGAAAGGAGGGGGAGAGCAGGAAGTCAAAGGAAAAGGAGAGAGGCTGGTGCCGCGTGTTAACAGCTACAGAGACTTTAATCAACTAAACAGGACAGTCTTCGTGTGTTTATTAGATCCCATGTGGACAGGTGGCGACCATAAATGCCATTTTACAAGACTTACGAGTGTGTGTACGTGTCTTTGCATGTGTGGGAAAATGAATGTCATGATTTGTGTATCTTTGGACCCCCAGAGGCATGTACATGGCGGCCTGAATGTGTATGCGTGCTACTTTTCGTGCAGGAATTTGTGTGCTTATTTCGGCGTAGACCTGTGTTTGTATTTGTGTTTTTGCCTGCTTGCCTGTTGCTTCTTTTCATGTTGTGTGTTTTAAGTGTGTTGCCCTGTTTTGCCTTTGGCCCTCAACCTGTGTGAACCTATTTTATCATGGATCATTGCATTCAAAGACATGCGCCACAAATTCTTTAAACACTATATGTCCCTGCTCTCACACAGGGGAAGTCAATATGACCCAGCTGAGGGCAAAAGCTCTTCAAGGGTAGTGTGTGTGTACATCTCACGGGGCCTCTAATAGAAGTAGGATGTAAGGAGGAGGGTATGTGATGGTGTGCACATGAGACAGAGATTCAAGATGTAAAAACAAAGCAAAAATTCAAAGGTTATCTTCCTCCCTGCTCTGTGACCTATAGAGGGTGTGTGTTGTACCTTTACCGTGTACCACGAGGCTTTCAGCAGCTAATCTGTCATATCAGAGACAGCCAGACACAGTAGAGTGGCGAGGTGTTAATGTAGAGTTTTATTAGGGGTTAATCTCACCCATCCGCCACCACAATAATCTGTTCTACAGATGTGGGACACGGGGGCAGAGAGAAAGGGGAAGATAAGGAGAAAGCACGAGCTCTGTCTTATAATTTTATGCTCTCTACTATTTTCTGTCTCGCAGCTCCCTGTCAAAACACCATTGTGTAGCTGAAATCTGTCTTCCTTAGACCTACATTATGACTAGCTCTGGCATTTTGATTTCTCTTCCAGCAACTAATTGTCTCCAGATTTAGAAGACAAATCAACTTCTGCTATAACTGTGGCACAAACACGCACAGAAATGACGCAGCTGTTGCAACAAGATTCAGATTTGAAAAAAGTCACTGTCAGACGATTGTTGACATCTCGACTTCAGCGCAGTCATTAATAACAATAACAAAACCATTACAGAAATAATCATGCATCCTATTGTGGCTGTCAAATCCATGGTGTACTGAGTTCAGCATTTGCTTTTTTGCAAATTGCTTGTTTGAGCGGATGTGTAATGCGTTGCTGATGTTGAAGAATATTCTGTGCAGGTTTTCCAGCAGCAGAGTCGTGGTTAAGGTTAGTTTATTCTTTGTGTGCTGGAGAACAGGCAACGTCTGCTTGTCTACATGAATTAAAGATGATTTCCCACAGACAGACATAGAAATGTTGTAGATTAGACAGCTTTCTATGCAAGATATGCAAATCTGTAATGCAAGCTACATCAGATATGCAACTTTACTTTGTCAAAATCTTGATGGCTCGCAGTGTTTGTGGAATGTGAGTGTCTGCATATTGAAGGAAATAGTTTCTCTTTTACATACCAATCATATGATTGTATTGTGAAGTGACTTGCAGCTGGCTGACAGGCAGCCTTTTCACCACAATTGGTTTCTCCACTCTGGTCTTGATGTCAAGTCTAATCCAGTTTTTGAAATCTTTGACTGTGCACCAAGGCAATTACAAAATTTGTTAGAATTTTTGCTTTTCACAGATTATTTTGTGTTGTATGCTGTATATGCTTGTTATCCTCATGTCTTTCTCATAAATTAAAATTAAGAGTAAAAAGTCTAAAAGTTTTAAAGGTTAGCTCACTGTTTTGGCATTGACTGGACATGAAATTTGGAGGGCCAGTGAGACTCAGTGCTTCCCATTTTCTCTAACATGGGCATGCTCTTCTTGTTGGACTATACAGTAGCTGAGCTTCTGACACAATCAGGCCCACTGAGCTGTTATAAAACCAGCTGATTTCAGTCTGCCCACATCCACATGCTACTGAATTCAGGACTTTCTTACCAACAAACCACAAGCGGTGATGCAATAAAGTCTCTCTTTTGAGATCCAAACTGTTCTGACTACACAACTGCTCATTCATCCAGTGCAGGGAAACTCCGCAGATTTTTCATGAAGATCAGCCAGCCCAGTCACCGCAGGGAAATGTGGGCATTTGCACATTTCATACATATATCAATTTTTCTAAAATGACTTGGCTTATGAGCTGATTTTGTGTTTGTCTTTTTAGCCACCAACCTTTTTTTTTTTAGCTGTTTTTCCACTGTGGGTAATGCCATGAAACATGCCACAATTGTTTTTTTAAACAAGACATCATGGTGTTTCCAGCCAGGATTGTGTCACCAAAACCAGTTTTTAAGCTCAAACTTGTTATTTTTGAGCTTAAATTTAACCACAAGCTAACCACAGCATTGGTGAAATGAAACAAAGTTTCAACAAGTACGCTACATAGTGACATACAAAGGTAACATATTTGTGGTTTGGTCTGGTCTTGGTCTGGTGACTTGGTTGCAGTCAGTCAGTTTATCATGTTATTGCTCAGTGCTACTTAGCCCATGAAAACATTGCATGGTTCCTGTGTTTCTCTGGAGGAGCTTTGTCAAATCTGAGAACATGACCCAGATGATGTCAAAGTTGTGTGATCAGGTTTATCACAGTTTGGGCTTAGAGGCTAAGTATTTTTTTATAGACAATCTGGATGTAATGAAAAGATTGATCAATCAGAATGCATTATGGGAACTCTAGGATCCAGTGTTTTTGGAAGTTGACCCCTACTTAAAGTCAGGACATCTTACTCTCTGCGGCTTCAATTTTAATTATTGTTTATTTTAAACTGTCTTATGTGTCTCCCAAATGAATTAAAGGGTAATACTTAATAGCTGGAGAACCCCTTTGAAAAATATAGTATTAAAACAGCTCAGCTTGCTCTGCAGCAATAACAAAAAGTCATTTCAATGAATGACACTGACAAAACAGTGCCAATGTCACATAAAAGCTCCCGAATCAACCGCACAGAGTGGGCAGCCTGTCACTGAAGTCCAGCTGCAGAATAAAGTAACGCAAAGTGTCTACTTCTGTCATCACGCGTATGTGCGCGACAGCGTTTTGCGTGGGCTCTTCCACCACTGCTGCATGTGTGAGGCCGGTGGTTCCTCCTTGTTTTGATTCCTTTGATGACAGTGAGCTGTGTTGACATTATGGCAGCCTCCTGTGTGACTACAGCGCACGTTGACAGTTTCCTGTGTGTTCAGCCTCAGTGTGAAGTGCTGTAATCAGAGTATCTTTTGTTGAATAATAGATTCAGTGAGTGACCGCTTTGCACACAGCGGGTTTTTCCGTTTCAGCTTGCTCATAATTCAGCTAAGGCATGAAACATAACAGATTGTCAAATGTTATTCTTTTGTGTCAGGACAATATATCCACAAAATCCACAGTATAGAAGATCCAACTCAGATTTAGCCAGAAAACAAGACAGGAAGTGTGTTAAGTAATGGTGCCGCAGTCACGTAGAGCTCTATTAAAAAGAAAAAAAAAGGAAGAAAAAAACAGCTGGAAAACTACTTGGACATTACACATCGTGCTCTTGTAGGGGTTAGAGTACATTCTGTGGTTTATCCTGATCATGCTGCTCATTTTAAAAAATAGCGACAAATTACTGCGGAGCCATGTGTCTTCAACTTCTTCAACTTTGTTATCCCTTAATAGAAATTTATTTTGCAGCCCTGTGACACATGAACAAAAGAATACCTCGCACATCTATCAGATGAGACACTCCCGCACACTGTCTAACTCGCATTATCACTTTTATTTGCGACGTTTCGGTACTAGGCCTTCATCAGGAAAACCTTTGCAAGTTAGACAGTGTGTGGGAGTCACATACAATACACACAGGCTTAAACGTAAGATCCATAAAACATAATAAAATGCTAAAACATATCAGTATCTATTCTAAAGCCTTCAGCTCTCTTATTCATTGTTAATGTAGAGTCAGTTTGCTGCTCAAAAAAAAAGTCCTACGAAATTAAACAACAGAAATTAAAACAGGATGAAAAAATGGGGGCATGTATTTAAGTTATTATTTCTCTGGCCTAAACCAGCCCGTGGTAGGATTTTAGTTTTTCCATCCAGAGTGAGGAAGAGTTGTTTTTTTAAAGCCATTACTGTTGTGCTGTGTACCTCACAGGTTAGAGCATGACAGAGACATTACAGAGGTCATTGTTTTATTTCCTGTTGTGGTAATCTCTGTTAGAAATATGTCCACTACACGGTGGCATAGGGTGCTTTCCACCATATGGCATAATTTACCTGAATTACAGGGGCATATGAACATGCCTTATTATTATCTGCTTTCCATTTTTTTTTGTTAGATCACAGTAAAGAGTAGCCTTTACACAGTTTGACATCAGTCGCTGTGTCTGTGTGTGTTCATACGTGCATGTTTTATCCGTGTTATGTGTCTGTATGCTTGCAATTAACTAGCTCTGGATTTTTGTGAGAGTGAGATGATGTGTGAGTGAATTATAGGGCAACTGAGCATGAGATATCAAATTTCCATCAGCTCTGTCTCTGCTCACTCAGTCCTGGATGGGGGTTATTAAGGCACTACGACAGGTCATAAGAAGGTCATTTTAGACGATGAGAGGTTATAGCGGGGTTATAAAGGGGCTGTGACTCAGAGGTTTGAACTGTTTGCTCCCTGTTTTTGCTCTGTGAGTCATTTTCTGACTTAGTAGGATCCATTTCAGGGTCCATTCACCTCAGGGGGGAAACAGATGTCTTTAGAGGATCAGAGGCTTGTAAATACTTTTGTAGGTATTTTGGGCATCTTACATGCTTATGTTTGGGTTTGATCAGGAGCTAATAACTAAAACATTTGGTGGCAATCTTGTTTTCCCCCCAAATTCTTGTTCCATTGTGTCCCGCTAAGCTGTTAACTTGTTTTACATGAATATCTGATGTGTTTTTCCGTCACATCTATGCATTTCTTCAGTCTCCTTTCCAGTTTCTAGCATGCTTGTGGATCAGTGGGCTGATCTGAATGTGTAATGTTGCGAGTCTGAATGTGGCTCATGCTCTTTGTGAACATGTCACTGAGAAAACCTCCTCTTCTTCTCATCTCTCCTGTTTCTCTACTCTGCATACGACAGAGTTAAGCAAGAACAATATGAACATGGCCATAATCAGTGAAACTCAAATATTTAGATTTCATTGAGGTGAAAATCCGTTTTCTTACTTAAAACAATCCTCATTCTTTTTGTTTTCATGAAAAGGACAAAGATGAGGAAACACTTGTGCAATGCTGCAGCTATCACAGAGGAATGCTTGCTCACGTGGTTGGGAAGCCTGTATTATTACAGAGCCCTGATGAGCTGTAGATTTATGTATACACATGGGTATGTCAGTTTTTGGCATGCTGCAGTTTTTTCGTAGTGTCCACTTGGCATGACTTTAAAGCACGGATGTGGTGTGTCGGATGATAAGGATGCAATACTTATGTGTTTGTATTTGTGTGTTTTTATCTGTGTGTATGTTATATGGTCAGTTGAAGTCAACCTGCATGATATATTCAGCAGATTTATGATCTTTTGGGCCAAACATGCTCGCACAGTGCTGTATATCCTTTTCAGATAAAAGAGCAAAGACAGAGGTTTAGAGGGAAGTTCATGAAACTTTGATTTAGTGGATGATGGATTACAATGACTCATTAGATGCAGGAAACAAAACATAAAAAGGTCACAATTGCAGTATGGTGCTGAGGAAAGAGAGAAAATACAATACAGTGATATACAAGTTAATCTCACCTCAGGAAACAAAACTGAGATGTCCAGTAAATGCACAACATTAACAGAACAGAAGACAAATTGTGGAGCAACATAAAGGCTTTTGAAAGTAGTTTTTAATTGAACCTTTGTAGGTTTTTATTATTCATGGAGTGCCAAAGTAATGACATTTTTCTCCTCATTAAAAAGCCTATTTTCCCACTTGATTTTGGATTATTACAGAAAATAAGCCCTGTGGCTATCAAACGTTTATGATACTTACACATTTTGTTCAGCAAGATAATCTTGACAAATGAATACCACTTTAAAAAGCGTGAATGCAATCACTGGAAAAGCTAATGTTAGGCTATAAACAGACTACACTGCATACGCTCAATGATTCAACATTGTCAGTATAACACGGTAGTCTAATTTAGCCACTTGTTAGCAACCGCCTTTTTAAGACACATAAAAGCTTCAAAGTTCGCAAGTGGGGTATTTGCTGACATATTTTATGTCATAGAATAAAATGTGAAAGTCTGTCAACCACAGACCTTATTTCAGGCGTCCAAACCAAAAACCCATTCAAAAAAATCTTTGACTTTAAGATGAGGGAACTGGAGGTGCTAACATGCTAATTGATTTCCAGGTTTTAGGACCCGTTCCTGGAGAACTTTATACACAGCTCGACCAGTCTACCCAGTGAGTCTCCCAGAGTATCTTAAGAGATTTCAATTACTTTTGATGTGTCCTATTTACAAGGCATGACTGCAGTTACTAGGGGGAAGGAGTCAGAAGCCTTGCTACAGATCCTTTGCATACCACAGAGGTGTTTATGGAGGAAGCGAGAGGTTAACGCCAGGGAATATTCAGACTCACGCAAGTTCATGTGGATTAACACGCTCAAACACAGGGGACTGCAGACAGCAAGCCAAGTTTATTCACAGGGGATAAAAGAGAACAAGAAAACAGAAGGACGGAGGGCTGGAAACATTAATGGATGATGTTAAGGGACATCAAAACGCAGGGGGACGAAAGGAAGCTGGGGAGGGTGGGTTGAGATGAAGGAGGTAGTGAAAGACACCAGGAGGATGGAGGGAAAGTGAGGAGCAAGAAAGGGATAAAGGGAGGTCTGGTGTTTCCTCATGAGGGGAGAATGAATGGTGAGTTAGTGGTCTGGTTTGCCTCGTGGGGTCTTAGACACACACACACACACACACACACACACACACACACACACACACACACTCTGCAGTGTTTACAAAAGAGATTAGAGCAGTTCCACTCTGTACCGCAGCGTAGCAGAGGTGGTTCCCTGCCATATGTGCAAACGATGAGAGGAATGTACACTGATGTATTGACAATGCATGCTATGTACATTTTGTATTATTTATAACCTTTTTTTATCCCTGGAGGGAACAGCTGTAGTATGTTGTCATGAAACCAAATCCATGGGTATTTTTTATGTTAAGTGATACATGGAGCAAATAGCATGATTAATGGTTTAATTATTTTTGCAAAAAATTATCACGGCTGTTACGGCTGTTTAAAGTTTGTGTTTGATGTTGTTTATCATAAGTGCTTTTAGGGATTCAGTAGGTTTTGACCCGCAGCAGCAGATAAACAAATGAACCTATCCTGAAATCAGGCTCAGTTTGCGTATGGATCATTTGTCTTTCTGACCACAATCTTCTTCATATTCTAGGAAAACAGTCCTCTACAATGTCCATGCATACTGAAAGCTCATTTTTGACCTTGGAAGCGAAGGTCGACAAACAAGCTCTTTTGATCATATTCCTCTTTGTAGAATATAATACAAACTTTTGTGGTTTTCAAATATAAATGGTTTGGCGTTTGGCCTACAGTTTAGAGGTGAAAACCATGGATGTACAAAGAGATCTGGATACAGCGTTAGAGGTGGGATCTCTCCCACATCTGCAGGAGTGCTCCGGGGATGAGTTCTTAAACGTGGAAATGAGTTAGCATTTTTATCGGTTCCCTTGTCTCAAAGTCAATCAGTGTTTTGAATAAATTTCTCATTAGATGCCTGAAATAATGTCTGTGGTTAACACAAGATTAAGAGACTTCCACGTTTTGTTCTAGGCAATAATATATATATCAGTAAACACCCCGTTTGTCGATTTTGAAGTTTTTATGTCTCTTTAAAAGAGGTTGCTAACATGCGGCTAAATGAGACTACAAAACATCGAATGCACATCACGTCTTTAAAGCCTTGTTGTGGTGATGGTAGGTCGTGTCTTGGTGTACTTTGTTTATAGCCTAAAATTAGCTTTTTACTTGTGGCAAGAATATAGATCTAAATAGATAACACCTGAAGCTGTTTACATCCAGGTTATCTGTTAAAGTTCATCTAAGTGATACAAGTAGTCATAGACACAATAATAAATTTGACAGTTAGAAATATCACTGCAGCTGTACATACAAGCATCCAGTCTGTAGTCACAGGCATGTATATTATTGAAGCCTCTGTGTTGGAAAAATACAGTTTTGAATAAGTCTCTCACTGACGTAAATCCTAGCTGGTCAAATATAACTTTGTATGCTTGTGTGTCGGTGGTGGTGTCATTCAGGATCACACCCTTTTCAAGTAGGCCGTCACATCATCTCAGCAGCTTCCTCTTTGCTTGATGTAGTGTGTCACATCGGAGCGGACAGCTTCCACTCTGGCAGGGCGACTGTCCAGTCTGCCTGTGAGCTGTTTCTTATCATTACACTCTAACGGCACAGACAGAAGTGGACGGAAAATCACGTCATCAACCAGCCTGTCAAAATCTTCGGCTTTGCCTGCTCTGTGTTAGTGCTTTCATTCAGAAAAGGGTCTACACCCAACAGCACTTTGAGCAAAGCAAAACAGATAAAAGTTGTAAAAGAATTTGAAACAACTTCTGTTTTTACTTTACTGTTGGACTGAAGGGCACCAACAATACACTTGGCATTTTTACAGTTTGCAACTTCTGGCTTTTAAAGGTTCAGTGTGTAAGATTTAGGGGGATTTAGATGCATGTAGCAGTGAGGATTACAGATTGCAACCAGCTGAAACTTCTCCTGATTAGGAGGTTTTTACCAGGAGCTGAATTATCCGCAGAAGTCTCCTCCTCTCTAAAAAAAACAATTGAACCCTGTGATTTAAACAGGCAAAATCACTGAGTAAAGCACTTTCATGCTACAAATCAGTGATTCTCCTATGCTGTTTGCCATGTTGGAGACAAGCAGCTCGCCTGCCACACGCCAATGTCTGCTCACCTTTTTCTCTTATAATTTAAGATCCAGAGGTGTCTTCTTCTCCAAAACAAACAGACCCGATGATTTAAACCAGTAAAAACACTGTATGAAGCAGTTTCATGATACAAATCTGTGTTTTTACCAACTTTCCAGTCATGGAGGGACTGCTAACTATGGAGGGCTGACCCGAAAACATGAATGGCCCCATCTAGAGCCAATGTTTGGTTTGTTTGTTCTGGGCTACCGTAGAAACATGGCAGTGCAACATGACGTTCTCTATAGATGAGGACCCACTCACTATGTATATATAAACTACTCCTTTTAAGGTAACAAAAACACAACAATTCTTATTTTCAGTTGATGATACACTAAACATACTTTTTTTATGTATTCCATTTCTGCTTATATACTCAAAGTCCCACACACTGGACCTTTAGACAAGGTTAAAATGGCAAATGTCTGCAATAACATTTATTTAAACTGGTCCTTTCATCTGCCACAACACTCAAACATTGAGATTTACACTTTCCTGTATGAACACCAACACACACACACACACACACACACACACACATTGATGTACCACAGGTGTGAGACGAGTCGTGAGTTGTAATGCACATTCTCAGGTTGCACCTGAATATTTACCCATCTGAGCGAACACCTCTCACACACCAACACGCAGGTGATCATGTTGCATTCACACCTCTTGTCATTTCCCTCTGCAGCTCTTAAACTGTGTCAAAATACTGCATCTGCCAAAGCACTTTGTGTTTCTGAGCTGAGACAGGCTAACACAAATTTACTGAAGTACAAATGTCACGCACATTAAAAATATCAAGTGCTTGCATCATATAAGCTGCAGGTATTTCTCAAATGCTCCTTTATTTTTGTTATCCTTTTGTTATATTTCACCATCTCCTTTGAACTGACAAAATATTAAAACCCCAGCAAAATTCCAAATGTTTTCCAGAGAAAACATAAAATAGAGGGTTTGATGAACGTCAGCCCACTGATTTTTCGGTGTTTGACGATGGCGTTCTCTTTCTGTCTTGCATTGTATCTGCAGTGTATCTGCAGTTCACTAAAGCGATGACTGATAACGCGTGTCTGCGTGTGTGTGGCAGTAGTGATGAGTGGGGAGCCTTTGGCTGGTGGTCCAGACTGGAGGTTTGGCGATAGGCCAGTCAAAGATGATCAGTGCAGTGCGGTTACAGCTCCACGTTAATCCCCTCTGCCTCTGCTTTGTGTTGATGTGTTGCAGCCAGTCCAATGACAGCGCAGCAGTGTTTCCTACACTACGGCTCACAGGCTGTTTCTTGCATGAATCACTAAAATACTAGTGTTTTCTTGAGAGTGTTTACTATTAATATAGCAGAACTTTGGCGCCAATACCCTAGAGATTTCTCCTCCTTTTGTATTTTCGTTTGTGACCTTCAGGCTTTGAGAATTTCAGATTAAAAGCCTCACAAAAGACGAGATACTTTTATCAGTTGTGAATAAGAGAAGATAACAGATCTCGGAGCTGTCTTTGATCTTAAAAAGAGGGTGAGACAGCATCGGTATTGTGCTGTCGTCATATGTCTTGAATTGTAACTGTATTGTTTTTATCGGTAATGCCTCTCATTCTTCCCTCTGCGGTTGTCTTTACAATTGACTCGTCATATAGCCTGAGTCACACTGACAGATTCCCGAGCAGAGGCACAAAGATCTTCTTGTGGTTTGACACATCTCTCATGAAGGCCCGCGACATGTCTGATATAACCGTGATTACACTTAGGTTATCATTTGTATCTTTTCTCACGCCAGCTGGCACAATGGTGGCGGACGAGGCTCTGCCCACAATTGCCTCCTCTTGTAAACAAGCTGGTCACTGATTTGAACTGAATGATGGGAATGTGAGCTACTTCTTATAAAGTAAATCTTGAAACCATCATGCTGAGACGCAAAGGAGGCTGGCTTTTCTCCTGAAAATCTGACAGGTTGACTTACCAGATCGGTTTTGAAGTCACGAGAGACGAACTTTTAATGCCCTTTTACCCCAAATAACTTCTAAAAATAACCATTTGATTGCTCGGGAGCTCTAGCAGAAGTATCCATATGGAAAATATCCATGTAATCCTTTCATATAATAATATATATTACTAGATTTATTCATAGTGTAGGCTTTTGTTTAAAGGGACAAATCACCCCAAAAGTAAAAATACATATTTCCTCTTACCTGCAGTGCTATTTATCAGTTTATATTGTGTTGGTGTCAGTGGCTGAGTGTTGGATATATCAGCCGTAGAGATGTCTGCCTTTTCACCAGTATAATGGAACTAGATGGCTCTCAGTTTGTGGTGCTGTAATAACAAAAAAACTGGTTACTCAAGATAATCCACAGTTTAACGTAGGTACTTTTCCCTTTTTACCAAACTAAACCCCAACTGCTTATTACTGTGCAGAAGGAAGCGTGCATCTACTCATGGATGAGAGGCACGTTCTCATACAGCGCAAGATGTAAACATTAATGGCGTCCTACTTGCTGAGCTTATAGTGTTAGCTGCTAGGTGAGCTAGCAGTAGATGCACAATTCCTTCTGCACAGTGATACAGTTGGCATGTGAGTTCGGTAGAAAAAATAGTTCCTACATGAAACTGGTTACAACAAAGTTTGTGGATTATTTTGAGTATCCAGGTCCTGATCGCTCCTGAGTTTTCAAATGTAGTTTATTGTCACTTTCAGCACCAAAAGCTGAATGCCATCTAGCTACATTATACTAAAGAGAAGGCAGACATCTCTCCAACACTGCAACTCACATTAAAACAATCTAGATTGATAAATAGCACTACAGGTGAGAGTAAAAATATGTATTTTGACTTTGGGCTGTACTGTTCATTTAATTTTACTTTCTGTTTTACATTGCAGGGATGTTTCAAGCTTTATTTTTAAAAGGGTTGGTTTGGCCAAATTACATAATGCATTTATACAGATTACTAAATGGTTACATTTGCCCAGGTTTTGAGATATCCGTGTCCGAGATTTCTGTCCCACACTAACACAGCGGACATCACCGAACAGTTTGTGAAACTCAAAGCACAAAAAATGCATTTAGAAACATCAACAGAATCTTGTTTTTCCCCAAAAAGCGCTCCGGTTACTCCGGATAATCCAAAGGCCTCATTCATAATAAGGTAATAAGGTGTGTGGACTTTCCAGGGCAAACGGGATATTGCTTCTAGAAATAGGTTTTGCCATCGAGGTTTTTGTAATTTTTCAGTGCAGTGCGCGTGATGAACATTTTATTCAACTCCATTGTATTAAGATGATATCTCATGTCTGAAAAAGTTGCACGTCGTGACACCATCACATGCAAGAGAGAGATTCTGTAACTTTGGTGAACCGTCCCTTTGAAGTTCTTAATGTAACGTAAATGTGTCAACAGGTACAGCTCTGCCAGTATTTAGCACCTGTTTGAAACACCCCCTCTTTAACAGCTAACACTTGTGTTGTATTACACTCCGGTGGAACATGATCCTTCATTACAAGCTCCTCTGACACCGTGAACAAAAGAGCAGTCAACTCATGTGACTAATGACACTATCCTTTGACGGTCTTGGCTCTAATGGTTTCCTCTGTAAGATAAAGCTGATGAACTTGTTTTGTATATTTCCACAGTGGGGCCGATAATGCTTCGGCACTGTCATGGTTAACGCAGGAATATGTTTAATTGGTCCCACAGTAGCCATTAGACTGCAGTCTACGTTTGGCCAAGAAGCACTGTGGGTGTTGTGTTTTTAAACATTATTTAGGCATTAGGTTTTTGACTCTAATTCTTCTGTACAACTCGATCATCTGTGGCTTGGAAGCTAAAATAATAAGTAGCAGTAATGGCTGTGGAAAGTTTTGACCCACTCTATGTTTACTGCAATTTATGGTTTACCAAAATACGAACAAGATGAACAAGCTCAAAATAAAATTAAACCTGGAGCTCATTTTAAGGGGAGCACCTCTTTTCTCTTCTTTTCTATTTATGCTTCGTATTTGCACTTTATATTCTTTTTTTGTTTGTATTATATTTGTATTATATTTTATGTTTCTGTGTGTACACACACATATAGATGTGCATTGCCATATGTTATTCCTTGCATTGTATAGTTTTATTTATCTTTATATATTTTTTTGTGTGTTTTTTGTCTGTTTCCTTTTGAAATTGTTTGAAATTATGATAAAGGAAAAATTAATGGAATTATGAAATTGTATGCAGAATTTAAAATACAAAATGGAATCAGATATATTTTTCCACAATTTCAACATTATGATAACAATTAAAAGGTTTAAACCTGTACTGTGACTTCTGCTATCATCTATCTTTATTTATTATTGTATATAGAAATATATGTTGTTCTGGGGCGCCTGGTGGCTCAGTGGATAGGCGCCCCATGTCCAGAGGGTGTGTCCTCGCCCCCAGCGGCCGCTGGTTGGAGTCTGGCTTCGGCCTTTTGCTGTATGTCTCCCCCCCTCTCTCTACCCCTTTCACACTCACACTGTCCAATTGATTAAAGGCAATAACAGCCCCCAAAAAAATCTAAAAAAAAAGAGAAATATATGTTGTTCTGATGTACCACTGAGAGACAGACCTTTTTAGCAATTTTACATTAAAAAAAATAAATGTAATCAATACATGAACTATGTAATGAGAAAGATAAAAGAAATTACATGTTGACATATAAAAAAAAAGTTGGAATACAAAAACAAAAAACACTGTTTAGTGTTAGGTTTTTGATTTTAATTCTTCAGTACAACTGGATCATCTGTGGCTTGGAGGCTAAAATAATAAGTCTAAGAAGTAGAAGAAGTGCTGTGGAAAGAGATGTCACACTCTGTTTACTGCAGTTTTAGGTTTAAAAATCAAGGAGGAAAAAAGGTAACGCCTGCAAACACAAGTTTCCTCATGAAAGTTTTCTGAAAGCCTTGCACCTACGTGATGTGCATATAACTATCCATTTTTCGACTTAAAAATCAAGGAGGCTCAAAATAAAATCCAACCTGGAGCTAATTTAAATTTAAAATCCATTTTGTTGAAGTAAAATATTGATGGAGTGAGTAGCCAGTTTCATACAAGTTACTGGCTGCAGATTTTTATTTTCATAATGTTACCATGGTGATGTGTTCAACATCCAGTAGATCAAAATTTCGAGTACAGGGGAGTAAAAATCTTCATGATTTCAAGTTTCTTTCTGCTCGCATAGCAGAGCTGTAGATCTCAACACGTCTAACAGAGAATCCCCAGCTGTCAAACTGTATTAATCACCGGCTGTGAGCCTGACTGATCACTGAGAATCGCAGTATCATTTATAAAGATAATGAGTTCCACGAGAAAATAAAATAGACTTGGCTGGCCCATTTTTTTGCCCTGTAGTTGTTGAACGAGGTTGCACTGACTCACAGCTTTGGAGATAGGCAGAGGAAGGGCTGTGAAATGTGAGAGAGCACGGGATGGATCAGATATCGACCACACACATTAGTTAAGCAAGACACATCGTCTCTTCTCATGTTCTCCAACTACATCATTGTCTTCTCTGGATATTTGCCACCTTTTAATCATACTGCCTTTCCATTGTCCTCCCCGTCTCTCTGCTAACATGCACTTTACCTCTATTACTATCCATGTTGTTTTCTTTATGTTGTAACACTTGTCTTTCGTCCATTTATCTTCTATCCCTCACTGTCCATCTCACCTTTCTTTTATTCTCATACTGTAGGCGCTGTACTGTAGCTACAGATACTCCATGTAATGCCTTTTCCTGTAATTTGATAACATCAGATTCTATTCATCCTTTATATATTGCAAATCCCCAATGCCCCATTGCTGTGTTGTTCACCTCCCTCTTTAACACAAAAGTGACAGAAATACAATGATTACTTTCTGTTACCTAACTTGTGTTTGATCAAGGTCTCGTTTATGTAAAACCTGTATGGCGTAATGTTGGAAACCTGAGTTTTTCCCTGAGCCTAGGCTGATTTTAAAAAGGACAGTTCACCCAAAAATCAAATATACATAGGTATACTCTTACCTGTTGTGCTATTTATCGGTCAAGGCTTTGCCATATACTTCCAAAAATTGGAACTATATGGCAGTTGGCTTGTGGTGGTAAAACAATAAAATAAAAAAGATTTGAAAAACTCAACAGCAATGTCTCTTTCCAGAAATCATGACCCGGTTACTCAATATAATCCACAGACCTTGTTATGAGCAGGTCCATGTCTACTGATCTACACCAGCTCACAGTATCACTGCGCTGAAGGCTAGCTCATCCATCACTGCTGAGTTAGCTAATGTTTCAGCTCAGCTGAAGAGGATGCCATTAATGTTTACATCTTACGCTGTCATGAGCAATTTTTTTCATGCACTGTTTGTATGTATAACTATGAAAAGTAATTTGCCACAATTCGTGCTTATCAGGCGTAAATATGAGCCAGTAATTAGTGTATAACCCATGTAATCGGGAAGTCTTTTTTTTCGCTATTCAAGAGAAGGTAGACATCATTTCGAATGATATCTCTGACACTCGCCAACTCACACCAAAACAATCTAGATTGATAAATAGCACTACAGGTAAGAGGAAACATATGTATATTTGATTTTGGGGAGAATTTGTGACCGCATGGCCTGTTGTTAAACTTCCACAAAGGGCTGCAACAGTATGTACTGTGAGTTAGTAATTACATACACACTAGTCTGTGTAGAATACATTTATTTATAATTAAATGAGACAATTTAAATGTGAAAACCGTATAAAAATAAAGCTGTAGTTATATGTCTTAAGTGAGAAAATCTTGTTTCACTAACACAGCAATTCATCTGCGAGTGGGACATGAAATTCGCAGTGAATAAACAACCGTTCTTCTAAGCATTAGAAAGAAATGCGGCGATATTTCCTCACTTCGTTCATTAAAAAACAAAACAGGAAACAATGCTGCCAAATGAGGCTGAAATTGTAGAACACTGTCAACATTAACATGCTGAGGAAGGTTTTTTCTGTAAAGAAAAACTTTAAAGGTGTACCGTGGAGTTTTTGACCACTCGAAGTGCTACAGAGCAATGTTTGTAAGAGCGGGCCCCTGGGTGCGTTTCGGATCACATACTTTTTTCCTTTTAGATGGTACTGCAGCTGCCCCTACAAAGTATGTACTGTTGCATGCAGAGTGCACACAATCAGGACATACTACTTCTTCATAACATTGCACCCTTCATAACACTAACCCTCTTATTCATAGGCTATATCTGTTAACTTGGATGAAAAACAAAACCTCATTCGCAGAGCTCGCCAGAGTCAGAGATCAACCTGGAGAGCTCTGCTGTTTTTACTCTACAATGTGTGTAGTTTAAGCTTTAAAGTAGTAACTGCATACATTGTAGATTCTAACATTATATTCACAATTGCAAAATTATATATTTCTCTATTGTTATTTAATAGTTGTGTCCTTTAGTTGTCAGTTATCTTTATGATTATTTTGTTCACTTAAACAGTTAATATTCTTATTTTTACTATTCAGTTGTCATCAGTAACTTGAATGCCCTGTCGTCCATCATTGTGGCCTCTGACAGCTGTCAGTCAGCTGTCAACAAGATGTCAGAGCTCTAATCTCTTTGCGTCTCTGTTGATGTGATGAATCTTGTGCTGTGCAGAGGATTGTGGGTCAGAATGACAAGAAAAGCATGCTGTCTTGCATACCACCAAATGTGACCAAGTTTAGTAGAACATCCTGGTATTTTTTCCATACTGCATTTGACATATTATGTATGGGGAATACTAAATCTTTTTCTGGCATAGTAATTAGTACGGTAGTATGGGTAACACACTGCCTATATATATACGTATATGTATATATATATATATATATATATATATATATATATATATATATATATATATATATATATATATATATATATATATATATATATATATATATATGTATATATACGTATATGTATATATATGAGGAAAAAACTTATAAACTCATTAAACGTTGTTGTTAGACCAAGAGGATACACAAAAAAAGTTTTGGTGAGAAACACTGAATGCTCCCATGACTTTGTTTGTTTACACACAGGGCGCCTTAAACATCATTTAACAATACAAACAACCACCCAGTCTTTCACTGCTTTTATATAGAACTAAATCATGGACATCTTTGATTAAAACCTTTGGCACACTCAGAGAAGTCACATCACAGTAATAAATAACATGTATAGCTTTTATAAAAACAAAATAAATATCAATAAGTTAATAAATTCAAGATTTCATAAATACATTTCATATGTGTATAACTTTTTTTATGTAACATATGTGCTATACAGTAGACAGAGTGAGTCTGCTGGATCGTGAATTGTGTCTGATTGACTTCAGTCCATTAGGTTGAGTATCCATGAAAACATTTAAAAACACACTGAAAACATTAGCAATGAAAGGTGTGAAATGTAAAGGAAATTGTGGATATTTTGACTGAGCTAGGGAGGAGGCGAAAACAATTGTTGTTGTTTTGGGGTAAAAACTGTAGTGACGCTACCTCCTGTCCATATTTACTCCTTTGGTGGTGGACTCAAGTCACAAAAGGCCACACACGACCCCTGAAAGTTTCCTAGCAGCGAGAAAATTCTGAAAAAAAAACACCAAACAAACAAAAAGCACTCGAGATCATACTTCAGAGTGGGAACTACATAAAGCCTGACACCAGCTCATACTCCCTACACACAACCACACTTCCTGGCAGAGTGCTTCCTCACGGTGTGGTAGACAAGGTTATCGTCCAGAAACGAGAGGTCATCGTCAAACGCTATTGGCCGACAGCAAGCCTGAGGGGGCGTGTCTTTAGGAGGAAGCCTCCTGTTGTGAGCGAGGTTGTAAAGGATTTTGTCGTAGTTGGTTTCGGACTTCCTGCATGGTCCGGAGCAGTACCTGAATATCATTTCCTCACTGGAGCGGTAGCCCAGGCCGAGGTCGGTTACATTGAGGTGGATCTGTTTGAGCACACAGCCCTGTCCTCGTCCGCTCCCTCTTCCTCCCCTAACCTTCCTCCCTGTCTCGCCTCCACTAGCTCTTTCTCCTCCACTCTGCTGACTCGCCCCCTTCTTCCTTTCCCTTCTGTTTCGAGTTCTGCTGCTCAAGTCTTCTTTGGAGGGGGAGGACGTGGTGGGGGACGAGGTAGATGAGGACACGGTGGATGAGGAGGAGCGACGTATTCTGCTGATGGTCACTTTGATGAAGTCCACCACATCTTCAAATTCATCTGGCTCCTTCATGGTGTCTGAAATGCATCACGACAAATGGCACTCTCACAAGGGCGTATCATGTTGGACAGCACATATTGTTTCACTTTAACTCATCAGTCTGGCTATCGAACAGATGGAGTGTTGTGTCAGAAACTACGCATGCAAAAGCGGAAATGGTACACATTGGTTTTCTTTACTGCAGAGGAATTCCATTCGAACTGATTCATCCAAGTTTGAAATGAATGCCATTCCTATTTCTGCACATGACTGTTGTACATTTGAGTGGATCAGTTGCATCAGAGATACAATTGCCAGTATGTAGCCTTGTGGCACGTACTGCTTGAGCTAAAAAAATGGATTGACAAAAAAAATTGACAATTACTGTTATTTTTTTAGCAAAAAACTTTGGTTCCAGCTTCACAATCGTGAAGATTTGCTACTTTCTTTGTACTGATTAATAAAGTGAATATGAAGAGGTTTTAGACTAAATGAGTCATGTGAAGATGTCTTCTTGGGATCTAGGGAATTAAAAAAAAACTACCCTGAAGGAAACATACTGCTGCCTTATATAATTGTTGACCCAGGTGGAATGTGTTTGGATGACTCTGGTATGGTCTGCAGACCTTTCTTCTTTTCCCTTGTGTTGCTTGTCTTTTACTCTGTAAAAAAATAGTTTTTTAAGTGAAACTGAATATGCTGCTTATGTTGCCGTCTTGCCCAGAACTCCCTAACAGAAAAGATGTAATATCTCAATGGGAACTTCCTCGCTAAATAAAAAATAATTCAAATAAAAATAAATCATGACTTTTTTTTTTTAACTAAGTCATTATTCAGAAATAATCTTTGACTCCTTTGTCAGCTGCAAACCTACATACTGCCATGTAATTCTGTCCAAAACCAATTAGCATGTCATTTGTGGTTGTAGTACATTGTTGGAAAGGTATGAAGAAAGTATTACTATCAAACTTCATTCGCTGTGAATGATGCAGGCCTAACTGGGAGGGGTGGGAATTACCAGAGGCCCCACTATACCATAATCTCATAATATTTAAGTCACAATACAATATTCCTGTGATTTTAAACGTGTTGCTGACTACTGAGTATTGTGATAACATACATTGTGATATATTGTGATTCTCTACCTTTTTTCCAACTGCTAATGATGTCCAAAAGTAAAACCTTTTATCTAATAAGGTAATGGTTTTTAGTCTCTTCAACTCACAGCAAATCATTTTCATTGCAGCAGATTGTTTCTAGTAGTCTAAAAAAGCTAATGATTTCATATTCCTGTGGGCTATGAAAAGTTTGATTTGTTTGTATCATTTTCAAAAAAGATAGCCTACTTGGAGCAGTTCATCGACACAATATTGCCACGCAAAAATATCACAATGTTCGGTTTTCCTCCACCTTAAGAAGGTTAAGAAGGCCAACAAAACGCTACTGCGAATATTTTGGTAACTGGAGCCTGCACTGAAAAATTCATCTGAATACGTTTTCAAACTCAGTCTAGAGATTTGATTTGGAAAATGTTCCTTTTCCACAGCAAAAACGTAAGTACTTTTTATATTAGACAGATAACAATGGCATTATTTGTTTTTAGAAATAAAACGAATACAAAACTCAGCAAGCCAGCTGGGTGCAAAGAACTTCTTAGGATGTTTTATGGCACTTTGGGCACTCCACACAAAACCACAGGCGCTTACATGTTTCTCCTCCAGCCAGCGTCTCTTCCCAGTCGGCTGTATCCGCCTCAGCACGGCTCATGCCCGGGGAAGTGACAGACAGGCGGATCTGAACCGGCGGGAGCTCCAGGGGAGTCTCGGCGGCGCGCCCTCTCCTCTTGCTGGACGTGGACTGCGGTCGGCTCCGGAGCAGCAGGCTGGCGTGCACGGCGCTCAGCAGTATCAAACAAGTGGTCAGGCTATCCCATAACTTCATTGTCCACTTCAGTCCGACAGTAGGACATGGCGCGATGAAAAACCAACAGGTATCATCTGGCAAAGGCGATTAATAACATGTTGAAGACGTCCAATAGTTGGAGAGGGAAGATGGGGCGCACTCATCAGCTCCTGCCGCTGTAAATGATGAAGATCCGCGTATTATTGCTTGCCTACTGTAAACCGCACGCTTTCACTTATACCAGCTGGCAAACGCTGTGCAGCGTGGCGCAACATCCAAAGAGGCAAGAAACCAAACGCAGAAGCGCAAAATGCAAAGACTTCCCTCGGAAGTTTGCAAATCCAACGACGCTTGGAAAATCCTCCCAGTTTATGGTCTACAGGCTTTCATTCAGTGCGCGCGGCTCCTCTTGCACAACAGTGGCTCCTGTCCATCCTCACTCACCATCAATCCTGACTGAGCCTAGAGGAGAAGGAGAGGTCTAACAGGAGAGATGGGAAGTGGTGGTGACGTCTCATGGTCCATCCTCTGCTTCTTCCTGTCTCCACCCATGCAGACTGCACAAAGGGATGAGGTCCAAAACCGCGGCTGAACTTCAGGTCCAGAGTTGGTAGAGGAGTTATGAAAGAGGCTCAGCATGTGTACTCAGATGGCTGAGAGACGTTTCACACTTTCCACTAACACTACTCCAGAGTCCACGTCCTCCTTTTTTAGTGTTTGGTTGATATTGGATGGGAAACGTGTTTCTAATCAGCCAGTCAAAACAGAGTGAATAGATTGTGCTGCTACTTAAAACCACAGTGGGCTTGAAATCACTGTTTTGCAGTTGATGAACAGATGACGTTTAACATCAAGGGAGTCTGAGCTGATATCTATTACGGCAACTGGGAGTTCAACTTTGGGAGTTTTGCCAGAAGAAAATGTTATTTTGGTTTGGTTTTTGCATAATCTGAGATGTATAGTGGTATTTCATGAAATGTCCTCAGCAGAACCTTTTAGCAACAGCTCCAAAACAACTGGCTCAAAAGGTACAAAACAACAGAAGTGAAATGGTGGAACTGGCTCATGCATTTTGTAAAGATTTTCAGATTTTTGTTGAGTAATCATTGATTTATATGATAGGATGTAATGTTACTGAGACACACAACAAACTGTATTTGTGGTTGAGTTTACTGCACATGTGTTTTTTGAGTGATCCTGTAAAACAAATTAAACAACTGCAAACTGCCTTTGGAGGGCTGTAAACCGGGTGTCAATGAGAAACTCAGTATTTTACTTTGAATGAAGCTGCAGATTAAATAACGTTGTGGCCTCACCACCACAACAGCCTCCTCCATTCTTTAATGACACAATGTCAATGAGACTGTAAAGTTAACTTTAAAAAACACCTGAACATCTAATTCAGCAACATTTTGCAGGTTTTGTAGAGGTTTTAAAGGGATAGTTAACCCCAAAATCAAACATACATGTTTCTTTTTATCTGTAGTGCTAGTTATCAATCTAGATTGTTTTGATGTGAGTGCCAAGTGTTGGAGTTATCAGCCATTATCTGCCTTTATTTGGAAAACTCAAAGGTGATATCTCTTTCTAGAAATCATAACCCGCATCCACAGCCCTTGGAAGCATGCGTCTCCTCATGGACGAGAGGCTCACGCCTGTGACAGCGTGAGTTGTAAATATTAATGACGTCTTCCTCGGCTGAGCTGTAAGGCTGGCTAACTGTGGGGTAGAATAGCCTCATTCACACATGCAGACTTTTGCTGTACTGTATTTCTGTATTTTCCCAGTTAGAGGTCATGTGTGAATGAGAGTCACAATCCATTTTCTGGTAAATCTGGACTGGCAACAGCATGAACAACAAGCAACATGGACACAGACGCATTTTGTTCAACAATGGCTGAAAAACTGGACAGATGCTGAAAAAAGGGAGCTCACAGCAAGGTCTGTGGATTATCTTGATTAACTGGATCATGATTTCTGGAAAGAGACATTGCTCTTGAGTTTTTCAAATGTATTTTTTTGGCTTTGATTACCCCAAGCCAAATGCCATCTAGTTCCATTACATTAGAGAGGAGGCAGACATCAGACATCTGTCCAACACTTGGCAACTCACACTAAAATCATCTAGATTGATAAATAGCACTACAGGTAAGAGGAAAAATATCTATTTTTGATTTGGGGGTGAACTGTCCCTTTAAGTAGATTAAGAGCTTAAGCCAAACACTGTTTATTTAGCGCCTTTTAAACAAGCACAAAACACAACAAAGAGAAAAATATTAATTTAAGTAAAATATAATAGTCAAAATGATGACTTGACCATCTATGAACAGGCCCTGCAGGTCTGTTTGGAAATGTGTGCGTGTCTGAATGCCCAAAACAGACAAGGAGACAGTTTAAAAAAATTGTGTGGCTCATACTTGTTTCTCAGTGTTAGCTACAGGTGGTCTATGCATTTATTCAAGTGGTTAAGACAGAGTATGGTATGTCTACAGAGGAAAAACACGTAAAAGAGGGAAGAAAAAGGCAAATAGAGTACAGACAGAAAGAGAGAAAACCTAAGAAAGAGGAACAAAAACATTGTGGAGGGATTTTCCTTCCTCCACTCACTGTATCTATTTCTATAAACAAGGCTGAACGTGTCAAGTATTCTCCTTCCAAGATAGTTAGAAGTTGTTTATTTCACTTTAGTCAGCGCCGCAGTAAAAACTGACTGCACCCAAACAGCTGTAATGTTTTAAGACTTTTTGTTCAGGGTAAGCAGAACAAATAGTATAGATCTATGATAATGTAAACCACATGATCACATCTGATTTGAAATCCAGATGGAAAAAGGTCGAGTTCAGTCATATGAAGATAACCAAGATGACTCCAGTTCAAGTGCTAAGTCACATCAAATCTCTGCAATCATTTCTTCTTAAGAAGCAGCCATATCCTTTGTATTCTGTCTTCTTCTGCAGTGATTATTGTGGATAAAATGTACCGCTGTAGCGGTGCACAAACTTTTCTCCAGCAAAATCTTTCCAGGAGGAAGAGAAATGTTTTCTCTCCCACAGAACTGAATAAAGCTGTTTCCTCTGAGGTAGTTTAGCTTTACAAGCTTGATGTAAAATACATACTGTCTAGCCGCATGCATGTGTACAGTATATGCACGTGTATACACACACATGAACATCCATGCACCCCTGAAGTGTAGTGTTTCATGATGAGTCATGTTTGTGTCAGTGCATGTTAAGCCACGTTGTATTGTAATCACTTGACTTCACCCAACATGCAAAAACCATTTGAGCATCCAAATATACTGTAACTGTAAAGTCATACAGAATAACAGTTGTCTTCCGCTTGTGTTTTTAGAAGTCAGACTACTAATCATTCAGAGGAGGCTTCCCTTTCCACTGACCCATACACTTAACTCGATGGAAATACCTCATCCTCAAACAATTACACCCCTGCAAGCAGGAAATACACCAAACAGATGTCCATTCCCCTTCTTGCAAGGCACGAGGGCTAATCTGTTGCTGATCTGGAATTGAATCTGTCAGCCATTTTTGGGGCTCAGTTTGACTTGCATGTAACAGGGCTAATTGCAGAGGTCGTTTCACCCGTCATTATCGGCCAACATGAAACTGCGGCCCCAGAGTGGCTTATGGGAGGGAGGAGTTGACAGCTGGAATCTGATCTGGGACACTGCTGCCGGTGTTGTAATTAGAAGAATAAATAATATCCCCACTCTCCACACTGACAGGGAGAGATCAGTGATAATGTGTCCTGTGGTCCTGTTTTCTACATTTACACCTTTTAATCTCATGCTGAGAGGGGAGAAGAATCTGCACTTGTCTTTAGATGAGTTAGGTGAGCACGTGTTGTTTAGATGAGCTAGGTGATTGCAGTGTTGGTCAATAGGTTTAGATTAAAATATCTCAACAACAATTTAATGGTTTGTCATGAAATGTAGTAGGTGAAACTATGCTTTTTTTCACTTATGCAGAGAAATATCTCAACATGATCAAGTGATGATTCCTAATAACGGGTGATCACATAAGATGGATCACAGTGACTTAGGTATACACATTCATGTTCCTGTCAGGCTTAACTGACATAACATTGGTTATTACCTAACTCCTCATCTAGCGCCATCATTAGGTCAAAATTAACCAACACTACACAAAACTAGTGACATTCCTGTAAGTATCAGCTTCTCATGGTTAGTGCTAATTAGAAATGTTAGCATGCTAACACACTAAACTAAGATGTTAAACATGCACGTGCTGAACATCAGCATGTTCAACCCAATTGCCAGAATAAATATTGTTGTGCAAACCCTGTGTGGCAGTATAGAGACCTGTGGGTGAGCCTGCCTAATTAGCAACACCACAGCCAACCACCAGAGGCGCACCCTCCTATAAAATGGGCCGACGTGACGTCACTTCCGGGTCGGACCTTTGCGCTTGGACAGGTAACGCGGTTTGTCTGCTCACCTGCTGCTTTCGGCTCGTGTGGCCGGGAGCTAATGTTTGTGTGTCGTGCAGAGCGGCTGATTTGGGGCTTCCGGAGACTCCTGTGTGTGTGTGTCACCTGGACGGCCTGCTGCGGTGAGTTTCTCTCCCTCTCTGTAAACTGCTGCTCATGACCGCGGCTAACACTTGCGTGATTGTAGGTGAACGTCAGTAGCTGCTAACCCGTATGTAGCCTCCCGCATTCCTAATTGTTATAAGCACGTGTGAATGTGTAGATGATGATTTGTCGGGTCCTGAGATCCCAGCCGCCAAGAGTGTGTGAGCGTCAGCTGCCCAACAGTAACAGTGCGCGAGTGACGTCGGCATCAGCTGATCGGGTACGGCGGGTTTAAAGCGACACATCGCCACAGCTGCAGGGGGCCGCTGCTGCTTTGTCTTACCTCTGCTGCTTTTCTTGCTGCTTTTGACCGCTGCTGCTTTTGACCGCTGCTGCTTTTCTTGCTGCTTTTGACCGCTGCTGCTTTTGACCGCTGCTGCTTTTCTTGCTGCTTTTGACCGCTGCTGCTTTTCTTGCTGCTTTTGACCGCTGCTGCTTTTGACCGCTGCTGCTTTTCTTGCTGCTTTTGACCGCTGCTGCTTTTGACCGCTGCTGCTTTTCTTGCTGCTTTTGACCGCTGCTGCTTTTGACCGCTGCTGCTTTTCTTGCTGCTTTTGACCGCTGCGTTGTTTGCAGCTTTGCTTTGCTTTGTTTTACCGCTGCTGCTTTGTCCTTGTTTTAGGTGCTGCTTTTGGTGCTATACTTTCTGTTTTTGCTTTTCCTGTTTTTCTTTGCTTCTGCACCAAGGTTTTAATCACCATTAATTCACCAATTTTAATGTAGTGATTGAATAGTGGGGTTAGATCCCTCCCCACATTTGTTTATTTCTTCTGTTTTTGTTCTCATTAGTTACTTATTTAGTTTCTCTGCCTGTTTGCCTAATTTGTTATCTAATTTCTTTGGTTTTGATATTTTGATTGGGCAGAGGGTTCTTCTTTCAGTATTTGTCTTTATTTCTTTCATTTATGGTTGGTAGTTTGTTTAGTTTCTGATTTGTATATAAGTTTTGGATATTTCTGTTCGTTGAATTTTGTTGCGACCCCACTAATTTTCTTTTGTTTTCCTCTTTAGTTGCTGAGGTCCGGTGGTGGTGGTGGTGACCTGGTGGTGCCCCCCCTTCTCGTGTGCTGTGCCCCCCTGGGTTCTGGGTTTCCTCACCGAGTGTGTGCTGTGTGTGACTGTCACGTGTGTTTGGGTGTTTAGATTTTTGGTTGGGGATTCTCTGCATCAGTCAGTAGCCCACACACCCCGGTAAGCCTCAGCTTTAATTTAGTTCCCCCCGTTGATTTGTCCCTGTGTGAATGGTGTTTTTAGTGTTTTAAATCGATTGTTAAAATAAAGGATGCTTGTCTGAACGGAACCGTGTCTACTCTGCCTTGAGTAAAATGAACTGCGTGCCTTAAAGGTGAAATTGGTTTAAAACTAATTCCTGGGCTTACACCTTTACAAAAGAGACATGGGGGAGGGGGTTCCAGCTGCTGGAGACAATGTGGGATGGACGACGCCAATCATTATCATGTTTTCTGGAACTGCCCAGTCATTGTTCCTTATTGGCAGGAAATCCACAAACATATTAACAATATATTTGGAGTCAATATTCCTTTTATTATGAATACAGTTTATATGGGAGATATTCAATTTGACGGATGGAGAAATAACGATAAAAAGTTGGTTCAAATTCTCCTGGCCGGAAGCAAAAAAGTTATAACGAGAAATTGGCTCAAACCCCACTTACCCACTATAGATGAATGGATAGACATTATTTATGAAATTTACATAATGGAGCGGCTGTCATATTCCCTTCATGTCCAGAAAGATAGATTTTACAAAATTTGGAGCAAATGGACTGAGTATATTAAACCTATAAGACCAGACTTCTCTTAAATTGTTGGAAAAGGTCAGGCAAACAGTGTTGCATTGACCTAGGTAATTTTTTGTGACCTTTAACCTGAACCTTTTTATTTTGGTATATGGATGTACTGATATTTTGTTTCTATACCTCTCCAATGTGAAGGCCTCCCATGTTCATGTAAATAATTCACATTTAATGTTTACATAAATGCTCAAAAATATCTGAAAGAGCAATATTGAGATATACTCAGATGATCTGTGACTATTTATTTGATAATGTCATTGTATACATATGTTTTATGCTGAGTATCTTATGTGATTATGACATTGCTCTTTGAAACTGCTCTTTCTAAATAAAAAATTTAAAAATAATAAAAAAAACTAATTCCTGGGGCGAAACTCCCCAGGTGGCGTTGTTGGCAACAATATAGTTGAAGTGTACAATCTGACCAAAAACTCTTATATTCTCACCCCCGTCTCTCGCCACACCTGCAAACGGATATGTTAAATTTATACATTACATACATAGCTAGCCTGTTGAAATTTTAGATTTATTTACATTTTAATTTTATGTTGTGACAACACTGTAGTTTATGTTTAAGGTTTGGGCAAAAAACACTTGGTTAAGGTTAGGAAAAGATCATGTTTTTTGTGGGTTTTTTTTTATCATTTGGAAATTGATTTCACCTTGTATATATTATCTCTTTTATTGTAAATCTATCTTTTATGTTTTTATATTTTATTACTCTGTAAAGCACTTTGCCCCGTGTATGAAATGTGCTATACAAATGCATTGCCTTGCCTAAAATACCTGGTTATGTTGCAACAATGGAAATGTTACAGACATCTCCTTAAAAAAATACCACTTTTGTCACCACAAACACAACTGCTCTCTGACAGTGGCCTGCCATGGGGCATCTGTATCCCCCAGGTCTCACACCATCCAAAGTCCCGTCTCCCTTCTAATGAGGATGTCTGCATGTAAGCTGAACAATGACTGCTTAGAAATGTTACCTGTGAACTATACAAATGTAAGGTATCTGTTGTTTGCGGAAACGTACATTAACAATATTTGTCATTATAAGCACGGTGGCATGCTGACATTAGAGCATTTGGCTTTACTTATGCTTGGAAAATGTACAATATCAGCCTGCTGGTTAATCTTTTTCAGCAGCTACCAGAGTTATGGCTCAGGAGCAAGGGAAACTGATCAACTTTAACCTCTCAAAGTCAAGTTTTACCAGGGTGAACTCTTTGGATTCACTTAATTCAGGATGAGGACAAAAAATCGTGCCCTGTTTTTAGCAAATAAACAGGTCTATAAACTTGGTGGACTTTGTCATGTTACTCATAGGATGTACACTTTTTAAGAGGAATCTGAGTTTTTTTTTAAAGTGGCAACTGGGCTTGAGGTTTTTTGAAGACCTCAACAAGTCCAGTTGCCACTTTAAAAGAAACTTTGGATAACCACGATCTGGATGACTGAGAACCTACAAAGACGTCTTTTTCAGAGGGAGTAAGTAGTTCCCTTGCTGATGATTTTATTGCTATTCCTGTGTTTGGGTGCTGGATGGATTCTGGGGAGCCACAGTGGTGCTTAGAAAGTAATTCACACCATGTGTACTCTGGTGCTGCTGGAGCCTCGGGCTGAGAGTGATCAGGCTACAGGAGCTGTGAGAGTGGATGCTGTCTGCAGAGCTGAGCCACTGGGAATTGGTTCAGAAATGTTAAGATGGGGTCAAATAGATTATTTACTCCATGTTTGTCTTCAGATTTGTAATAAGTGTGACATTATTGCCCACTAGGTGGCTGTGTAAAACCTAAATGTCTGATTTCACTTGAGGAATTACAGGTGGAGGACATTATTTTCAGTGATTTCTGATGCAGATTAGAAAGCGGTTGGAAAACAGTAAACCAGATGTGCTGACTGCTCACACATGTGCATGTAGGAATTAAATGCTGCCACTAGTGGACACTGTTTACCACTGCTGTGTGAGATATTTACAGCATCAAACAGCACTGCTTGGTGCTCACACTCTTTATCTCTTGTTTAAATGAAATTCCTGAGACATGGAATAATTGCAATATTTTTATTATTATTAAATCTGTGAAGTGTGTCAATAACATGAATATATCTTCAACATATTAAAGTGATTTAAAGATTTTAGATGTTGGGGTATGACAGGATAACAGAAATGTGAGCGAAAGAACAAAACTACTGATCCAAATAAAGATTAAAATCAATTTATCTTTATCATTAATGATCTTTGTAGTGTGGTGAGAGAGAACAAATTAGTTCTCTAAAGGCATCTCACATGCCTGTGACTACAGGCTGTTGTTTTTCTCATTGGGGGAAACAATTTTCTAAACCACCAGTCTGCTTTATTTGCTGGTTTCTAATTAAATAAAAAGTAACAAATCATTTATTTACTTGCACAAGGCTATAATGAGAGCTTCCTTGTGTTTCCCTCTTGGTTTGAGTAAGCTTGGATCCCAGTAATGGAGATAGATGGACTGGTTGTTAAAGAGACGATGTCGTGAAAATATATGGTTTTGTGTGAGCTGTATCTGCATTTGCATCCGTTTCTCTGTTTCTTCCCAATCTCCTCATTATGTTTTGTGTGTCTGTGTTTGTCCAGGAGATGAAACCAATGAGTTCTCCATTCATGCAACACAGTGACCATCAACACAGACATCATTATCTCACTAAACCTTTGTGTTTTCATCTTTGGACATGAAAGGCCTCAGCTGAAGCATTACTGAGATCCTTGAAAGCTCTCCTCAGTTTCGTGTTCAGTGTGGAGTTTGATCCTGAAACACTTTTTACGACTTCACTCCATGATTATAAAACCCACAATTATTATCAACAATTTCACTTTTGTCACAACAGAGAAGCTCTGAACTTGACTAAGATGAACATATGTGTTCTGATCCTGGGTTTGTGTTTGTAGTCTGTTGATTTTATTTTGGGGTTTTCTGTTCTGTGTTTTTCCTTGTTCCATGTATTCATCCACATTTGTTCTGTTTCCTGACTCTTTCTGTATATTATATCCTCATGTTTAACGGTGTACTTTCCTTCTTGCCTTTTCCCCTAGTAAGGTGGAAGGAGGAGAGGTCACGGTCTCAAAAGTGGTCAAATAGTTTGAGTGCAGCACATGTGCAGTGAATCAGTTGCCCGGTCTTATTGGTTAATTGCCTGGCAACTGCAGACCAGATTTTACTGCGCATGTGCTGTAGCCCACCTGTGTGATGTCATCTGAGACCTGACCTCTCCTCTTTCCACCCTCCCTGCCTTTCCCACCCTCTTTCAGTCACACCTGTCTTCTATGTTTCCTCAGTCTCATTAGTCCTGTTCCCAGAGTCCTTCTTACACACCTGTGCTGTATTAGTCTTGTTTGCTCCACCCAAGTATACCCTTCCACACCTTTGCTGTCTGCCAGTCCTTGTATTTCCCTCCTTTTGCCTGTGTCTGCCTACTCCAGCTGAGTCTTACTCTTGTGATTAGTTTTCTGTGTACATTTACACCTGTGTCTTTCCCTGTGTTAGTTCAACTGTGTTCATCCTTGTGTTCAAAGTGTTCATCCCTGCTCCGTTTCCTGACAAGGGCACATTCAATAGCACAACGGTTTGCACCGTTTGGAGACCGTTTGCCACAGTCTCCAAACTGAGCAACATGTTTCCGCAAAATCGTGTGCAACAGGCTTTGAGGTACAGTATGTTTTCTCCCATTTGGTCGGCATGTCAGAGGTCTAATCCACTCAGCAGCAACGAGTATATAAATAAATAGCTAGTAGGTCTCTACTTATAATATTTACATATTTTTATTTTTATATTTCACCCTTGCTTTGGTAATGTAAACATGTTTCTCATGCCAAAAAAGCCCTTTCAACTGAACCATATTAAAGCCGGCAGTATTAAAAGGCAGTGCACCTGTGTAACACAAGAGGGTGTTCAATGCACCACTATTTTTTGTTCAAGGAAACGTTTTGCTATGTTTGGTCTGGGCTTGTCTCTATCGTTCTGTATTGAATTTCTTCCACTGAGTTCATCCCTGTGTTCATTGTGACATTCTGGTTGATTTTCAGTTTAGGTTTTATTCTTTCTTTTGGACCTTCAGTTAATGCCTGTTTTGGAGGTGTTTTACCTGCATTTAGGCTCACTTTTTGTTAACCACCTGCCTGTTGTTCTGCATTTGGGTCCTCATGTAAACCAAAGTGTAATCATATGTGATCACTCTCCACTGAAACCATCATTGCTGGATTCTATCAGGTGTGTCACAGGCTCCAACTGCCACCTGTGGACGTGGATGAAATACAGAAGAGGGTGTTGTATCAGCATGACCTCAGTTTCCAGCCACATACTTTAAATCCAGCCAACTGAACAATTGATTCCTGGTAGAGTGTAAAATGATATGGAAGCAAAACATAAGATAGAATGAAATAAAAATGTAGAGTTATATTTGCATAAAATTAGTTTCCTTTTGTCCACACAAGAGTTTCTCTAAAACGCTGATTGCATCTCACTCTGACCTCTGCAGAGGTGTAGTACTGCTCTGGCTGCTCGTGTAAAATTTTGTGTTTGGTTGATAATAGCAGGTGATGAAACTGGGATAATCAGACCACATTTCACCCCTGTGACACAGAGGGTTTATGACTACCTCAAGTGGCACATATGAATGTGGAGGAGATTGGAAGAAAGTTGAATAGAAATCAACACAATTCTGCATTGTGCGATTATGTTTTTGTTCTGATTTTTTTTCTTTTTGGTTCCTTGTTTTCATCTTTGAAGTGATCGCTGCATATCACTATAGGAAGAAAACCCTAGGAAATAGATGCATATAAAAGACGTGTAACATTTATTCCTAGTATAGTAGTATTTAATTGTTTGTCTCTAACACAGAAATCTGGGCATTTTAAGTGTTTATTGATTTACAACATTTGATTTACAGTGATCATAACAACCACTGTGGCACTATATATTAATACAGTAATTTACAGCTGCAAGAGAAACACTGTGGTCATTTGGAAATATAAGAGCTGTCATGTCATAGCAGTGACACCATGTCATGTGAGCTGCATCTAGACAGATATTAACCACATCACAATTCCACCTTTACAGCACAGAGGTCAGAGTGGTTTTGATGGTTGGATGGTAGATCTGTGCTACTGTCGGACTATGATGGTGTGCGAAACTATTTGAAGTAGCTAGTTGCAATCTGAAGTCATCACCACTAGATGCCACGTAATCCCCCTGAATATGCAAAAGGTTCCTTTAAATTTATATTTGGAAAAACCTTCTGTAGCTCACATTGAGTCAGGGCAAAAAAGTTGGATCAGAATTAGATAAAAGGATTTTCAAATGATTCTGTATAAACTGATGGCATGAGTAATTACTGAATGTTACGTACTTGCTTTGTGTGAAGATAGAATATGCCAGACTCAGAATTAGATGGCAGAGTGAAAATGGCTTAAAATATCAGCCTGTTTCCTGTCTGCATCTAATGTTTTTTCTCCTCTGGCAAATATAATATAATTTAGAAAGGAAATTCCAGAGGAAAGGTTTGTGACAAATTACTGGTATTTTTTGACGCTGAGATATGCAGGACCTAATGAATAAAAGTGCACCAAATCCTAGAAAATGTACTTAATCAATCAGTACTACTAGTGCCGGGTACTATTTGAGTGTCCAGTGTTCCCGCTCCTCACCGTTTTTGGCCCTCCATGTTAAGAAAAATGCTTCTAAGGTGATTTGGCTGAGCTCTCCTGCAAACACTGTTCTGTCTCCCTCGCGTGCGCGCACGTGCACATTGTGAGTTCAAACACTCACGGACCACCCCTCGCGTTCAAACTTTCCTTCTTTGTTTCAGGTTGAGACCACACTAATGAACACATAATCAGTTGCAGTCACATATTAATGAGCGTGCAATTGCTTCGGGGGGCATTAATTAAAGCATTCATTGTTTTACCCCCTTTGGTCATTGTTGTACACACAGACAGTCAATTACACGCCCACACACACGCGCGCAAACACACAGAGTACATTGTTGCCTGAGCAGCTCCCCTACTTCTGCGTCAAGACACGCTCTCCATCTGTGTCCAGTGTGCGGATTAGAAGCTCGTTATCCTCTTAGCTCTAAATGGCCCCACGTTCCTGCACTTCGCTGTCCATCTCATCTGTTGTCTAAGACGCGGACCGGAGCGTGACACGAAAGCGAGGTTCATGCGTAAAAATGATCGTGCCCACCATTCAGTTGTTTTAGTCGTAGCGCATTACGCGCGAACTGTCGGGACAACCCTCTCCATCGTCTGTCAGCGCGCCTGTTGGGGGCACAGTGGCTGTCTGTCCGTCCGTTAATGTGTCCAACCCACTGATCTTTTGCAGACTGTAATCTTATCAGTGTCAAACCGGAGCTGCCCTTTCCTCTCGGGCAGTTTGTGCCTGTCCTCGAATGGCGTTTGCGCCAAAATCTGGCTAAAAAAAAGGATTTTTATTTCAGAAAACTTTTATTAACACGGAGGATACTTGTATTTACAGTTACAGACGCGTTTGACTGTGTGATAAAATGAACATTTGACCGTTTTGAACGTCCGACCAGAAGACATGGAATCTACATGTAAGGAAAGGAGTCTTTTATACTTACTTCTCTTTGCAGTATGCACAGCCGGCGTTTGCTTTGGTGCAAGACGATCAAATGTTCGGAGATCTGGTGAGTTCACTCTGACCTTTATGTCACATTTACTAATAACAACAATAATGATATTCCTTTATACTGAAACATTGTGGGTGAGGGCAGCATTTGTGTGTGCTCATCTTTCCATTTGTTTGATTAGACCAGCATCATAAAGCCAGCTTTAAAACTTTATCACAACACATTTGAATTGTTGCATGAAACGTAATATTTTAGCATTAATTCACAATAATCTCAGTGACCATTTTTAACTTTTTAAACCCTTTAAGCTCTAGTTTATGTCGACAAAGGGTGGGAAATATGAGGTTTGATTATTGGAAAATGCCACATTTAACCTCACCTTCATGTAATCTGTATTACACCACAATGCATAGAGCACAGATGTGATTATTCTTTAACAAAAGCTACTGAGCAGCATGTTATGTTAAAAAAAACGTACGAAAAAGTCTCCCACTCCTCTTTCTGCAAGGTGCTTCTAGTCAATGAACAGAAGCACAAAACTGCATTTCAAGTGAAATCAGCGAAGCGAATTATTTTCCACAATAACTGTAATATAACACTTTAAAGTTTGAGGCAGGACTTTTGCACAGAGTAAAGAGACAGAAAATGGCAAAATGTGTGCTTTCTTTTTTTCGGAAATTGTGTTGTTAATAACTGTCCATGCATTTTATACATTTTCCATAATATTTCAATAGCTGTCAGAGAGAAAGAGACAAATATTCAGCTTTACACAGCACACCCACTGACAAACTTGCCAATGTGGTTCTTTGGGCAGAAAATCCCTGGATGTTGATTTCGTCATCTCCACTGTGTCTCTCTCTTTCCCCTGTCTCTACCTTTCTTTGATATCCTGTCACCCTGAACGCTTTTTCCATTCCAGTTTCTTCCCTTTTCCCCCTCTTTCTCTCTCTCCATCACTTCCTTTTTCTCTTGCTGTCAGTCTCTTTGACTGTCTGTCGTATTTCTCCCTCACTCTTTCGGACCCAGAGGCTACAGCCGGCTGACTATTACCTCTGTCTGTCAGTACAGAAAGCTCGCCACGGTTGGGACTGCCATGCAGAGGACGGCTGTAGTTCTGTCTTTATGACTTCTAGTGACATTTGTACTTGTTTTTTTGTTTTTTCTGGAGGTCTTTCAGGCGTCGTTGTGAGGGAGGAGGGGGGATGTCAACAGGGCTCCATGTCCACATGAATCACATCAGCCTTTACACAACAAAGCTGGTAGTACTAGGAAAGAGTTAAGAGTGAATGACATCTCTTTCCCCCTAGGTGGTCTCACTTTTTCCAGATTTTGACAGCTTCCTCCCCGGTTAGAATAAGCTGCTGAATTATTTATAGAATTATTCAGTAGTTTTATTTTCTTACAGTTACTGTAACAAAGATCTAAACTTATGCCAGTGACTTGTTATGGCAATCTTTTAAATCAAACCCTCTCTGTCATGTCAATCAGTATACAAACAATAAGACAATGAAAATATAGATTCAGTTTTTATATATCATTCCCTAAGCCATACTGAAGAGCAGCATACAGCATGTGTCTTAGTGGTCATTCACTTTTGATGAGTCAGACCTTTTAAAGAGCAGCGCTTCTACACAGCTGACCTCTGAAAGTGAAGATATAGAATCAGAGCAATAGAGCAGGTGTTTGTTTTTGGCCAGAGAGGTATTAAATGTGTCTGAAGCACTAAAATCTCTACATAAATGAAAAGTTACTGCCTGAAACAGCTTTAAAGCTCCTGTCAACACCCCATAACAGATAAAACTGGAGGGGCACTCGGACAGCGCTGACCTCCTCCTTCATGTCAATGAAAAACACATGAAAGTGAAAAATACTTTGTGTTTCTGCTTTGTGATTCAGATCTGCTCCAAAATGTTCTGGGTCCTTCTTTGCCCCATGCTACATCCTTCCACTAAGTCTTGTGGAAATCAGGACAGCGGCTTTTTCATAATCTTGCTAACAAACTGAACAGAAAACATAACCTTCCCAGCTAGCAGGGAACATTGCCACAACATTGGCTAACTTTACCTACAAGTTACAATAATGTTTTAAAGAAAACATTTTAATCTAATGTTTAAAGAACGTTTTAAGGATGTTTCTCATTTAAAATAATGTTTCTTTAAAGTCAAATGCTGACTAATACATAACATTTTAACTGCAACATTCTGAGGATGTTTTGATGATATTATGATATTATGATGATGATATGAGGTGACAGATTATAATGTTTTTAATGTTACATGAGAGCAAAGAAAGACCATTTTCAAAGCAACATTCAGAACATGTGATTGAGGACTGAGGTTACAGAACTTTTTCTTTTGATAAATAAAAATGTAATGTAACTGATATGTTAACATTTTTTGATGTTTATTGAGAATGTTGCCCTAACTTTAGGAGGAATACCAATAGCAAACGGCTGAAAATGTTACTAAAACATTACATTGGTTGCATTGCATTAAGAACATTTTTAGAACCAAAAATTGCTAGCTGGGTTGGTGGAGGTGAAAAGGTTCAATATTTACATGTTTGAAGCTGAAACTGAACTGTGTGTTAAGATGTTGTAAGAGACATTTGGCCTAAAACTAGACCGATATCAGCTTATTGCAGATGCATTAATATCGGTCTATATGTCAACAAATAAGTGATATTGCTGTAGAGAATTGCCAAAAATATGTTTGAGGTAATGCAGAAAGAGTGTCTCCATTACATAGTTTGTCCTTCAGAGAGTGCTGGCTAGTTGATTTTAGTTTGAAAATGATTATCTGCCAAAATGTCATTTTTGGATTTGGGAGATCGTGGTAGTTTGCTAATGTGGTGTGCTGGTTAGATTTGGAAATGGCCTTTGTGTGTTTCTTTGTGTTGTGCATGAGATGCTGCAGCTGTTGCTTTATTCTTTTTCAAGAGAGCATTAAAGTGCTCAGTTTCCTCACACTGGGCTCTTGTGGCCTTTTTTCTGAACAGTTGTCTCCAGTATACATTGCAGAAATTTACACCTAGCCTCATCTGCTCCATTTGTATATGGAGTGGGCAATGACCTAAATGAAAATTAAACAAGAAAGCCTTCATCGATCAGCTGGCAATCGTTATCAGATGAGATTCCGTAAAAATATGCATTTGGGAGATCGGGATAAATGCTTTCTAGTCACCGATTGTGGGGAGAACTTCTTATCTTTTTCCTTGTGTATTTCATACAACAAACGAACTTCAACTCCTGCAGCGAGTTGTGTTCTGTCTGCCCCACATCCACACTCTGACTGCCTGCGCACACATTGAATATTTCAGTTGTCTTTCTACACTTACTGTAGATTACTTAGACTTACTGAAGTAAGTCTGGAGTAAGTCTTCTGTATTGTTCTGTTGATTGAACATAAGTAAAAGCATGTTGTTGACAGAGTAGTAAACCAGCAAGATTGACTTTTTGTGATTCTTTGCTACCCTAGGTTACGATAAAAAACAAGATTGTGGCGCCTTTCTCACAGCAGACATTTTGACCTGTCATCGTAGGAAAAGCACAGGTGTTAGTAATGACACTAAAGATGGCGCTGTGCTATTGAAGTGCTCCAGTGAGAGTGACAGTGAGCGAGCGTGCGTGCAGGATACCTGGAACCTGAGATCGAAGCAGTTACATGGGTTTCAGCCGTCATAAATTGCATTATTTACACCTGTGCTTTTTCTATTGTGAAAAGTCAAAATGTCTTCTGTGAAAAAGGCCAATTAATCAGTCAAGTGGAGTTTCAGGGTCTTACTCTCGAGTGGAAGCCACAGTAACG